>NC_090937.1:1337614652-1338239652 GCF_040938575.1 Ambystoma mexicanum
ATTGGAGCATAGTTCTTTTGTATGCAAGAGCTTTCTGGATTTTAGCACCTTTTCTGAGGGAGGTGCAGGTGATTCAAGCTCCCAGAGGATGCTAAAAAGTTCTTCAGTTTTGGATTTGGCGTTGAGGATACGGTTGTCGTAGGTTTCCTTTTTTGCATTAAGAATGGCAGTTTTATAGACTGTTGCTGCCCTGGTGTCCTTATTACTTGGAGTAGAGGATTGTTTCCAGTGAGTTTCTGCTGTTTTGTCATTGCGCATGGTTTTGAGCTTGGGTGTAAACCATTTGTTCAGGTGGGCAATGGGTTTAGCTTTGGCTAGTTTGATGGGGGCGATGCTGTTTACATTTGCCTCGAGTATTGTCGTAAAGGTCCACGAGTGTGGTTGTGTCTAAGTCTTTAAATTTGGTAGGGTCAAGAACGTTATGGATCAATGGACAAAGGTTTTGAAGCGTTAGATTGCGGTTGTTCCTGGTGAGGTTTTGTGGGGCATTGTTACGCGAGGGGCTGTTCGGGGCGTTTCCTTGGATAGTGAATGAGGTGTTGGTCCGACCATGCGGTGGGGGTGTTTTGGAGGATAGTTGTAGAGCAGTTGAGGTCTGCCAACCAGTCCAGGATTCTGCCTTTGTTGTGGGTTGGGGAGGAGACACGGTAGTTAAAACCAAGTTGGTTGATGGTATTTTCCACGGAAGAAGCATTGGTGTCATTGGGATCTGATAGTCCTAGGTTAAAGTCACTGAGGAGTATTATTTGTGAACTGGGTTTAGTGTTGTTAGTTAGTAGGTCCAAGATGCCTTCCTTGAAGGAGGAGATGAGGCCTGGAGGTCGATAGATGAGGTGAGGGAGGATGGTTTGAGTTGCTGTGAGGGGAAATTTGACTGAGAGGAGCTCCATGGAGGATGGATTGGCTGTGGAAAGGGCTCTGAGGCCGAGGGATGTTTTTTCGATGAAGGCTACGCCGCCTCCTTTGCTGTGTTCTCTATCCGTCAGGGATGGCTAAGGATAGGGCTGGGCCAGCTGCCTGGTGCAGCCAAGTCTCTGTAATTGCCAGGAAGTGAAGGTCGTTGCTAAGTATCAAGTCTGCGATGTCCAGGGCATGAGCAATCCTGGAGCGGGTATTGATGAGTGCGCCCCTGATGGGGTGTTTCTCTGTGCTGGGTGGTTTGGGGATATGGGGTGTGGGGAGAGGTGTGGGGGGGGGGTTTGGACGGGGAGGCTGTGGTGAGTTAGGCTGGCGGGTTCTCCAGTGGGGTGTCCTTCATGGAGGGAATAGAGAGCTGAGTCTTGAGTTTCTCACTTCTACTGGGCATGTGGTCCAGGGGGCGGGGGGTGCTGCAAATCGGTTCATCCATTCTATGGGGCTAATGGTACTCGAGGAGAGTGGGCGTTGTGGATTATATTGGAGGGAGGATTAGTGGATGTGTAGGGGCGATGTGTTGCTGATGCAGGGTGTAATGGGAGAGGGTTGCCCGATGTAAGAAAGAGGAGAGAGAGGGCCATGATAAGGACGAGGAGGACCATAGTCCGGTGGTTCAAACTAGTATAGGGTAGTCTGTCACAATTAGATGGTTAGGCTAGTACAGTGTTGCAGGTAGGTGCGATTAGGCTAGTATAATGTGGCAGGTAAGCATAGTTGGGCTGGTAAGGTGCATCAGGTAGGCACAATTAGGCTAGTACAGTGCAGCAAGTAGGCACGGTTAGGCTAGTATAATGCATCAGATGGGCACATTTCAGCTAGAACATTGCAGCAAATGGGCACGGTTAGGCAGCAAATAGGCACAGGTGGTCTAGTATAATGCATCAGAAAGGGTACTTTCAGAGTGTTGAAAAATGCATGCAGGGGATCATCAATGCTTACAATTGACGTATATGTTGCTGTTCCCCTGCATGCAGTTAACATTAAAAAACGGTACAACGCAAAACGTACGCAGTCCTAATCCTATTGAGCTGACGCATCCAATTTCAAATGCCTAAATAATTCTGGAGGATTGTTCCTGTAAGACCATTGCTTGTCGTTTTTCAGATAATTGTGGTACGGCATGGCTTCCAAATGGGATGGTGTCGTGATCGGCACCTTCATTAAGCCATGCAGCTTTTCATGGATTGGGGGAAGTGGCAGGCATTGGGGATGATTTGCGTGCACGTTATTCCAACTGAAGCAGCATGCATGTGATGCGTAGCACCTACCTAACATAGCATATATGTTGTGTGTGAATGCTGAACATGAATAGGCCAAATAAATGGCTGCTGATGGAGCTCGATGTGCCGTGCCTGCATATGATGGCACTTTTTTCATTAGCATATCATGTAAATTTGCAAACACCACTAGCTATTGGCGAGTGAAAAATAATGTGCTGTATGCATGTGGAGAATTGTGGGGGCCCAGTGAATTTTTATACCTGGCTAGTACCTTGCAACATGAAATTTGTACCCCAAAATGAAGGTCACGATAACCCCTTTTGCATGTGCTAACGTGGCTCAATGGCTACAAAACGAAATCTTACATGTCAGTTTTATTCCCTGTACTCACTCACTCCCACCCATTTCGATAATCATTTCTAGCCATCTATATATAATGACATTCTACTTGAACTTTTACTGCTTGTTGTTCAATATGTCATTGCCACATATATCAAATATACAAATGATTTAAAGAAAAAAACACTAGCCATTTATAGAATTGCAGAACTGTTAAATGTCTTTTCCTCGTATAGATCTTGCGTTGTGGGGTTCATAACTTGTTTGCAGCTTGCGCTATGCTTAACGTTTGCTGCTTTCTGGGTTATGGAAGTAATGATTTCAATTCAAAATGTACATAATTTCAGAATGTTTTAGATTTTGGAGAGGGGGACTATAGTTTTGGAATAAGGTGTTACCTGGGATTTACTTTCACACTATTTTTCTGGGAATAGAAATGACTCCCAACTTATTCTCAATTTCGAATTTATTTTAAATAACTATGGCATGCACAGAAAATGTTTCATCAAACGGATCCTCATGCCATGTCAATGGCACGCTTCTAACCATTGTCTTTTGTTGACTATATCTGTCATGGTGCTTGGGGCACCTTTTTAATAGTTGTTTTACACTTCAGCGCTGGGAATTTTACAATGCACTAATAATGGAAAATTCACATTTGTAAATGTTGTGTCCTTCCACCTTGACTATAGGGGAATACTGATGTAACTCCCCATATCAAGCCCTAAATATATCGATTCCATCACTGTGTAGGAATGGCATGTTTTCTATACACCATCAATTCTCAGTACGCTTTCAATATGATGTGGAGCATTGTTGAATTTCACCTAAAATACTACCATTTTTCTATTGGGAAAGGGTGCCCTCTAGTGACATCACCACCACAATTCCCTTCCACCCTATTTCCTAATCTGGGGAAATGATTCCAGGGGACATCTCATTATATTTGGGTAGTTCTCATTCTCCCCTTGAATGAGTTGCATGGAGTCGGCATAAACTCTCATCTGTTCCCAGGGAGTCTCAGTCAGCAAGCCCCTCTTGATTTTTTTTCCGTGGAGTCTGGACTGCCTCAGGTTAAGTTGGTTCCAACCATCTTGAACAAGGCTCATTTCTCAAGATTATGTCCAGGTTGAGCAATCTAGTGGGGGGACAGCTGCTCTCTCCTCTTCTCTGCTGCTCTTCCAAGTGTTGGAATCCCCTGTTCTCTGCCCGAACTGCTCCTGCCTTCATGACCATCAGGATCTCCATTTCCAACCTCACACATGGCTGTCCTTTCCCATTGGTAATGGTTACAAATCCTCGCTTTACAATGTCTGTACCTTGTGACACCTCTGGTGCCTAGCACAAAACCACTGCCTTAGCAGCTTCCGTTATTTTCAGCCAAATTATGCACTTGATCCCAGATATTAATTTAGTGGGTAAACGCATGAAATAATAATAAATCAATACACATAAAGTCCACTCTTATTTGTTTGAATGGAAACATTACAGGATCTCTTATAAACCTTAATATACAGAGTAAAGAACAAATGGTGCAATAGGATCATTAAAGAGGGAAACCTTAGACAATTACTTCTATAATCCCCCCCACTTGTGTGCAACCCATACCAATGTTATTCCTCACCCTTTTGCAATGTTAGGGTTTCATGGGAACTGGGTCTACACACAGATTTATGTTAGTCCCCTCAATACAAATCTTAATTTATTAACTTTGAGCGTCAATTTCTTCCTCTTCATCACAATCGTGTTCGTGCTACATGACATCTTCAGTGTAAGTGGAACATTTTACTTTCTTTTTTTAAAAACCTGTATTTATTAAAGCGCTTTACAACATAGTACAAAGTAGTCATAACAGCAGCACAGATTACAATATATCTCGCCGGCATCATATCCAGATATATCCACACACGGGGACCAGTAATGTAGCACAACACCTATGTTGGACATAGCAATGCCTACAATAGTTCTGCAAGTATGTCCAGGTATTTCTATTGTGTATTTGACAGAGCATTTACTTCTGATACCACAGAAATGGCCCAAAATGTCGCACTCACAATTGCGACGGCCGAAATCCCTGACTTATTGTTTTTCTTAAACACCCTCTTTACACCACATATATATATGTGGGGGGGAATGATATATTATATACCCCCTGCATATCTATGTCAAACATGTCAGACATTGCATATTCCTACCCAAAAGACCCTCGGCATCTGGCAATCCCACACCATATGGAGATATCCTGCCTCTCCTGAATGACACCTAGGGCACATTGCAAAATTCTCCTTGGAAAACAGATGTTGTCTGGCTGGTTCATAGTGATACCTATGAAGTACCTTACACCTTACATTGTATCAACCTAAAGCTAGAGTTAAATGACACTTTTGTAAACGCATATCCTCCCAGACTTTGTCTACAATGTCCATATTAAGGTCTCTTGCCAGGCACTCCATCTTGGTCAAAGGCCCACTTCCACGACTCTGTAGACAGGCATGTCACACAGTCGTGACACTCAGCCATGCGTCCCTTGCATTCATTATGACGCTCAGTGCAGGTTAATCTGGCGGCAGTACCGGGAATCCCTCCCCATGTTCCTCTAACGGCTCTACACAGTCCCTCGAACTGCAGCCAGCGTGATGTTTGTGTCCGTAACAGAGCAGGCACCTCCTGGGGTGCAATAAAGAGTATTAGATACTCTTTCAGTCTCGATGCCATTGCAGGCCCACTGTCGTGCCACATTCCCAGTCACCTTAGGTAGCGAGGGAACCCAGTCCCACAAGGGGAGGTCACCATGAAATGGATGGAGGACTCTCAGGAGCCTCCATATTTTACTCCATGCAAGTGCAATCATGCTAACCGGATCACATATACGTGGGTCCATGAACTGTGGGGATAATAATATTGCGAGGCCCCGCTGCATATCGATCAATCTTAACATGTTTGTAAACGATACCCTCCACAAACCAATATGACGCATATTGCACCTAAGCCGCAATCCAATATTTCTCAAAGTCCAGGGCTACAATTCCTCCCTGCGCGTATGATCTAGATGGCGTACTCCACTTGAGACGGAAACTGCTGCATGCCACATATAGGCATCGATCCCGGCACCTAACTGTTTGAAGTTTCTTCTACCGGACCAAAACAGTATTTTTAGTAAGTAATACAAGAGGAGGATGACCATTTTGAGTTGCGCCACTTTTCCTGCCATTATAAGCAGCAGCAGTGCCCATTTTCGTAACGTATCGGTGAGCTGTGAGGCGTATGCAGTATAGTTTCGCTCCATTAATTGATGAGCTTCTGGCAACCACCACTCCCAAATATTTCAGCTCAGTGGGTGATGAAGCAAACCCCAACCGGTGTAGTTGGGAAGTTTTGGCACCCGTCAACGGGTAAAGTTCTGATTTAGCCCGGTTAACGCCAAGACCCGACATTTCACCAGAAGCGTCACATCGTGCATAATCTGGGCCAAGTGCGTTGTGGATTTTGTTGTTTATAATTGCGTCATCTGCATATAGTGATTAAAACCTGCTTCTCCCGATTATTCGTATTATTTATTTATTTTTTTTCCCCATGAATGTGTTTGTGGCGGATCAAGTCTGCCAACGGCTCAATCACTGTGGCGAATAGCAGGGGCGACAGCGGGCACCCCTGTCTGGTCTTTAGCAATTGTGTTTCAGGGTAAAATTATCCAACTCTTGCCAGCGGGGAGGAATGTAGTAACTGAACCCATGCCAAAAACCTGGGTCCAAAGTTGAATTTACAAAGTACCGCACATATAAACTGCCATGACGCTGAATCAAAGGCCTTTTGGATATCAAGAGCCACTGGATATCAAGAGCCCTGCTACCGCCTGGGCACTAGGGTCGATCTCACTGAGGACATTAAACAAGCGCCGCAGGTTAAGTGACGTAGATTTCCTAGGAACAAACACTGATTGGTCTGGGTGGATAATATACCCATGTAGGGTGCTAGTCTGGCCGTGATGACTTTGGCAAGTATTTTCACATTTGAGATCGAGAGGCCTGTACGACCTGTACTTAGCCAGTTTGAGTTTCAGCAAAACTATTATCACTGCTTCCCTCAGCGTGGGGGTGGAGGGAATATGCCTCTTTCGACATCTCTAGAAGTCGGGGAACCTGATATGACTTAAACTGTTCATAAAACTCTGATAAAACATCTGGCCTGGGTGCCTTCCCGGTAAGAAGAGCATCTATAGCATGGGAAATCTCGACCAGTGTTATGGGGCGATCCAGAGCCTCCCTTGCCTCACCTGATAATTCACTTAAGGGGAGTGTACTTAGGAATGTATTTGTCCATGGGGAGGCCAACATCGTCATTAGCATACAGCTCGGCATAGAAGGCGTGAAACACCTCGTTCACACCATGCGCTGTGTATAGAAGATCCACCACAGTCATCCAGCACATAAGGTATGTGATTATCTCCTGCCTGTCAGATAACCCTTGCCGAGAGTCCCTGGGCATTCCCCTTCTCCGTATCGCTGCACAGCTCTTGGGGTCTCTAAAACTTCCTATCAGCATGCGCCTTAAAGTTGTCTAATTCGATTAAAATTTCGCCCAGATCTGCGGGTTTGGGAGAGGTGGTATACAATTTCCAGACAGTGCACTGCGATCTCACTGTCCCTGATATAACATCACTTTCAGAATCCCCAGCTCCGTAGCCATAGCAATACACGGATGTCTGCTTTTAAAGGATTCCCACAGTACTGCATAGGAATTCACTGAACCAGTATTCATCTCGAAGTACAGCTGAACGTGCTTCTGTAAGTCAGACCTGAACACTAAACCCAGCAGTGCCTGAGGCTTAAACATCCATGACGGTCTAGACCCAGTGGCATCTCCCAATACATACGTCAGAGTGGTTGGGGAATGGTCATATCATTCTAGGCAGTATGTCCACCCTGCGAATTGCCCCAGCAATGAGTCGAATATCAGTCATATATCTATCCGAGAGTGGGAGTCCTGTACCGACAAGTAAAAGGAATGCGGTTTCGGATTGAATAATATCCATGCATCCACGACTTTAATTTCCGCCATACCATACTACCTGGGCTGCCCAGGTAAATTGCCTAGGTTTGGTACCCGATCTGTCAAGGTCTGTGTCTAGAATTGTATTGAAATACACCACCCACGGACCTCTTTCTAGGACAGGCACCCGTGGTTATTGAGCCACCAAGCCCAGTACATTTGTATGAAACTCGGGGTTGTCCACATTTGGGCCATAGATATTCAATAATACCACTTCCCTACCCCTTAGTGACATACAATAACATGTATTCCCCTGGCGTGTCCACGCGGTGCTTCACACACGTGTTTCTGCTTGAATAAATACACTTTGAGCCCTATGCTGCTCTGCATACAATTGCATTTTAATTGAATTCCCCAGCCCCCTTACATTCCAGCTCGTACACCGAATATCATCTGAACCCCCCCCCTATAGATTACAATGTATTTCACACATCCGGCCACAACCAAAAAAGACCCTCACGGCTCCTGCACAGTTATATTACCTTGCAGGAGCAAAACCCTAACGACGTTAAGCGTATTTTGTGACTTAAAACCCAAAATCCCACTGCCACCCTCACCCCCCCCCTCCCAAACAGCATTCCCCATACACCCTCAACCCAACGTGCATCTTCACATGTGGGGGGCATGCACAGGCGACAGCCCGGGTCTCAGCACAACCTTAACACAAAAATGTTGAACATTTCAGGGTGTAACATGTAATGCCACGGCTATAAAATGTATATTGATAAGTGTGGCTTTTCTCAGTAGTAACAATACAGAAATAAGAATCGCCTCTGTTGACCACCACACCTCATTCAACAGCGGGCACTCAGCAGTTCAAGGGGTGTCGGCTATGCAGTTCAGCCCTTTAAGCGCTTGTCCAAAAACTTCATGGCCTCCTCTGGTAGGGTAAAAAAAGTACTGTGCCACTGTATTCCATGTAAAGTTTTGCTGGAATCGCATGACCTATTTCAGACCTTGGTCCTGGAGCTGCTCTTTAACTGCTTGAAGGTCTTCCTCTCATGTTGAACTGCGACCGAGAAGTCCGGGCAATGTGCATTCTGTTGTATCCCGGCATCAAATCACACTTGGCCCTAGCGGCTCACAATATAGCATCTCTATCATGTTAGTTAAGTAGAATGGGCTATTATGTGGCACAGTGGCGTGCCCGGCTTGGGGGACAATGAGCGGTATGACCCTTCTCTTGCGGATTGTGGGGACAGCTTTGGTGCCTCCAGTAGGGACAGAAGGGTCTGCTCCACAAATTCCTCCATGGGACAGCTGAGGTTATCCTCCGGCACTCTAATAATCTGCAAGTTGTCCCGTCTCGATTGGGATTCCAGCTCATCATTCTTCTTGCCTGTACCTGCTTTGTAAGAAAGTTGACATCCGCCCTTAATGCCACTATGTCCTCTTCAGCCATCCCCACTCTTGTCTCCGCCTACGTAACACGAAGGTATGTCTTCTCCATTCAAGACTTAATAGAACCATCTTCAAGCTTGGTGTGTATGGCAGTGAACTCTTCTCTCACATATTCCGTTATGCAGTGCATCTCACTGGACTCGTCCGGCTCTGTCTCCCCAAGAGGCCTGCATGGTATGTTTGGGCACGGCTTTGATAAACCACCTCATGGAGCTCTGTTGCCTGCCCGCTCCCTTCATCACATCGTGCCTTGCTACTGAGGCACCCGGCTGGTTTAAGAAGCAAGACTTGCCTTCTCAGCTACTGTTTTGTGGAAAGGCATGTAGAGAGCTCACCGGCGAGCCAATTCAAAATATGAAGGTCCCTGCTACAGAAGCGCCAAAGATCCCGTCACAGCTGTACAACCAGCAGCACATGTTGTTTAAAAGGAGCTATTAGACACCACACCACTCTAGCCTCACCATGAACTCCGCAGTCATCCCAGCTCACTCTGCAGAGCTCGCTGCATCAATCCCTTCAAAGGTGCTTTTGGCAGTGTAAATATGGTGTCACACAGTGAGCTGAGGTCAGCCAGACAGTTCGTGGAGGTGCGCACCTTATCGACGCGTTGTTCCCAGCTGCAGGACCATGGATTGCAAAGTTAATAATATTCCCAGTTCCTACAGGGTGGGCAGGGGATGGGTGGATCTATTTCGCTTTATCTGCTGTATTGCTCGCCAAGACTGCACGGACAGCGGGCGAATAGTTTGAACGCAGGTAGACGAAGCAATGACTTACACCCACACACGTAATTAGAGGATAAGTAGCACTTCTATGGCTATTTATTCATAATTAAACATACATAAGCAATAAGTGATAACACAGAAATAAATCGCAGTAAGGTAGCAAGAATACATCACCATGGCCCTAACTGAATTCCTCATCTCGCCAGAAGACCCGGTAACAGCCAGGCCGAGAGCACAAAAACCCATAGGGATTTTGGAACAAGGCGTCCCCATCCGACTGAGGTATTTGTGCTTTTCCCGCCTGACCTTTCCAGAGCTCTGCAGATATGCCCTCCTCAAAAGGGTTGGCAAATTC
This sequence comes from Ambystoma mexicanum, assembly GCF_040938575.1. NCBI lineage: Eukaryota > Metazoa > Chordata > Amphibia > Caudata > Ambystomatidae > Ambystoma > Ambystoma mexicanum. Next base: position 1,337,624,657 of record NC_090937.1, read on the forward strand.
ACAAACCTTCTGGCATTAGCGATTGCGCGTTGATGAGTGACTGTTGGTTGCCGGCCCGGTCAACCGACAGTAACCCCAAGGAGCAAGGCGCTTCTCCCTTCTACAGCACCACGATAAACAATTCCATAACTCCTTTTGAAACCTTGGTGCGGGTATAGCAAACCATAACAAACGTTATTGGTACCAGCTGGCACCTGTGGATCCTAGCTTTCCCCGCGCTGTGTCCTTGGCTGAGGCATGCATACCAGTCTCAGCAACGAATAACGTTGACATGTTTTTCAGTGAAATACTACTAACCAAGCTGAAAATCTGTGTACAAGTGCAGCTTCCACTGAGGCATGGAATAAATATCCATTTTGGTTCTGAGTGCCCCCAGAATGCACTGCACACCAGCGCCATGTTTTAGCTCAAGCATCACATCCGCGTAGGTCTCTTGATCTCCAGAGATCAATCAATGGTGTTGTCGTAGGCCTCGGTCTGGTTCTTCTTCCAACTTGGTTTTTAATTCTGCCCCGAAACGGCCTCGCACACAACTCCAGGTGGGGCTCAGGCGAGCGCAACCATGATTCTCTTTCCGGGTGATGTGCACGTCTGGTGTGTGAACTGGAATGCTGCTTTCTTATCAGCAAACACTGTTACTTGGGAATGTAACTCTTTCTTTGCACCTGTAATCCTTTGTACCTGGGGTAAAACCTCTCCGAGATCTGCAAACGTGTGGCAATATTGTTGACCAATTCACTGGCTTCTCGTATATCCTACACACTGACCTAGAACTCTACATTGGCCAGAACAGTCTGGTGATAGTTGTAAGCAAGAAAAGTATATCCTTGTAAGAGGTCCCACTACCCCAGCCGTTATGCTTGGCCTCCAATAGTTACATTCCGTATGTCGAGGTACCCCTCCCAACATATCCTATTGCCTATCAACATTACCAGACTTGTCTATTTGCTTCTCTTACGTTGTAGCTGGGGTGGTTTGATTGGCCATAATAGTCTGCACCTAACATTAACTACACATTGAGGGTTCTCCCTGGGGCACTGAGCATCAATGAAGCTTGTTGTCCACAACATCTTACTTGCCAAACATTGCAGCACATCACCCAGTCCCAGGTGCTTTCTGCCCACAGGCCTGGCAGGATCAGACTTTTCAAGACTTAAACTCTTATGTTATTTTTATTTGCATTTCTTTAAACCTCAGCATCGGGACTCAACATTGTCCCACCAACCCCCCCCCCCTCCCTCCCACCGGGTTTAACGTCTTTGCATTGTCCCTGCGACCCTTTGATGCGTTTATCTTAACCTGTGAACATATCCAGGATATGGATATTGTGGGGGCACCATTGCAGCATGTAATCGCTTTGCAGGAAGTCTATGGCGTCTCCCCAATCTGTGGCAAACTTCTGTCTGTCACCTTGAAGATTATATGTGATTCTCTCCATTGCTACAAAAGTCCAAATCCTGTGAAGCCACTCCTGTGTGGTTGGGGGGGGACTTTTGTTTCCATTTTTGTGCTATGGCTAGCCACGCTGCAATAAGGAAGCCCATAAAGTTCAGTTTTTGTTTCTTTGCGAAGGACTTGTCTCTGGGGCCCATAAGCCACATATCCATATTTCCTCTCTTAGTTTGGCCGCGCCCTTGAAGATTTCTTGCATCTGAGTTTTCACTTCCACCCCCCCCAGAATTGTTGTAGTTCCTTACCGTCCCACCATATGTGTATCCAACTTCCCATGGAGTCGCATTCCCCCTCCAGCATTTCCCTTGTGGTGTTGGGAACATTTTGTGGATTCTCTCCGGCGTATAGTGTCATTGAATCATCACTTTGGTCCAGGCTTCCCTTGTTTGTATCGCCCGTGTCCATTTCAGGATTATTTGCCAGAGGTAAGTCCATTGATCCCTCGTTATTTGTTTCCCTAGTGTTGTTTCCCACTTTTTCATGTACTGCCAGGTGATGTTTTCGTCTTGGGCGTTTAGGAACTTGTAAAGAGAGGAGACAAATTTATTTTCGCCCATTTGGGTCATCATATATGTCTCAAATGGGGTGAGGTCCCTTGTCAGTACCTTTTGTTATTCTTGGCGTTGTGAGTCAATGGTGGAGCTGTTTGTACTGGTATCTGTCCCTTTCCGTGAGGCCCAGCAATTTCTGGCATTCTGTGAAGGTTCTGATCTGATGTCCTTCCACCATATCTCCCACTTTTGTACAGTCCGCTTCGCGCCATTTCTGAAAAGATCCTTTTACCTTTCCTGGGGGAAGTCTGGGTTATCGAGAATTGGTTTAAAAGGGGTGTTATCTATCGTGAGGATTTCCTTCTTGGTTGCTCTGTTCCATACTTCCATGGTGGCACTCATGACTTCGCTTAGTTTGATGTCTGTGTTCGGGTTTTCTCCAGGGAGGTGGCGCAGATTTGATCTTGCGACTGCTCTATCCTGTGCCTCCCACCATTTTTCTGAAGTGTCCCGTCATCCATTCATGTATGACCCAGAGTTGTGCCGCCTCGTAGTACTTCTTGAAGTGGGGGAGCGCCATTCCTCCCTCTAGTTTATGTGCTGTGAGCGCCTGTTGTGACAATCTCGGTATTTTATTTTGCCATATGTATTTGGTGATTATTTTGGAAAGTGTCTTAAAGAATGTCAGCGGAATTCAGATGGGAAGGGCTTGGAAATAGAACAATAGTCTGGGTAAGATCGTCATCTTGATGACTGTTATACTGCCCCACCATGAGATTGTCAGCAGGTTCCATCTGTTTAGATCGCTTTTTACGTCTTCTAAGAGTTTGGGGTAGTTCCCCTTATATAGGTTTTTGATATGTAGAGTTAATGTTACTCCCAGGTATCTCACTCCTTCTTCGGCCGTTTGTAGTTGAAGGTCTTTAGTCGTCTTGTATATTCCAACTTTGTCTCCTGCCAGGGCCATTACCAAAGATTTCTGCTTATTTATTTTCAGCCCCGAGATCTTGCCGTAATCGGCTATCTGCTGGATGAGGAGGGGGAGCGTGTTTCTTGGGTCTGCTAAGGTCATCAACATTTCGTCTGCGTAGGCAGCTGTCTTGTGCATATGTCCTCCCATTTCTATGCCTCTTACGTCAGGGGCTGCTCTGATCTTTGCTAGGAGGGCTTCTAGGAAGATTGTGTAAAGTAGGAGTGACAGGGGACATCTGTTTTGTGCCCCTACCTATCTTGATGGGCTCCCAGAGTTCCCCGGTGACTGCGATCCTGGCCATCGGTGAATTGTAATTGGCCTGAATCATGTTTATGAAGTAATTTCCCATGCCCATTTTCCGTACTGTTGCAAATAGCATTGTCCATTCTACCCGGTCGAATGCTTTTTCAGCATGTAACAAACTTATTGCTCATGGGATTTCCATGATTCCCGTCTTCTCTATGAGGTGTACAATTTGTCTTAAATTGTCGTGGGTTTTCCTGTTTGGGATGAATCCAGATTGTTCTTGATGGATTAGTTTGGGGAGCAGGGGTGCTAGTCTGTTGGCGAGGACCTTTGTATAGAGTTTGGCATCAACATTGATTTGGGCGGTATGAGCCCGGGTTTTCTGGATCCTTCCCCTTTTTGTGGAAGACTAGTATCTTTGCTTCGTTCATGGACGTGGCGATACTGTTCGTTGTCTTGAAGGTGTTGAATAGGGTAGTTAGATAGGGAGTTAATATTTCCGCGTATGTTTTATAGAAAACAGCGGTGAAGCCATCTGGCCCAGGAGCTTTATTCTTCGGAAGGTTCCGTATCGCCTTTGCCACCTCCTCGGACGTAATCCGTTCGTCGAGAGCTTCTTTTTCTGATTGTGATACTGTTGGGAGAGTTATCTCCGTCAGGAATGCCTCCTGTGCCTCCTTGTTTGGGCACTGAGAGGTGTAAGATTTTGGTATTGTCTTCTGTCTGTGTTTTCTTTGCTGCTTGTCCGTCTATCAGGGTTTTCACGGTTTGATCTTGCCGTCTGCCTTTTAGTTGTCATGCTAGTAGTTTATTTGCTTTATTTGATTTCATCGCGTATCAGTGTTTTTTATGCAGTAGTTGCGTTTCGGCTCTTTTGGTCCTTATCAGGTCTATCTGGCTCTGGATGTGTCTATGCTCTTTATTTTCCTTGATGTGTTCTTGGTAATTTCCTCTCTTATTTCTTCCAGTTTTTTTTCCCCAGTTCGTCTTCCCATTTGTATGAGAGCTTATCTTTTCGTGCTTTCAACGCCAATATTCAACCCCTTATCACTGCTTTGAAGACTTCCCATGTAGTGTTTGTGGAGACGTCCGGGGTATAGTTGTGCTCAAAGTATTCCTCTATATTTTCTCTGATTCTCTTGCCTCTGTATCTTGTATAATTTCTCTTGGTAGCGTCCAGCGCCATAGCCCTGATGGTTTCCGTAGTTTGGGAAGGGTGATCCATAGTGGTGCGTGGTCTGATAGTGATATTGTGCCTTTTTCGATGTCCTGTATTTCTCCGACTAGGGCTCCTGTAGCCCATATGTAGTCGATCCTGGAGCTTGAATCGTGTACGTGTGAGTGGTATGTATATCCTTCGGTTGTGCCTCTGAGTCTTCTCCATACGTCTTCTAGTGCCAAGTTCTGCATTGCCTGTTTGAGCACTGGTGATGGGGTCCCCTGTTGGGAGTTTTTGGGATTCGATCGGTCTTCTGTTGGGTTCCATGCCAGGTTGAAGTCGCCTGTCAGAATCACTTCTCCTTCCGTGAAGTTTTCTAATTCGTTGATCGTTTCTTTGATGAATCCTTCCTGGCCCATATTTGGGGCATATAGAGTTGAAATGGTTAATTTGCGATTTATCTATCTGGGTCTTTGCAAATAGGAAGCGGCCGTTTTTATCTGTTAATGTTGCTATGATTTGGACCTGTAGATGGTTTGCGAAGGCGATGAGTACTCACACCCCCCTCCCCTTTTTTTTTTTTTTTTTTCCCCTCTTTCTCTTCTCCCCATTGTTGGATTGAATAATTTGTTTGTAGCCTCTTAGCTGGAATAGACTCTTCCTTTTCTTCTGTATGTGCGTTTCTTGGAGTGAGATTATGTCGAACTACTCTGTGTAAAAAAAAAAAAAAAAAAAAAAAAAAAAAAAAAGTTGTACGTTAATATTTTCAGCCCCATTTTTTTCATGTGTCTGTTGTTTCTTACTGGGTCTATCCTATCCTGTGGGTCGCCGTGGTGTGCATTAGATCCGGTGTTTGAGTATTTTCCCCTCCCAACTTTCCCCTGAACTCCCTCTCCTTCCCCACCCTTCTCCCCCCAACTTTGTCCCTGAGGAGGGCCCTGGGCCCTATGGTTGCTCCGGCGTTTCGCCTTTGCTCCATGCCCTCTTACTTCTCACGGTAACTGTTCGCAGGGGGCTCCTAAACCCTGCTTGTGGTACAGATTCCACGGCAGTCCCGGTGCTCTGCCGCGCTTTCCAATAGGCACCTGCCCTAGCCAGAATGTCTGTGCCAATGTTGCCTCTCCTTTCTATCTTGCGTGTGTTTCTTTTCTTGGGATGGCTAGTTTTACTCAGGATTGCGTGATTGGTGTCTTGTTCTTCTTTTCTCCGTTTGCCATCTCTTTGGCTGTCTATGTTGTTTTTGGGGTTCCCTCGTTTTTGTGGGCTCTGACTCCTGTTCCTGCCATCACATGATCTTGAGGCCCTCTTCGCATGTTGTGATTCGATGTTGTCTTTCTTCCCACGTGAATAGGAGGCCTAAGGGGAATGTCCATTTATATCGGATTTGTTTTTCGGTTAGGATTTTGGTTAGCTGATTTTTGGTATGCTAAGAACAGCAGAATTTCCTTGCCGTTCATTCTAATTTGTTCTATTGTCCTGGAATTTCTCAGGATTTGTTCCTTTTGTGTGTCATGGCCACTAGACGTCTCTAGGGCGGGGATACAGGGTCCCCTGCTCTCCGAGGGCCTAATCTGTGTATTCAATGTGAATATCTTCCCGGGGCCGTCCTTCAGTCTGTCTTGAAACACTTGTTGTACTGCTGTGCGAAGGTCTTTTTCCTCTACTGTTTACGGCATATTTTTGATGCGTATGTTTGATCTCCTGGATCTGTTTTCCAAATCTTCGCATTGTGCTTCCAGTTCCATTGCCAGGTGTGCAAGGCGGTCTTGAGCTTCTGCTTGATGGAGCGACTTCTCGTCCATATTCTGGACCGTCTTTTCCAGGTTGTCCGTCCTCTCCTCTAGGGATTCGATGTCCTTCTTTAGTTCCTGGACTGCCTGTTTCAGTTCTCCCTTCATGTTATCAAATTGCGACTGTGTTGAGACCATGAACTGGTCTTGAAATTCCTTAAACCAGGTTTTCATGTCGTCTCTTGAGGCCATATCTATATCCTCTTTTCGCTCTTTAGGGTCTCCCCCTTTAATTTTCTGTTTATTAGTTTTCTTTGGTGCTGTGTTTCCAATTCCCCAGATATGGGTCAGAACTTGGACCTGTTTGGCTCCACTTTTGTTTGTCGCCGTAGCCTGTGACCCCACCCTCGTTCTAGCTTTGGACATGTGTGTGGGTCTTTGCCGGGGCGCTTCTTGGCGTTATATCGCTTCGTTTTCCCCTCAGCTAAGGATTGGGCCCCTCCGCTTCTTGACTGCTAGAATGATATATGACCCATTCCTTGGGGCTCGTATGGGTTCCTCCCTGCCTTGGGTCTCTTTGTTGAGATTCTGAGATGTGTGCCTGGGGGTCTGTCCCTCGGGGCTGATAAGCTCCCCTCCTTGTTCGGTGCACGGTAGAAGAGAGGGTCTCCCTGCCCCCCCCACCCACCCCCTTTGTTTCCATGCCTTTGGGGGGTCATTGTGGGGGGGGGGGACCAAGTCTCTGTTGCTTCTGAGGGGGGGGGGGGTACCGGGCTCCTGATTTCAGTCCCTTATTATTCCGGGGGAGGGGGGGTGGTGCCCCTCGCCTCTACCCCCAGTGTACTGGGGCGGCGTCGCTGTCCGTGCCTGGGTGGGGGCGGCTCCCTCCCCGCTTGATCCCGGATCTCTTCCCCCCCCCCCCCCCGCCTCGTACCTGTTTTTGGTAGCTCCGGATGGGCTGGCGGGCTCCTCTGGGCTCGATCCACTGTTCCCCGCTGCCCCCTTCTGGAATCTTCTCTCCCGGGCTGGTCGGGCGTGCGGCTCCTCTCGCCTGGCCGTCTCCTTCTCCCGGGTGGCTTCTCCCTTGTCTGGTCCTCTTCTTACCGGGGCTGTGATGTCTTCGGTTCCCGCCTGCTTCGCTTCAACGGCGTCGCGTCGAGGCGGGGTCCTCTACCTGCTCTCTCGACTCTCCGCGGGCTTTCACTCCCGAGGAGGTCCTGATACTGTCTGGAAAGCGCCGCTGGGGGGGGGGGGGGCTCTGGATCTCTGCTCCGTCAGAGTTTTCGGCGCCGGCGGGAAGGCTGTGCCGGGCCGGATAAAGAGTTTAACCCTATCACCTGCGAACTGATTGTTCCGATGATACTTCTCCCCTTCTCCTTCCGTGGGTGGTAGGCGAGTCTTGGAGGGCTCGGTGTCTGCTTTATTTCATTTTCTTTGTCGCGGCCTGAGCTGGGGAACGGAGTTACGCTCACGCATGTTTGCCCGGCTCGGCTGTCATCTTGGATTCCCCTTAGACTCCTTCTTTGAACTAGAAGCGAGCACACTATCCTTGGACTTCTGCAGCTGCTACCCTTCCATAGCCTTTTCCATTGCCTATGCAGGAGGAACTTCAGATTTTTCAGTTCGTCCTTAGTATTTGTATTTCATTTATTTATATACATATATTTATATACAGCAATTTAGAGTCAATCATATACATAGCATTTTGAAAGTCCATTTACAAACAGTAGATGAAACAGTAGCTATTTACAAAGGTCCTCCACCCTAAAAGCAGAGCATACATCATGGTGGCAGCATGAGATGTTGATATCAGTGTCTCTGGTTGGCTCTACTGGTCCCGAGCTACAAGCCAGGTTTTAACTTTGCTTCTGAAGGAGTAGAATCATGTCTGATTGTATACATCATCACAAATGCTGACTAGCTTTTTGTTCAGGAAGTCTGACTCACTCTAGAATTTCTCCAGCAGTGGTGACTTTTCAGATGAGGTTGGTCGGCAATTCCTTTGCCACTGAGCTTGGAGGCAAGATTTGTCTCAGTTCACCCATTTTTGCTTCCATGTTGATCATTTGTACCCCGGTAATATAAGCCAGTTGCCTTTTCCAGATGAGCCATATAGTTGCAAAGAGATTGGTCCCTGTGAACATTCCAATCTGGATGGGCCGAATTTGCTCCCTCCCACACCCAGTACCCCATGTTCTGCTTGCTCCTTGGAGAAATCAAGATTTATTTCTGTTGTGCTAGTCGTATGGCTGCACCTCGGGAGCATTTGGGAAATGAGGTGTAACATGGAAGGCAGACCCAGGTAATGAAAAGGTGCACATTCATAGAGAGGCATTCATGATGGTATACTTAACCGACCTCTAGTTTAGTAGTGGTTTTATACTTTAACTCTTCTATAGTCCCATGCCTAAACTCTGTTGGATTCATAACATGACAGACCAAAGCTTATTCAATTGTGCTTGATAAAACAACACCATGTATGTGGAAACATCATAAACTAGATCTAAACGTATACACTTTGTCACCGTATCTTTCTTCATAATCCATCTAGGTATCAAATGGCACGTTCTATATATAAATCACTTGGTGTAGCCCTCCATGTCCACTACTCAGAAAAGTTCACCCCTTTTTGGGGCCTCAGAGACTGAGCACATGTTGGGGGGGGGGATCTCCTTCACCTGTACAGTACCATTTTATTCAAGTTATCACTCTTTATGAACCATATTTTTTCAAAAGGTGTCCAAATTAATAACCACATGTGAGGGCTTAGGCCAACTAATTTCATCTGGGCCGGTCAGCTTGCTAATAGCTGTGACAGGGTCATGAGAGTGAATGACTGGTGCAAAGGAGGATCAGTCACAGACAAATCCTTTGCAGATTTCTCAACTGACTTTCTGTTGGAGAGGGCAGTGCAGGCATAAATAACTTGACCATCTTAACATTGTGCAGGTTAAGGAATAAACCCTAGCAATCGATTCATGCAAATGTGCCATGGCCCTCAAAAGTTTCCTGTTGCCAGAACATAATCTTTTCTTGTACCAGGAACGGCTCGGAATTAGTGCCACATTAGTTATGTGATACTTTGCAGTCTCCTTATCACATATTTGCAGGTGTGTCAGATTGTTCCAGTGTTCCATTTCAATAAAAAGTGCTGCTGGCTATAGAAGTTCTACTAGAAGGTTAACTAGCAGCTACCTGCCCTCCATTGGGTGACGCTGCATTTACAGTGTCACATCTATCCAAGAGGCTGTCCCTTCAACTTTAATTGCAGTATCTATCGCAAGCGATGCCGACCACTTTGGAGCCCGTGCCAGCTTCCTCTGGTGATCCTGGATTAGCACAACTCCTCGGCTGGAATGTATTGTGAGGTCTGTTTGGATCCTATGGGCAGTACCTCTCATACCTATGAATGTAAATACCTAATGGTAAGAGTGTTTATTTGTATTATTTTATTTTGCAGAAACTTAACACTGCATTTGTATGGTGAATACTAGATCGCGAGGCAGGTGGTGATGAATGAAGGCACAATGGCAGCCTATTCACACCAAGACCTTTAGCCTGTTCTGTTACCTGTGCTGCACATACTGAATAGTACTAAAGGAAGGGCCTCCAGGCAGTTCAAACCACTTTCTGAACACTGCTTGGCTAACACAGTTGAAGATTCCATTCTGTGTATCCACTGTCCCAGCAGCCAGTGGATGATGTGAACAAGGCATTGTATGTTGTCTTGCAGAGTAAAAATGTGAAGTTGCAAGCTACTAGGCAGCCATAAGTCGCTTGTCACCTCATTTTAAAATAGGTATAGATATATATTTTAGTACGCCGCACTATAAAGTTGAGTCAAGTTCCATAGCAAAAACGTTTGACTTGCATGACGGATTTGGCTTGTATTGTGTAACAAAAGGTCTGTCACGCCCCTCCTTCAAGACTGGACATTTTGAAAGATTTGTTATTAATGCAAAATACGCTGTTTTGGCTTAGTCCCTACTCACATTCTTTCCCCATAGAGGAAAAAGTCCACATTTCTGCGCAGCGCACAGCAAAAAAAACGTGGAACAGAATTGGAAAAGATACGGAACGACAACTTTGACACGAAGCGTTGTCTCAATTTCCGGTTGGGGTCTGAGGTTATTTCGTCCAGAAGTTGTTAAAATATCTTATGCAGAAGAGGCTGCCCCCCTTTCCCCAAATTATAGCTATATCTCCCATGGTGCTTTGCAGTCAGGATGCCTATCAGAAATGAAGAAGCTGACTTTTTCTTTTGTTGGCTGCAAGAGATAACCAGGGTTTATAACGGGAATAACCGGGATTAGCCAAAAAATGAAAAGTGGAAACCTTGCCATTGGGAGGAGGAAAAGGGATGACATGTCATCAGTCTAGAGGTGGGGAGGATGAAAGGGTGCACCATGAGACATTGGGGAGTTTGGGTGGGCTGTGGTTCAAGTTCAGAGCTCTAACGTTTTCGCAAAACCAGGGTTATTCAGGGGGTAACCAGGGTTATAATGTAAGAGGCGATGGGGAATGAGTGCGTCGCAAGAATAACTGCAGTTTATTTGCAGACGTTTACAGATAACCGGGGGTTATAACCAAACAAGTTTAAAAAATAAAGATGAATATGTAAAAAGTGGAATTTTATAGCTACAGTGAGGGGGGTAAACGATTGGGGCGATATGTCATGGGGTGCAATATGGAGCGTGAACGCATCCCAAAAGAAACTTATTGGTATGGCCCAACTGAAGGCCATAGCTAATGGGGCCCAGAAGAAGCCTATTGGGGCAACATGTCCAGGGTCCAAAGCCAAGACTAATGATCTTGGTGAAGGCCATGGCTAGTGCGTAAGAAGGAAAGGTAGCGTTTGTTGGGAAGCAGGGGTGAAAGCCCCAGGACTCCGACAATCAGGACCAGGGGATTATAGAAGGAAGTGTTGCAGGAGAGTTGGGAGATCAAAGGGGGGTCCCCTCTCATAGAAATTAGATTGTAATGGAAACTTAGTGAATTGTAACCTTAGTGTGTAGCGAACGCCATTTTATAGGTAGTCCAGGGGCTTGGATGCATGCATTCTTAACTCACAACCCTAGCAGCTCCTCAGAAGGTTAATTTCCCGAGCACACACCCCTTTATTGTATTTTATCAGTAGTGAATGCAACCCAGAATGAATGCGCCCAGCAAAGGCAAGAGGGGCCCAATGAATCTTCACAGAGCAATTGCATGAGATGAGCCTGTACAGTTATAGTGACTTGAGACCCCCCATAAACATTTGGACCATAAAAGTGTAAAGTGACCATTGAACAGGAACTAGCAGTGACCCGCACCCCCTCTGGCACCCCCCTCCATCAATTCATGTGATTTGTGCTGCGAGGCGCCAGGGAAGAAAATAGCAAATGTATGCCTCAGGTAGGAACATTGGGGCGGCGGTAACATATCTGGGAAAGGAGTGTGCGGTTCATGTAGTTACGCAACCTCAAAAGTAGCCTCTTCGCTCATGTCATTGGTACCCGGTGCACTGTAGAACTGTGCAAAAGTTGTGTGTGTGTGTGTGTGTGTGTGTGTATATATGATGATTCCCACGTGGAAGAAGATGGACAGGTGACACTATCACCTGCCATCCCGTATGTAGCAGGCTATATGTGAATAGGGTCGCACCAACCAGCCACCTGGATTTGTAACCAATGTACATCACTCGTGATGCTGGGTATTTTTGGGCTTTTTTTCCCTAGTGTGTTTGTTTTTTTGTTTTTTTTGGTGTGAGCGTTGAGGGGTTAATCTACATTTTTGGTGACCCATCGTCATCCCAGATTTTCCACAGACGGAGGATTCCAGGCCGCACATCTGGAGGGGCCGCGCCTAGCTGCAGCAAACAGTCCCAAGTGTGCAACCAGTAGTGGTGTACAGGAGCCGTTTTAACAGAATTCCTGATGGCTCATTGGAGCGGGGCACATCTTCTAGGAGGGTGCAGGCCGTTCATGGGACCCCACGACGGAGGAGCTTGGGAGAAAACAGGAGGCAGCTTAGTGGGGGGGGAATGAAATAAAAGGGTGTGTGAGGTGAAGAGTAGGTGTTGGGACTAATTTTCTGTATGCTGGTCTGGTGGCCAACCTGTATTCTGGGGAGCTGTAGCCAAACCAGTTCCAGGTAGCAGTGACAACGATCTAGGCTAAGTCTCAAGAGGTGGTGATCTTGTAAAGGGTCCACAATGAGTACACACAGTGGGAATCAAAGATTAAACGGTATGTATACAAATAGTTATTTATGGCCAACTATCACTGAGCAATGACTACGAACAGGTAGGAAATATCACACAACACTAATAGATTACATATATACAGTCACTGTTTGAGGGCATAATACAAATCAAACCCCTGTAAAAGAAAGTACAGATAGATTATGCAAGGTCCACAAAGCGTTAACCCTAACTTCAAAAGTTCTTCCCTAAGTTGTCTGGGGCCTTGTGCCCAAAAGTTAAGGAAAGTTCCGACAAAGTTTGTGAAACTTGGAAAAAATGAAGGTCGTGGTCTCTAGGGTCCAGTGAACAGTGTATTATAACTAATAGAAGTGTCCCCAACTCTCGGATTGCTTGCGCCAGCAAGCTGTGATAAATCCAAACTATATTAAAAGTTAGGAACACTTTTAAATGGTGTTTAGGTGTTCAGGTAAGAACTGTTACAAAGCTCAGTCCAGGCAGGTTTAGGTTACTTCTTAAGATTTACTTCAGTTCTTATGTTGCAGTTACAGATTCAAGATTTAGACATAAGCAGTAAGGATAGAGAGAGACAAAGACAGAAAGACACCGGCACCCATCACCCAGGGAGGGAGGGCTCAACTGACCATATGGAACTCTCATCACAGCATTCTCCCACTCATGCATCAACATTCCACAGGCACTCTGGTGACATCATAAATCACATGACAAACCACATCAGACTTACCAAGCACATCACAACAAGAACCACTGTAACCTACCCTCCCACCCCCATATTCCGATTCTTCCCCGGACTTGGCAGGTCAGTGGAAGAGGGTCCGAGGTGGCTTTTCCTGCTGTCGGTCGCAGTCCTTGATTCTTAGGGGTTGCAGGTTCGAGTTGGTCTCTTTCGCTGGTGCAAGGACTCTCAGATGAAGAATGCAGCAAAATTCGATACTGGACTCGGATCATGTAACTGTTTCGGATAGTTGTCACCACAGCATGGCGACGCCAAGGGCTTCACTTGTCGCAGTCAGACTTTTCCCTCCTATCTCGGGTCCCCTTGAAGCTAGGATGCTGTCATTTCGCTGAGGTAAGTCTTGTAGGACAAGCTCCGATCTCAACTCGGAAGGTCGGCAGCACAAACTCTGAGCCTGGGACTCTTCCGAAGGCTCTTCATCGCAAGGTACCGAGCAATGGATGCTCCCTCCACTCCAAGGGTTGCAGCTCCCTCGCTGGACTGCTGAAGATCACGAGCAAGACAGGGCTCCACCAAGGCAACAGCAGAAGTTGGTCGCCAGACCTCCTTCAGTCGGATCTCCAGTCTCTTTGCAGGTCTCGCAGCTGGACAGGAGTCTTGGCTCCTTCAGGTTACTCCAGGATCTCTCGAATGGGTGCAGGGGGTCCTCTTCTTATCCTAAAAGTCAGGTAAGAGCTGAAACTCCCAAATAGTAGGACTAGCCACACACACCCCAGCAGTGGTCCAATCAGGACCACTGGTGGGAACAATCGTGCATACCTATCGGACACACTGAAACCAGTTTGTGTGTTGGGACCAGACAGTCCCAGCCCACATTCTGCCAGCAAACACACTTAGCCCTCCAGTAGGCCGCCAATAGCTTCTGCTTTTCTGGGCACTTTAAGTCCATATAAGGATTTTCCTGGCCATGTCAGTGTCCCCATAACAGATGAGCAAAAGTAGCGAAGCTTGAGGATTAGCTGCACTAGGTCGGACCAAGAATCAAAGCAAAAAAGAGTTTGGAGGTCCATAGAAATGGAAGGAAAGGTGCAGTAAAGGGAAATCTTTCCTAACGGCAGGTAACAAGGGTGAATGGCAGCATGGTGTGTGACTGAGTTGAGTAGTGTGAAGATCACATGGCGGATATGGGGATAGAGATATATATATATATATATGCAACAGAAGTGGGATCGTTTCCAAGGCAGGGGTGCCATAATTTGAACTATGATAAGAGAATATAAAAGTAGGGACTCTGTTAGAGAGCTCAATATATTCCCCGTGGATTACAAGTAGTGGTTATTTTGATTTATTTTGTTAGCTTGCTGTTTTGGTGTAAAAACCTTTATTGTGCAGCGATCGTGGGCCAAGGGGGAGGGCCTGTGCAAAAGGTGGTGTGGGTATTGTGTGTAGGGAGAGTGTGCATGTGTTTTTATATGTGCAGTTATTGAGGAGAGAAGGGAGTGTGGGCCGGGGATGATGGGGGAAGCAGGAGTGACAGACTGGTAGGAACTGATCGGGGTTGAAAGCCTGAGATCCAAATGCTCGGGAGAGAAAAGACTGAAGATATCCGAAAAACCCTTTGGTCTTTTTTTTTTTTTCCCCCTGAACATTTCCAAACTGTAACCCCCTCCCCCACTTACCTTGCGCTAATTTTTTTTGGGGTTAGCTGTGGGGGACAACCCCGTTCACAATATAGTGAGCAAGGGTGAGGGGGACGGCCCCAGCACCGAATCCGTGATCTGGTCAAACTTTTTGGCCCTTTGGAATTTTTGAACGGCCAGAATTCGGCCAAATCACGCATTGCCATTTTTCTTTTGTTGTCATTTTGGCCGATACCGTAGGAACATGTAAAAGAAACTATATTTTGTATATGGTGTGACATTATTTCATATAAAGTATTTCTTCATGGGGGTAATTACACCCTTGGCGTATATGTGCAGTTGATTTCCATTGTTTAAACACAAAATTGAAAAATATCCTAAGCGGAAACACAGGGGGTATTGTTCCGCCCATGACCAGAGCAGGGGACAAACAATAGAGGGATAATGGAGCACATGTACACATTTCTGGCAGCCAAATATAAAGGTAAAAAGTTCTAAGGAGGAAAGATTCTAGAATTATGGAAGATGGAGGACATGGATGATGAGTGCAGATCGCAGTGTGACAACAGCCTACCCCCTCTACCTGAGGAGAAACTGGCACCTCCACCCCCAGTAGGGTGCTACCCAAACGTTCTTGCCACAAGATATACCAATCCAACATGTGCCTTCACCCGCCACAGTACCACCCCATTACCCCCATATCAAACTTAATACTAACAGTGCAGTACCACAGGTTGAAAACCACACAAATAGTTGGAAGAAGCTTTAGAGTCGGCGCAGGTGGAATTGGCACGGTTGAGGGCCCGAAGAGAAGCAAATCAGGGTGTTGCCTAGACGTGTGGAGGGCTGGGGATATCTTCAGATTAGATAGCACCGGGATCAAGGTCATCCATATTGAGAAAGGGAAAAGCGGTGGAGTGGACGAGGAGTGGTGAGTGTAGACTATGGGACAGATGGGGGGGGGGGGTACTACAGAGTTGCGGGAGCATGTATGTTACACTATGGATGAACTGGAGTATGAGGAGGCAGACCCAGCAGTTACCCCACGGTTAGAGAGCTTGTAGGGTCTGCAGTTGAGGAACCGATATGGGCGAGCAGCGGTAGCAAGGAAAAAGGCAAGTGACGACAGGAAGGCAAAAATATGAGTGGGCACCCAAGGTCCCAGGAGGACACCGTATGTCCCCTGGGCCCACAAGGACAAACATTATTTGATTAAAATGCCCCCCTCGCTGCCGGGGCTGGGAATTGGATGTACGCTTTCGAAAGGCAAACAGCTGGGATCCCTTTACAATGGGAGATGTAAAAAGCTTGCTTGTAGCGATTTTGGGAGATCAGGCTGGGGATGTTTGGGTGAAGGTTGGATACCCAGGAGTGAAAATAGAAGACGGTACACATGATGGGGCTCACTTTAACGACATCAGCGCAAAGGTGTGGGCTGCACTCCGGTGGGCATACCCCTGATGCACTGGATTTGCAGTCCATAATGCAGTGCAGGAGTTGTGGAGGGCAGAGACTGATCAAAGTTGGATTGCACAAGGAGGTACAGAAAGGTCTTGTTAAGATTATGGCCAAAGAAGCGAGGGTGGGCCAAAATGCAGACTATTAAAGTCTCATTGGGCCAGGTTCTCAAAAGATTATTTGACGCTACAAATGAAATGCGCAAGCACATCTCGTCACTTACGCCAGAAAAAGAGCAGCCCAATCCACACCTGAATGGGCACATTTTATATGCGCACCTATTGAAATGGCCTTTTTCACCTACTTGCGCAAGTTTCTGCCAATTTAAAAGTGCTTCCCAAATAACTAGATGCACTTTTAAATGTGCCGAAATCGCCATAGGCAACCCTAAGCGCACACTGGGTGTGACGCTGCATGACGGGGTCTGTACTGACTCTGTCGTGCATTTTTGTTCTAAGACATTTCTGTTTCTCAAACTGGATAGAAATGCGTTTTTTTTGGTCACACAGTGAAATGTGCTGGGAGCCTGCAGAACATTGTTGGGAGAGCGCTATTTGCGCTATAGCTCAGCCCCTCGGAAATGCGCAGGTCACCTTTTGAGAATAAGGTTACCTGTTCATTTCCATGGGTTATCTAAGAATAGAATGGCCTCGAGATCAGACGGGCTTCATCCAGGGTAGATCGGCCCATGACAACATCAGAAGAGCAATTGACCTGATGGCACTTGCCCCCTCCATTTCAGCTCCTCTCTCCCTACTGTCATTAGATGCCCATCGTGCCTTTGACAGCATGTCATGGGACTATCTACATTCGGTCCTGAAGGGGTTCGGGTTTAGCCCGCATTTCTCTAAACTGATACTAGCCAACTTCCAGATCCCCACCACCCAGGTCCGAGTCAACGCCCTTTGGACGTCGAGGATACCTCTGGGCAGAGGGACTAGGCAGGGCTGCCCACTATCGCCGTTGGTGTTTGCACTTGCAATGGAACCACTGGCCCAACATATCCGCCTACACTCCGAAATCCTAGGGATCACTCTGAAAGACCAGACACACAAAGTGGCCTTATACGCAGATGATGTGCTCTGCTTCCTGCGAGAGGCCCAAACCTCAGTCCCCCCACTCATGGCTCTGCTGGATAAATTTGAGCAGACTTTGGGCTTCTCAATAAACACAGCCAAATCAAAGGGGCTGAACCTGTCCGAAACCCCCGAGGTACTAAGCGCCTTACAGAATAAATTCTCCCTCAGCTGGGAAAATAACATACCTGGGAGTGTCCTTGACTGCAAGTTACTCGGGACTAGCGAAGGCCAATATTTCCCCACTATTTAAAGAAGCCAAGGAATCACTACTAAAATGGGCCCCCCAGGAAATCTCCTGGCTGGGGCGAATGTCAGCCGTTAAAATGACCCTATTACCTCGCCTTCTCTACGTATTCCAGGCGCTCCCAATTTATATCCCAGAGCGAGATCTACAAGACCTCCAGAAAGCTATATGCCAATTTATCTGGCAAGGTAAAACACCTAGAATACAGCGCAAGATCCTCCTTAGGAGTAGACAGCTTGGCGGCCTGGGGCTCCCGTCTATGGTAAGATACTATTGTGCATCTCAGATAGCCCCTATCCTGACATGGGGGCTCCAAGAGGACCCCCCTAAGTGGCGAGATATAGAGCAGACACTCACTGCGACCCCCTTATCCCACCTCCCTTTCCTGCCACGGGAAGCGCGAGCCTCCCAATTCCCACTCCTCCCTACCACGTGCGTCTCACTCAGATGCTGGGACAGACAGCTCACACTAAGAGGACTGACCCCGGGCCTGGGCCCTATGACCCCGATCACGCAGAACCCCATCTTTACCCCGGGGCTTCAACCCAGATCCTATCATAAATGGTCCGGAAACAAGACCCTGAGGCTGCAGGAGATATACGCGGACGGTGTCCCCTTAACATTTATTCAGTGTAAGGAGAAATTCAACCTCCCAGAATCCAAAAGGTTTAAATACATCCAACTTAGGCACTGGACCACCAACCCACTAGTTAGGAAAGCCGCCAACAGACCCCCCATAGGCCTCGAACTAACGGCGATCGAAGGTCAGCGCGCCCATAATGTAGCTACATGCTATCGCCTCACAGAAATAGCCCCAGAGGAGGGGGAACTACCGTATATGGCATCATGGGGGAAAGAGCTGGGGAAAGAGATCTCTCCTGAATCGTGGCAGAGAATCTGGGCCAGAGCACACAAGTCCTCCAGATGCACGACAGTGAGGGAATGTGCACTTAAAATATGCTATAGATGGTATTTCACTCCGCAGAGACTGCATGCCATGAATGCTGAATACCCCGAGACTTGCTGGCACGGGTGTGGGGCAAAAGGGGACCTGGGTCACATGTGGTGGCACTGCCCAACCATTCAATCCTTTTGGCTGGAGATTCGCTCCAAAATTAAAGACATCTCCGTATCCCTCCTCCCGCTGGACCCAGTGGTGATGGTCCTGGGAGATGCTCCTGAGGATGGGTCATATCCGCAATCCGGCCCTAGAGCACAGCTCATTACCCAGCTACTGATGGCAGCCCGCCTTACGCGCGCACGCTTTTGGAAAGAGCCGGAGGGCCCCTGTATTGCTCAATGGTGGGTCAAGGTCTGGGAAATCTTGGGAATGGAAAAACTAACAGCCGCACTACTGAATCGAACGGACAAATTCCGACAAATCTGGGGGCCTTTTTTAGACCACGTGGAAGATAAGGAACATATGTTCTTTCAACCAAAACTAATCAAATGCCTCCTCCAGCCCTGAGGATCCCACTAAAAACAAGGTACAGGACTGATATAACACCAGAACACGACAATACTAGCTCCCAGGAGTAACGCCTGGATCACGGGGAGGGGGGGGGGTACAGATGGTAAAGAATGGGGTCCTCCCCCCCCTTTTTTTTTTTCCCTTTTTCTTTTCCCCTTTTTCTTTCCTTTCTCTTTAAACAATAGCAGCAACACATCCCCGAGAGTAACAATGATATCACAAACGAACAATAATGTCTAAAAATGAAATGTCAACCCACTGTTAAATTTAATCACTCTCGGCGCTACTCGTTGAGCACTAGACAGGTGATTAATGAAGTAATGTTGCACTGCACTCAAATATCCTTGCCACTGTTTATACTGTTAAAGTTTGCACTGTGAACTGATGTTTCAATAAAAAAGATTTTGACAAAAAAAAAAAAGAATAGAATGGCCTATGCTCCCTTTTTTTAGGGTCTTGGCGAAAATCTACATAAAAAGAAAATGGTCACACTGAGAGGGAAAAAAGAAGGGGTTTGACGGTTGAGATCTGAAGTGATAGGCAAGAAAGCAGAGGGAGAGCAGTGGGTCAGAGCGGGAAGTGGTGCACAAGAAAGCCGAGATGAAGCAGTGGGGCAGTGAGCCAGAAATCTGAGAGCGAGCGGAGGATTCAGAAAGTAGAGTGAGCGTGTGATCAGGCGTTAGCAGTGGGCTAGAAAACAGAGAGGAAGCGGTTGGCCATAAAGTGAGTGCGCTGCAGATTGGGGGGGGGGTTAGCATGAGGGAAGAGTGTGATAGAATGAGAGCAAGGATGCAAGCTGTAGAAGCAGCACAAAAGAATGAAGGACCATATACTGCTGGAGGAATTGGAGAGCATGAGGTGTGCATTGGGAGTATGATTTGTTGTGTGGCAGGGTCTGGGAGTGCAAATTGTGACTTGGCAGTGAGAGTTTGTGTATGACTGAATGAAGGGTTCAGGAATGCAAGCTGTGATGGAGAGGTGTGTGGGTGTTTGGGGGACTGGAGAACATAGAAGGGGAATATTTTCAGCATTAAATATGATAATGATCAATTTAGTTAATGTTAACTAGGCAAGCACATTAAACCAAAAGCATAGCAAAACAAACATTGTTCTGCCAGACATCTGGGATACTTCCTATTAAATGAATACAAAATATATCGAATAATGAGACCCTGGCTCTCTTGTAGCCTTGCTATCTGTCTCTTTCCTGCAATGTGCTGATCTTAAGCCCTCCAGTTAATAAAGTCATGCAAAGATGCTGCAATAAAGGTTTGTACTGCAAAATTTGCCATTTCATGCTGCAATATCCTGGAGGGTCTGAAAAGAAAGAGAAAAGGAAATGACACAAAGATTGCAGGCTGAGGAAGCAAAACTGGTATAGAAAACAATTGGCAAAGATAACAGTTGATGGGGCGGTAGCAGCAGTCACCCAAACATATATTTGGCAGGCAGCGAAGCGAACAGACACAAGAATAGCATTTTGGCCAGGGGAAGGGCAGTGGAATGGTGGATCGAAATCGCAGTACCCAGAATGGTACAAAGGAGGTCAGCAGTGTGGAAGAGTATTCCAAGGGGATGAGGGGAAGGGGCTACAGGGGGGAAAAGGTAGGGGCACGGGGGAATTCGGAAGGATGGGGCCGAGAGGTGGAGTGGGGATGCAGAAAATATTTGCGATTGACTGCAGAAGTAGGATGCGAGCACAGGTATAATCCATACACTCCCGATGCTGCAGCTGCACTACTTCCTTCCGTTGACAACATCTATACCATATGAGATACACCAAGCTTCTACACCGCTACCACCACAACCCCCTCAGCCACAGTTACCTGCCCGGCCTGGCACCCCAGCCCAAGCTGCACCGCCAAGCCATTCATACTGCGCCTCAATGCCCAGGATTAATGCCGTTCCAAATGGCATTATCGGGAGTGAACGTCCTGGGAGGCAATCCTTTCATGTTCCCAGGTACCAATACATATCCTGACTAGGGCAGCCCACAGAAAGCTCTTGTGTGCCCAGTCCTGTCCGTGACTACCCACCCTGACGAGGAACCCTTGGTGGGCGCTGATGTAGGAAATGAACATTTAATCTTTATGGTTGACATGGGTACCACTAAATCCTGCATTGGTGAAGGCAACTTCCTGTTATCAGGTGATCGGCACGCAAGGCTTCTCTGGGGCATTTGTTCCATTTACTGAAGGTGTAGCCATCAAGATGGAGGTGCACGCACCGCTTCTATTGTGTTCGGAAACCTCACCAGTTAAATTGTTAGGGTGTGATCTAAGCAAACTAAACATGACTGTCTCCTTTACAGACCTTGGAATATGTGCTACCCTGAGAATGTGTGCTACAAGAGCAATGGTGATCATACATGCTAGAGGAGGGGGAGAAGGGGGAACGCGGTATTCCTGTCGATCCTGATGTTTGTGTATGGGATTCGTGTTGCTTTATACAATGCCCCAATCTGGGGCATAGCATCTGGTGCATAGTGTCAAGTAACTCTAATTTCCTACACAAATCACTGTAATTCCCATTGGAAGGCATGTTGGCCGATTTTATCTTCAGACCTGTTGTGACTCCAGAGCTTGTGGCGGGGGCAATACTTTTCACTGGACTTGCAAGGGTTGGTGGTGTTAGAGAAAGGGAATTTTGTAGTTGGGACTGATTCAGAAGGGTGCAAGTGGTGCACTGTATTGTGCATTGACCCAACAGTACATCTAAAAGTGACTGATGCATAATTGTTTGAGGATCGGGTTGATGATGGTGAGATAGTGTTGGCTATTTGCATACCATGGTAATGGTGCAATATCGGAAAGTACAGTGTTCTCTGATGGCCCTTGTTACAGTGCACTCTTTCACTGAAAACAATTTAGAGCAGGTTCCCGAGAGGTTGTGGAGAACGATTTCCCACAATGTCAGCCTCTTACAGGGGGTGGCACTCTATCGAATAACACTCAAGCAAGGTGCGGTGTTGCTCCGGTTGAAAAAAATCCACTGTCCAAAGAAGAGATAAGAGATACCATCTCTGCACACGGCTATATACCCGATTTAAAGACAAAGGGGTCAAGTTGGAGAATGATCCAGGATCTCTTTCCCTTAAGTGACATTGTTCAGGCAGTTTTCAGTTGTTCCCAACCCTGCAACCATTTTGTATAGTGTAAAGGTGCTAATACAGCGCCAGCAGGGGTGGTGCACCTTCCACCTTCAAGAGCAAGCCGGTGGGGGGTGGCGGGGCACCTTCTAGGGGTGAAAACACAGGTGCACAAACTGCAGTCACCCCGTGAAAGAAGGCCTCACTGGGAAATGCGAAGGTAGGGATGCATCGTGTGTAGGTGCGGCCCAAGGGACTATTGTATGATCGGTACAAGATGTGTGGAGGGTGGGGGAGGAGTTAGGGGGGGGGGGGGGAACATCCCATGCAAACACATTCAGCAGGGAAGCCCCAGGATGGGTCCTGCCTGGGAAACCCTGCTCTGAACACATGATCAACACTGAGGGGGCCAGAGCTCAAGCTGCGCTTCACAGGCAGACTGAAGCAGCTAAGACAGCACTATGTGATGTAAGGAAGGGTGGCACGCCAATCCTGCGGGCACTAACGGCAGGTGGCTATAGGAAGGGAAAGCTGAACGGACTAGTGTTCTTGGGAGGACCACAAACAGTACGTTTTTGTGTCCCTGGGAGGTGGCCAGCCTTCGGTGTATCCACTACCAGGTTTGCGAACACCAGTATCTGACGGGTACCATGTGAATGTATCCCTCACCACCAGAAGCAGGGTGTCTTGTGTTCTTTTCGCAATGGTGCTGACCAATGGCAGCATAATAAGGTTCTAGATGTCTGCACAAATGTTAATTTACTAATTGCAAATTGTTCCTGGGAGGAGTGAGAATCGATGTGGCGCCACATGGGGAGTGATGAGTTAGGATACAGTTAATCCCTGAGCTCCAAGCACATTCTAACAACATACGTTAGTTGTAAGGATATGACTTAATTGAACCACTACAGAATATGAAGAGTTTGAGCTACAACTGTTTCTAATTCCTTGGCTATTGCATTCGTTATAGAAAACTAAATCCGTTCCAGTCTACTGTTCTGTTTGATTTGTGCTCGCCCAGCTGCAATAAACTGCCTTGTTTCTTGCCGTGTGCTTTTTTTTTTTTTATTATGATTTTTATATGGTGGAATCAGAGGACCCCATAGTACATTTTTGGAGGCCCCATCGAGATCCTCAGTCCTCCTGGTTGGCTGAGGGTATCCAGGCTGCCTGTCCTGGGGCGCGTGTCCGGCGATTGCAGACCAACGCATATCATAGAGATGCAGAGTTCATGAAAGTCTTCCTGGCCCAGAGTTCTGCCCATGCACAGTGGGAGGTGTAAGCTTGTGCTGGAGGCTCTGTGCTGTGGGGGGCTGTAGGAACTCTAGGACATGAGTATAACCGTGCAAGAGCGTGCTGCATAGTGGTTGCTGCTCACGGCGGGGGAGGAATAGATTTTTATGCTGTCTAGGACGACTCCTCAAGGAGGGAGGATGATCAGCCGTATTAGTATGAGAAATTAGTGTGTGCCACCCAATAGGGAGTAGACGCAAATGAGGTGCGTAGTGTGTAGCGATCCCTGTCAGAGGGTAGTTTCGCATATTATCGATGATTGCATAGTGGCGTTGTTGAGGTGTTTTTTTATTTTTTATTTTTTTTTTTAATTTTATTTTTTTTAATTTCTCTTCCTCTTTTCTGGGGGTGATAGAGAGGGACACACGGGTTAGTGTTGCTTTATGGTGTGGACTCATGGTGGAAGAGTCAGGACCAGGAGGTACTTTATGTAAAATAGTGCACTTGGCATTGTAGCAGCGATTGTGTGCAGACGGCACGCAGGGGGCCAGTGAGCCCGTGGAGATGGCCGTTGGACACTAACACGGAGTGCGTGGTCTGGCCTGTGGGGACGGCCAGTAAGACGAGTGGAGTGCCTGCGTGTGTAACGCAAGAGAAGGGGAATGGAAATACAAGGTAGCTGCAATAAAAGAAATATGAAGGAGGTAGGGGAATAATAGCCTATTTAAATACCACATGTGCTGCAAATTGACCCAGTATCGTGATGAACAAGTACAACTTTCAATGGGCCCAGTAGACTGCAGGTCAGTGTTTCCATGTATGGCCAGGAGAGGGAAGCTTTGACAGCAAAATAATGGAAAAATAAAATACAAGGGCTCCAAGTTGAAAAGTAGATGGAACATATTGGGGCTCTGGAAGTTATATGAAGAAACAAAAGGGGAGGCCACGGGTGGGAGCGGACTGAGCTCTCCACCCCGCCCTATGGTGTCTACCCGTCATTACGGCCCGCCATGGGGTACACCAAACCCCAGCGGGAGGGGATGGTGCACCAAAGGCGGGGGGGACACAGACACCCAAAGGGAAGATCTGCACTCAAGGGGACATAGAAAATACGTAACAGGTGGACACGTTATTCAGTGAGGCAGAGAGAGTGATAGAGGAAGAACAGAGGAAAAGTAAGGGAGATGGGGGGGGGGGGGGGTGTCGGAGGAAAATAAAATTCAAGTTAGATGAGGAGGAAGAAGGAAGCGGAAGAAGGTGCTGATGACGATGCTGCCTCAGATGGACTACTAGGGGATGATTGGAGTGAAGGGCCTAGTGACTAATGGATGTCTGCTAAAATGAGGAGGGGGAGGAAAGATCGAAAGCGACAGGACAGTGACAGGGACTGGTGTACTTCCCTCCACAGAATGGTAGCGAAGGTGAAAATTGGGAATAACTCGAGCGACTACAGCGGATGGAGGAATAGGTCCAAAAACGTGAATAATGCCATTACTACAGAAAGGGAGAGGGGACTCGCAATATGTGCAATGGCAAACGATGGACAATGACCATCTAATATGCAGCCTGCCCTCCCCTGTGGCAGGGGCCAGTAATGGATACAGGCGATTATTAATAAATCGGTGGACATGAAAGTTTATTCCCAGCAATCCTAGGAGAGCAGGCAGACAAAATATGGAACCAAGCAGGAAACAAAGGTGTGAAATGAAGCACAAATGCTCATAATGGACATCCATTTAATAACTGTCAAGCACACGCTTGGGAGGTTCTGAGAAGTATGTATCCTAACAGTTACGACATAGGGGCAGTAATGGCTCATAAAATGAAAAGCGACAATGACCCAGCAGTTTAGAAAATTGGTGCAAGACCTGTGGACACAAGAACGGTCCTGGGATGAATGCATACCCAGTTCTATCACATACTGATAAAGAGACTACCGACAGAAGACAGAAGTAATGCCTCCTAGAGCATTGTTTCGCTCTTTTAACATTTAGACTTGGCTGGTTGCAGTGGTATCTACCAGAACTTTTCTACCGCGATTATATTAGATAAACGTGATACTGTTCTTGGCTATTATATTAGCCTCAAACATAAACCCGCTTGACCAAATGGTCTTTCTTTTGGCTCTGGTTGGGTTTATTCGCCATTTCTTTTTGTTAAAGTCCTTCTTGTGTCTTACTTAGCACGGCAAACTAGGTTTGCCTTCTTTGTTCACCGTCTATTGGCGGGCTTTCTGTTCAGAAGCCCTCCACCAGGCATCTGGGTGTCTATGTGGGCTGAATGTGAGGAGGGGTGTAGTCACCCCCTGCACAGGGTATCCTAGGAAACCCAAGTCGCACTTTGTCATGATTGGCCAGGGTAGTTGTCTGGGCTGGACAACCCCCCCTGCTGGGTGATTGACAGCCTGGCTGTGTGAATGGGGGTTTTTCCGCATAAAAGGCAGGTCTCTTGGGCTAGAAGTCAGAGAGTCGCCACTGGAACTACAAGGAACCGAAGAGAAGCAGAGAGAATGACTGCTTCTGCAACTACCCCGTCCTGGTGAAGCCCTGCGGCAGTCCTGAGCGATCTTCCCTTCAACGACATAGAGAAGATCCAGTCGGAGTCTTCTTCCCTTGAGCTTGGTGGGGATAACCAGCTCATCTTCTACAGCCAGAGGATCCTCTTCCTTGGTCGAAATCGCTGCACACTGCTGTAGTGGTTCGGATAGCCACCTGAAGAGCCTCTCCTGTTTTTAAGGAGCTCACCTTGTATTCCTTGTTGCTACTGCCGGCTTCATCCCTGTGTGGTGCAGACGTCCTCCTTCACAACGAAGCTCCAGGAATCGTGGGTCTGCGGGAAACCAACAAGAACTGCCAGGGCACCAGCTGCACCATTGGAACAAGGTACTGTGTTCTGTTGAGGAAACTGCTGTTGAGGAAACTGGGTGAATCCCTTTTTCTTCATTTCCAAGGCTTGCCCTTGTCTTCCCTCCTTATAACTTTTGCTTCCGAACATTGACAATATCGAAGTACTTTTGGCTACGTTGAATCGTGAACTGTTTGACCGCGTGATCTTCGACAACTGGCCCAGGTGTCTTTCGACCCTGGCACCGGCCCTTTGACTTTTGAACTCCTGTCTTAGAGCATTTCTTGATTCTGCCTGCCTAACCAAAATATTGCCTGTGTGTTTTTGCCCCGGTAGCATTTCATGTCACGGATACGCGTTTGTTTAGTAGACCGAACTGTCAAAAAGTGATCGCAATGGTATTTGCGGTAGCATGTTTTGTTCGTAACACCGGTTCCTTCAAACAGAGGGTACTTGCCTTGAGACTTAATGTACAAAGTGAATTGGTTAGTTGTGGTATATTTAACATGTAGTTTTTATTTGAGTTTAATAGAAGTGTCATGTTTATAACGAATGGTTAAATAAATGTACTTAGGTTTCTTACCTGAAACCTTGAGTCAGTGTTTGCTTGTGTCACAGTAATTGTGGTCCCTTTGTGTAATCTCTGCTACTGCGCATATACTCTTGAGATAAGCCTGGCTGCTCCGCCACTGCTACCACTCTGACATAGTAGTACAGGCTTGTACCAAAGGTAAAACTTGTATTGCCACCTGTAGTCTTAATTGTGTGTAGTGGTCCCTAAGATATATAAACGAAATCTGTGAAGGCCCTTGGTACTGACCGGCTCACGGCTGAATTTTACGAACGCTATCAGGAGTCCCTTGCCCCACACCTTCTACAAGTATTGAGACTCCTCATGTCCCGTTCGCTTCCTGCCACTATGTGCGAGGCATTCGGGTTTGTTGAAACCGGAGAAACCTGCAGATCAATGCGATTTCGATCGCCCCCTACGCTTAATAGATGTAAAGGTGTTCGCGAAGATACTGGCCACGCCATACATTTATTCACCTGGATCAGTCGGGGGTTCATCCAGGGGAAAGTCCACAGCACTGAATCTACACAGCCTCTTTAATTGCTCGGATAGAACCTGGGGTCCAAGCAGTAGCTGCTACACTAGGCATTCAAAAGGCATTCGATTCAGTATCTTGGCGATTCATGTATGCTGTGTTATCAAAGTGTGGATTTGGCCAGGGGTTTATCAAAGCTTTACGCCTCCTTTTATACATCACCAGTAGCCAGGGTCAATACAAATGAATTGCTCTGCTCACAATTGAAATAAAGTAGAGGCACCCGTCGGGGAGGCCCCCGTTGCCCCGATATTTGCTATTATTATAATAAGATATTGAACTATGTCAGGCTTAATTGAATTTCTATTGCTATTAATTTCTATTGCTCTCATACACAAGTGTTTCAGAGCGCGACAAGGCAAAGGAGGGGAACAGCAGAGAACAAAACAACAATCTTACTAGGCCCAGTGACATTGAGAACGCGCAAGTGCATGGGGAAAAGTGCATGGAAGGGGATAGGTGGAAAGTGCGGTGCAAAGGAGAAACGGATGCATAATAATAAATAATAAAGGCAACAAACAGTGGTAGTGTAGCCAGCAAGTGATCGGTTTAAGGCAGCAGATGAGGTAGGTCTGATAAGTGCAGGAAGAAAAAAAGGCGGGGGACTTCATGGGTACAGATACAGACCCCAGTGGAAGGGGTGGCCCGGAGACAGTGCGGAAGGGTGGCCGGGTGAGCAGGTACCTGGGCCCGGAGGACAGGGGGTGGCCAGGTACACTGTGCCAAGAGAACAGATCAGTAGGGGAGAGGGGGAGCGAAGGCAGAAGGAAAGATGAAGGTCTTGTGGTGCTTCCGGAGATGGTTCTCCTAAAGTTTGAGTGTAGCAGGGAGGCTGTTCCAGAGGGAGGCACCAGCCAAAAACAGAGATCTACACCCAGCTCGTGTCTTTGAAAGACGACTGACACTGAGAGTTGGAGGTAGAGGAGCGAAGAGCTCAAGAAGGGAGGTATTTGCGGAGGGATAGCTGAAGGTATTTTGGACCCAGGCCCCAGGAAGCCTTGTGGACAATGCAGAGGGTTTTGAATTGACTCCTTGCATCCACTGGGAGCCAATGGAGAGATTTCAGAGCTCGAGAGATACGATCCCAGGGCTTATGGCCAAGGAAAAGTCATCCAGTCCTGTTCTGGATTAGTTGCAGAGGGCGGAGAGTAGAGGCGGGTAGATTTACAAAGAGGCTGTTACATTAGTCTGACCTAGAGAGAAACGGAGCATGGGAGACAGTGAGCTTCTGGGGGAAGGCGAGGAAAGGCAGAGTAACTCTGAGGAGGTGCAGTAGGAAGTTTGACTTTTTAGAGACATCAGAGATGTGGGCGGAAAAGGAAAGTGTGGAGTCACAGATGAACCAGAGGATCTTAGCCTCCCAGGTGGGGCTAGGAGGAGGGCCAAGGGAGGTCGGCCAGAGAATGAGGGGAATGGATGGTGAAGGTGTGCCGATGAGGAGGATCTCCGTCTTCCCGGCATTCAGACAAAGATCATTGGCGGTACACCAATTTTGAATGGCAGTTAGACAATCGGAGATGACAGCAGGAGAGGACGTGGCCGAGGGCAGCCTGAAAATGAGTTGAGTCTGCGTAGCACTGGAAATTTGAGCAGAAAATGGCAATGCAGTGGGTGAGAGTTGCCAGGTATTGGGTGAAAAGCCAGGGCGAGAGGTTAGACCCCTGAGGAGCACCACAGGTAGAGATGGAGATAGATGATGGGGAAGGACCCACGTTGGACCTGGGAAGGCCGATCAGAGATTGATGAGGTCAGCTAGGCCAGAGCCTGATCAGTGATACCCAGGTTATCACAGAGACGGTTGAGCAGGATGGTATGGTTGACAGTGTCGAAGGCAGAAGAGAGATTGAGTAAAATGAGGACCGAGGGAATGCTAGAGAAAAGGTTGGAAGCTCTGAAGCCAGACTGCTGCTCATGGAGACAGCCAACAGAATCGGAATGAAGGTTAAGCTGAGATGGCCAGCTTTTCCAGGAGTTTGCCCAGAAAGGGAGTATTGGAATTTGGGCGATAGTTAGACGGACAAGAAGGATCAGCTGTGGGTTTCTTGAGAAGAGGATGCACAAGGGAGTGCTTCAGAGGGGAAGGGAATAATCCTGAGGCAAGAGTGGTTGCAAAAATGTGCGAGGGTTTCAATGTGGTTCTTGATGGTTTTGGTGGTCCTTGACGCGGCACCTGCTATCCCCACACGCAATAACCACAATATAACTTGTGGCAAACTCCTCCCAGTCCTGAATGAACAGACACTATTAGGCACAGACCCTACTGTCCTGGTTGACAGCTTTAACCACACCATGCTCAAAGCCCTCGACCTCATTGCCCCCTCCAAACTGAGAGAACCTAAACCACGAGCTCACCTCAACTCCTGGTTCACACCCCAATTAAGAACCCTTCGTAAAGAAAAATGAATCGCTGAATCCCATTGGAGGGGTAACACTACAGAAGACGATAAATCTATTACCACTCTAGCTACCTTAAACTATAAGGAAGCTATACTACAGGCAAAACAAAGTCACTTATAATAAGCGCATCGAGCAAGCCAAATCCAATACCAAAGAACTCTTCAGAATCTTGAAAGAATTGGGAACCCCTGTCACTGTACCTGACACAGCAAGTAGCTCGAATTTCCAAAACGCTCTCCTTGGTAAGACAGCCACTCTCAAATCAACAATAAACAGACCAGCCTACAATCCAACTAGTAACCTAACTCTCTCCCCACCATCAACTCTCTCCCTGATTCACTGACTCTGTTCAGTTTCTCACACTTAACTATCACTGAAGTAGAAAATATTATCAAGAGCCTCAAACCTTCTAACTGCCAAGGGGACCTCTGTCCAGCGCCCCTCATCAAGGAAGCGGCCCACGAGCTAGCTCATTTCATCACAACTCTCCTATTCCTCTTTCAGCACAGGGACTGTACCGGACAATTTGAAGAATGCCTGGGTTATCCCGCTCCTAAAAAAATAAAAAAAAAAAATAAAAAAATAAAAAAACCTACCCTGGATGCTTATATACCCACTAACTACAGGCCCATTACCACGGTGCCGTTCCTACTCCAAATTCTTGATCGAGCAGCCTACCTACAGATTCAAGACTTTCTTGAAGCTAATAAACTCTTGGGTCTAAGGCAATCTGGATTTCGACACCCCCACCCCCCCGCCATGGAACTGAAACTGCCCTTATCTACCTTAAAACACAAATCGAAGATCTAAGAGATGAGGGCAAACTTGCCCTACTACTTCTTCTTGATCTCTCTGTGGCCTTTGATCTAGTCAATCATCAAATTCTGTGTCGGCACCTTAAACTAGCCGCTCACTTTTCTGATAAACCCACAGCTTGGATCTCCTCATTCTTGGACAACAGATCGATATGTGTCTTCTCTCCACTAGCAGCAGCATCGCCGGCACCCATCTCCTTCGGGGTACCAAAAGGCTCTGGTCTCTCCCACGTTGTACAACGTATTCACAAAACATCTATTCGTTATTTTGGACTATCTGGATGTCTCATATACTAATTATGCTGACGACACCCAGATACTCATCCCTATCTCTGGGGACTACATCGCCGACTCTCTCTCTGTGAATGCTATCTACCTAGTCATCCAAGCCTGGGTGGCGCAACACAGACTCTGTCTGAATGACGAGAAGACAGAGCTCCTCATTCTCGGCTCCCCTCAAAAATGATCTAAACTGGCTCCTAAATTCAACTCCTTCATGATCGATGGTAACA
This sequence comes from Ambystoma mexicanum, assembly GCF_040938575.1. NCBI lineage: Eukaryota > Metazoa > Chordata > Amphibia > Caudata > Ambystomatidae > Ambystoma > Ambystoma mexicanum. The sequence continues at coordinate 1,337,655,473 of NC_090937.1, forward strand.
CCATCAAAGCCTCCAAGGACAGCAAATCGCTAGGGATCTATCTCAACTCTACTTTATCCTTGGCCAGACAAACAAATGCAGTTTCCTCTGCAGCGGCTTAAACCTGTAAGCTTATTACAGCTAGCCGCCCATTCTTATCACCAGCCAATTGTGTCACACTTGCCAGGACTCTCGTGCTGTCAAAAATTGACTACTGTAATGCCTTCTGGGCACTAACAAATGTAATTTTAAACAAGCTACAAATCATCCAAAATAACTATCAGAGCTGCCCTCAACATCTCTAGGAACCAACACATCGCATCCACCAGACGCAGCTTATGCTGGCTCTCCATCACTCAACGAATTACACTGAAAACACTTGCCCTCACCCACAAATGCCTTTCTAATCAAGCACCACTCTACTTCGCCAATAGATTCACTCTACACAACTCTAACAGACCTCGCAGAACGGCTCAGACTAACTGCCTTGTCATACCACGCTTTAACCTGCAAAGATCGGGCAGAGCCAGCTTCCCAGTTATGGCAGTCCTTTCACAGTTCAAAAATATGGCTAAAGCCTAGCTATTCGCACAAGACCCATCACCCATCTACCAATCACCTTCCTTGCGCTTACCACCCATCCTCACACATGGTACATAGGTTATGTCCTTTTGCTCTCCCGTAGCTTTTTTGTATATATTTTGCTTTATGTATATATGTCTATATTGTCTATCTTGTAACATAAACTGTAAAATTGATTGCTATGTTTTGTCTTATGATGCTGTAACTAAAACACGCGCCCGGATGCCCTCTGGCCTAGTGCGCTCTATAAATACAAATAGAGGAACAGGGATGAACCTGTTTTTTTACAAGGCTTTCATAGACCGAACTTGTCTAGTGACCTCATCAGGGGAGGAAAGGACGAGAAGGAGGGTGGTGGGGTGGCTGAGGGAGGGTCAGCAAGCACAGATGGAGAGAGGAGGGTCAGGGGGAGGAGAGGGTGAACAGGATGTCCTGGTTTTATTTAGAGAACGTGAGAGGCAGGGGCATTGCAAAGAGCCAGGGGGGGGCAACAGGAGGGTTAGAGACTGCAGCAGGGTTGGCCAGCTCCTTGCAGGTTTTAGAGTACGGCCGAGTTGTTAGATGGCGCAGAGACACAGGCTTTTAGATGCCGCAGAGACACAGGCTTGAATGTGGACTCTCTTCTTGGTGAGGACAGAGATCAGTATTGCCTTTGAAGTAGGCGATCGGCCAGTTTGTCAGCGGATGAACAAGAAGCCCTCCATTTCTTCTCCGCCGCCCCACATTTAAAGTGTGGTTAGGTCCGAGTCATACCAGGAATTGCACTTGGCTTTGGACTTGAAATGGATCTATGACAGGGGCAAGAGCATTAGAAATTGCAGAGCAGAGACCGGGCTGTGTCAGGATGCAAGACAGCCAGAGGTGGAGGGGGGAGAGAAGGTGGTGGCAAAAGCCTCAGCTGACACACGCTTCATGAGCCGGATGTCCGAGAAGGTAGGTGGCAATGTTTGGGTAGGCTTGGCTTTGGAGGGAGGGAGAGATGAGATGAGAGGATAGGAGAGGAGGGAATGATTGTTCCAGGAGAGAGGAGTGGTCGGAGCCATTGGTGTTACCGGTTTTCTTCCTGTTGCCTTTGCTGCCGGCTGAGAGGACTTTGCACTCGCTGGATGCGGCTAGAGCGCTGAAGTTCTATGTGGACCGCACAAAGAGCTTTCGGAAGACGTCACAGCTGTTTGTGCACTTTGGACCTGTGAACCAAAGGAAGGCCCTCCGGAAGGCTTCCATTTCCAGATGGCTCACCGGCTGCATCATGCACTGTCACTGGTTGGCAAACCGACCGTTGCCCGGCCGTCCGAGAGCCCATTCAACCAGAGCGATCGCTGCTACTACGGCGTTCTTGTCTGGTGTGCCCCTGCTGGACATCTGCAGGGCTGCTACGTGGAGGTCGACATGCACACCTTCACGAGATTCTACTGCGTCGACCAGGATTCCAGGGAGGAGTCCAGAGTCGGCCAGGCAGTGCTGCGCAACCTGTTCGCTTTAGGTGAGCCTGGTGAGGAGGTAAGAGATGCTTAATGTTGAGTTGTTGAAATGCTTAATGTTGAGCCGTGCCACCTCCCGTGGTTGTGCACGTGTACTGCTATGTATTCTTGTATTCATGAGCATGTGAATCCATGCCAGACCTCATGCTGGAGAAGGAACAAGTTACTTACCTGTAACAGTTGTTCTCCAGCATGGGTCTTGCATGGATTTGCATGCAAACCCTCCCTCCAACCCCTATGCGGCTCTTCTCCTGGCCCTACTGCCACTTTACATGCTACCAAATCTGAAGATGGCTGCCAGAGGAGGGGCCTAGGTAGAGGGCAGTCATTGGCTGGGGGCAGTAGGACCCAGAGACCAGTTATTGGTTATTAGTAGAAAGACTGTTCAGAAACGAAACTGATTTTTTTTCTTTACCGAGGATTCCCAGCCTGACAACGGGTAATATTCATGAGCATGTGAATCCATGACAGATCCATGCTGGAGAACAACAGTTACAGTTAAGTAACTTGTTCCTTCTCCTCAGACGAGGTTCCTAGACCAGTACGATCAACGAAAATCTCATCAAAACATGTTCACCCCGGTTCCTCCAAAACCATCAAGGACCACATTGACACCCTGGCTTCTGCTTCGGCTGATTTCTTCAACCACTCCTTTGCCACTGGATTCTTCCCCTTCCCTTGAAGCTCTACCTTATGCACCCTCTTCTTAAGAAACTTCCTTCCGGCCTGGCTATTGCCCAATCTCCATCACTTCTTTCCTGGGCAAACTCCTTGAAAGGTTGGCCCTCTCCCAGCTTATTCTTCACTCTGAATCTGTAGATTGGCTCCATGACCATCAGTCTGGCTTCATAGCTGCCAGAAGCATGGAAACTGCTCTCCTGAACATTCGTGAAGACCTGCTCTCCAACCTTGATTCCAACACCCCCTGTGTCCTCATCTTATGTGATCTCACTTCTGCCTTTGACACAGTCAAACATACCATCCTGCTCAACCGTCTCTGTGATAACCTGGGCATCACCGATCAGGCTCTGGCTTGGCTGACCTCCTTTTTCTCCGATCGACCCTCCCAGGTCCAAGTTGGGTCCTTCCTCTTCTCTATCTTTATCTCTACCTGTGGTGTTCCCCAGGGGTCTAACCTCTCTCCCTGGTTGTTCAACCAATACCTGGCAGTTCTTGCCCACTGCATTGCCGCTCTGTGCACCAACTTTCAGTGCGGATGACACTCCACTCATTTTCAGGCTCCCTTCTGCCACCTTCTCCTTCTCTCATCTGTCTGTCCGCCATCCAGGAGTGGTGTGCCGCCAATGATCTCTGCCTTAATGCTAGTAAGACCGAGATTCTCCTCATCGGCACACCTGCTCCCTCCTTTCCTGTCGCTCTCTGGCCGGCCTCTCTTGGGCCTATTCTTGCTCCCACCTGTGAGGCTAAATCTTCGACTCCACCCTTTCCTTCCCTCCTCATATCTCTTGACGTCTTGAAGTCACACTACCAGCTGCACCTCCTCAGAGGTAATCTTCCTTTCCTCTACTTCCCCCACAAGCTCACTGTCTCCAGAGCTCTGGTTCTCTCAAGGCTGGACTACTGCAACAACCTTTCTAAATCTGCCTGCCTCTACTCTCCGCCCTCTGCAACTCATCCAAAACAGGACTGCAAGGCTTGTCCTTGGCCTCAAGCCCAGGGATCGTATCCCTGTCTGCACTGGCTCCCAGTGGCGGCGAGTATGAAGTTCAAAACCCTCTGCATTGTCCACAAGGCCTTCTGGGGCCTCGGGCCTCAATACCTTCAACTCGCTCTTCCATCTTCCTTCTCAAGCTCTTCGATCATCTGCCTCCAACTCCCTCAGGCTTGGCCGCTTCTCCAAGCAGCGAGTTGGTGGTAGATCTCATACTTCTGCTTGGGCCTCCCTCCCTCACTGAAACTTGAGGAGAACAATGGAAGCACCTCAAGACCATCCACTTTGCTTCTGCTTTCTCTCCTCTCCCCTGCTGGTCTCCTGGCTGAATCTGATACTGCACTGGTTACCTGGCTACCCTCTGATCTGGGGCCCAGGTCCCCTCCAGCTAGCTGCTCTTTTATCTATTGTCTTTATTTTACTGTTATCCCATATACTGCAGTGCCCCCACCCCTTCCCCCTGCACTTTTCACATTCCCCCCCCTCCCCTGCACTTGCGCAATCTCAATGTCACCTGACCTAGTAGGATCTCTGTCTCTTCCCTTTGTTCCCCCTCCCTTGCTTCGTTGCACCTTGAAACACTTGTGTACAGGCGCGCTATAAATGCCATATCATATCTATATCATATCAAACCGTCTGAGTAACACAATCATAGTACCGTATTAGTTTATCGTAACTATGTTGCCAACTTTCTTTGGGAAAAGCATTGTTTATTCAGGTACCATTGATATTTTTCACTTATTCCAATGTGTTATTTCCTACATACCAACTGTATGTGACATTTTCTTTGCTTTTTCAGTAAACCTTGTTGCTGTCTTACTTCACTTTACAAACAATTATCCTTCAAGCCGAATAGTAAAAATTCATTTTAGGTGCATGAAGCTAAAGAAATAGAACTTGTATGATACCATATCTTGTAACGAATTATCAACTAACATGTCTCATCTTGTCCCTCCAAAAAATACCAATTGCATTAAAATCAGCCGCAACTCCAAACTGTAAATGTAAAAGAAAAAAGATCAAAAAACAAGCCAATATATGTCCCTTATGCGCAATTAGATCATATACATATTTCCCCTGCACTTGCATGTAAAGATCATCCATACAATGAATAATCCCCAAATAGTAATCCTACATTCTCCAGCATTGGATCTTTCATGGATTCACATGCTTAGAATATTCCCCGTCGTCAGACTGGGACCCTCGGTACACATATATAGCCTTTTCCTATAGGAAAACTTCCGACACTTTTGTGTCCTAGCTGCATCCTTTTAGGACCCGCCTTGTAGGGCGTCCCAGTATAAGAGGCCCGCCCCCGCGGATCCCCTTCAGATTTCAACCGTCTCCAAAGTAGTGGGATCTCCTCGCGTCGTCTTACTATTTTGTACAAGGTTGTGTACTGGAGTTGGAGTTCGAGGAAATTTTTCCTCCATGTCAGGAAAAGCGCTGTTCCGTCCATGTGCGACGTGCGGCTTGAAAAAAGTTTACGAGGGGGGGGCGGACATATGGATTGTATATACTGCCTCCACCCTCATCATTCGGCTGATAACTGCGACATATGCAAAGAGTTTTCTCAAAAGACCCTCAAAGACCAAAATTGACGGCTGGTGGCGTGGCTGAATGATGGAGCGGGGGCATACCCCCCTTCGGAGGTAGGCTCCACACAATTGGCAAAAACATCACACCGCGCTGCCTCGTCGGAACCACCGGTGAAGAAATCTCGACCGACGGAAAAAGAGTCATCTCGGAGTCATTCAGCTAAAGAATCCTCGTTGAAAAAATCGTCATCTTCATCGAAAAAGTATGACAAGGAAAGGCCGAAATCCTCCTCGGGCGATCACCATAGATCGACCTTGAGTCGAGAGTCGAGTAAAGGCAGGCCAAGTGGGGAAAAGGCGGGACCGCCTAAACCACCTGCTAAGACAGTCGTCGACGGCGGTCCAATCATCGGTCTCCACCCTGCCACTGACACATGTGGTATCCACCGTCCCACCGACTGCGACGGTGGCCTCGTCAATGGGGGTTCTACAGGAAGCCTGGAGGCCTGAGGTTTTTGATCCGATTTCCCCCCGGATACTTTATTGCAAGAACAGGCTGTGTCGCTGTCTTCGGGGGAGGATGAGAGCGGGAGAATGGCTGGCACGGCGGACCTCGGGCTACGAGTGGTTGACAAGTCGTCGACGAGGGGATCCGGTATACCGGTATCTACCCCTCTTCTCAATCCTCGATCTGTTTTGTCGTTGGAAATTCTGTCCACGCTTCAGTCTTTGGTACAGTCATTGGACCAGAGACTACCTCAGGTAAACCCGCCTCAGTCACCCGTCGACAAGCCGGGCCCGTCCCGTCCACCGACGCACTTACGCACGCCAATCTCAGCACTGGCACCCCAAGAGGAAGGTGAGCTGCCAGATTCGGAGTCTGACAGGGGAGCCATGTCGGATATCTCATCATCCCCCCTCCAGGGATCCAACCTGGGAGTCAGAGGTGGAGTTAGAAACTCCAAGAAGCCCAGCTCACCCGTCCCCTCCGGATGACATTGCATCATTCCATTCTATGATGGAGAAGGCGTGTAAGGAATTTGGCTTGTCCCAGGAAGAACAGAAAAAGGACTTTTTTTTGTTCGACCACATGGGTAAGAGAAGGAGGTCTGTGTTCTCAATACCAATACTAGACCACGTGTGGAAGGAGGGGTTGCAGACAATGCGTCATCCCTTTTCGGAGCCGGCAGTGAAAGGACGCCTCGAGAAGAAGTTTAAGGCTCCAGAGTCTACCCCCAAGTGTTTATCCTCCCAACCAACGCCAGAATCGGTGGTGTTGGCGGCAGCGGCGAGGAAGGTGAAGGCCCAGCACAAGTGCACAACTCCGCCTGAAAACGAAGCAAGACGCCAGGATGCCTTTGGCAAAAAAGTGCTATCCGTGGGAGCAACCGCAGTAAAGGCCGCAAACTCTCTGGCTATCGTAGCCAGATACGACAGAGAAATGTGGCACAGGCTAGCGTCGCTGCTGGATCATCTTCCGGAAGAGCATAGGAAGGCAGCGATGTTACTTGTCCGAGAGGGTGATGAAGCTTCCAATCACGCAATAAACATCGCGGTGGACCTCGCTGAGTCAGGCTTCAAGCAAGTCAATAATGGGGTCGTATTAAGATGACAGTCATGGCTCAAGTGTACCTACTTCAGACCAGAGGTACAATACAAAGTATTAGATATGCCTTTTGAGGGAGACCTTCTATTCGGAGAAAAGGTAGACGAGGCCCTAAAGGAATGAAAGAGGACTCGGACACGGCACGTTCATTGGGGGCCCTCCAGAGCAGACGAAGCTACAAGTCTTTTCGTCCCTTTAGGGGGGCTTCAGGTAATTCCAGATTCTCTGCGTCTGGAGACAAATCCTTTGGCAGGTCGGCTTACCCCTCCCAGGGATACAGGCGTGCTTCCCAGACGGCAAACCGACGCCGGAACTTCCAGATGTCCAGGAAGAGACCATCCTATCCGTCGTCGTCGAGAGACAAACAAAATAAAGATCAACAGTGACAGTCAACACACCGTTCTGGGGGGGAAGAGTGTCCGCATATGTCGACGAATGGGAACGAATAACAACGGATCAATGGGTGCTGGACACTGTAAAGAACGGACACTCTCTACAATTCAAGCACAGCCCTCCGCACATTCCACCTGCGTTCACCGCTCATTCCCATCTGAGGATACTGCAACAAGAGGTAACACTCATGTTAGGAAAGGGCGTGATAGAATTAGTTACAACATCAGAGAGGTCAAGGAGTCTACTCAAGATACTTCGTCGTAAAAAGGCCGAATGGCAAATGCCGTCCCATTTTAGACTTACGCGATCTCAAGTCTTTAAAGAGCCTAAAATTCAAAATGCTCACTCTGCAGGAAGTAATCCGCGCCGTTCAAGAAGGGGATTTTCTAGCGTCCCTGGATTTACAGGACGCGTACTTCCATCTTCCAATGTGTCGGAAACACAGAAAATTCCTGAGATTCGTAATAGGGCGGACTCACTACCAGTTCACGGTTCTTCCCTTTGGGCTCAAGACCTCCCCCAGAACGTTAACGAAATGCCTGGCCCCAGTAGCGGCATGGCTAAGGAAGCAAGGCCACCACGTATACCCATACCTCGACGACTGGCTGGTAAGGGGATCCTCCCCAGCGTCGACCAACACAAGTTTGCAAGCCACCATGCAGCTTCTGCAACAGCTGGGATTTGCCATAAACTTCGAGAAATCCTCTCTGCGGCCATCAAGAACGTTGGTGTTCCTGGGAGCACAGTTCGAGACCCAGTTAGGGCTGGTGAAGCCTTCTCTCGACAGAACCTCAAAAGTCAATCAGCTGGCGAGGCGACTACGACAAACCACCAGGCTCTCAGTGAGTAAATACGTTTCGGTCCTAGGGGCCATGGCATCCTGCATCCATCTGGTGGCAAACTGTCGCCTATTCATGAGGCCAGTCCAGGAATTCCTTGCGGACTGATGGACGCAGGCCCAAGGATCGTGGTCAGACAAGATAACCATCAACGACGACAAGCTGCTTCTGACCCTTCAGCGGTGGCAGAGTTCCCACAATCTGAACAACGGTGTACCCCCTACAGGAACCGGAGTTTCAGCGAACCATAGTCACGGATGCGTCCCTAACCGGATGGGGAGCTCACATGGGTACTCTTCAAATGCAAGGTCGCTGGTCTCCAACGGAGTCACTCCTACACATAAACGTGTTGGAGCTCAGAGCAGTACGAGGGGCCTTGAAAGCATTCCTACCACACATCAGGGATCGCGAGTACGAGTACTGACCGACAATACGACGGCCATGTTTTATTTGAGAAAACAAGGAGGGACGCGATCAAGAACTCTTTCCATAGAGGCCCAGAAAACATGGCATTGGGCATTAAAGCACGAGATTTCCATCGTGGCTCACCATCTCCCGGGAGTGAGGAATTCGCAAGCAGATTCCCTCAGCAGAAGCATGGCCCAGATACACGAATGGGAACTGGACACAGTTCAGCTGATGAAAGTGTTCGAGAAAAGGGGTCACCCCCCTCTGGACGCTTTCGCAACCAAGGACAACAAGAAATGCGAGCAATTTGCAAGCAGATGGCCTCAGGAGGGTTCCATGGGGGAGGCATTCTCCTTCCCATGGACGGACATGTTCCTTTATGCTTTTCCTCCGTTCCCCCTCATACGGAGGACAGTACAGTGGATACGCAGATACAGTTGCCTGGTAATTCTAGTGGCACCGTACTGGCCGCGGCAACCGTGGTTCTCCGACCTGCTTCACCTGTCGCTGGAACATCCAATAGCATTTCCGATAGTCCGGAACCTACTATCCCGGGACAAAGGCACGGTGTGGCATCACGACCCGGACAGTCTCAACCTTGCAGCCTGGCTCCTGACTTTTCAGAGTTCGGTGCTTTAGACGTTTCGGAGGATTGCCAAAAAATTCTGCAAGCGGCTCGAGCTCCTTCTACTAACAAATCTTACACCTATAAGTGGAGGAGGTTCTGTGAATGGTGTCGAGGACAGCAAGGCCTACAACCATTGACGGTGATGCCGGAACAAGTGCTACCTTACCTGCTTCTCTTGGCGGAAAGTGGTTTATCCTTCACATCGATAAAGGTGCACCTGGCGGCCATCTCGAGGTTCACGAGGAAGAGACAGTCGTCTCCTCTATTCAGCGACAGACTGGTGAAACACTTCATGAGGGGTTTATTTCGAACTTTTCCCCCGGTGAAACGTTTCCCTCCAACTTGGAGTCTCAACACAGTGTTGGCAGGCTTAATGAAACCACCCTTTGAGTCCATGGCCACGTCGGACATGAAATTCATATCGTGGAAGTTGGCATTCTTAATTGCTATCACGTCAGCCAGGACAATCTCGGAACTGCAAGCGCTGGTCGTAGACCCGCCATACTTGAGATTCTTTAAGGACAAGGTGGTCCTGGCAACTAATCCTACGTTCGTTTCCGACAGTGTATCACAAACACTCGTCCATTGTTCTCCATACTTTCTTCGCGACCCCATCATCGGCGGCAGAAAAAGCTCTTCATACCCTGGACGTTAAGAGGACTCTGAAATTTTACCTACATCGTACACAGGAACTCAGGTCTACTCGTCAACTGTTCATCGCATATGGTCCGTCGACGAGGGGAAAAGCAATCTCTAAACAAGGATTGGCTTGATGGGTCTCCGACGATTGCGTTTTGCCACTCCAAGGCCGGAAGGCCGCTGCAAGGGCATCCTAGAGCCCATTCTACAAGATCAACGTCCTCCTCAGCAGCATTATGGGCAGGAATTCCGCTGGCAGACATATGCCAGGCTGCGGCATGGTCAGTGCCCCACACGTTTACCCGCCACTACTGCCTTGCCAGGCAGCATGCGGACGAGGTGCAGATGGGAAGAGCTGTCCTGCGCCATCTGTTTCAGTAAGGTAAGCTCCACGCTGTGGAGAGTCGATCTTCTACCTTTTGATGACAGCATACTTTATGTGGGTATGGTTATATGAGTTAACTTATACCTCTGTATATATTCATTGTGTATTATGGTGAGGGTATATTACATTACATTCTCACCGCCATTTCAGATGTTACTGCTATACAATCTATTCTAAGCATGTGAATCCATGAAAGATCCAATGCTGGAGAAGGGAATAGTTTCTTACCTGTAATTCCATTTCTCCAGCATTGGTATCTTTCATGGATTCACATGCGCCCGCCAGCCTCCCCGGAATGCGATGTATTTGCTTGATAAGTTTAACCATTCCTACTTTGGCGGGGCCGAAATCTGAAGGGGATCCGCGGGGCCGGTCTCTTATACTGGGACGGCCTACGGAGCATGCGTAGGCGGGTCCTAAAAGGACGCAGATAGGACACAAAAGTGTCGGAAGTTTTCCTATAGGAAAAGGCTATATATGTGTACCGAGGGTCCCAGTCTGACGACGGGGAATATTCTAAGCATGTGAATCCATGAAAGATACCAATGCTGGAGAAATGGAGTTACAGGTAAGAAACTATTCCCTTTTCTTACACATCACATGTTCAAGATAGTACTTTAAGATCTGTAATCCAGTCTTCCTCTTTTGTTTTCTTTCTCGCTTTCCAGACATTCAGAATTAGTTTCTTTGCTACAACCACCAGAGCTTTATTGATCCAACTATTATAACTGTCTTTTAAGTTGTATTAATGTCCAGTTTGTTCGGTGCCACTTTTCAGGGTTGGCCTACATGTTTGATATATGTTGAACAAGCTTGGGGCCAATACAGAGCCCCGTTGAAGACTTATATTTGTGTTAATGTAATTTTGTAAGGTGCCCACATGGTTTAATCTAATAGTATGTGCATGTTAGGAACTTGAGCATTCATTTCTCTGTGCCCAGATATTAAGCGTTTCCACAGCAAACCCCTGTTAACACAATCGAAAGCTGCAGTGAAATCTTCAAAAGTGATGTACAACTGTGGCTATGCTTTCCTTAAAGCCCTTAAAGGAAATGTAGGATTATTCCCTTTCTGACTCCCATGTGGATAATTGATGGAATACGATTCTGACTTTCTCAATCGTTCAGTACTTGTTATAGTTTTGCAGCAAAATTTTACCTGCTACATTTTGTAACACAATGTACTGATAATTGTACGTCATTCTGGTTTTTATTAAACTATATGGGCCCTAACTATGCTTGAATCCATGTTGATAGTAAGTCTTTTTTATTTTCTCCCACTATCTTAACATACAATGTTGACAGTATATTCAGTTATTTCTTGGAATGGGCCTTAAATACTGTTATTTAGCCCATCTGGACTAGGAGTACACATTTTTATTAAAGACTTGATAATGTTCAAATCATCTAGTCGTGTAAAGCAACCTACAGTTTCAAAGGTTAAAGCGCCTTATCTATAATAGTACTATAAATAATCATAATTAGTTATTTATGTTTCTGTTTTCAATAAGTTGCCATTCAACGCCCATTTGCCTCCGGGTTAGGTGCGCTTTACAAATGTCTAAATAACTGTGACCTAAAATTCACTGGTATCCATTCCCAGTGAATGGGACAAGAAACATGCTTGCTTAAACTTAAATGTATTTAAGTGATAGAGGGAAGTCACCACAATAAGATATATGAACCTTGATAACCTGCTTACACAATTAAGAGTTGGCCTGCCTGTGATATCTCACTAAAACCCATGTACACGTGCAGTCCCACAATGACTACGAATGATATTTCATATTCTAATAGGATACGGTTTTTGCTTAGAAATTACATTGCCGCTTACTGGCCAGTACATTTTAATGGTTTGAGTGCTTTGTACCTCACATTAATTGCCTTAAAATCGATCACTAACTTCAGAATTTTCTTTTTTTTCCCTCCTGTATCAAACAAGTATTTGGTACGAGAGAAAGAGGCTGTACAAATATCAATCATCATTCAGTATAAATACATTCCCTCACCCCATATAAATAAGGCACTGAGATTTGCAGGTGTTTGTATGCATATTAAAAACAGGCTATAATGAGATGCATCTTATTCTCAAGGTTTGGATTATCGAAGCGCTGCTATCCATTTCAAATGGAACATAGCAATTTTGGTTTTGTGTTCCTTTTTGTTTTAAAATAAATTGGTATTTCCTCCCATTCGCAACAGGTGAGACAACCTCTCATTTAAGAATTTCTCCTCATAATAGTAGACATGGCATTGACTTTAAAAGGCTGAGTAAAATGTAGTGCCATGATGGAAAGCACAATTAGTGTGATACATGCTTAAAGCACAATCTAGACTGCCATACTTAGAATAGCAACAGTGGTGCTGAAAAGAGCAAAAGTATACTCCAAGCACTTCAATGCCTCAGAGAGGCCTATATTAGCATTGTATCAAAGTATCTACGTAGCAAGAGCGCTTTAGTATTGGTGTCACAAACACATAGTGAAGAGTGTTTTTGTGTTGACATTCATTTATGTAACGTTTTAATATAGCAAAGCACTAAGCAGCTTGTTCATATCCATACCTGCAAGAAAACATTTGCACACATGTAGTTTTGAGTTGGCCTGTACATTAGCCCTATACATATAACCTATAGCTCTGAGTGGGCGGTGAAATCCAATCTTCTTCATATTCAATGTTGAAGGAATAAAGCAGCATCTTGCTTAAGAGCTGAGAGAAGCAACTATGATAAGCCCTTGAATTGGGTACATTAAGGGCCTGCAGACAATTTAGTGAGAAGCTAAGGGATGATTCCAACCATATTGTTTACCCTCATCATACAAGTGAGTAGGAGGTACTTTGGAATTGGAATCGGAAGCAAGGGATTTGCCCACCAAGTGACAGCTTTATGGTAAGGGGCATTTCCAAACTAGGGACCCTATAAATATGCTGCTTGTTCACACACCAAGGCTGCAGCTGGTGCATGTGGCTGAAGCCATGCCAGTGTTTGCAGGGGGTGTGAACTCTGAGTTACACCTTAAGTCATGTTATACTGAGTTGCAATGGTTTGGCTTGATTGAATAGTGTGCAATAATTCTGGTCCTGTATTCTTTCGATTGAGGCTGTGATTTTGTGCTTTGCTTTGACTATTGCGGTCACATTATTTATTATATATATATATATAATATATTTTTCTGCCTTGGACTGCTTTATTGATTTCAGCTTTTGACTTACTTGGAAACCATAAAATAGGTTCCGTGCCTCTATGCAATAGTGCGTTAGTGAATTGAGCATTGTGATTTAACTTGAAAGTGTTGTGACTTTCCTTACAAAAAGGATAAGGGATGGACAGAGCTTTTTGTGTTGGGTATGTGAATTAAGCTACAAGATGTGAGTATTGATTGTTTTTTGTTACCACCAAACGGATGGTGTGGATCTTATGTTGAACTAGTGAGAAGCTGAGGGTCGTTGAAGATGACAAATATGTTTGAACATTGTGTTGATTTTAGCAAGATGAAGTAAGGGAAAATGAATGTAAATATTCCTGTGAAATCATGGTGTGCCACTAATGATATCTGCCTTAGTGCCAGTAAGACAGAGATCCTTCTCATTGTGACCCCTGCTCCCGCTTTTCCCCTTTCACTCTGGCCGGCCTCCCTTGGCCCTGCGCCCTCAACCTCCTTGTGAGACGACAAACCTCTGGGTCATCTTCGACTCAAATCTCTCCTGCTCTCCATACATCACGGATGTCTCTTAAAAAGTCCCATTTCCAACTGCACCTCCTCAGAGGTATTCTACCTTTCCTCACCTTCCCCCAGAAGCTCACGGTTTACAGAGCCCTGTTTCTCTAGGTTTCACTATTGCAGCAGCCTCTTTCTCAATCTATGTAACTCTTCCCTCTGCCCACTGCAACGCATCCAAAACAGGACTGCAAGCCTTCTCCTAGGTCTGAAGCCCAGGGGCTGCATCTCTCAGGCTCTGAAACCTTTACACTGGCTCCCAGTGGCTGCAAGGATCAAGTTAAAGACCCTCTTCATTGTGCACAAGGCCTTCTAGGGCCGGGACCCGCACTATCTCCAACACTCTTCAAGTACGTTCCTTCTAGAGCCCTCAGCTCATCTACCTCCAATTCTCTAGGGGTGAGTTGCTGAGACTGGGTGGTAGATCGCTTTCCTCTGCAGGTGACTCCCTCTGGAATGGCCTCCCTGCCACTCACCGCCTTGAGCTGGACTTCCGGAAGCTCCTTAAGAACTTCCTTTTCTGCTCCTCCTTCTCTCAGCCTCTCCCCAGCTAACCTTTCTCCACCTTCCGTTTCTCTGCCTTCGCTCTGCTATCCTTCCCTTCGTACTGCTGCTACGTTGACTGGCCGCCTGGTGCTCCTCTGAGTCATATAGGACACCTGCCCCTCCCCCCCCAACCCTCCCTACCCCCAGACTCTAGCACTTGTCTTCGGGCCCTCTTGCACTGCTACATGGCCTTCCTTGCACTTCCTGGGCATGTTGCCCTTGGAGGCCCTGCCTTCCTGCACTTAACCCAAGGCACTGTTCCACTGGGTGCACTTCTCCCCCTTCCCATCCCTTGCACTTCTTGTACGATCTAAATGATACTAGGCCTAGTAAGATCAAGATCATTTGTCTTGTTCTCTAATGTATTTTTTTTTTTTTTCCGAACCATTTTTTTAAATTATACCATTTTATGTTCTACTCTAAAGTGTTGAAATGAATGAAAAAGGGGGGAAAGCGGGGAGAGGGAAAGGGGGGGGAAAAGTTTGCCTCATAATGTTTTAATTCTGCTTAATATGACTGTTAAAAACGTATTTCTGAACTCTGACCTGGTGGCCAGAGGTTCAGAAGGCCAGCCTAGTTTCTTGGAACAAGGTAACCTTCTGGACAAGCCAGACCAATCAAGGTAGCTTGGCGGCGGTCAAGACTAGGTCTCAGGAGGGGTGAGGGCGACTGAAAGACCTCAATGAGCACACAGAGTAAAGGACACTTACAAATCACTCCAGTCAGGTGTGTGTATGTGTGTATGTATATATATATATATATATATTTTTATATTACAAATACATTTATTTCAAGCCCTTTGAGTTTCAACACACAAATCACAGTAATACTATTAAGCCAACACAATCCTATCTAATAACATGCATACAAGACCAATGGGGTCTAAAGGGTTAATGCACAAAATGGGTCCACAACCTAAAAGGGGAAGGAAGCGGGCAGTCTTAGCAGTACACGGTGGTGGCGCGAGTTCTGATTTCTTAGCTTACCATAACTGGCGGATTTCAGGGGGTTTCCAGTTTTTCTTTTAACCATAATGTCCCTTTTAACAATGTTTTTTTATTTTATTTATTTTTTCACTGAAATTCCTAGGTTTTTCTACCAGTATACCCTGAAGTACATGTACCATACCACATACTCTACCCCCTAGCCCATGCTAATAGCAATAGGGTGCATGCACTATGTGACTGTCCGCGGACCTGGGCAACTTCCACACTGTCCAAAAGCTCAGAGTACTTTACATTCTTATAGCATACAACAAACACACTGAACATGTTCAAAGAGCAGCACATGAACGAATTACAAACCAACTAGAAATACAAAGTGTATACTTGAGAAACCAACAATTCAGTTTTACAGGATGTACATTATAATGGATTATAACAAAAACTAAAACAACCTATGCCTCCAGCATAATTACCTCGCTGCTGCTTTATACAGAAACTGCACAGCAAATATCAACAGCATACCTGCAATGCAAAACTGAAAAACAAACTGGTAAGTACACTACATTAACTCCTATAGTTATACACTTTCTTTAGTAGGATACACTAAAAAATTATGTAATTTTCCCTGGGATGAAATGAGTGAAGACCGTGATACTACTGGTACACACTGCAATTTTCAAAGTAAGCCAAGTAATACACATTATTTCATTCGTGAACGTTTCCGCGACGTCCTCACGTGACAGCGCCCACACTGAGCATACGCCAGTGACCGCGGACAGTGTCCCGGACTCCGAAAAAGCTTTTTTGAGCAATGCAAGATTTTTTTCACTGAAACTTCTCAGACTATGCCCTTACTAATCTGGATACTTTTTGGAACTTTTTGAGCCCTTTTTGGTGTTCACAGTGTCCGCGGACAGCGCGGCTGTCCGTGGAACGCTCCCCAGCACCCCCATGAAAGGCCAGACCCCAGACCTGCTGCTCTTGTCTTTCTGTCGAAGACAGAGCACTATTGCAGATTGATCCTTGCTGGACCTGCTTTTGCTCCTGCCTTAATTCCTTTTGGAAAATGCAAGGAATTATTTTGGCTCCTTTCTGCTGATCAAGACTATTCCGCTTTTGCTATTCCTCATTCCTGACAGCTGTCCTGATGGCATCCATGGCTGCTGCTGCTGCTACTACTTCTGTCTCAGCACCACCCCCTCCACCACCTTGCCAAGGGCCTGGAGAGGGGAACAGGCGTGGAGATGTAGAGCGGGATGAAGAGGATGAGATAGTGGAAGTACCCACTACTGCTGGCCAGTGTGAGTCTTGGGTGTGGAAGCTGTTTATCACTGTTTGAGGGGTACCCGAAGCATGTGCACACAAGGTACGCTGCACTGAGCGCCACATGGAGCTCAGTCATTGTAAAGCGGGTTTGTACAGCTACAGGACCACTTCCATGCTGTGACACCTGAGGTCGTACCACAAGGCGGCAATTCGGAGGGTCGTCCCCTTTGAACAAGGTAGTAGGTTGAGTTCCTCTACAACATCCTCCAAATCTGCTATCGTCACCACAAGAGACACTACAGTGGGGCAGCGCATCCCTGAACCAGCCTCACAGGCCTTATGCGACGCAGTAGATGCTTACCTTTCGAGGGTCACTGTATTGTGCATGTACTGCGACACAGTACTCTGCAGGGGGGGAACAATTGGTGCTTTCGAGGCTTCGGTCTGGGAGCATGAGAAGGAGTGCCACCTACCCAAGTGAGGCCCACCCAACATATTCCTCTCTCCATTTGCCCTTTCGTATCCCTGTGGTTGGTGCCCCTCCCTATCGTCCCTTCTTTTCCTTATGTGTCATGTCTGAAAAACCCTAAGTACAAAACAACAAAAACCCCAAAAACTTTTCAAAGCCACCTTTCACAGTTTAAATATAGACATGCCAATGACATGGTGCATGGCCCCAGTTATTTTAAAAATTCTGCTGACATTTAACATTTTTGGGGTATTGCGCTATCAAAATGATTGCACTCTCCTACAGGAGGAAGTGGTGGCTCTGAAAAGAGCCTTTTTGTAGTGTTTTCTTTGTGTTTCGAAAAATTCAAGTGGTCACTACCTACTGGAAAAAGGTCTTGTTGACATTGCGGACCAAATGAAGAACACAGCCACATTTGTCTGCACAATACGAGAAAAAATTACTAGCAAGTTTGGAAACATGTCCACGACTTTCCCAAGTCCTTCTTCCATTGCAAACTGCAAGGAGATTCCAGTAATATGTCCTAAACTGTTCCCTCCACAATGAATAATAATAATGTCTGGATGACGGTTTGCCATCAAAGTGGCACAAAAAGGAACCACATCCAGCCACTTAATTCTTCGCACTCCATGCCACTGCACATCCACATGAGTGAATCCAAGATGTGCAGCCACTCCACAGCGCTCTGCATGTACCTCCAGCCAATTCATCCAGGAGTCACCCAAAATCGAGACACACTGCCTCCTGAAAGACACAGCCATAGCCAGGCCTCCAGATAAGGTGGGTACTAGGCCTTTTTACACATGTAAATCTTGTAAATACGACAGCTTTTTTTATTTTCCTGTGTACATTTACACACACGTTTAGAGCAGAGCAGTGCAAAGGTCGGGTTACTTGACAGAAACCAGAACGCTTCTTTTGATTTTTTTTTTATGTAAATGTATGTAATTGCAAGCAATGGATAAAAGCCTCAAACAGAATGTATTTCTCTGAAGCCTTTAAAAAAAAAGGAAACTGCACACTGTGGTAAAAGGAATGGTTTCTTTCCATTCAGCTTCTGCTGTGTTGATGCTCATGGAGCAAACGGAAGCACTGTACATAATTATTTTTGTAGCATTTTAGGATTGTATCACTAATATGGAAAAACTAAGTTGCAATTGAGCTTTCATCTTTTGTAATACATTATGCTTTTTTTGTTTTTTTCCCAGTGACAGCAAACCAGTATTGCACATTGTATTTTTCAGAGTTTCTGTGCTGTGTGCATAATCATGCAGTGGCAGATCATTTTTATACTTATAATTTACACTCTAATTATAAAAACAGTGTGTAAAATGACTATGCACGGTCTAGTTTACATCCATTCAACCTTGCAGTCAATGGGGTACATTACTATAAAAGGTCAGTGGCAGCTCAAGGGTGAGTGATTGTCATTCACTGGTGTTCTAGCCTCTCAAATCTTCAAGACTACAATTAAAAGATCCAAAACCTGACTCTCCAGGAAGTGCAAGCGCTGTTCAAAAACAAACAAATGAAAGTTACATTTGTAATTGAAATAGAAATTCAAACCTGTCCGTGTGATAATCCAGATAGGTATTTAACTTCATGTAGCACTTCATACTTGATTCATCAAACATCTAGGCACTGTGATTATTATACCTCAGTTGATACTCAGTTTACCGACCTCTGAAGTATGTTGGTCAATAAGATAGCTCCACCGTTGAGAGCTAGTTGCTGCAATCTTTGTGTGATCTGTAGGTTGCAGGTTCAAATCCCGGCCAACTCCGCCTTTTATCCTTTCGAGGCTGATGGAGTACCGGCATAGGTTTGGTGATAATTGTGATAAATATGTTCTATGTACAGCGCTTTGCCAAAAGCGCTATATAAATAACTATTTAACCATGAGATTAGATATAGACTTTAGCATGGAGTCCTTGCCTCCTTGCACTGTTGTATCATAACATCGGCATACCTTTTTAGGTAGTAATAGCTACAGGAAATGAGGACTTTCATTAAACATCAAAAGACAATTCTGCTATCGAACCTCAAAACACATAATGCAATTCGTGTTTTCTTTACTGTGTAATTGGCTAGGTTTTTGTGTTTTCAACAATAATATATACACAGGAGAGATCAAATGGCCAGACCTTAATGAAGGGTGTATTCTGTCATAATGCAGAAAGCTGCCGCATAGTAATGATTTCTATACATTTATTGCAGAGGTCGGCTGGATGTCGCACACATTTTACTCTCTTGCAAAGGAGAAAAGTTATTTTTACTCTCCTTTTAAATAACCTTTACCCTCAAAGTTTATAAATGGGGTACAATACTCCCACCTCAAGCTATCTGCTCTCCTCTCAGCAAATGACTTTCTGCCAAAGCCTCTCCTTACACATCACACCCAGTAAACCTTATTGACCAATCCCTTGGCCTGCAAAGTCTCATTTGCATGCCTGCCAGCCTCAAAATCCCTGTATGCAACACGTGCGATCTGCAGACTACCGGGTGTCCGCAGACATATTGTGAAATCTGTGAGGGTGGGGAAAGAAAATTTAAGCAGGCAACTCCATTTCCTCTTTGATGGTGGTTCTGAAAAGAGCCTTTTTCACTTATTTTCCTCCAGATGTCTTCACATTATCCTCTGTAAAGCATTCCTTACATTTTCAAATAACATGGCATAAGAAATGCAATCTGCTTTGAAATGATGACCATTAACAGAATTTGTCAACCAAACACCTTGCACCATTTTGCTGGGGACAGAAAACATTACAATTGTCCCATACTACTCTAGGTAGCATTTCAGATAAAATGACCTCGGCACTTGCAAGAACCACCATCACTGTCTGAACCAATTTTTCAAAAGCACTCAACATCCCAAATGGACAGCACCACTACATCTGGCCTGTTCCAGATGGAGAAACTCTGCCTGCATATTGGAACCAGTTACAGTTGACCACAAAACCTCCACTCCTTCAAAACCAAAATTGGCAGCCATAGACTTGGCAAACCTCTCTAAAACATTTACAAACAGATATCCAACTACCAACACCCTCGCGTTCTTCACCTCTGCCATCTTCACTATACACAGCCCCTCTTCCTACAAAGAACAACTTCAACACCTGATTGGCTAATCCCCACAGTCACCTTTCCATGGTAGGCATGCTGAGAAGCCCTGTATGTGGCACACCCTGTCCGTGGACTATGCGGTCTCGGCGAACCCCTGGAACACAAGGAAAACCCTGTTTCCCCTTTCCACATCACTCTCTGCACCACTCTCTCATTGGCTACACATAAGCAGTCACACAACCATTCACCAATCACATCCAAGAACTCTACATCTAACTCTGTCATTAAAATTCAGCACTTTAGATGAACTGTTCATCACTCTGAGTACAAGTCTCCTGTGATTACAAAGCGCCGACAGCTAAAACTACTGTAAAACGCTCCAAGATTTCTCCTTCCAGATTCATTCACATCTACATACATCAATACAAACTACAGGTATGAATATTTTGTGTACAGTACATTAGCAACTTTTATAAATGCATATGAGCAGGGTACCTGCCATTGACCCTGCATAATCTGCAAAAAGCATACTGTCATTTCTCCCATCTCCTATAATCAAGTTTACTTACAAATATGTCTGCTTTCTATGTTTTTTAATTTACCCATATTACTCATTGTAATGTCCGAACTGTTATTTTCCTTCTGTCATTTTCACAACCACTTACCCCTTAACACTATATGAAATTCCTAGAATGCACACAACACAGGAAACCAGCTTGTATCTTACCAAAGCATTGCAAGTACATACATTGCATGCATTTAAACAGAGTGCCTGCTACTTGCCATTCTTCCAAAACCAAAATCATTTGTACATTCAGAACAGTGCTAATAAAAATGTGGATAAATTAGTCAATGCACAGAAAAATTAATGGAATTCCACACACACACATTCTCGTTTTCAATCTGTATCTTTCCAAGCTTTTTTCTCGCCCTTCCACTAATCCATTTCCACACTAAACCGTGCATCAGTAACACATGCACTTTCAAAAGTGCACCTCATAGGACACACCTATAAATACTCCACTAACCCCCTTAGCAATGATGCTGACTCTCCAAAATCCACATTCATGTACAAAGCTATGCAATTTAACACCTACAGTACCTCTTCCTGGAACAAAATCCTTCTGCAACTGTAACTAATCTATTCTTCAAGTGAAATTACTGTGCGATTGACACACATACTAACTTCCTCCTTTCACAATTGCAGTGAAGACCACACTCCTGAAAGCCAGAAGCGTCTGAAGTACAAGACAGAACCCAGAAGAAACCTACTCTTTGCATCCAACAAAGTAATTGCAATACTGTTGTAGTGTTCGGACTGTTACTCCAACAGTGTAGTATTCTTGTATTGTAGAACAAACACTTGTATCAACCCTACAGCATTAGATTCAGTATTACTGATTGCACCTCAGCAGGTGCACACTTTGTATTGCCATCTGAACACCAGTATAGTAATACACAGATACGAGAATAGCCTTTCCAACCTAAAGTAACAGTGCTTTCCACAATCGCCCACCTGCATGCATGCCTACCCTCATACTTGCACACATACATTGCACAACATCCCAACTCACACTTTCTTTTTTCTCTCGCCAACAGAGACCAAAGAATGCCTACCAAAAAGCAACTCTGTAGAAAGTAATGCAGAAATGAGCAAATCAAAATAAGTGTACAAAATAAGCATCCACCTCTAGCAGAATTTATAAAGTTCAAACAGTAAAGCTAATACAGTCACTAAGCGAGCTAAAGCAGCTTGCAGTCAAGAAATGTTGACTCCTTTTTCAAAATGTAAAACTAAACAGAAGGGTATTAGGAAGACTGCAGCTACCACTAGTGCTAACACTGCACCTATACATCTTGATGTAGCTACAAGTAAGCATAGCAAAAATACATTTTACAAATTATGTTCCGCCATAGTCCTTCAGAACCTTCTAAAAACATGGGACAAGTCATGCTCAACCCTTAAAACCTACCTCAGAAAACTAATCCCAGAAGCTCTCATAGACAGTGCAAACCTTCTCAAAAGGAAATGTATTAGTTTTAAACGGAATGAAACCAGTAACAAAACTAATTAGTAAACTACATTAAGGACTTTTCAACAAACAGAATATCAACAGATAGCTTTGCAAACAACTGTGCAGGAGAGTGGCATACAAACAAAAGCAAACAACCCCAATTGCCATACATAGCAGTGGACGAGGGTATGAAAAAGTTTACAATACCGTCATGGTACACGAAATGCTGCTCACAAAAATATCCCCAGCAAACTTGGCATCAAGTCCCCATTCCACCAAACCAATACGTCCAGTCTACAAATGGCCGTGCACATCAATGTGTAATGTACGCCAAAAACCGTTCACATCTTTATGCCCGTTCCTCAATCAATATGTAAAAGGCAAAGACAAATTAAACATAAAACTATTACAAACTATGAACTCCTGTCCAGTGCGCAAATACACAGGATTACGACAACCTTCATTAGCCTGAATTTCTGGACCTACTTGCAAAACCACCTTCCATCATATCAAAATGTTAGTAACACACCATTCAACTGTAAGAAATCTCGTTCATAAACTATACTATGCTAAAAGTCCTGCTTTAGAACTAGACAATTTAAATAACCTTCTTCTACATGGTACCCACTTACAAAATTCAATATATTTAGAACCGAGCAGCAACAACTTGACAGATGGCAACCTTCTACACACATACGAAAAAGAAATACCATGTGTGTGTTGCGAAGGACTTTTATAAAAAATAGTACAAACTGTAGAAATAATGTACAAAATAGAAGACGATGAAGAATCCAAGTGGTGCCAATTAGCTCTCTATCTTATAGCAGAAAAAAAATGCGAATTACTAACCCCTCAATACTTTGCAGATGCTGCACTGCAAAGCTTGACAACAACCAAATACCTTCACATGCTATAACTAATGACTTGGCAGTGGAAATATTCCCACTGCCAAAAACCACCAGCTTAATTTGTACGAGAGCATTATAATTCAAACCGTGCACCCATTTCAAGCACTAATATGCCTTCAACCAAAAACCGCAAAACGTCCTCCCTCTGAATTACTAACAGGCATTTGTGGAAAAGTAGTTCATTTGCCGTGAGATCTCAAAGAAAATGTAGACACTCTGAGAGTGCAACGGCCAATTGATCTATCTTTGATTATCCTAGTAAATGGCATACCTACAAAAGGCAAAAATTATTGGCAGCAACTAGTGGACTTACATGAAGTCAGAGAAGCCCTGCAATATTGACTACAAAGAAATAAACATTGAAGGAAACCTGAGCGAAAACGCCTAAATAATTCTAGACTCATCTGGAACCGGCCAATTTCAACTTCTAGATCCTACTACAGCATCCAATATTTTAGACCATTATACAATTTACCCACTGCACTCCAAAGACACCATAGATGATGCACTGGAAACTTAACAAATGCGGCAGCCAAAGGATCTCCAATCAGCATATGGGGGGAAAAGTGTAGAAGCACAAGCCTTTCCTCTACTCTTTCCTACTGGAAAAGGAGGAAGGTACGATGAAAGACCCACATAAATAACAGCGTCAGAATACCGCTCTTTACAAATGTATTCTGAAGACCCCAGATTCAGACAAAATATTGAATACATATTCCACCTTCTCTTTGACAGTGAACTAGCAACTTTATGCTACGGAGTTGCACAACCATTGAAATCGGGCACCAATTTTCAAAATGTCTGCTACGCAATTGCTACAAAAGGTGCAAGAAAAGTTTTACAGTCAAGCATTACTAATCTTTTGGCAAACAATGTGTGGTACAAAAGAATACTGGTTCCGACTACACGCAGAAGTACACTGTATGATATGAAACCTTGGCCCACCCACATGGTTTGTGACATTAAGTTGTGCAGAGTATGCATGGGAAGATTTGCACGATTTCCTACGCATAACAAACAATAACAAAACAAATATAGACATAAAAACACCAGGAGAACTCTGCTCTCTTGATCCTGTAAATGTATCAAGATACTTCCATCATCGATTTATTGCCATGCTACACTTCAATTGTAATAAAACCGTTCCTCCACTCGGAGAAGTGCAACACTTCTTTTGGAGAAAAGAATACCAACCCAGAGGAGCACCACACATCCACATGCTTTTGTGGATTAAAGATGCTCCTAAATTTGGTCGGGACAGTGATGACACTGTTTTGCAGATAATTCAGAAATGTCACTTGTGAAATCCCTTCACAAACTACACATAGCGACCTACATGCACACATTTTACAGTGCAAATATAAAAACAAAGGGAAATACTACACCAAATGCCTCTTTGGTTTCCCTAGACCAGTTTCAACAACAGTACAAGTGAACAACTTCATGTCTTCAGTTAGACATTGTGTCAAAGGCAAATCATCTAAGAACATATAGTGCATAAAAAGAACAGAAGGATCAAAGTACATCAATGATTACAATGCAATCATTGCCCTCCTATGGAATGCAAATATGGATGTGCAGTATATTGCAGACAGTTCCACTGCAGTTGCACGATATGTCTCACCCTACTTAACCAAAGCAGAGAAAACCGAGCTGAAAGACCTCTGGGACATCGTATCATCTGACAAAACACGGTCACAAAAATTGTACAGCTTTGGCATAAAAATGGTCTCCCATAAAGAATGTGGCTGCTACGAAGCCGCAGACTGTTTAACTGGCACTGCCTTTTATGGGAAATCTGAAAACCTAGTATGGCTAAGCCTTGGTCCTGCTAAATACAGAGGGTTCTCCAATCATATGAAGACATAGAAACAATAGCCACAAATTATTCCAACAGCCAAGACATTTTAAAAAAACAACTTACTAAACAGATACTGCCCAAACCGGAGTAGCACTTTGGAAACCATGTGTCTATACCACATAGCCCAAAATGTCACATACAAAAATAATATTAAACCAGATGAGAAGTAAGGTAGAAACAGTCAAACTGTGAAGGCAGCCTAGTCTAATCACATGAAATTTAAATTGTCATTAAAAACTCCTCAACATAAAGAACTGTATTACATGGCCCTACTTCAACTTGCTAAACCATGGAGAAAAGAAGATTTATTAGATGCGTATGTCTCCTATGAAGATGCTTTCAAAACAAATGAAAGCACTATAACAGATATACATTTTATGCAGTACAAAACCTTGTTGGACAATGAACAGCAACAAGAACTACTCCAGGCACAACTAAATATAGACACTGCTGACAGCAGTCCACCTACTCGAACAGGAAGCCAAGAAAGACTTGGACAGCCACTCATAGCAAATGAGGCAGAATTAGCCATGACTGAAGTAGAAAACACCATGTGCCAGTATGAAGGGTCTACAGAAGACTTTGCTGTACTCCAATCACAATTAAACAATGAACAGCGTAGCATTTTCCTATAATCAAAACAAATTGAACATGGTATGCAGCACAACACTAAAACTTGGATCTGTCAAGAGTACAAACCTATACTGCTATATGCGAGTGGTCAAGCTGGTTCGGGGAAAACCATTCTTAATAAAAATCATCAGCAAGTTCCTCCAACAATTGACAAACAACAAACTTTCAGCCGTTGTAACTGCCCCCACAGGTTTAGCTGCCTACTACATAAGCGGTGTCACTTTACACCGATTGCCACTCCTTCCAGTAGAACACCAAAATAAATTGGACTACTACAAACTTTCACAAGAAGCTGCAGTGGAACTACGCAGAGTTTAAAAACAAATGAAATGCTCTCCAACCTAATGTTTGCTTTGATTCAGCTCTGATTACAAGAGGTTCTCAAAACTGACTACAAAGAACTCTGGAGGGAAACACATGGTTTTCAGAGATCTTCAATTAACAAGAGTAAAAAGTGAACCTATTTTTAAAACCTTAGGGCACAAACTATGCCGTAAAACTCTTGGCAGCATAGGAAATGTAAATCTTTGGCAACATTTCCAATACAAAGAATTAACTGGAAACATATCAGTCTGCAGCCCTCACCTACGCCAACATTTTGAAAAGTATTAGAGTTGGTGTACTATCTAAAGAAGCACAATCTCTATTAAATACCAGACACATACATGCACTCTACGGGCATAACTCATGTGCTACTGATGTCATGGAACAATTGGCACACAAAAATGAAATTTGTATGTCCTTGATGCCAACTCTTGCAAGCTGTGCACAATTCCATGAAACAATGTTGAAAAAAGAAATGCAACCAATAGTTCAAATTTACTCCACAGACAAACGGGACGTGCACGGTTTGACACTCCATGTGTGAACCAGCCAGAGCACGACTATATACCTTAGAAAGCTCTATCTCTAACACTGCTGGTTTAGAGAAAATATCAACAGTGTCTTTAAACTGTAGAGTAATGCTGAAACGTAACCTTGATATGGAGCAAGGACTAGTTAATGGAGCACTTGGTACAGTTGTTGGCTTTCAAACATACCCACGTGATAAAAACATTGTCAATATTCACTTTGACAAACTGTCAGAAGTTAAAAGGATAGGACGCTGAACAGCCCGATTCCTTCTGTTCAAAGACCTGTATGTTCGCAGAGAACAATTTTCTCTATCTCTAGAATACGCAATCACCATTCATAATCTTACCCTAGATCAAGCATTGATAGATATTGGCAGCACAGTGTTTAAAGAAGGCATGAGCTATGTAGCACTGTCACATCTACCTACACTTGAAGGACTATTTCTAGTCTATTTTGATACAAGTAAAGTAAACACTGATATTCCTTGAATTGTAGAATACAATGTACTACATGCACTCTATGCACCCAATCTCAAAACCTACCCCGTTCCTCAAAAAGCAAAACTTTGTAAAAGAAAACGATTTCAGACTCACATTATACAGGATCGCATAACAATACCTCCCAAAGAAATTAAAAGCAGCTGATACCTCCTCAATTACCGCAAGTAAAAAAGGATCTACTGCACAAACAAAAGCAACTGTAACGCTCACCTGATTCCCATGGAGGCGCAGGTCTGGCTTCGAGTGCTGATGCTTCTTCAATGGTGAAGCGCAGGACTCTGAAGATGGACAGGAAGGGCCCTCTACTCTGGCTTCTCCGGCTCGCAGGAATATTCCCCTGTGCGTGAAAAGGGAGTATTACCTACTGACTGAGTTATGGTCAAGCCTCCCACTCTCTTCCAACCCTCCACGATACCCTTCCACGATTCCCCGTGAAGTCTCACCTTAGGGTCTGAAAGGACGAGCTCTCCAACCTGCTTCTGACGCAGTGGCGTGTTGAACCCAGTTACTTCACTGGATTGAGGTTGGATGGGAGTTCAGGTAAGCTTGATTATACTGGTAAGGCGCTGTAAAAGTTCTGTTGCAAGTTCAAAAGATCAAGCTTTAAATAATAATGTTCATTGTCTTTTTTCAGGTGATGAATGAAGATTCCTTTGGAGACTTCTTGCAACAAAGCGCTGATGTTGATGTCTTTTCCCCATAGGGGCCGGGGTTCGGAATGCCGGAGATATGGCGCCGACCCGAAGTGAAACGTGCAGTTCCAGTAAAGATCTGGTAAGTCCTAGATGAGCGCTCAGGTAATGTTTTTGCATTCGCTCATCTAATGTCTTTGTCTTTTTTCCCCATAGGGGCCGGGGTCCTGTTGGAAGCAGCAAGACCCGAAATGAAGTGGGAATGACCCAACAGGTAAGTCTTAGAAGGAAACTGAGCTTTTCCTATTCCCTTCCTTCTCTCACCTCTTATTCTTGTCTTTTTCTCTAGGCTCTCGGAAGTGGCTGTGTATCCGGATGATCGCTGCTGAAGATGGAGGAACCCAGGAAAGGTGAGTGAAATGCAGAGCTGCAGCGATCGTAACGAAATGCTTTTAAAAATGATGTCTTCCCTTTCAGGATCGTCGGTGATGTCTCTGTGGTGCAGATTAGCTGATAGGTCCCTTGTCTCCCTTTGCAGGTGACCCAGGATGCTGACGGGCGTGGCTGAAGTCCAGATGCAGGAGCTGACACGGTGAGCGTCCAGCTGCGAGGAGCAGAACAACGCGAAGCGTGAGTTGCTGATCGGGTGTGGTTTAAATAGCTTTGGAAGAAGTTCCAAGTGTGTATCCTTCCTCCGATAAGGTATGTATCCTTCCCCGACCACACCCGGGTGGAAAGTAGTCCCACAGGTAAAGTAGTTCCTATTCAGGCCTCAAGAGGGCCTGGATGTGGCAGCATGGTCTGCATCAGGTAAGTGCACATTAAAACACTTGAACACATGTCTAGCTTTATGAGCCTGGCGCCTAAGGCGCCAGGACAGAGGTCCAACATGAGCCTGGCGCCTAAGGCGCCAGGACTGAGTCCAAAGGGCCCCAGCTTGGGCCCGCTGGCACTCCCCTGGGGAAAATAATGCCTGCCTCTGGGGTTGCTGGGTCGGACCTGGCTCCTTGGAGGTAGGCATCATGACAGCAACTACCTCTTCAAAGCAACCGCATGCACTTCCATCAAATGACTTGGACACAGAACTGTCTGGTCCATTCAAATTTTCGAATAAAATTGGTGTAAAATGCTATGCAAATATAGCAATCAATATTCTATTCCAATTGCCACCAATTGTTGAAAACATTTACTTGAACGGGACAGACCAGTTATGTTTGCAAATATTAGTCCTTCACAGAAATGCAACCAACAATCCTGACAACACTTAGTGTTTCTGGAATAAGGCAGTAATTGGACTACTGTGCTGGAATGGTGAGATTCACTATAAACACACAAGAAGATTCACAAGAATTTCTAATGTACTTACTACAAGTACTGGAAAACAAAAACATACATATAAATTAAATCTTTCAGATTTCATACATGCACTCTGCAGCCATGTGGCACAGGATTAAGTCTTTAATGAACGCTTCGTGTATGTAGCCATACCTAACTGTGAATCCATTCCATTTCAGCAGCTTGTACAAAATGCAAACCATGGCATATTATGTACTACTTGCAATTCTGAAAATCGTTACACCTTACAAATACAGTCACATAGTGAATACGTAATAGTAATGGTTTTGCGTTACAATGCAGATGGTACCAAAAACAACTGCAAACTGGCTGCATTCATACATGGACAAGTTTCACTTGGCAAGAAAACCTTCACAACAGTAGGCATAATCTACCATGCAGGAGCCACAACCAATGCAGGTCACTACACTGCATACATAAACAATAAATGTGCATGGTTTCGAACGTAATGATATTTACATTACTCTAAAACAGAGATTACCAGCAAATCTTGTAAACGCTTACTTGATATTCTTAAAACCAAAATGTATTCACTAATCGGAGTATGAGCTTCTACAAAGTGTCCTCAATAACCTTTAAATCCAAAAACTAATCGAATAAGGCAACGGCTATCTAACAGTGTTGGTATACATTCATCAACAAGAGAAAACATGCTTAAAATAATACCATTCAGAAGTGAAAATCTGTAAACCGTCAGAATACGCCAACTGGTATCTATCTGCCCCAAAATTCTGCAACAACCAAACGGGCAAATGCTAAAATGCAACAAGAAATAAACAATTAGAATACGCCAACTGGTATCTAACTGCAACAATAGTACCACCACTTCCAAACCAAAAAGCATACACCTATTCAATTCCTCCTACTGAAATCAATCAGTGAAAAAGATTGTACCATAACGTAGAAAGTTTTTTTTTTTTTCTTTTTTTTTTTTTTTCTTTTCATCCTGCATGGATTTTGTTTCCCCAGAGACCTAATGATTATATGAACAAACGCAGGAACTGAGCAGATTGCACAGTACACTGGTTTGTAGTATAGTACTTCTAAAGTGCTAACTATGAGGGCCAACAAAGTACAGAAATGTCTGCTATGCAATGCAATAACTCCTTACAAACTGCCTACCCTAACATGTGAACTTTTCTTTTATCGCAGAGAATGAAAAATGTCTGCTACATTTTCCCATACCATGCAAAAAACTGCATACAGCCTCAACAATGCAAGCATACACTGATTGGAGTCACAACCAACGCCACACCCATGCAAGCAAACACCTGCCCACTGACCACAACCCAAAATGTTTGCTTGCAGGGGTGTGTTCTGCTGCGGTTGTTGTGGCCAAGGCCTAGAGTCTTGGGTGCATGGCCTCTGGCCTTTTGCCATGAACCCAAGACTCTTAAGCTCTGGTCACAACCACTGCAGCATAACACACCCATGCAAGCAAACACCTGCCCACTGACCACAACCCTGAAACATAACACAACTACCTTAAGACCTATCCACTTCACTTAACATAATAAAACAGTAATTACAGCCAATGTACAAACTCTTCAATAAATGCCCTTCACCCAATACTCTACCCGAAACCAATACATCAGAGCATAGTAAAATACCCAACAGTCTGGTCAGTATTTAGTATGTCTGTGGACTTCCGCGGTGACCGTGGATACTGCGATTACAGAACAGCCTTTTCCCACCTGACAAAAATACATTTGACCCATCTCTCACTCCTCCAGCCTCTCTACACCAACACACTCCCCAAAATTAGATTTCTGCTCTGTTCATGCCACACTGTCTGTGGATATACGCGGATCCAACATTGCGGGCTCATCAAGAAAATGACACACCTCATGCTTCCCACCAACCAATCAGCAAACACGTGTGATCGCAGACATGACTGCGCCTTCCTAGCCAATCGGAGTCCTGTCAGCGGAGCAAACAGGGACTTGTGTCTGCGGACAAGACCCAGATAACACACATTTGTTTTGGACCTACTTTTTGGTCGTTAAACTACTGGACGGATTTACACCAAATTTACAAAAACACGCTTTCGGGACCAAACCGCCGATACTGCCACAAATTTGGTGACCTGTCCAGTGGTTTGGACTGTAGGCGTGAGCAAAATTTTTCTCCATTCTGTCTTTGGGGAAAAAAAACCTTTGGGACCCACCCCTATAACTTTGCCCCACCTGGAAGAAACTTCACCAAACTTTGCAAAAATAATTCAGAGCGGGCCATATACTTTTTTTTCCAAGTTTGGTGAGGATTCGTCCCGGGGGACGAAGTTATAAGCTGCCCAAAAAGTGCTCTTACTCTGGGTTTAGCAACTAACCGCGAGCCGTGTAATAATTTATACATATTTGTGATGGATCCTTTATTATGTTTTGCACGTTTGGTGCTTATTACAATCCTGTTTTATTAAACGCATACAACAAACCAATTTATTGCAGCGTGTGGGCATGACTTTGCGAACGTGTGGGCAGAGCATTCTGGTGACAGATCTCCGGGTTTTTCATTTTGTAATGTAGGCAGGTATGGCCATAGGCTCTGTGAGCAGCACAGAGACCCGTCCGCTCATGCCAGCATCTTGTCCATGCCCCAGCACTTTTTTATTTTAATGTTTTAATGCATCTATTGCCTTTGCTCTGTAAACCTCTATGTCCCTTAATCGTGTGGATTTCTTTTAGTTTTTGTATCTTGCATATGTACAGTAGTGCATGCGTTGCTGAGTAGCAGCCACACTACACATAACATGAAGATATTTTGGGCGGAACTTTGGCAAAAAATAAAACTAAACTTGGTTACACCATATCTTGATGAGTGCGGAGTGGTGATTCACGGTTGTTGTGCATGCTTACTACTTTCTCAATATGCTATCCTGTCTACCCCAATCCTCAGTTTGTTCCAAGTAGTGTCTTAAATTAGTGCTGTATGAATTTCTTGGATGTTCTTATCACACCCAATGTTTGTGAGGGGGGGGTTGGAGTGGTTGGGGGGTGTTAGGCCGGGGGTTCTATTTATTTCTGTGACATGTTAGTGTGGTTTGACAGCACATTGTGACACTTTTACAAATCTGGGATTGATTTAACATAATGGAATTCTTTCCTTCAGGTCTATATTGTTTGTTTAGAATGAAACACTTACAAGTTCCTTTTAAAAGTGGCAAATGATTCCTGTTTTTTTCTGTCTATAGAATCCAGCAATTGCCGACGTGTACACTGAACATGCTCAGCAAGCTGTTGTTGCCAAGTACTCTCCCAGTGGATTCTATATTGCATCTGGAGGTATGCTATTACAAATGTTTTAATTGCACATATGGATGCAGGTGTCTGTAGTTTGTTTGTTCAGTGAAGTCACTTTATCACAGAGAAAATTATACCCATTCAGGCTGGTATGTCTGACGTGTGGCGAAGGAGTGGGACTAGGTATTGACATGTTTAGGATTGTTTACTTGAAATAAAAGGAAAACTCATCTAGCCCTACCGCCATGAGGGAAGTTCCCTGCCGAACAAACTAAGACTAATAGCGCGCAAAAGAAAACGATCCTTAGTCCAAAATCATATCCAACTAATCTGGCCCTACCACTTTGTAAAACTTAAGGGAGATTGGAGCAATGGCCTCTTCGACTTCTGCCTGGCCCAGTTACTTGGGTGGCTTGTCGCAGGTTTCAAAGTTCCTCAATATACCAATATAATTTGCAGGTTTCTTGCAGACTTGGTTGGTCAAAAGATCCTATCCTTGAAGGGTTTCCTTTTTAACACAATTCACTTTTTTTAATTCAGTGTGTGTCTCTTGGACTCCCCTATGGTCTAATGGCCAACCTACTTTCTCTTAATCTAAACCCTGCTTTATCTGGGTTTAATTTTATTATTGCATATTTTGACTTAGAGTAATAGTTCAATTTGGAAATTTACATTGCACAGAAATATTTTCACTTCTTGAAAAGACATGAATTCTAGGTGCAATCTCTTGAATCTCCCCTTACCTCCTTCAAATTTAAATCTATAGTTTGGCTAAGCTATGAAGCTTTCAAGAAGCTGTTTCTTTTTTATTTTTTTAATTCTTTTTATTAAGTTTTCAACAGACAAATATCTCATAACGCATCCCCAAGAGAATCAAAGGAAAACATTATAACCATAAAATGGTTAAGCAAAAAACTCCCTCCCTCCCCCCCTTTCCCTGGTGCTGCCGTCAGTCTGCCAGTGTCTCCGACCCACTCGTAGATACTCCTAGGGGTCATATCAGTTCAAGAAGCCTAAGGGGCTGCGGGCGCCCACCAATCCTGAAGTCGTCCTTTAGAAAGGTGAGAACCTCACCCCATTCGCCCGCAAAGTTCTGTAGAGCATTGTTCATAGCGTACGTGGCCCACTCCATGGCAAAAAAGTCCCACACTTTGCGCAACCATTCCTGGAACGTTGGAATAGTTGAACATTTCCATCTCTGGGCAATAAGCGACATCCCTGCTAAAGTAAGCATCACCCGCACTCTTTCCCTACCCTTGGGCTCCCCCGTTGTCTCAACTGGTCTTAATCCCAGCAAGGTCCACTCTGGAGACGTGCTCGACCCGGGCCCAAACGCTTGTTCGAACGCTTGTGCAAGTTCGGACCAAAAAGGGGCTATTTCAGGACACCTCCACCATAAGTGTTCCGCTGTGCCCACCTGCCCACAACCCCTCCAACACAGACCCGAAGAGTCAGAATACATCTTGCTCAGGCACGCCGGAGTGTAGTGCTACCCAAAAAGAACCTTGTACCAGGTTTCTCTAAATTGAGAAGATCGCCCAAGTTTAGGGATTTTTCTCCAGAGCTTCTCTCATGCACTCCTCTCAATCCTTCTGCCCAGGACCCTCTCCCACCTTTCCATATACGCCCACTGAGGCCTCAATGTTGCCGCCGCCATTATCTTATATAGCTGGGAGATTAAGCCCTTCGAGCCATCATTAGTCATGAGAAATCTCTCAAACGTAGTGGGGGATCTGACGGCTGCCTCCCTGTTCGAGGGGTGCAAGAGCCAATGAAGTAGTTGAGAATATCTCAATCTCTCTCCTTCCCCAATTCCAAAATCTCTCTTACAATCTAGGAATAAACTGATTTTATCCCCTATAAACATGTCCCGCATTCTATGACACCCACTATCCTGCCAGATCTTGAATGCATCCCTCTCCAGCCCCGGGGTGAAATCTCTATTATTAAATAGAGGTGTGAATGGGGAGGGGTAAGTAGTGATCCCCTTGTGTTTAACTAGCCTGCCCCAATTATCCGCTACAAGCTTTTGTTGTATCGCTTTTGTACAAATGCTCCGGCCGATGCTGCTTGGGTAGCCACAGGACCTCCCCCCAAATCGTGTTGTGCCACAGCCCTATCCGTTCTGACCCAATGCTTTTGTTCCCCCTCCTGAAGCCACTCTCTAATCACCCTTAGCTGCGTCGCCTCACAGAATTGTTTGAAATTGGGCATGGCCAATCCCCCTTCATTCCCTGAGGCCATGAGAAGATGCCTACTTACCCTCGCTCTTTTCCCCTCCCATATAAATTTGTGTGTGATCACCTGGAGTGCCCTAAAAAAAGCTGTTCGGAACTGCCTGAGGGATAGCCTGAAATAAATAGAGTAGTCTCGGCAGGGTAACCATTTTTATTGCCGCCAACCTC
Organism: Ambystoma mexicanum; assembly: GCF_040938575.1. Taxonomy (NCBI): domain Eukaryota; kingdom Metazoa; phylum Chordata; class Amphibia; order Caudata; family Ambystomatidae; genus Ambystoma; species Ambystoma mexicanum. Next base: position 1,337,690,033 of record NC_090937.1, read on the forward strand.
CCAAGCCAAGACACCCGTAGGTTCCTCCACTTGTCGAGGTCCTTACTAATTTTACCCATGAGAGGGGGATAATTAGCCGCGTACCACCCTGAGAGATGTGGGGTAATTCTGACCCCCAGATAAGTAATGCCCCCAAGTCGCCATGCGAAGGGTGTTGTATTTTTTAACGTCTCCCTCCCTTCTTTCCCCAAGGAAAGGTCCATCAATTCGGATTTGTTCGTATTGATGCATAGCCCCGAGGCTTTCCTAAGTCTTCTAACAGCATACAATTTTTGGTCGATTCCAGAGGGTTAGTTGGGTGCGAGCAGCATATAGTCTGCGAAAGCCGCAACCCTATGTTGTCTGCCCCCGAACGGAATACCATGAATCCCTTCCGATTCTCTGATCGCTTGTAACGGGGGTTTTAGGTAGATCGTGTACAGCAGCGGCGATAGGACATCCCTGCTTTGTACCTCTCTGGAGCAGGAACGACCGCAAAGTCGTCCCATTGACCACCACTCCAGCCCGAGGACAGTCGTAGTTTGCTTTGACCATCTGAAGGAAAGAGGCCCCAAACCCATCCTTTCCATAGATTTGAAAAGGAAGGACCACTCCACCCGGTCAAACGCCTTTTCAGCGTCCAATGAGAGCAGCGCCGCCGGGGTGAGGGTCTTCTCCACCTTTTCCACAAGATGCGCCACCCTCCTGATGTTATCTGCAGTCTGTCGTCCCTTTATAAACCCTGCCTGGTCCTGGTGGATCAGGTCAGGCAGGAGCCCCTCAAGCCTGTTAGCCATATATTGTGTATATCTTAGCGTCAACATTAATGAACGCTACGTGCCTATACAAGGCCCTTTCTAGGGGATTCTTACCTGGTTTCATGATTAGGGATATCTTAGCCTCTGACATAGATGGAGTGATATGCGCGGTTTCTTTAAAGGAGTTAAAGAGGTGGGTTAATTGGGGAACCAGTATCCTGGCAAAGGTCTTATAAAATGAGGCTGAAAACCCGTCGGGCCGTGGGCCTTACCTGTCGGCAACTTCCTAATCACCCCGTATACTTTGTCCTCTGTGATTTCTCGCTGTAGACCTAACTGGGCGTCCACCCGAATAGTTTGTAGGCTAATCTTTTCCAGAAAATCCTCTTGAGCCTGGGCACTAGGGTTCTGAGACGTATAGAGGTGCTCGTAGAATTGGGCCATAGATTCAAGGATGTCTTCCGTACGGGTGAGCCTATCCCCTGAGTCAGAGTTTAGGGCCGAGATTATGTTTCTAGAGGACGCTCCCCGGAGCAGGCGAGCCAGCAAGCCATCTGCTTTGTTCCCTTTAACATAAAGTGTGTGCCTGACCCTGAGGAGAGCCCCTTCTGCTTTCTTTGTGCGCAAGATACCCAGTTGACCCATCGCCCGCTTGTATTCCCTTTGGTTTTGTCTGCTCAGGACCTTGGCCACCCTGGTTCGAGCCTCTTCTACCTCCGTTTCAAGTCTGGTCTCTAGGGCTTGCAGCTGTTTATCCCTTTGTGCTTTGGCCGCAATAAGTTCTCCCCCCATTGTAGCTTTGAAGGCATCCCACCTCATATCCTCTCCTGTGTCCCCCCCCCCCCTGCGATTACTAAAAAAATACTCACTCATTTTAGCCTCTATTCATTCCCTCACCGACTCAATCCCTCAATAGGTACTCCGGGTACTTCCAACCCCATACCCCCTTTCTTTTCTCCCCTATGTCCAAGTCCATAGACAGGATTTTGTGGTCTGCTATTCCCATGGGGCCCACCTCGATGCCCCTGACCTTTCCCACCAGGACAGCCAAAACCCAGATGTAGTCTATTCTGGACTCTGACCCGTGCACCTCGGAGAGAAAGGTATAACCCTCCACGCTTCCTTTTAGTTCCCTCCAGACATCTCTTAGGCCCAGGTCCGCCATCATGTCCCTCAATTCCGGCTAGGCCACCGCTCCCCCACCTGTCCTCCTGGATCCTCCTGATCTGTCTTTAGCTCTTTCCCAAGCTATATTTAGATCACCCATTATAATCACCTGCCCAGATGCCCATTCCCCTATTTTTTTTAAATGGCCCTAAGGAAGGTGTCCTGGCCAGAATTAGGAGCGTAGATTACCCCTATGGTGAATATCTCCTCTGCGATTGTGTTATTTTTTATTTTTTTTCCCCTCACAATTACATATCTGCCCTTCTTATCCCCAAGTATGTCCTCCATCTGGAAGTTGACTGACCCCTTTACGGCTGGAACCACCCCTCCCGTCTTTGCGGGCCCCGATGCCTGGAAAATCTGATCAAACCCCTTCAGTTTGAGCCGGCTCTGATCTTTACGAAGTAGATGGGTTTCCTGCAATCCCAGGAAGTCTGGATTTCCCCGTTTTGTGAATTGCTCCAATGTTTTCCTTTTGAGCGGGGAATTGAGGCCCCTAACGTTATGGGTTACCCATTTGAATTGAGATCTCCCCAGCTCCTGCTGATTGTGTCCCCCCCCTCACCTTTTACTTCCAAAGAATCTAGGCCGGATAAAGCTCCCGTAAACATTGACATGCCCACCGTGACCCCGTTGGCAGCACCTAGGGGAACCCCCCTGCCCCAGCCACCTGTCCCACCTCCCCCACCCGATCCCTGAAGACCCTAGAACTAGGCCTTCCCGAACTCCCCGTTAACGTAGCAGGCTTTCTAGCCTTTTTCGAACCCATGATGTTTGCCCGAGACGCCACCTCTCCTCCAAAGAATTGTAAAACTGTGTTTTGGTCCACCACCCATTATGATTTACCACACTTCAAATTAGATCTCTTCCAGCCCAGATCTCTCTTCCAATAGAAAACCCGATTCTCCTCCTCTCCCAGGGTGCCCCCGTGCTCCGGATTTCCTTCTTTTACCCTCGCCCACAACTGACCATTCCCAAGGTCGAGGTCTCGTCCCTCCTCCTCCTCCCTGGACAGACTTGCCCGAGCCTGCCTCTAACCCCCCCCACCCCCCGTTCCCAGTCCGGGTCTCGGTCGAGCTCAACCTGTAGTAAATCCGCTCCTTCCTGCATCGTATTTATGCGCTTCTGCACGCCGTCCCACTCGAAAAGAAGCCTGAATGGGAAAGTCCATCTATATTTGATTCCACGTTCCTTGAGTTTTGAAGTAAACGGGCTTCATTGTCTCCGTTTCAGCAGTGTGCTGGCGGCCAAATCCTGGTAAAGTTCAATTCTTTGACCTGAGAATGTCAACGGCTCTTTTTGTCTGGCTGCTCTGAGGACAGCCTCCTTCTGGGCATATCTTGTGAAGGCGGCCAGCACGTCACGCGGTCTGCCCTTTGGGCTCTTGTTGAAATATCCCATTCTGTGAATCCTATCCAGCTCTATCTTGTCAGGGGTGGAATCCCCCTGTAGCTCTGCAAAAATTCCCTGGACCGTCCCTTTCAAGTCCCGATCCTGGACCGTTTCCTGCAAAAGCTTCAACCTAATATTGACTCTGCGAGATCTGTTTTCCATGTCCTCCATCCTAATCTCGAGATTGCGCGTCGCTATGTCAAGTCTCTCAATTGCCTTACTGTTTTCCGTCGATTCTTTGCCCACCTCTTGTAAGCCTTTTTCAATTCTATCAGTTCTCACCCAACTGGCTTACTTCCTGCTTGATTTCAGCCATAGCTTGGTTTATATCGGCTCTCATTAGTAGAAATTGTTCCCGCAGAGTTTTTCCCAGTGCAGCCTGAAGCGAGCTCAATTCCACTCGCAGGTCTTGGCGCGTTATTAGTACGGCCCCGTCAATACTTTCCTGGGAGGTCTCTGGCCCCTGAGGTCCTCCCTGGGCAGGCCTGCGCTCCCCATTCGAGACTTTATTTGCCCACATGGATGCAAGGGGGCCCGTAGACTCCGCGTGTGGCACTCTTCCTTTATTCACCTTGCCTTTGCATCTGGATGCCTTATCTGTGACGTGTGAATTATTATGATAGCCCTATGGGGTCTTCCCTGAAGTCCCACTCCCCCCTATAACGCCAATCCCCAATGTGCAACTGCCGAGCCCCCTGTAGTAGTTGAGTCTAAAAAGTTCCCAGTTGACGTTGCCATTGAAGGGGGTGGGAGCGCCTGGCCCCGAGACTAAGGCGGCTGGAGGCCTCGGAAACAGAGTGTTCCTCGATCCTAAACGGATCATACTGAGTTCTGGTGTGAGAGCGATATCCGGCTCAGCCACCAATTCCCCCGGCAGGCATAGAAGGGAGCCCCTGCTCCGCGTCGGGTCTTCAAAACCTTTTAAGTGGGGAGGGGGTCGGGGGGGTCGGGAGGTGACTCACGTGATCAAGCCCCCCCCACCCCCCGCAGCAAGGCCCGGCGTCTACGCTCCTCACCTTCGGTCCTCTGCAGCCCCGTCCGCTCGCGGTCCACGGAGCGATCGATGTCGCCGGGATCGGACTCCACCGCGAGGGAATAGGTACCGATGGTTTCCCCGTACCGGGTCCCGGGCAGCCCCGGTCCTGCTGCAACATTCAGGCGCCTGCCCAACGCTTGTCCGAATGGGCCAAGGACCCGGCGCGATCCGGGCACGCACTGCCGACTCCACTTGGTGATCCGTGTAGCGGGAGCACCCGGCGCCCTGTCCGCCCCACGGCGGGTCCTGGAGGGCCGGATCTCTTCCTACGGCCCGAGGGGGTGGGGGGGGGAGGGGGTGTGGGGTGGGGACTTACTCCTCCATCCCCCAAGCGGGCGGCGAACAGTTTTTAGCAAACTACTACATCGGAGCCAAATCATGCATCACTATGAAGACCATTATGCATGCCCTTATCAGGAAATCAACCATTTAACTTCAAGTAGTTAACCATCTAGATCACGTATCCGTTATTGCTTACCCAAGCAATCACTCCACATTTTGTAAAGGCATCACTTTAGGATTACATGGAATGCCATAATCTACAGGGCTGAGTACCTGGGAACCTCCACCAAAAGTAAAGCCGGTGAAGAAAAAGTAATCCAAGAAATGGAGCGTACACCAGGTAATCAGAAATGCAAATCTATTTAAACAGCTGGGAAGCACGGTTCAGACAGCCCTGTGGAACTGAACTGAATTAAACAAGCTGTCGACGCTGCCCACTGCAGCTGAACGTTTTATATATAATTACAAAAATTACCATATAACATTTTAGTTACATTTTTTTTTTCCCCCAATGGATTTTTATTGATGTAAATGTTACAAAATGAGACAAACAGTAAAATAACTGAATAAAAACGAACTCCCTCCCTCTCCCCACCCCCTCTTGGTCTGGAGCAGGCCCTAGGGTTATCGTGGCAGTTCATTGGGTTCGTGCCGCCACTCTGTACTGTGCGGTCGGCTCAGGCACCTGCTGTCGCTATATGTCTTTGTCTTCGTGATCGGGGATTATCCCCAGAAGGGTCATGACCTTCGGACACTTTGTTCGTTGCGCGCCCTCCTTTAGGTAGTTCAATAGTGCTGACTATTCTGTGTTAAATTTTTAAGTGGTCTCCTTGTAGTGAGTAGGTCAGCCGTTCCATCGCTAGGAGCAACCATACTTTTGTGATCCATTCGTGGTCTGCGGGAGGGTGCGCCGATTTCCATTTGCGCGCAAGGACTAGGGCCGCCGCCCTCATGATGTAGAGCTTCCGGTGAGCGTTTGTTATTGATTTCCTCTAGTGCCCCATTCAGTCCTATCATGGCTTAGCCCCAGTTCCCCTCAATTTTTAGTCCCAGGACTTGTTCGATGGCCGAATGGACAGTTTCCCAGTAATGTGCTATTTTCGGGAATCGCCACCATATGTGGCCCCATGTGCCAGTCTGTCCACATTTCCTCCAGCATTCCTGCGATAACCTTGGGTAGATCTTGTGGAGTCTCACCGGGGTGAGGTGCCATTGTGTTAGAAGTTTCATTCATATGTCCATGATGATCTTGTAAGTATTGTTGTTTGGTTCCAAGTTTCGCCCATGCTGCTGAGTCTATAATTGTACTCGTGTTGGAGTCCCATTTCACTTTATATGGCATGGGTGGTCTTGGCTCCCCTTCTTTTATGATCCTAAATATGTTTGCGACTACTCTCTTGTCGCCCGTATTCGTGTCAAGATATTTCTCAAATGACGTGAGCTCCCGGGTTGCTGCGGCCCTCATCTCTGGGTGGGACAACCAGTGTCTCAGTTGAGCATAGGCATATCGTTGGTTTTCCCCCCCAATTCGAAATCTGTTTTGCCCTGTTGATAAGAATTGATCCGGGAGCCTACAAACATTTCCCTCCCTCTACGGCAGCCTCCCCGTTGCCAGTCCTGGAAAGCGATTGAGACGAGGCCTGGAGTGAACTTGGGGTTCCTGAAGAGAGGCTTGTATGGGAAAGGGAACGTCGTGTTACAGGATTTCATTGCCGCTAGGTCCCAGGTGTTGCCCACCGTGCCCGTGATAAGGCTTGGTAACATTTGTGGTGGTCTGTCCACATTGGGTTTCCACAGCGCTTCCTCCAGCTCTGTTCCCACCACAGCTCTATCCATCAGTCTCCATATCTTGCCCCTGTCGTCCCTTTGCCAGTCCCTGATTACCCTTATTAGGGCGGCAATGTAGTACGCTTTAAAGTCCGCCACTCCCATTCCCCTGCTCCCCACTGGAGTTCGCATGACCCTCCCTGTCACTCTTGGTGGTTTATGGTACCAGAGGAAGCTGTCCGTTGCCTTCTGGAAGGCTTTGAAGAATTGAGGCGGCACGTGAATTGGGAGGGAGGTGAAGTGATTGGGGAGCCGCGGCTGGATCTTCATTTTCAAGGTGCTGATGCGGCCCAGCCACGATATGGCCAGTGGACCCCAGTCTATTAGTTTTGTTTTCAGCTTCTCTAACAGGGGTGGTAAGTTTGCATGGTACAACCCGTCAATCTTGCCGGTCAGCGATGCCCCCAGGTACTTGAGGGAATTTTTTTAAGAGTTTGCATCTCCTGCTGGGTTAATGTGAGGCTGAGGATTTCTAATTTGGTTATGTTAACGTTTAGGCCCGCGACTGCTCCAAATGGGTCAAGCTCTTTCTGGGCAGACCTCAGAGATGTGTCTGGTCGAGATAAGGCAAGGATCATGTCATCCGCAAAGGCTGCTATTTTATGTGGTACCCTGCCCCGAATGGCATCCCAGCTATCTACTCGTTTGCCCCGACTGCTGCAAGGAATGGTTCTAGGTGTAGGGCGTAGAGAATGGGTGACAAAGGTCATTCTTGTTGCATACCCCTTTCTACTAGGATCGTTTCCGAGATGTGACCGTTTATAGCCAGTCGCAAGAGTGGGTGCTGATAGTTGGCCTCGACTCTTCGTAAAAAGCTTGGCCCGAATCCCATCTTCCTCAAGGTTGCGAAAAGGAATTCCACTCTGTCGAAGGCTTTTTCAGCGTCTATGGTTAAAAGGAGAGCATGGATGGCCTTCTTCTGGCCTTTTTCTATTAGGTGGACCATGCGTCTAATATCACTTGTTTGCCTGCCCCTCACGAAGCCTGATTGATCGGTCTGAACTAATCATGGGAGGATAAGCTCTATCCTATTGGCCAGTATTTTTTTCGATGGAGTTTGACATCTACATTTATTCACGCAATGGGCCGGTATGATCCACAGTTGGTCGCATCTTTTCCCTTCTTGTGAATTAATATAACTTTTACCTCTTCCATAGTTTTGGTAATGTTTTGGATGCCTCTATATGATTATATAAAGTGGTGAGGTGAGGGATTAGGTCTTCCTTGTGAAGCTTACAACACTCTGAGCCATATCCGTCGGGCCCGGGGATTTGTTGACGGGGAGTGAGTTAATGGCTACCCTTACTTCATCTCTTGTGATGTCCCCTTCCAGCATATCCCTCTCTTCCCTGGTTAGTTGATTTAGGTGGGCTTCCCTCAGCCATTCTTCCTGTTTTTCTAGGGTCAGGTGTTTGGTACTGTATAAATTGGTGTAGAATTTAATGAATTCCTGTTGTATGTTCTGTGTTGGGGCTTATCTGGCCCCCCCTGCTGCTTTATTTTTAATATAGTTCTGTCCCTCTCTTCCTTCCTGAGCATTCTAGCTAGTAGGTGGTCTGATTTATTGGCTTTGACATACAGCCTCTGTTTAAGGCGAAGCAGATTATGCTCCGCTGCTCTGGTCTGCAATGTGTCTAGTTGTCCTCTGATCGCCCTGAATTCCCTTTGATGGAGGGGGTCTGTTTCGGGCCCATATTGGGCATCAGCTCTTTTAGTTTGGCCTCTAGATTGGCTTCCTCGATTCTCCGCTCCCGCGTGCGCCTAGCTTTGATCGCTATGATCTTGCCTCTGAGAGTCGCTTTAAGCGCATCCCACCAGTTTGCCAACTGGTGTCCCCCACTTTGTTGGTGTCTACGTATCTGTTTTCTTCCGTGACCTTTTTTGCCAAGGTTATGTCTTTGAAAAGGTGCCCCGTACACCTCCACTTCCAGAGCCCCAGAGGGCCCCTTTTCCTAGCTAGCTCTAAGGTCCTGGGCGCGTGGTCAGAGGGAGATAGCCCCCAGCGCTATATCGGCTACTTTGCCCATCAGGGGAGTGGACAGCCAGATGTAATCGATCCTGGAGTGCGATCTGTGGGCATGGGAGTAAAAGGTGTACCCCTCCCTCTCCCCCTGTTTGGGTCTCCATGCGTCTACTAGGCCTAAGTGTTGTTCCGCTTGAGGTCCCCGGAGGGCAGTACTGGGGGGGGCCTTGGATTTGGATGCTCCTGTCCCTGGTGGGGTCCCAGGCCATGTTGAAATCCCCTCTGAGGATGATGGGGAATTTAGCATAGCTTTCTAAGCATTTGAGCGCGCGTTGAATGTATGGATCTTGGCCCGTGTTGGGGGCGTATAATGTTGCAATCGTGTATGCCTATATCCTTCCTTCCACTGTTCTGGTATCTGCCTTGGTTGTCTTTATCGGAACTTGTTACTGTTACGTCTAGCCCGTCTCTTAGAGCTATGAGAACCCCCCCCTTTTTTTATTTGATTGTGTAGCTGAAAGATTACCCTTTATCCCCAGAATCTGATCCTGTGGGTGTCCCGTGTTCATATGTGTGTTTCTTGCAGGGCGACAATGTGAGGGCCTTCTCTCTTAAGGTATCTCTCAACCTTCTTCCGCTTGAGCGGGAAGTTGAGACTGTTAATGTTGAGCGATAAGATCTTCATGCGATTAGCTAGAGCCATGTTTGGTGTCCCGGTAGTCTGTGCGGAGAGACCTGTGCCCCTTTTGTTGTGCGCTGCCCTACCTTCATTCCTCTTCCGGGTGGTCCCTCTCCTGTTTTCTCTCTCATACTGGAAGTACTGCTCCGTTCCCTCCCCTCCCTCACTCTTCTCCCTTCCTCCCTCCCCTTCGCTGGGTGAATCCAACTGGCACATAGCCCCCCTCGTATGGTCACAAGAGCTGGACCCTAATTTCTACCCAGCGTGTCCCCATGCAGGAATTCCCATTCTCATTCCAAACGCCATTCCCTGCATAGTCTCCCGCCCCCTTGCATTACTATGGTTCTTTGTGGCTCTAGCTTGCGAGGTGCTTTGTGTGCCCTCCCCAGGCATTTTAGTTACATTTTTAAGGCATGTCACAGGGGGTGATTGAAGGGACTACGTCAGTGCCTTATAGACCAATATGTTGTGACCCTGATTGGACAATCCACATCTTAGCAAAAAAATGCATTTAACACCCTTCGTGATGTCGCAAACCTTCCCACACCACCCCTAAATGATGGGATTGTGCTGATCAGTCAAAAACACCTGTTTGCCATTGGTAGGCAATGCCCAATATACAAAAGAATAAACTGCTGTATACTAATTGGACAGCACATCTTGAGAAGATGGCAAGGGGTGAGACATTCACACTGAGCCCGACCAATGATGTGCCCCGTAGACATCAGCGAGAATACTGTACAATGATGCACTCAAGAGCCACCGAAAGATCTCTCCCGATTGGCTCTGTCGCATGCCCCATAACACCTACATCTCGTTGCCAAATGCAGTCTGAAGAAATTATACCACACTGTGGCTGGATTTTAATGAACTGCATTTAATTTCTATTTCCCTGCCAATTTTCCTTGTGCACCCAGGTGCCTAGTTCATTGGCATCAAAAAGATTTCTTGTAATGACTTCAATGAAACTTAATTCTCCTGGGAAACTTCAGCCGTGCAACATTTCTGTGCACTGTTTCTGCTGAATATTAAAAAAAGCACACTGCTATAAGCCCAGCTTGCAGGCCTTGCAGGCCTTTAATATGAGCTTTGTGCGAAAATGCTTTCCTAATGTGGCCCTACAATAAAATGGTTTATCTAGTGGTTAAGTATTGCAACAACAAAAAATACACTTCACCCCTAAGGCCTCTTGCACCTCCACCAGGTGCCAGAGCTATATAACTACCCATTATTGCGCCCAAATCACCCACCCTTCATTGAGTTCCCAAGTGGGACTTCTCGCGCTGCGCCTATGTCCCCTTATGCAAACAGTGCCATGTTCAATGACGTCCCCACTCCCATTGACACCCCCACGTCACTGTAGATGTCCCCAAATTACTTTCAGAACTGATAGTCCGCCTCCTAGCCCCCCACCCCACAGCATTGAACTTGGACCTTTACAACAGCTGTGACTATAACAGATCTTCTAGACCAGCAAGAGCTGCACTTTGTGTTGGTAACAGAGATCCCTTTTGCCATGTGTAGAGGTCCCATCACTCTTGATAATGCAGCAAATAGAATGATCATGACCTACTTTTGAAAAGGGCTGAGTGTTAATGGGAATATCCAGCACTGCTCAACATAATCAATTATGATTATGAATGCAAAACTATACCGGCAGAAAGTAGCCAAGCAAAAAGAGAAAACCTGAGCAAAAAATATCTTTAAAAACACATCACGCTACCGGTGAACTGAACACTAGTTCCTCACCGGCAGTGACCAAGTCTATCAGATGCTAGTGCCTGGACCCAGATGGTTTTTAGGAGGTGCTGCTCCACCATATCTATCACCTGATATTCTTGTGAGATGAGCCAATGTAGTTCCTGTGGTAGTGAACCTATGAAAGGGATGGGGGGAAAGAAATGTTGAGTCCAAGTGCACACTAAACCCACCTGTTAACAAGATTCATGGGACACATCACTTTGCTAGTTTAAAGAGGTTGGGTGCAGGACTTCCCTGATTGGCTGAGTCGGGTCTCCGCCGGGCCTGAGACCCAGCTCTGTTCTCAACTCTCCGTGTACAGTTTCAAGGTAATGAGAAACACTGTCCCCATTGTTGCTACTAGTATAACCACCTCGACCTTGGAGAGTGCCTGTAGCTTGTAAGACAACACATGTTTCTGTTCTTGTCTGCTTCGATGGGGAACTGCTCCCCTTCCCACCGTGTGTAAATGGCTATGTGGATCAGCCAGATCACGTGGGGGAAGACCGCAAAATTGAGCCCTTCTGTCTGCAATTAGTGAGGATTTATTCTGCTTCTTTGCAGGTGGCTCCCTGTCCCTGAAGCCAAGAATGTTCTGCTCATCTGACCTTGGCTGCGAGCACCAGCCCTGGACAGTGCGCTCCAAAATCTGGTTTCCTCCTTTAGTATGAGGCCTGTGGCTTCATGTAATTCTACTATACTTATGCTATGATTTCTATACGTCTATATTGTATTCTATTCCTTATAGGCTAGTGTTACTTGGTGCTTCCAGGTTCCTTATGCGACCCTGTAGTTCCATATGGTTAGTTGCAGCAAGCGGCTGCAAGCTTGCTCTACATCTCTTGCTTTCTTGCGTTTCTGCGTTTTGCTGATGAAAAGGAAAGGCTTCTGGCAGTATGGATATGTATCTAACCTTTATCTACAGAACTGTGTAAACATGTTCCGTGTAACTTCGTGCAGGGATCCAAGTTTGCTTTGTGGCTAAAGTTACTATGTTGTGTCTAATTGGGTCAGCACAGCTGGATAGTTATCATTAGTCAATCAGTTCCAGTGTGGAGGCACCTGTATCTATGAAGATGTCAGCTGGATAAGGTTTGAATGGTTATCTGAGATAATATCTGTTTGCATATGTAGAAGTCGCTGGCCCTCCTGGGGTCTGGCCAACAGCGACTGGCATCTTGCATTTCTGGCTCTTTGGGGTGTCCTGCTTATAGGGTTCCAGAAGGGAATTTCAGGGATCCTCTCTTCAGTTCCCCCCTCTGGTTGACTTGTCGATCACACCACCAAACCTAGGCGCTGTTGCTTTTTGTAGCCTTATCGTTATTCCTCCAAGATGTCAACAGTAATTTGCATGGTCATCCATACACCATGTCATGTAACTGCACACTCCTTCCGGGTTGCACCATACCCATTTTGCCCAGTATTTCCTGTTGTCCATGGGATCATCGAATGTTATTTCAGTCGGGAACAGTGGGCACTATTTTATCTGCGTCCTTATTTTATTTCTTTCCTCTTCTACATTGTCTCCTTCACCATTTGTATCCACGAACACTTTCTTTCCTATTGTCTTTGTTGTCATCTTGCAGTATTGTGTGATGCAGACCTTAATCACAGTGTTTCTAGTAACAATATGTGTCCTCCTAATAATATTTTCAGTCTGTCTTCCATCCATGTTGGCATCCATGAAATATATACGACAGCCAGCTTTGATCTTTTCCTGTACCTTTGGCTTCCTCCTCCATTTTGGTGTGCATTTTCTACAATCTGGGAACTGCTTCTGTTAGTGTACCATGTTCTTCATCATTGCGGGCACGTATGTACGGCAAGAAGACATGATCTTGGCGCAAACTCCTCCTTCCATTGCTGTGAGAAGGTATAGAACATATCTGTTCTGAAGGGCCACCAACCTTACTGCTCGGAGCTCTTTTATCGCGTTGAAGTCGTTCAGTGTCTGCATCAGCTCCCATCTCGTAATCTGGAGCCATTTTGCGTTTGTGTATGTCTGTACAGCTGGAACTACTGTTAAGAACATTTTGGTCCTACTCAAGAATCCGCGTTCAGGTAGTAGGTCATCCAGAGATGCTTCAGAAGCAGACAAGTAGTTGTTCTCTCTTTCCGCTCTACTCACTTCTGCTGACCTTATTTCATCATCCATCTTGGGGAAGTCTCCTAGTTTGATGTCTTTGTGGTACTATTAAAGCTGGCGTATTGATATGCACTAGTGAGCATACTCATTCACAGTTGGGTGGCAGCTTTTTACACGCCTTAGATCTGCATGCCCAATAATGATCCATTAATACTGCTGTCCCAACATTCATGCCTGAATGCTTTACTGTCTGCTTGCAGTCTTTGTTTTCTCCAACCTTTGCTGCTCCATCATCCTGAAAAAATAATGCTGCTTTCTTCCGTGGCATTATGGGCTTTGGTCCAGCTTTATTTTCCACCCAGAATAGTAACTTTGCACCTGCGTCCTATTCTTTCATTTTCTTCTTGTACTGTTTACCGGAACTTAGTGTGTGTGCTTTGCTACCTACTAATCCCTCTTTCCCTCCTTCAGCTGTGAACACCTGGCCATACACAAGAATCTGTGGTTGTTCACAACATCCTGGTGCTCCTCCTATATCCTTGATTCCCTTCTTAGGACATGGCAGTTCCTTCAGTGTTATTGTTCTCTCCTTTCTGTGGGCCGTCAGTTGTGTAATATATAGCCTGATCTTGTTTCCAATAATTGTCCATGTCAAGTGTTTTTATATAGTTTTCTCCATAGGGGAATGTTGCCATGAACATCCATCGCATTGTTGCCGTTCTGCCTTGGAATCGTCCTCGGGTTGTAAACATCGACAGGTACATAAGGCTTTGTGCTCTTGCTGCTGGTATTTGTTACTACAAACGTTCTGGAGGCACACATGGCATAGGGGATTAGTGAGCAGGCATAGCAGCTCTCCCCAGTGTTTGCTTTCCTACTTTAGTCATGTGTTTGTACAACATGTTGTTAGATACCTGAGCAGTATCAGTAAGAGAGAGATCCACCCCTCCCATGTCTGTATCAGCACTACGTCTATCTCGCCTTACTGTACTTACAGTGCTTACCTTTCAACCTGACCTGGTTGTTCCACCTGCTGGAGTTAGGGTTGTGTTAGTAGAGGTTTCAGCGGTATCACTTGCTAAGCAGGACATTCGTCAAAAGCTGAGGGCAAAAATACCACATTAAAATAAGACACAAGACACAATAAGCAATCTTTTAATAATTTCTCTCAGTACTTACTCTTCTTTGCACTCTTGTTTAGTCTTGAAGATTGTTTGCTCGCCTGCAATGTGCTGAAAAAGATGTTCTTGTATTTTATTAATTCAAGAACCACAAACTTTGTAAGAAGGAATGGTTGTTCCCAAACAGTGCAGATTGTGGATCACTAAGTACTGCAAGCACAGAAGGGTTTCCTTTCTCTAGGTGTGGGTAAGTTTGAGTCAAATAAGCTAGAAAAAAACTTTAAGATGACACCTTATTGCGCTATTCGATCTTCTTACAAACTGGACAAATTGGCCTTGGGATGAGGATCGCGGTAACCACCTGCCTCCTAGTTTCCTTATGGGAGTCATTGCCATGGCATTCATGTGTGTCAGTGTCCCGTCATTTTGCTGTGCCGTGTATGATGGCTGGGTGTTATTCTGCATCTGTGGTGTTTGTGTATACTGTACCGCTGGAGCCTGCATTTGTGATGTCTGTGTTATGGCTGGTGTGTCTGCAGGTATGCGTTTGGTGCCTGTCGTTGTCTGAACATGGGCATAATACTTGTTCTGTTCCCCTGGATATGTTGGCTGGTATTGCATTCCCCCATTCTGTGGCATCCTCCTTCTGCTTATACATGCTCCAGAGATATGTCCTATCTATCCACACACCCAGCACTTATTTGCCTCTGATGCACTCTAGAGGAACCTTCTGGGCCCTGCTGCATTTGTTGCCCGTCTCCGTGATACCCTCCCAAAAATCCCCACTGGCTTTGTTGCATTTGATGCCCATACCCGTGTCCCCTTAGTGACCCCATCTTCCTCCGAACCCATGCTGTGCAACTCCCCGCCCCCCCGCCTCACCCCAACGGGCAGCGGCATGTACGGTCTGTGTTGCGCTCTGTCCTCCTCTGCATATTGCTCCTTCCATGGCGTGTTTAGACAGTTTCATCTGCAGTAACTTAGCCTCTTCCTGCTTTCTTTCCTCATGCTTTTTCCTTGCGCTTTCTTATATCAACCTGTAATAATGTACTATTGGAAGTTGAATTTCGGGCCACGGGTTTGCCTCCATCCCCACCAACTTCTTTAGTTGCCTTTGCACCTGCTCTGGCAACCCTTGACATAGTATATGATAAAATAATTCCATTGTTTTGCCCCATGGTTCTCTCGTTTCAAGTCTCCATAACTCTTGAATAGCCTGAATATATTGTAGGGGGGTCTTCATCTTACCCCATTCTGCATGCCCAAATTGCACTAATATCTGATGTGTCTGGGTAATGTGCCGAACATGGTGAGCCATTGTGCGCTGGGTTCTGGGTGGTTACTCCTGGGTATCCAGCCCTTTTCCACATGTTATCGGCAGCCTCTCTGAGGGTTGCCACCAATAAACCTTTGTCCCCTTATGCTAATCTCTGCCCTGCTGGCATCCTCTCCAATTCGTATATCCATTTCCCTGCACCCGCGTTCAACGAAGGTAGCCTACACCTCAAATTTTCCTTGTCTATATGTTTCCATGGTATGTATTGAGGTTGCCCCCCTCCCTTTTCCAGTAAGGGTAACTGTCAACCCGATCTCCCTGCTTACCCAATCTCGGTGTCTCTGGTGGCAGTGAATGTCCTTGCCAATTCTCCCCTCCTTCGTGCTGGAAGGTCCCTAAGCCTGTGTGTATACAGAGTTACATTATTCATGCCGTGCAATGCAACCCTGGACCGACATGGTCTCTCATCCTTGTCACCTCGCAATCCCCCCTGTCTGTCTGCTCCCCACGTCTAATTAAGATTGTTGTGCTTCCCTGTTGATGAACAGGTCGCCCTACTGCATCGTCCTCACTCCTTACTAGGCCAATCACAGACTCTGTGTCTCCCAAGTCACTGTTGATAAAGTCATGGAAGCTCAGTCTAGGTGCAGTTGTTCCCTATGGTTTCCCCTTATATGTCAATTAAGTTCTTGCAGTCTACCTCCACCCACCCCCATGGAGGTCTGGCCTATCACTTTTCCTACCACAATCTCAACCCACTTGTACGTCTCTTCCTTCGTTGTCTTTAAAATGTCCTAGTGCCGACCTTAGTCTTATGTCCCTCACTGCATGTTTGTCATCCGCTTTGTGTTTGCGCTCTTACGAGCTGCTCTATTTCTAACTTCCTCCTCTCCCTCTTTACCAAAATCTGCTTTTCCTTCTCCTCTTCCCTTTTCCTCTAGTTCTTTCTCCTTGCCTTTCACTGCTCCCACTCTTTCTCTTTTGTGAGTTTCTCTTTGCACTCTCTGGCGTTCCTCCTTTTCTTGTTTTTCTTGTCTCTCCACCTCTTCCATTATCTCTGCCCACTCTCGTGCTTCACTATTCTCTTTGCAACTAGATACTCCCCCACCCCTTCCTGTTTCTGCCGCTGTCTTCCTGACTAATTTCAGAAGTATTTTTCCTCCTACCCACTCATTAAATACTATATTCTCTAGCCCCTCCCTTCTTTCCTCTGTTCCCAGGTCACATCCCTTGTACTTGTCTGTGTTTCACTGTGCACCCTTTTTCCACCTCTATCACTTGTTGCTCCTCCTCCTGCTGGCGTGACCCCTTTCTGCCCCTCCTCCTTGGTGTATGGTGGAGGTACGAATATTGGATTTGTTTACCCCTCCCCTTAATTCCCATATAGGCTGTACTCCCTGGGCTCCTGCTGTAGTGCCTTAGCTCCCATGTTCAGGAGGAGGTGGGGAAGTGGGGGCCGAGGGCTTTTACGTCCGGGGCCTGCTGTTGGCTCGGCATCCATTGATGCCGTCCCACATCCTCTCCACTGTCCTGGAACATCTTCCAGAGCACGAATATTGCCATACGATTGTTCATATTTTTCCACTTTTATAAACCTCTTGTTTGTGTGTGTTGCAGTTGCTGCACATATTTGGAGAAGCTCACACCCTTTGGCCATGGCTTAGACACTTTACCCTCTGTGTTTTGTATCCATTCTGCGCTATATTTACAAATCTTGTCCTTATATTGCGGATGGGCCTTGCTTAGATGCTGTAGGGCGTGTCCCCCGCACCTTTACCACAATACATTGCTTTTCAATACTTACTTGACCTCAATTGGAGGTTTTCGACACTTATGCTGTTATCAGACATAAAAATACAATTTATCTTATTCCATTTTACAGGTACCAGTTCTTTTCACAACATCATGAGCCTCTCTGACTCCCAACCAACTTCTCAGGCGCGCACTGCCCTTCTGCATCTCTGCCTTCTCGGGCACACCCACCAATCTTGCGCATGCGCCTTCCGTGCACTGTCACACAACAGCCCACGCTGTCCTTTTTTGATTGTCCAAAGCGAATTCTGCACCTCCTTGTGCTCTCCTATTCCTATACACAGACCTCACCGGCGACCTCGCCTCTTCAGTAAGTAAGTGAATGATGGAAATCACTAACCGATCTCACAATATTGTCCCATTATACTGACATTTTCACCAAACCCAACCATCCTATACCCACGGCCGTTGTCCTGACACCTAACGGGGGATACCAATATTTCATAATGCTCAATCTGTACCTACAGCGTCGCCTTGTAGATAAAACGTCTCAGACTCCAGAAGAAAACCTTCTGCTGTTTGAGTTAGCCTCCTTTACTAAGCCCTATCCATGGGATACCATCATTGACCCGAGCGAAAACAGCCAATCCACAGGAAATCCAATATTTACGTAACTTCAGTCATCCGTACCCTTAAGTCAATAGTCTAGGCTAACCGCCTGAACCTTTTACCTCAAGACCGAAGGTTCTCTAATCACAAACAAATGACATCTATCTCTGCTCCTTTCTCTACTATCCTTCACAATAACTCAGATACTCAGCAGTACTCCTCAGCACTCCACACCCAACATTTCTTTACCACCTACCCCCCCATCAATTGCCGCGTGGCTGTGTCAATACTTGCACTCCGTGAACCACTGATGCTGCTCGGCCGCTGGCTCTCCCCAGAACTGCCACACCGGCCTTCCGGTCTGCTGGGCTCCTCGCGTACCGCAGGCAGGATATTGTCCCAGACTACCTATACATGGGGTGAACCACTGCACGACTCGCGCTCTGTGGACTGACTCGCGTTTTGTGCGCTCACTCACGACTCAGTCCTCCAGGCGCTGCAACAGAAGAGACGGCTCTATGCTGAACGGGCATAGTGAACCATCCCTCTACTATCAATTTGTATAGGTATATCAGAGGACCGGAGCTCGTGCTACACAATCAGACTGGGTCAACAGAAAACAAGAAAATCTCCAGCAATCACAGTCCTGAGCCCGTGTCAGGGGCTTTTGTTAGTACGTGTCGTCACAAGGTATGGCTCTTCGCCAAAAACCTACGAGCTTACACTATTGGGTGGCTGGGGTGGTAGTGCTTATAGACAGCACATATAGAGGTTAGCCGACTGGTCCTTGCATGTCAGGTGGCTTTGCCTGAGCCTTACCCAAAAACAATCTGTTACATTGTTGCAGGGTCGCAGGATTACCATTGGCCTTTGCCAGACCCAGCTCTGTTCTCAGCGCTCTGTGTTCCTTGTCACGGTGATGTGAAAGACTGTGTCCCCATTGTTGCCACTGGTGTAGGACCACACATGTATCAGTTTGTGTCTGCTTTGCTGGGAGCTGCTGCCCTTCCCACTGCGGGTAAATGGCTATTTTTCAGCTTGTCCGATCATGTGGGTGAAGACCGCAAAACTGAGATCTTCTGTCTGCAATTAGTGAGGATTTATTCTATTTCGGAAGGTGGCTCCCTGTCCCTGGAGCCAGGAATGTTGTGCTAATGTCTGATCTTGGCTGCAAGCAACAGCCCTGGACCGTGCAACAAAATCTGGTTTCCTTTGTCCCTTAGTATGAGGCCTGTCGCTTCATGTAATTCTGTTATAGGTCTGCCTTGATTTCTATATGTCTATCGTATTATTTTTCTTAAAGGTTAGCGGTACTTGGTGCTTCCCGGTTCCTTATACGACCCTGTAGTATAAACAGCTGCAAACATGCTCTGCCTCTCTTCCCTTTTTTTTTGGTTTCTGCATTTTGCATATGAAAAGCAGACATCTGACAGTATGTATCTGTCCTCTATCTACAGGACTATGTAAGCATGTTCTTTGTGTGTGCACGTGTATGTCTGTGTAACTTCGTGCAGGGATGCGAGTTTGCTTTGTGGCTAACGTTACTATGTTGTGGTGTCTCTAATGACATCAGTACAGCTGGATATTTATCATTCGTCAACCAGTTCCAGTGTTGAGGCACTGGTTTCCATGACGATGTCAGCAGGATAAGGTTTGTATGGTTCTCGGAGCGTATATCTGTTCGCATAGGTAGAATTCACTGGCCCCCCTGGGGGCTAACCGCGACTGGCATCTTGCATTTCTGGCTCTTTGGGCTTTCATGATTATAGGGGTCCAGAGGGGCATTCCAGGGACCCTCTCTTCAGTACATCAAAATATTCCACTGGCAAACCCGGCAGAGAAACTATGGGGGGGGCTACAGAGGTTCATCCTGGAATTCATATGGGTGGGTGGGATCCAGGGCACGAATAAGCCGGAGGATGTTGGCAACCACGGATAGGGGGCTGTGGGGGGGTATCTAGTGTGCGGACATCCTGAATTACTACCTAGCTGCCCAAATAAGAGTGATAGCAGAGTGGCAACAGCTGGAGTCGTAGAGGAATTTGCTTTGAATTTGGGAAGGCTATAGCAGGGTAGCCTATTTGGAAGAAGCCTTGGCTAAATGAGCAGCAAAGGACCAATAGGCTGTATCTAAACCTAATCTCTTGGGGTACAATGTCAGTGTGGGATATGGTGCATTAAAAAAGTTAACCTAGTGACGCTCCTGTCGCCCTTTACACCGATACATGGCAATAGTGACTTCTCACCAACTCTCAAGGATGGAGGTTTCAAGGCTTGGCAAAGGGAGGGATGTAGGAACACCGGGGATCTGGTTAAGGGGGGTGAGATAAAATCATTTGAAAAATGTAAAGATGGAGGCCACCAGGGGTGCGCTCATGGGAATTCCCTGAATCCGCGCCTCTCCTTCAGCAGTCTCGGAAAGTGGAGGAAGCCCCCTCTTTTTGCCCCCCTCCAGGTGCAGACCCTCCCCCTATTTCCCACCCCACCCCCGGCGGGGTAAGAGCAGTGTCAAACCGCACAGTGAAGCCAAAGACTGGCTGGGCTGCATGGAGTCAGAAAACTAAAGAGCACCGTTACCGAAAATGGAGGAAGCGGCCCAGCTTGGGCACAGGCCGGCGCAAACTGAGGACAAGGAGTTGGGGGTGACCTCTTACCCTCCCCCTGCTTCCATGCCTTACCTGCAGCCCATCCTGGACCCCCACACACTACAGATCCGGCTTCCGGATAGGGGTGGACAACACTAGCGGAGAAAGGCCTTGCGCCGAGCAGGAATGTCTCCCGCACTGGAGGGAGAGGCCAACGATACTAATAGGTGGGTGTGCCCCACCCACTCAGTACCTCAGGACCACGCTGGAGGAGGCACCCGGGGTGCTGTGACTCGCCAGTGCCCCATATCAGACCTAATGGGGGAGAAGGGACCATGGAGAAGAGGCCCCTCTAACACTGTATGGCTGGGCTCCATTCTTGAATCAAGGGGAAATCATCCAGCACCCCAGACATTACTGACCAGTGCCTTGGGCGGCCCGGAGGTGACTGGCCTGGGCACCCACAAGTAGCTCTCTCCTACCTCTTTAGGAGCAGGAGACTGACCATCCCCGCTGACTTGAGCGCAGAAGGATTGGGGTATCCGCACATGCCGTGAGAGCCACACAGAGCCTAGGCCTACAGCGCCAGGAGGAAGCACAGTTAATAGGGTTGGGGTCTTGTAATTTCAGAGCCCCACAGCCAAGCATAGAGTTTCTCTAGAGAGAGGAGAGGCCCATAGTAGTGTGGGGGAGCCCCAAAGGCCCAACAAGTTCCTGGAAGCAGAGGAAGAATAGGGAAGTGTGGGCCCCTTTTATAGAAGAGTGTGCCCGCTTCCCCATCTGGAGGAGTGTTGGAAGATTAGGTCTGTCGGTCCAGGATGGACAGTACCTGGTCTGTGCAAGGGAGACCTAAAAAGGCACTGGGCCCTATGGGCCACGGACAGAAGTGTCAATCTGACCCAGGCTAATCAAAACAGGAGAACCTCATGAATTGATAAAGCCTCAGAGGAAACCGGAATCCAAGTCCACACACACGGACCCATAACCCACTTATGCCCAGGAGACCTCTGTGCCGCAGGAGGACAAAGTGTCCAGTTAACACTGGTAGGGGGACTACACTCCCCCCCCCCCCTCCCCCCCCACTTAAGGGCATATACAGAGGAGAAAGTGGACGTTTGGATGTATGGCTGTAAGGGCTAAACTGGTTAACTTTGAATACATTCCAAGAACCAAACGTAGGAGGGCCAGACACACTAACACCTTGTCTCAGATCGAGGGGGGAATAGCCGCGGGGAATAGCCGCAACCAAAAAAGATGTGCCTGCGCTAATGGAGGCGATCAGGAGTATGACAACAGACATTGGCGGGTGGGTCGACAAAATTGCCCAAAGGATCGACACGATGGAGGAAAGACTGAAGGAGGTAGAGCACAATCAGTCCTCCTTGGACACCCTGGTGACCCATTGGATGTATGCCTTCCAGAAGTAGAGCGGAGGGAGGAGATTATGCTCAAAATGGACGACCTCGAAAATCGTGAAATGCGCAACAACCTCTGAATTTTCAGGATCCTGGATAAAGAGGACAGACAGGAGGAGAAGCCTGTACTAAATTGCAGAACTCTTTGACAACGACAAATAGATGAGGCAAAAAATTGGAAGGATCCACAGGGCGCGGCACAGCAGGGTTGGGGGGGTGTCCCAGATCAGTTCTTGCCTGATTTCATAACTACGGCGATAAGCTGAAGTACCTTGAAAGGGTGAGAAAAAAGGGCCTGGTGTTATATGGCTCATCGAAGGTCAGTCTTTCAGGACCTGTCCTCACTCCCCTCACGAAGAGAAGGCTCTGCTCGCCCCTCACCAAGTGACTAAATGAGAAACTGATCAGATACAGGTGGGGGGGAGGTTCCCATTCTACATTTCTTTTGAAATTGATGGTTACAAACACAGGCTCACCATGGAGGACATACACAGGGTCACCACAGAGCTCACGGGGGAGGCAGAGGGCCCACGTTCAATGTATAAGACTGAGGAGGGACAATTTCAGACGAGGGGCCCGAAATGGAGACTAATCCCAGGCTCCCGAAAGTACTGGAAGCTGGGTACAGCACCAGAGGTCGCTACTTGACCTCACCTTGGGCTGAGCCTTTATGTCCGTCAATTACTGGACGGTGTATTAAGCGCAGAGACACTGAAACAGAGCTGATCTCATTTGTTGGTTGTTTGAAATCCACTGAGGTTGCTATCTTGTGAACGGCTTGAGGGGGGGATGAGCAACTCGAGGAGGGATACTTTATGCAAACCTTTGGAGGGGGGCGGAGAGGAAGGGTTATACAAGTGGTTTCACTAGAAATGAATCTGACAGAACGGGTGCCGTAGGTGGTTTGGTTCCAATCTGGTGCCATTTACAGGGGGGATTGGACGCCCAGGGGGAAGGAGAAAGGATTCTTTGGGGCAGGGGAAGGACCCTTTGTACAGGCTTCACCCCTATTTCTTGCCTCCGAAGGCACAACACACATTGACATGCATAATCCTCTTGGGTGGAGACAAGTGAACTCCTGGACAGGGATAACGTAATGACTGTGGTTGACATGGGATCCCAGGGTGACAACATGAGGGCAGGCACCCTGAATGTAAAAAGGCTGACAGGCTCTAAATGGGAAGGGAGGATCCCAAGTGGGCAAATCGGCAGTGAATACTGGGGCTCGGGTTCTCTGAGAGGCTGGAGAGGGGATTCTGGTCAATAAGGTGATCAAGATGGAATTGACAGGGTCCGGTCAGATGTGGAGGGAAGGGCCCTGTTGGTATCGGGCACCATAAGGAAGTTGCATTTAACGTTTGCCACGGTCTATGCCCCAAACCAGGGTCTGCTAAGGTTTCTGAACAATATTAGTACGGGACATCTTATCACCAGAGGGGACTTCATATGGGCTTTTGTAGAATTAGACAGACGAGCACTACAGGAGAGGGAACAAGACCCGCCTAGACTGGGTTGTTGGGAACTCCAGGAGACTCTTGAGCGATATGGGCTCAGACACATGGATACATTTCCATCCCTGAGAGGGATGATCTACTTTCTAGTCACCCCCGCATGCGACCTATACTAACCAGAATAGACTACCTCTACATATCTAGGGACTTGTGGGAAGAGGCTCAGGGCTCGACAATCATTCCGATTTCTTATACCAACCATGATATGGTGATGCTACAACTGCAATGGCTGGGTTTGACCCCCAGAGGAACTAAATGGAGGTGTAACGATACTGTTCGGCGGGACCCTGTTTTACTTGTAGATTAGCAAGGAAATTGGGGAATATATTAAGACAAATCCCACATCGAAAAAATTTTATCTGGAAAGGCCACCTTGGAGAGAGATCCTGATTAGAGAAGGGCCAAGGAAAAAGTGGGAACGAGCACTAGTGGAAAGTAGGCTGAGGGAAGAGATAAAACAACTGTACAAAAGAGAGCATTAGCCTTCGGGTAGATGGGAAGAATATATATTAGAGGCAAGGGGGAAAAGGGAGGAACTCTACTGGAAGAGGGGGAACATAATTTCAAACCTATAATGGCAGCTAGACTAAGGGGGCAACGGGCCGAAAGATGGGTTTCAGAAATCGTGAGACTGGAACGAACGTGCAATTCCTCTGGGGATGGGATCTCCACGCTTTTGCAGCCTTTTATGAGCAACTATATGACTCGGAGGTAGAGCATGAAGAGGGAAATTTAGATGCGTACCTGGGAGAAATCCACCTACCCAAACTTTTCCCCTTCGAGTATAGTGTTCTAGATGGACCCATAACTGAGGAAGAAGTCAAGCAGGCATTGGGAAGATTACCACTGGGAAAGGCCCTGGGGCAGGATGGATTCACTGCAGGTTTCTAGTAGACATTTCTTCACTCCCTACTGCCATTCATGATGGAACTTTTTAACCGCATAATGAAAACGGGAAGGACCCCCGAATCCTTTGGCAGGGACCTCATCACAGTAATGCACAAGGAAGGCAAGGATTGCCGGGGATGCGCTCCTTCTCATCTGACCTTGCTCCTGAACATAGATGCTAAAATATACACTTGGGTCCTAGTGGCAACTTTAGGGATACATGCCGGCGTTAATTCACCAGGACCAACTGGGCTTCTTAAAGGGCTGACAGGGAGCGGACACAATGCGTAAAACCCTCCACCTAATTCCTGCAGCCCAGGGGATGAGTGGTGACCCCCCCCCCCCCCTTTTGTCAATGGTGAAAAAGCATTTGATAGGGTTGAGTGGGGATTCCTTAAGGCCGTGCTCATAAAATTCGGGCTAGGGGAAAACCTCCTTCATGGGATAATGGCGGTTTACTCAAATGGGCTGTGTTTATGATCAATGGAGGGTACACCCGGTGGTTTAAACGATGAAGGGGAACTAGGCAGGGCTGCCCCCTCTCCCCGACACTGTTCGCACTCTGTATAGAGCCTCTTGCCCAAAAGATTGGAGCGGACTCAGGTGTGGTAAGATTCTCGATCAGGGAGGTGGAATAGAAAGTCGCTCCTACTGATTGAGCAATACGGCTCGATGGCAGGACTGAATATCAACAGATCCAATCGGTGCCCTTCCCCCTAGACAGGTGAAGGGATGGGGAGATAGAAAGGTTCACGTCACACGGGATGCAGATCAGCCTGAACATGATGAAATACTTGGGCATAAACCTTACAAGGACCGCTGGGAATCTATTTGAGACAAACGTTCTCCTGCTGATGGTCAAAATAAAGGCGGAATTTCAAAAATGGCAGAAGCTCACAATATCCTTGCTGGGTCTTCTTAGCGCGATCAAAATGGTGGTCCTCATCAGAGTCTTCTTTGTTCCAAATGCTCCCAGTCCTGATCTCCGATACATTCTTTAGAGGGATCGGGAAATCCATCCTAAGGTTTCTGTGGCAGTGGAAAAAGGCGAGGATCCCCAGTAGTACACAGCCATTACCCAAGGAGAAAGGCTGCATAATTAAGAGTTCTAATACCTCCCGTCCAATCTCAAAGGGACTTACGGTGGGTCATGCTGGATAATCAACGGATGCATCCTGCTACAGTTGGGGAATGGTTATGGGTCCTGAGAAACAAGATCCCATAGAGGATTTGGCGACTCTATGGGGCCTCTGGAGACGAGGGGTGATATGAGGGGGGGGTTACTACTTGGCCCTCACAGCTAGTTGGGGCATCTCTGGGTACCTGGATTAAGGGTTGCGATACCGAACCCCAAAAGATTACATAAATGTGGTGATGCAGGGCTGGAAAGAATAGGACAGCTCCGGAGGGGCGGGGTGTAGTTTTATATCTATAAATGACCTAGAAGAGGCACTGGGGATAGGTAAGCTCTCAGCATTTACTTATTGGCAGCTAAAAGGGACCTCCACAGGTACGGAGCTTAAGGAAAAGACCCAGAGGGACCTCCCAACCTTTGAAGCAATCCTAGATAAAAGGATGGAAACAAGGGGGCTGATTTCAGCTATGTATGGTGCCTTGGTTCGATCGAGTAGAGGATCCACAGAAAAATTAAGAGATCGATGGGACAGGGATATTGAAACTGATATCAACCTGGTCCTAAGGAACAGCCTCTGCAGGGGAGTAGCCTGGACATCGATCTCTTGCCAATATAGACTCCACTACATTAAACCTCTCCACAGATGGCACTATGACCCGGTCAGACTCTCAAAAATGTTCCCAAACACGAGCCCCAAATGTTAGAGAGGGTGTGGTGAGAATGCTGACTACTGGCACATGATGTGGGGGTGATCGAGGGTGCAGATCTTCTGGGGTGAAGTCCTGGAATGGATAAAAAGCCTAGATGGTATAGCCCAAGCCAAATTACCCTTGTTGGTATTTTTTGGGATGGATAAGGAGGAGGGGGAATATTCAAGACTTCCAAAAATGGCTTCAGAGCTAATGCTGGCTGCAAGGGCATTTATTGCAACCAAATGGAAAAACGAGCATCCCCAAGTAAGGCAGAATGGACCAATGTTGCTAGAAATGTATACCCTATGGAAAGAAGCACAGCGGGTCTCCGCGGACTAGTCTTCCTGCTGGAGACGGAATTGGGTGAATTTATTGCAAAATTCATGGGCCCGAACCCACAGAACGCGAGTGGTCTAAATGGGTGGCAGAAGGGGAGGGAGATCTGGAAATGAAGTGTTGACTCATGAGAACCGACTGTGCGATTGGGGGGGCAAACCTAGGGCTCACCTAAGACGAAATCCATATGCAAGGTGTTTAAATGTGATTTTTGTCAATGTACACCAAGAGTTTAAGTTGTGTTGGGTTAACCAGGGAAGAGGTGTACCAAAGGAGATGGGAGCGGCGGGAGGGGAGGGAATCGGGATTGAGGGTGGAGGGGAGTCGAGGAATGTTAAATGTCAAATTGGTCTTGGGAGGCCGAGATACGAGCCCCAACCAGTGTGGTTTGGTGTCTGTTTTAAAATCTTCAATAAAATACAAATATGAAAACATTTATAGATTCCTTTAGACTAGAGGGGGACAGATTTACATACCAGCAACCAAGGCATTGGCTGCATGACCACCCACTATGAAAAAGGGTGCTATAAAACCACTTACAACCCTTGAGAAAATACTCCAAGGGGCTGACAGTATCAAGGGTCTGATTGGGAAAATATACAGGTGTACATTCTACCCCCCAGAGGGAGGTAGATTGGACATTTTAAAAGGAACATGAGGAAGAACTAGAGACCAATTACCCCGCAAGAGTCAGAAGCCATATACCACAGTACTCGAAAAGGTTCTTTATAGGTAAAAATTCTGCATAGTTGGTACTACACCCCGATTAAACTCCATAGGTTTAAACTGGGTGCTGCTGGAGCTTGTTGTAGTGGATTTGACCAGTATGCTTCTCAACCCCACATTATTGGAACTTGCCTGAAATTGGGAGACCTGTGGAGAGCACTCACAGATGTAATACACCAGGTTGGAGGGGGGTCACTTGTAGTCTTAGTCAGGTTGGGGCTATCCCATGAGTGGGAGGTCCTGCAGATGCAATTCAGGTTAAAGCTTATGGTTCTAGCAGCAAAACGGGCGAACTTCAACATATCGCTGTCCGTGGCTGCAAAGATTGTGTGAGATTGTTGCTATGGACAAATTGACTGCTCTGAATGGGGGTACTGCAATGAACTATGAAGAAATATAGGGTCCTCTAATTCAACATTGGAGCTTTACTGCTCTGCACAGCTTCAGACCAAGAGCTATGCGGACATAATGAAAACCAGTGGACTAATAAGAATTAGTGCACCAATCAACATCACATGGAGGAGGAGGAGGAGGAGGAGAAGAAGGAGGAGGAGGAGGAGGAGGAGGAGGAGATTTGTTTTAAAAACTTTTTGACTGCCTCTCCAGGTGGATTAGAAGGGGTCCCGGTCGGGTATCAAAATTGGGAGATGTTATGTATTTTACAATTTACTCTAAGCAGGCGATGTAAGCAGCTAATTTCCCCCTACCCCTACCCCCCCACCCCAGTTTGCTTTCCTCTCACTTCTTTTGTTACTGGTACTAAAGGGAGAGAGGGGCGGGGGGACTATGTTGTTTCCAAGTGGGGGCGAGTATGTGTTCTGCCTCCTTGCCAATGTGAGTATGGCGGGCTTCTCTAGATCACACCCACCAAAGGTAGAGCACTAAAATGACCCTAAATCACTCTTGCTGAATTCCCACATTAGGCACTTCATTCTAATTCCCAATTGCTCCACATACCATGCTTACAGTTTGTCCTTTGACGCGCCTCATTAGTACTGGAAAACTACTTGACTGCTCGCTCCTTTTCTACATAACCATTCATTCAGCTTGGCTGATTTGCCTGTGAGGCTTTTGTATTTGAATAGGCTCCCGCCAACTGTGTTTGTTACTTCTAACCCGAAGTTTTGTTTGTTAAAAAAAAAGTGCCTGCCATGCAAACATACGTGATGCAATGTAAAAAAATAAATAAAAAAAAAGCGAGAAGTAATTACCTTCTTATGTTATGGCAGATATTTCGGGCAAGCTGAGAATCTGGGATACTACACAGAAGGAGCACTTACTGAAATATGAATATCAGCCATTTGCAGGGAAAATTAAAGACATTGCATGGACTGAGGATAGCAAGAGGATTGCAGCTGTTGGTGAAGGAAGAGAGAAGTGAGTTTTTCAACAACCTTTTAGCTATTTTTATCGTATGTCGTTCAGATCAGTGTTTGGTTAATTACAAGTTTGGTCCCGATTTCTATCCTTTCATGTTGTCATTTCACTGTGACCTACTGTGTATAGTTCCACTCTGATTTATGTGATACTTCATGTGATTGTAATTTTTTTCCTTTTGCAAATCTAGATGACCATTATGTAAATATTCTTGAATATCTTGACAGGTCTCAGAAAATGTACTTGTTCCTGTGTGGGCTGGTCTGTTCGGGAATGTTTTTCAGAGATTGAAATGGAGGACCGCTAACAAGCGCTCCTGTTAGAGCTAATGCACCTCATGTGGTATCGGTCTGTGGATTTGCAGGAGCTTTTGTAAGCTCCTACTGCATAAAGAGGAATGTGCAATCTAAAAAACTGTCAGCTTCAGAAAACCACGTTGGGGCAAAGTGGGAATCCTGCCGGCGGGGGGCAGCACAAGTTCAGGGTTAGGTGGAGTAACAGTAGTTCAGCAATGCCTAAAAGTCTGCTCATGGACTACTTTCCCTCTATCACTTAAGATCTTAAGTGTCTCCTGAAGGTACGACTTTACGAAGGTATCATTCTGAAGGCTGGAAGATGGTACAGCACAACTCTCTTCATTGGGCTTCATTACGACCCAGGCGCTAATGGGTTAACAGCGCCGTAAAAGGCTGCGGCGCCGTTAACCTATTGGCGCCTAATTACGAGGTCCCTTTGCGTGACCCGACCTTAACGGCTGGTGTAGACCAGCCGTTAAAGTAGGGACCCGCAAAGGGACCTTGGTGCTAATTACGGTGCCGCAATTCGCGGCACCGTACTTAGCGCCTTCTCCATTCCCATTGAGCCCTATGGGGCAAAAATGGGAATGGGGAAGGGCCATGGAGGAAGGGGGAATTACCGCCCCGCCAACCTTGTAATGGGGTGGCAATTCCCCCTTTCTCCATGGCGGAGTCAGTAACTTACCGGCATAGACCATGGTGCTAATAGCACCATGATCTTCCGCCACGATCGTAATGAGGCCCATTGTGTGTAAAGTACAAAAGGGGTCCTGGCTACAGCCTGGGCCCCACGCTACTCACGCTCTGCTTCAGACGGGGCTTTGCAGCAGTATTTGCTAGCATTTGTTGCTCCACCACAGAAGGATCCATCGAAGCAGCCTCTCTGCCGTCCCGGATGCATAGAGTTGTCCTCTTCTAAGAGTGCTCGAGATAGTTCAACCAGGGCTGTATTTAATAATGCATTGTGGTACTTGGTGATATGATATGGCATTTATAAATCGCCTATACACAAGTTTTTCAAGGCGAGACGAGGCAATGGAGGGGGAACAGAGGGAAGACAGACAATGATCCTACTAAGCCAAGTGTCATTCAGATCGCTCAAGTGCATGGGAAGGGGGAAGGTGCGGGGGAGCGGGAGGGGACAGTGAAGTACATGGGATAATTGAATAAATAACAATACGTAAAACTAAGGCCAGCAGGTGGCAAGTGCAAGGGTAAGTGCAGGCATCAGGTGTCAAATGCTGGTAGTGGGACTGTAGGGATACAGAAAGCAGTCCCCAAGTGCGGGGGTTGCCAGGAAGGCAGTGCAGGTGTGCGACTGGCGGGGGAAGGGACCTGGGCCCGAGATCAGAGGGTGGCCAGGTAACCAGTGCAGTTTCAGCCAAGAAGTCAGCAGGGGAGAGGAGAAAAAGCAGAAGCAAAGAGAGAGGTTTTGAGGTGCTTCCGGAACCGGAGATGATTCTTCTCAAGTTTCAGGGAGGCAGGGAAGCTGTTCAGCGGGCGGCCCCCGCTGAAGAAAGAGATCTACGACCAACTCGTTGCTTGGACAAGCGACTGACCATGAGGGAGTTGGCGGCGGATGAGCGGAGAGCTCGAGAAGGAAGATATTTAGGAAGAGAGTTGAAGGAATTGAGGCCCCAACCCCCAGAAGGACTTGTGGACAATGCAGGGGGTTTTGTACTTAATCCTCACAGCCACTGGGAGCCAGTGCAGAGATTTCAGTCCTGGAGAGATGCGATCCCTGGGCTTGAGGCCAAGGACAAGTTTCGTAGTCCTGTTTTGGACGAGTTGCAGAGGGCGGAGAGTAGAGTCAGCAGATTTAGAAAGAGGCTGTTGCAGTAGTCCAGCCTAGAGAGAACCAGAGCTTTGGAGACACTGAGCGTCTGGGGGAAGGAGAGGAAAGGAAGAATACCTCCGAGAGAAGGAGAGTGTGGAGTCGAAGATGACCCTGAGGTTTTTTGCCTTTCAACAGGTGGGAGCAGGAAGAGGGCCAAATAATGCCGGGCAGAGAGTGACGGGAAAGGAGGGTGTGGGTGTGCTGATGAGGAGAATCTCAGTCTTACTGGCATTAAGGCAGAGATCATTGGCGGCACACCACTCCTAGATGGCGGACAGACAGAGTTGAGAGGGGGAGAAGAAGTGGCTGAGGGTAGCCTGAAAATGAGCGGAGTCATCCGCATAGCACTGGAAGTTTGGGCAGAGCGCAGCAATGCGATGGGCAAGAAGTACCAGGTATTGGTTGAACAGCTAGGGAGAAAGGTTAGACACCTGGGGAACAGCACAGGTAGAGACAGAGACAGAGATGGAGGAGAGGAAGTACCCAAGTTGAACCTGGGAGGGTCGACCAGAGAAGAAAGAAGTCGGGCTATGCTAGGGCCTGACCGGTGATCCCCAGGTTATCACGGAGACGGTTGAGCAGGATGGCATGGTTGACCATGTCAAAGGCAGAAGAGAAATCAAGCAAGATGAGGCCACAGGGGGTGTTGGAATCGAGGTTGGAAAGCAGGTCTTCATGGATGTTCAGGAGAGCAGTTTCCGTGCATCTGGCAGCTCTGAAGCCAGACTGATCATGGAGACAACCAACAGATTCAGTGTGAAGATTGAGCTGAGAGATGGGCAGCTTTTCCAAGAGTTTGCCCAGGAAAGGAGTGATGGAGATTGGGCGATAGTTGGCCAGGCAAGAAGGGTCGGCAGAGGGTTTAAGAAGAGGGTACACAATGGGAGTGCTTTCAGGGGGGGGAATTCCAGTGGTGAAGGAGTGGTTGCAGAAGTGGGCCAGGGCAGCAGCCAGGGAGTCAATGTGGTCCTTGATGGTTTTGGAGGAACAAGGATGAACCTATTTTGACGAGACTTTCATAGATGGGACTTGTCTAGAAACCTCGCCTGGGGAGAACAGGGAAAGTCTGAGAAGGATGGGAGTAGAGGATGGGAGTAGAGGGAGAGTAGGAGAGAGGGGACCGGATGTCCTGAGTTTTAGAGATGAAATGAGAAGCCAGTGCCGTGCAGAGGGCCTGGAAATGGACAGGAAAGGTAGAGACCACGGCAGGATTGGCCAGTTCCTTGCAGATTTTAGAGTTCAATTAAGTTGTTAGATGCCGCTGAGATGCAGGCTTGGATGTGAGCTCTCTTCTTGGTGAGGACAGAGAACCTGCATTGCCTTTGGAGTAGACGGCAGGCCAGTTTGTCAGAGGATATACATTAAGCACGGCATTTCTTCTCAGCCACCCTGCACTTGCGTTTATGGGTGACGAGGTCTGAGTCGTGCCAGGAGTTGCACTTGGCTTTGGGCTTCAGGCGGATCATCATGACAGGGGCAAGAACATCGAGAGTATCAGATATAGCAGAGTGGAGCATGCAGAGGGCTGTGTCAGGGTGGGAGTCCGCCAAAGGGGATGGGGGGGGTGAGAAAGTGGCGGCGAAAGTCTCACTGACACGCGCTTCATGGGCCGGGTGACTGAGAAGGTGGGTGGCAGTGATGGAGGTGGCTTGGCCTGAGGGGTAGAGAGGATGAGCTTGGAGGAAAGGAGAAAGTGATCACTCCAGGAGAGAGGAGTGGTGAGAGGGATAGAAAGGGGAAGGTCTGATGCGATCAGAACATCTAGAGTATGCCCTACAGAGTAAATCGGGCCAGAGGGGAGAATAGAGGGTGAGAGTCACAAAGGATGCGAAAGAGTCCAGAGGAAGGACAGGAAGCATCCAGGTGGATGTCGAAGTCTTCAAGGAGGAAGAGTGGTCAAGACCAGGAGGGAAGAGGAGAGGTCCGCCCACTCAGAGAGGAAGGAGGAGATTTGACCAGGTGGCTGGTAGATAGTAGCCACACTAAGGGAATGGCTAGGAGAGAGAGAGCCTGGAGACAAGGCATTCGAAAGAGGAGTTGGCCTGTATAGGAATGACGGAGGCAGGAATCCACTCTGGGAAGATCAGGGCTGCACCCTCTTCCGATCGCTTGAACCTGGGCGCAGAGAGGATCTTGTAGCCGTCAGGGAGGAGAGTGTCAAAGCTTGTGAGAGCTGGCAGTGTACCATGTCTCGGTGAGACCGAGGACATCAGGTCAAGTTCCTCCAGAAGGCGGCAAATGTCGGAGGAGTGTTTGACAGCTGAGCGAGAGTTTAGAGTGGCAATATGGAGAAGGCTGCCATCCTTGAAAGACTTCCGGGGAGGGATACAGGTCAGAGGTACGCCCGGGGAGGTGTAGAAGAAGCCAGATGGGGGGCAGAAAACTAAGAAGGAAAGGGCAAGGTAGCCAAGGAGGAGGCAGCAGGGGGAAGCCGTGGAGGGGGGGGATCCGAGGGGGGACAGCAGGAGAAGGAAGGAAATTGAGGCGCGGGAAGCATCTATTGAAGAGTAGGTTGGCCTGAGGGCCTTGGACCAAGATTGTATCATTCACCTAAATATTAATGATGACCCTGAAGCAGTGGAAGGAGGCCAGGAGGGCCTCCCGAGTGCCACCATTAATGGGAGAGGAAGAGAAGGGAGAGAGCACAGAGAACCTATGTAGGGGCCATAGGTCTGGTGAGGGAACGACAAAGAGGATGTCGGTGAAAGTTTTTCTGGAGGAGGCACTGGTATATAGGTGTCAGCGATGGGGAGGCCTGGGTTGGAGACCAGGATGTCCTTTTTAAACTTCTTACCAGATTTAGTGAGGAGAGCAGGATAGTCAGTAGAGGAGCATTGGCGAAAATAGGAGAGACCCAGAGCAGAGCAGAGCAGAGGAGAGGAAAGAGGAAGGGGAGAACACTAGGGAAGGACACAGTGCAGGGTGCAAGCAGAGGAGACAGAGAGGCGACACAAGTTGAACAATTGGACAAGACGTCATACGCTCAAATTTAAAATCCTTTCTCAGTGCAATTTTAAAAACCGTAGAAAGCGCACCTATGTTTGAGAGTCTGCTAGGTGGACCGGGGTAAGAAGGGTAGCGTGTGGGTCAACCCTGGTGGCTGGCTGGCCACTGGCTTCCCCTGCGGACACTTGCAGGCACAGCCAGGAGCCGTCTCAATGGGAGGCACCCTTTGCCTAGGGCTCCTAGACATTGGGGGGGGGGGGAGGCTGCCCTGGGAGGGTCATTTATGACCAGCAAGGCCGCCAATCAGTGGAGATGGGCTGGCAGGCGGGCGGGAAGGCAAGGGGAAGTGGATGCAGAGGAGGGAGGGATGAGGAAGACCGCAGCGATTGTATTGCGAAAATCCAGCCAGAATTAAAGAAAAGAAAATTAAGTCCAGGAGGGGCTCTGCTAACCTTGTCCTCAACTGCAGGCAGCAAGATGAACATTCTAGTGCTGCATTAAAATTGGATAGTTAGTCCTAAAATGCAATGCAAACAAATGAGTGATTACATTACTAATGCAATACATGGGAGTGCATGAAAGCTCTAGCTTTCAAAATCCTGCTGTGCTGCAGGAACACAAGTCTTGCAGCAACATGTTCTGCAGTACGTTATGCAGCAAGTTTCCCTTGCAATTGGGTTCTCCAATTGACAACATTTAAAACGGATCATGCGTTTCAAGATCTGTGCTTTCGTTTAGCAAATTATACAGTTTGGTTAGTTCACGGACTAGGTCCGCATTTTCCATTGTGCACTAACTTGATGCAACCCCAGCACAGGAAATGTGTTGAAGATATCTGGGATTATTCCGTGTTGCATGAAGAGTTAATGATGATGTTAAAGGATATTTGTACCGCGCACTATCGCCCCCGGAGTGGTCCCCTGCTGATATGAGTGGGAGGGGATTCTCTGGTCCTGTGTCTGCTGCTACCATACCAGGCAAGGCTTTTGCGCAGTAAGTCCCTGATGCTAAATGAAGCCTGAGCCATACAGAAGACCAATTTCTGCGCACTGTGTTGACATTGCATCAAAACTTGGCCCCATTCTTCCTGTAACCAATGACTTTACAACAGTCTCAGTTGCTGTGGAGGAGATGTGTAATATGTATCACCATGAGGCTAGACCCTGGATCTTACAACTTAAACTATGAGTGGCAATGCTACATTTGTGACGGCATGCAAACCATTGTATAAAGAAGCGTTCTTGCTTACACTGTGCAAGAGAGATATATGTGGCTTACTTGGGCACCAAATTGTATGTTTTGCTGGCAATTATATTATTTTGAATTACAAACTTTTCAAAAGCTGCCCTTTTTAAATTCTTCGTACTAAGCGTTAACGTTTGTATACAAGACAGTAAAAAGCACAAATATTTGAGGATATTGGTAGTTCATAAATGCGTGCCTCTCAGTTCTACATCCCAAGTTGATTGTGTGCAGAGTTTCAGGTAAATCCCATTCTCTACAATGGGCATTTTTTAATTACAATGTAATGGCTCTACAGTCTGTTTAGTTTTTGCAGTAAATATTCTTAGCCGGATGAGTTATTTCCTGTCACATAGCACTTGCATATATTAAAAAGGCACTCATTATTAATGTCAAATGCATGCTTTCAAGCTGATGACATACCTTGCCAGAAAGATGTCAGATAAATAAATAACTCCATGAAGATAAATCGCTAATGTTGAGGGATGATGGCCTGCTAAATAGTGGGGGACAGAAATGTCTCTTTTTACACTCATTGTTTTTTTTTAATAAAACATGTTATTTTTCCCAAAACAAGTCCTACAAACATACATCACATTCCATGCTATAACACATCATGGAATTCATAGGCATACTCAACAATCCTGTACATAGATATATTGAATCACCTCCGTTCTCCCCCCGGCCAAACACTTGACATTCCGAAAGTTCTTAGACTGCCCCTTCTTCCCATTTCCCCCATAGCTTATCTGGTTTTGTTGGACAGCCCCATGCCATATAAATTCTGTGTTCCATTTCTGCACACATATCCACATCAGCAACCCATTGGGCCGGGACTGGGCAATCGGGTGTGCCCTATCGTTGGGATTTGTTGCATTTTATCAGCCCAACTGCTGTGGACAAAAAACAGTTTTTCCCATCTATTAGTGGCATCATCATCGTGACACCAAGAAGCAATATTTTAGGATCTAAAGATATGGCTCTCCCCAGGATTGCGGTTAGTTTGTCATGGCGTTGTCCCCAGAAGGTTTCGATCCGGGGGCATTCCCACAGAATGTGTATGAAGGTGCTCTCCCATTCCTGGTGTCTTAGACAGTTTGGATTAGAGGCACATTTCCAGTTCTACAGCGCCACCTTGGTATAATAAACTCTGAAGAATTTTTAATTGTTTCAACCGCAGCCTGGAGGTAATGGCAATCTCTCGTGGGTACTTTAAAACTTGTATCCAGTCTTCTGGTTCTATGGTTCCCACATCCGTTTCCCACTTCGATGTAAGATAGGTCAGCTCCGGGTGGCAAAGGCTGTCACTGCATTATATAGGATCGAGGTGACTCTGGTGGGTATACGTTCCGTCATAAGATTGCTTTCCAAGGGTGTGCATTCGGGCGCGTTGGCGAGTGGTGGCAGTTGTCTCTTGAGGGTGTGGGTAAATTGCGTATAGTGATATTGCTCAGTCAGAGGCAGCCCACATTTCTGCTGCAGAGTTCTGAATGGAGTAATGGCTCCTTCGGTAAGGATGTCGCCTACTTTGGCGACTCCCGCTTCTTTCCACCGCGGCCACAACACTAGTTTCCCTATTTGTGTAAGATTGCTAAGGTGCCAGAGAGACTGCATCAGGGTGACCTTATTCTCACACGCAATGTATGCGTGTGCTTGCTTCTAGAGTATTGCGATGTGTGCTGCCATAGTTTTTGGGGGAGGCCTAGTGAGAGTCTGGTAAATCGTATCCAATGGCAAAGTGTTTTGGCACCCCTTTAGTTCAGCCTTGATGTGCAGCAATTCTCTGTCACCATGGAGCAGATCGTTGTTCACAGCCATTTGGCTTGCCCAATAATAGGATTGGAGTCGTGGGACCACTATGACCCCCTCCCAAACAGACCTTTGTAGCTTGGTTAAAGCGATGCAGGGTTGCTTTCTGTAGGAGTTCCCTAAGAAGGCTCTTAACTCGGTCAAATTCTGAGTCTGGTATCTTAAGTGGGGCATTCTGTCGCACATACAGGAAGCGTGGTAATGCCATCATCTTAAAAAGTACGGCGACATACTAAAGCATATAATACAAACAATCGTCTGCCAAAGCA
Organism: Ambystoma mexicanum; assembly: GCF_040938575.1. Taxonomy (NCBI): domain Eukaryota; kingdom Metazoa; phylum Chordata; class Amphibia; order Caudata; family Ambystomatidae; genus Ambystoma; species Ambystoma mexicanum. The sequence continues at coordinate 1,337,726,764 of NC_090937.1, forward strand.
TCGACAACCTATATTTTACATGTAAAAGTGCAATTCCATCTAAACCAGTCCATCGACCATATACATGGACTGGTTTCAATGGAAATGCACTTTTACATGTAAAAAGTAGCATTTCCATGCTTTTTTTTGTAACTTTAAAACATTACATGGCGCTGTTCAGTGCTGAAATTTTAGCACTGGCCAGTTCCTTGTAACATTATTAAGTATGGGGGGGGAGGTTTCCCTCCAACTCACATGCCCATCCCCCAACCCTTACCCTAATGTAACTCTTATTCTAACCCTAGCCCCAACCCTAATCCTAATGTAACCCTTAATCTAACCCCAACCCTAAACTAACCCTAGCCTAACGTAACCCTAGCCCAACCCTAATATAACCTCTAATCTAACCCCTAATCATAACTTTACATTTCGATGGATCCATCAAATTTTATTTAACAAAATGGCCATTCGATTGAATGGTATTTCGATGAAGAAAATTCAATGGAATGACTGGATACCACTCAGTATGGGAAGTCACCGGGAACTGCATGGTCCCCGCCCTTCACCGGAAAGAGAACCGATTTTCCCCCAGTTAACCTTCAGTCTGCTAAATTTGCCAAAGCGTGCCAACATCTGTGTTACTACTGGGATTGAGTGGGCCGGGCCACTTAAAGGAATAGTGCGCTCAAGTTCCTTGTAACATTTTTAAGTATTGGGGGGGTTCCCCCTCCAACTCCCACGCCCATCCCCCCAACCCTTAACCTAACTCTAATGTAATCCTTAATCTAACCCTATCCTCAACCCCTAACCCCCAACCCTATCCCTAATGTAACCCTAGCCCCAACCCTAACCCTTACCCTAATATAACCCTTAATCTAACCCCTAATCATAACTTTACATTTCGATGGATCCATCAAATTTTATTCAACAAAATTGCCATTCTATGGAATGGTATTTCGATAGAAAAAATGTGGTGGTTTGCAGGAATGACTGGATACCACCCGGTACGGGCAGTCACCGGGAACTGCGTGGTCCCCACCCTTCACCGGAAAGAGAACCGATTTTCCCCCAGTTAATCTTCAGTCTGCTAAATTTGCAAAAGCGTGCCAACAACTGTGTTACTACTGGGCACAAGCAGGCCGGGTCACTTAAAGTAATAGTGCGCTCAAATATATTATTGTCCCGAGGGATCGGGCATGTGTTTTTAAGCATACGTTAATTGATCGGACAAACATTTCTTATGCACCTTACCGTAGTTTTCTTCACTTTTACAAATGCAAAATCAGGCAGCAGGACGCGCCCATCTTGTGCTAATCTTATCCATTGCTGCATCGCCCTAAGGTGAACTGCCCTGGCGGCACAAAATCATATCGGCATGTTTTTTACATGTTATTATCCACATTATATGCTTTCGACAGGAGATGAACACACACAGCTTCCTGGATGAGCTTAGATTGAATCATCCCATTTGTCAACACAACGAACGAGCTGCATTAGGCAATTATGTCACGCACAGACCTAATTAAATCGTGATGTCATCGCGCTAAAACGTGATGACGTCACACTATAAACAACAGCCATTACGAGAACCAGCACGAAGACCGCGAGGTGCAGTGCTGGTTCCCGAGGACACAACTAGATCCAACAAAAGTGGGCCATTAGAGGCCCTCCGCCCAAGCTTAGATTATTAGATAAGTGACTATAGATGTCCACTTTTTAACATTCATTTTTTCTTACCTACATTAGGGAATCAACTACCCTAATCCATCCAGAAGGGATTTCACTTGCACCGTATATCAGCGTCTGCTGACAACAGCCATATGGATGTGGGTAAGTCACATGACTTACACCAATTTAAGTATTTACCCACAATTAAGATCCCGGCTATACAAGGGACTTCTAAATGAATGTATATGCATTTTATAGACAGCTCCACAGTGCTGAAAGCCAAGCGGTGAACTCAGTACCAAACCTTTTCAACCAGGGACTCGGTGAAAACCATCAACTTGAGGAGTCAAGTGAAGCCACTGCAGACTCCAAGGTAACTCTACACGAGAAATGCTCTTGGAAGCAATTAGGCAATGTATAGACAGAACACTCTTTTTTGTAAAATAGATTCTTGCACATATCCCCTTTTTTTTTTTTTTTTTTTTTTTTTTTGTAAAGTTCGCTTTTTAAAAATATAGATTTTTAGAAAATGCACACCATTGGTGGTTAAACATTAAAAATCTATATCAAACGGATACCCCTAGAGGAGAAAAATTGGACATCCAGATGGTTATTACTGATATAGAGGTTATGATAACATGACAGATAAATATCCATTCAGAGAACAATATCTGATTGTAATATTATGCATTATAGGTGAATGAGGAGAAAAAGAAAAAGTGGGTGAACAACTCTTGAAGATGGAGATAAGTCTAAGCCCCGAAATGCGTCGAGCAAATATTATGCGTTTTTGACATTTTTCCAGACCAACATTTGAACTTTGCATCTCAGTGCATATGAGAGGAATTTGTGATTTAATATATTGTTTACCCCATGATGACAATTGTGACTAAGTGAAGATTGATACAATGTACTATGGTTTTCTTTTCTACAGTACAACTAATAATACTGTTTTCAAACTACATTAATTCTAATATGATTCCAATACAGAAGTTAATGATTTGATGTACCAAAGTGAGGTTTATAATGTGTTATAGCAAGAATTGAATACATATTTTTTACAAAAAATTGGTTTCCTAAAGATTTATTTCAACAATTATTGCAAATGTAACAAATATTGATTGTATTTACAATTGAAAGGGTGTGCAGGGGACGGGAGAGTTCCACAAATGTGTGGACATCCGTTGTTTTTTCATAGATTAATACAACCCAGTGTCAAGGTTGTTTTTCTCTCTGGCACCCCATTAATTATCTTCCAAATACCACAAACAGCTTAATTATTAGGTGTGCTCTGTGCAACACAGGTATTTGCTTCCTGTAGGGATGGCCATTGCCTCTTGCATGCTGCCTTAAGTCGGTAGTATTGTATTGATGTGACCAGCCTGGTCTCAACTTTCGCCTGGACGGTCTTCAGGGATGCAAATTTTCCGTCAGGGTATAGGTCTCCTATGTGCATTTCTTTCCCTGGGTCTCATTTTTTCTGGAGCCGTGCCCACGGTGGGTTCAAGCTTTGGGTGGTGCCATAGTGGGGTATTTGGCCAGTATGGGTTGTCGCACCCCACTCTATTCATTAGGTTAGACCATGCTCGGACTGTCGAGCATACTGGGTCGACCTCCCCTCGATCTCTCGGAGCTTTGGAGTAGGGCATTGCCCGTAAATTGAAGGGGGCTGCTGCGAACCTCTCAGCTTGTATATGTGCGTATGCCTCGGTGGAGTCTGTCCAGTATTTTGCGACGTGGGCCTGGCAGGCCTGATAATATAGTTGGAAGTCCGGGGCTGCCAAGCCCCTGGTGTCGTAGTTCTCGCATAGCTTGGGCCACTGGATTCTCACGGTTCCTCCACCCCATACGAACCTAGATGCCAGTCTCTGAAGTTTTTGAAAAAATGGTTTGCCTGGCCAAATGGAGATGTTACTGAACAGGTACAATAGTTTCAGTACTGTTACCCTTTTGAGTAGCGCTATTCGCCCTTTTAAGGAGGATATGGGGAGTTTATCCCATACATTTAGTTTTTGTTCCAGGAGAATTAAGTATGGTTCATAGTTATTCAGAGTCTGTTTGTCTGTGGCCATTATGATCCCCATGTATCGGGCAGTGGTCAGTGACCATTTAAATTGTGCGGTGGCTGGGGACTGCACTATGGACGGAATGAGTGGGATGATTTCCGATTTAGCTTGATTAAATACCTAGAGTATTTAGCAAATGTCTCTCTTTCTTGCAGTACCGGTGGTAGATTGGTTTCTGGGTTTCTGACATACAGCATTGTATCGTCTGCATAAAGTGAAATAAATTAGGGAGGTCCCGTGACGCGAATACCTCTCCATGCATGTTCGTTTTTAAGTTTGGCCGCCATGCCCTCTATGGTGAGAGCAAATATAAGGGGGATAGTGGGCAGCCTTGCCTAGTACCTCTTCCGAGTGCTAAGCTTGGGGATAATGATTTGTTCGTTCTGACCATTGCTCTGGGATCGGTGTATACAACTCAAATATATTTGAATACTGGGCCAAATCCCATCTTGCTTAAAATAGAGTACATATAGTTCCAGGATACAGAATCGAATGCTAACATCAAGGAAAGTTGGAGTCTACGATGTGCTTAAGAGGTTAGTGCTATGGAGTATGTTTAGCTCGCAATGGGATGCAGATGGGGAAGCTGATGGAAGAATTCAAAGAACAAATAGAAGGAATTTTAACTGAATATTAGCATAGAATTTGGCGTTGGTGGAACCTGGGGGAACCCAGACATGGACTACGTGCATTTCGGTGCTGGACTGTCCATGTGTCTGGGACAAAGACAAGATCACACAGGTTGTTTTTGCATGTTGAAATATGCCAAAAACTACAACCCATTACAATGTAAGCCAGCAATACAGGTCAGAAAATGAAACCTTGACCCGTTTGGTCTCCAAACTGTGGTTTGGGAGCGAATAGCCCTGCAGACCAATGTGTTATTTGAAATATTTTCGAAAAACAAACATTGTTTGCTGCCATCCACCAATGCCGGATGAAATTTCTAGTGATTAACTTTTTTAATGAAAACAGTTAGTTAGTTTACTTCCAAATGCCTTATTTTTAGAGGCCTTCTGGTGAACTGCTCACTCTCCCAGCACCTCGCACAGCCAGCCCCCACCACCTGTCAGCTCAGCCCGTCTCCTGTTCTCACGGCAAAGCAGCTATTCATTTTTGCAAGTAGCGAGTCTCGAGCCCTGACAAAATGTGCTCATACGAGAATGTCAGAGCAAGCCCTGCTCCAACCTTAGTGCACAATCCGTCTCTGCTCACTGACTCATGCCATCTCCAAGCCCTCCTGCCAGGCCACGGTCCCCTGAACCCATGACCTCTGTTCGCTTTGAACGCATCTGGTCCCCAGACCTTACCCCCGCACCACCTCCCGTATGCCTAATCGGTGGTCATATATTTTGGTAACACTGACACCTATCCCCACTGCGTTTGAAAGCGTAAGACTCCAAAGGCTGCAAATCAAAGATCGGCTTCTCTGATAAGGTATCCGATAGCAATGACCCCTAACACATGCCCCCATAAAAATATAGGTCAGAATGCACCTATTTCACACCAACAGCCCCTTTCATGTGGTGTTTTGTTCTTGCGTGCCAGGTTTCTTATCTAGCCTAGGTCTCATTCCTTTGTTGGACATGTATTTATTCAGCTATTTGGACACGTCTGACCCTCCCTCGATCAGTGAAGGACCCACAAGAGCTTGACTAACGCGGGAAGTGTGAAAGCACAGCATTACACTGTATGGCATTCTCCAAAAGGCATTTCTTGGAAAACAAATTGACAAAGAGGATACATTTCAAAAGACATTTTGGATGCTTTATTTGGACAATTTATATAAACATTGTTCAACCAATAAATAGCTGCTAATCATTTGAACCGGGAAGTGAGCTGTTCCACGAGGTCTGCTTTTGGTGCACAGGTCACGTTTGCAATGTTTTGTGGCAATGTATGTGTCCTAGGAACAAAATCATGAGCAATTCCAATTAACAAAATCTAATTCCGTTTCCTGGTATATTGGCTTGACAAACAATTTTTTTGCTTCTTATTGCAAAGGCCATTGTGTAACGAAGCATCCCAAAGTTTCCTGCAGTCCTCGATTGTTCTCGTTATGCGCCAATACCGCTAGTAATGTTCAATATTGCATCCCGTTTATGCCGAATTGCAATCTCGTGGGCCTGTACTTTAGGCACATATTGTGGAACACCTCCAAATCGTCCATGAGTCCCTTCAGATATCTTGATAGAGTTTTATCAAACACAATCTTCTCAAGAGCTTTGTGTGGAGGTGAAGATGGAACCAACCACTTCTTGCGTTCCTGCCCCTCCGATTAAATATCCAGTGCACATTGGTGAAAATGTAGGTTTTCTGTCCAAGAGTGAACATTTCAACAGTGGGGCATTAATGAGCTACATTTTTCAAGTAGAATTTCCACAGACCCACCACAAGTTTTGGAGCTCCACCAAAGATGGTTGCTCAAAGACTGGGACCACTGTAATATTTTTAGAACCATTTTATTCAGCAGCCGGGGGTTTTATTTATTTTCTTTTTGATTGGCAATGTGCCATACATCAAATTGATGGCAAATGTTTGGAAACTGCTCTCGCACGGCCTTGGCGATTGAAACATGTCTGTCGGTGTCTGAGGTCTATTTGCATTCCCCTCGATTGGAGCTCTTCCAGGGATTTTTTTAAAACCATGTTTCTCCATGGCCACTGAGGATTTACATTCGGACACCTGCACGACCACCAAACTCACAATTATTTTTGGTTTCCATGTCCTGAAAGTGGTATGTGCAGTACTGTGCTGAAAATCTGGGGCTGTCACGCTGTCTAACTCCAGCTAGACTGAACCGTTTGTCAGAGAATGTCCTTTCAATTGACATTTGTTCAATTTTCCAAACTTCATTATTAGCAGGGAATATATATTTTTGTTGATATTTGTAGTACTGCGTTTTAGAAAGGAACTGAGGTCCCACAAATTGACAGAAACTGGACAACTTACTAAAAGTAGAGCCACTGAAAAGTAAATCTGCTGCACACAGTAGATTTCCAGCTGGCACTTTACACAGCATCGGTTGAGTGGACCATGAAAATGTATCATGGAACTGGGCACAAGTGGATTTTCAGGTTAGTGCCTTGTGATACACGAGTCATTCACCAAAGGCTGCCCACATACTTCCGGCCTCACTCGATGGACATAGCATCAGTATAATCTCTACCAGGCAGCTGTCAAATACAATGTATTTGTCCTCCTTTATTAGACTATCATCCTGTATGAATGTGGTTTGTAACTCAACTGTGGTGGACAGATCGGCTGAACAGGACACACTGAAGTCGAGATCTTTGGCAAGTTCCTCTGTCAATTGCGTTGAGGCTTCAGCGTCTTATTTCAGCTTGTGTTATTTGCACACGAATTGGAGAAACTATCAATGTAGATTGTTTATTGGGTGGCCCTTTCTTTGCGGGTGTAGATTGTGTGAAGTGGTCACTGAGTAATTCAAAAGCATCTTCCTCATATTCAGTTTCTTCCTCTTGTCGAGTTCTCACGTTGTAGCAATGGTGCAAAAACACTTTGCTTGTTTCGTCAGTCACATTCAATTCATTTTCTGGCCATTGGGCATAAGCATCTCGAGTCTGCTTATTGATGGACTACGCTGCGCCTCAAATAATAGTTGCTCCATGGTGAAATCTGTTTGGCAAGCAGCAGCTTTGGTTTAATTTGTTGTCTGTGTCTTTATACTTCTTTTCCTACCGGGCCTCTAGGAGATGGGTTGTAAAAACATGGTCAATGTAAATCCAACATACAGTATTTAGCACTTTAGATTAATAAAAGAAACATGTTATGGAGACAACACTAGCCCAAACCACTTTTCGTAAACTAAATTGTTTGTAAGTTACCCTTGTTTTCTTCATTTTCTCTGAAACTGTTTTCTTCACTGTAAAGACCGCACCAGCAAGCTGGTCCGCCACTTCTGATCCATGTGCCTCCTTCTAATTCGCGACCTCGTATACATCCCTTGAATATTCATTAAAAAAAGGCAATCGCATTTGAAATCAAATTCTTTCATCGCACACATCGCTTACATAAATACCCTCGTAAACAGTGTACGTCATTTAGTCAAAATGGACATTTTCAAATTTCACCTGATTGATGGCAAGTGTACTCGATCAGAGATCACTGTGCAAAACCTACTGATTGTAATATTGCACTCAAGCATTTTGTATTGTATTCGGCATTAGCGTAGAAATTGTAACGTTAGCACTGAAATGATAAAAGTTTGAAAAACTGCACGTTTATTTGAATGTCACTGTCTATTAGTATCAGATGTAGGATTTACTTGCTTTCATTCAAGGGACTGTCAGTACGCATAACTCATACTCTGGACCAGCTCCAAAGAATTATGGAATTGTTGTCGCAGTACCAACATCCCCCTGTAACATAGTACTTGTTTTAGTATGGATGAAAACAGTGAAATTGAACCGAGACAAATGGATGCAGACAATGGTACATATAAATAAAAAACCATAAATGAAAGATTATGTAAACAAAGGACAAGATACATAAACTATTTCATATTATCTCAAATTCCATGCATAATACATTCCCGTAATCGAAAAGCGAAATAAAACTACATGATAGGCGCTCACAGTTATTGTGACTGCGGAAAAGAAATAGATGCAGAATCATGCTCCTTCATTGCCAGTGCATTGTTTTAAGTGGTAAAGGGAAAATTAGATTTGCATTAGATAAGTGGGAAGATCCAACTCTCAAGAATACGAACTTTATTATGTCTGTATGGCTCACCATTGGTATACTGGACGTGTCGGTGCTGTCGTCACTACCGATACTCTGTGATTAAGTCAATATGCTCACCTAAAAGAATTTGCATGTGAAGCAACCAATTACAAAAAGATTATGCTTATTTCGAAGGGCACTATGGTATTGTTTTCTGTGTTCATAAAACATTTTCTATGATGCTCCTAAAACCAGTGACGGATGTCTAGCAAAATGGGGTCTAGTTATAAAGCAATACAATCTGGTAAATATGCAAAGTTCATTAAGAAACATTTACACCAAAAGCACCAATCCATTCATGTAGTTACTTGTTCAGTACCCCAAGACCTGCAGCTAATTCATGAACCGTGACTCACCTGAGGCAACGTGTGCATGAATAGAGTTGGAATTGCATTTGGAAGCAATTTACGAGACTTTCTGAGTTGATGCTTCTTTGTGTTCTGCGATTGGTCGTACATATCTGGGGTAAAGTGCAAGCTGCAGATGCGGAATCAATTGCCCCTCAAGACATCCTGGGCCCTACTTTCAAGCTCGCCCGGCGCAAATCCACAATATCTGACCCATTCTCTTATTAGATCTATATTCCTTGGGAATATATGCATTATTGCGCCCTCAGCGGCAACCGTAAACCATACAAGCAGGCATTGTTAAAAAAAAGTACAAATAGTTAAAATATTATTTTACATCAATGCGTGAGAAAGATGGAATTATATCATACATTTTTCTATGCAATGTTTGTTTTGGTCACAGAAGCAAAACCTGTGTAGCGTAGTCGACTATACACTAGGATAACTTTCATACTGTAACCTGTTGTGCGTTGAATGTACTTTCATGCATCAAAAGGAAACCTGCTTATAGACACGGTCCGCAAAGGATGCAATTCTATCGCAATTGACACCGATGACAATTGCTATATACTGAGAACAGAACAAATTAAACAGAAGTCAATGGTAATGGTAATTAGATGAATGAACATTACACTACTGGGTACATTCCTTCAAAATTGATAGAAATTTAGAGATCAAGAAGAGAGGATTAGGTGACCTGCCCTTACCTTGACCTACAAACAGTACATTCAGCAAGCAGGGTAGTTGGTAACAGGAGACCAGGTAGCGCGATCACGAGTTGACTTTGAGTGCTTACAGATGTTCTCATGATAAATATCAAGGGTTTTATAAAGAATTAGAAAAGCGGGTGTGTATATGAATGAGTGATGTGTATATGGCGTGGTGTTATGTGGATAGCAGGGTCGCGGTCTGCTTCAAGGGAGCATGCCTGGAGACACTGGGTCTGGCTAGGCCATGTGTACAATGGCCCCTGCGCGTAAGATACCTTTTTGAAGTGTACATGGTATTTGGAACCTCGGCCGTTTGTACCCAGTCAGCCCTGCCAGGACAAGTGCGCGTGTCCTTGATTCTCTGAAAAATTGAAACAACCATTCATAAAAGTTCAGTTGTTTTCATTTTGTTGCAGATGTTGATGGCACAAATGTACTACACATTATATACTTTGGGTTGTAGCACAGTGTGGGAAAATCCCCTGTACTGACCGCTGTCACTGGGGAATGTGGCTCTAATGGCACCAACGACACAGGCGGTTATTACTCAGCGAACGCGGTATCCAAGCTTCCCATGAACCCACCATGTAAACGCACGATAGGTCACCAGCCTGTACCACCTGTGCAAGAGAAACATACAAACTATATTTAAATGAACGTGATAAGTGTAACAAACCTAAGTTGAAAATGCAATCCTGTACCCTATGGCATAGTTGCCAGTTCAACTGTCACTTCATGGATCAATCAACTTGGGCTTTAAAGTGTAGACACATTACAAAAGTGAATAGCTATGCATTTTGTAACGTTGGGGGCACAGAGTATTGTTTCTTGGTTGTCTGTGAAAGACACCTAAGATGACGAGTATGAAATCGTGAGTGATGTATAGAATTGCAAAACTACATTAATTTGGCAGTGATAGATCAAGGTTACGACAATATAGACAAACCAGAAATGTAAGGGGCCCCAGAGGTCAAAGTGACATCAAATCTAGAATACACTTACTCGTTACTTGGGTTGCAAGGGCAAACTGTTGCGCAAAGTTCTTGCATAAGCACCATCATAATCCTCAACACGGACCGTGTGATGCAGGCTGCCCTGAAGTCATGCAGCTCGGTAACACATTGCAACCGTGCCTCGTCTTCCGATATGTAGGCCAAGCACCCAGAGTTTTCTCGGCAGCAGCAGTTCTCCTCCTCGGTTGGCATGACCTTGCACCAATTGCAGGTACACCAGGTGGAAACGTCGTCCATGCGACTAGGCTCAGGCTCTTGATCCAGTGATTCGACCTCCCAACTGTCGTCCGAAGCCACATCGTTTCTGCATCTTTCTCTTTCGACTAATTCCACCTCAGAATACTCTGGCTTGTACTGGTAGGGCTGTATTGTTGCCATTATGCGACAAAATTAAAATAGATAGGAATGATAGTACTAGTATCTGTTTGCACAGGCTACAAGCAACGAAGCTGGCTGAACAGAGCCAAAATGAGCCACAGGATACCCAAAAAAAGACAGTGAAACAATTGAAAAAGCAACTCTGTCTGCTGAGAAGCGGTCTGTTTATACTTTTTTTTTTTTTTTTTTTTTTTTAAATTTATTAATTTTATTCAAACCAAACAACAATACAAACAAACCCAACACGCAGTGCAGTTTAAAACAATTCCATTAAACACCATTTGTATTTCCATTTTGCCACTGCTCCCCAAGTCCCACCCTCCATTATGAGCCTATTTGTACTTCGAATTCAGTATCTGCTACATGTGGCCGGGTCTCACTATCCTCTGTTTCCGTTGGGTCCGATATAGATCCGAACAGTTCCGCTATTAATTTCCATGCCATCAAGGTACCCACTTCTTCCTCCCCACTCATGCTGTTCTCCTCCTGCCATACTACCGTTTCGACCTCCGCCAATTTCTGTAACTCCTTCCACCATACCTCCACCCGTGGCTTGTGGCACTTCTTCCATCCCATGGCGATCCTCTGTTTTGCTAAAACGTATGCCAGGTTTCTCAGTTTCTCAACATGTTTGAGTTTCTGTGGTCTGGGGAACCCTCCCAGCAAGCAAGCCCAGGCCGTATCTAGGACGAGCGTGACCCCTTTTGTTGCTAATTTTTGTGCCACTTCACCCCAGAAACATTTGATTACTGGGCATGACCAAAACATGTGTGTCATGTCAGCGTTTTCCATGTTGCACTTGGGGCACGCCTGTTGCCCAGTGTTTCGGAACTTGGATATCCTCAGAGGGGTCATGTATGCTCTATGCGTTATGTACAGCTGTATTTGTTGCGTTCCTTGACATTTTCTTGTGATATCCCAGGTCGTGTTCCCACATCCCATCTCCCATTGGGGGACCCCACCTCCTCCTCCCAATCAAGTCAATTCCTTCCCCACCTTGGTCATCACAATCTCATACAATCTAGAAATCTCATGCCCCCCTTCCGATATGTCATATATTGCCCCCACCGTAGCATCTGGTTCCTCTGCCAACACTGTTTCAGGCCACGGTTTCCGAATTTTCTGAACCATCCTATGGTATGTAACATATTGGCCCGTATGTAATCCCACCTCCTCCCCAAGTTCTTCGAAATCTCTAATGGTCCCCTCTTGCCAGATGTCCCCTAACGTTACCAGCCCCACCGATTCCCAGTAGGTTCTGATAATCACCCTCAGATGCTTGTCCCCTCCTGCTAAAGCGACCAGCGGTACTTGCGGGGAGCACGGGAATGGGTCCTCCATCATCCGACACGCTCAACGCCACATTTTCCACCCCAACATCATTCTAGGGCGCTCCTTCATATCTGTCTCAGGCAACCATATAATTTCCCTTAAGTAAAATGGGGTACAAACCCGCCCAAACAACCTATGTTCAGGGGTCACTTCGTCGGAGAGCCAATTGGCCACGTATTGTAATTGACTTGCTACATAGTAGACCTCAAAATTGGACAGCTTGGTACCCCCCTTTTTGTAGAAGTTCTGCAACTTCCATAGCGCTACTCTATTCCGGGTACCATGCCATAGGAAGTGCCTGCACACACTATTCAGTTTAGCGAAGAACTTCTTGGGTATCATATGTGGGATATTCCTAAAAGAATGTAAAAGCCTAGGTAGGACCACCATCTTAAGCATTGCCCCCCGTCCCATCATAGCTAGGGGCAACTTCTCCCAAAACTTCATGCATTTCCGGATTTTCTCAACAGCTACCTCGGTGTTGTGCTTTATGTTCCTCTTCTGCGGTGTGATACACATCTATGCCAAGGTAACGGAAAGAACCAATCACCCATGGTATTTGTAACACCGGCAACCTTTCCTCCGGGTCCCCTTATATCTACCTAGCGGGAATATACTAGATTTTTGAGGATTTACTGCTATGCCAGACTACCCCGCGTACTTCTCCATCACGTCAAGGATATATTGAAGATTCTCTTACGGGTATTTCAAGTATAGTAATAAATCATCCGCATATAAGGATATTAGATGCCGCTCCTCCCCAACCTCAATACCCATCATATCGTATTGTTGCCTGAGGTATATCGCTAGGATGTAAAGCATCGGGGACCAGGGCTACCCCAGCCCGGTGCCTCTACTAAGCTGCCATCTCTCGGATATCACTGATCCCGTTCGGACTCTGGCTAGCGGCTCACTGTATAACATTTTCGCCCACCTGATATAACCCGGCCCTACTCCGTAACCTCCCAGAGCCGCCAGCGGCCATGGCCACTTAACGGAGTCAAAAGCTTTTACTGCGTCTAGGGATACAATCACCATTTCGCCTTCATTCATATCCGCCCATTCGATCACCCGGTGAAGTCGCCTATGATTATGGGTTATATTAGTATCTTGCTGTCCTGGTTCAGCATCGACAAAGGCCTGTAGGAGCTACAGCTATACCCCGGTTTCTTGGGCTTAGGGAGCGGTATTATGATCGCTTCTCTGAGTGACTCCGGCAACCTTCCCATCTCAAACGCTTCGTTAAGCATGTCTAGAATTGGGGGGAGCACTTCTTCTCTATATACTTTATAAAATTTGCTAGGGAACCCATGTGCTCCTGGGGTCTTATTGGTGGGCAACTGCCTTACAACCTCCTCCAAGGTAATTGGTGCATCAAGCTCCTCTCTCCTCATCACTTATCTTGGGTAGTCCTATATCTTTTAGTGTTTCGGTTATCTCCTCTTGACTACTCCCCTCCTTGTTCCCGTGTAGCACCCTATAATAATCCGCAAATTCCTTGTTGACTCCTTCTTGAGCGTCTACTACATCGCCATCTTCTCTAGTTATTCTCTAGTTATTGTCCTAATCGGGGGTCTAGGGGTCTCACTCTTGTACAGCCACGCTAAAAGTTTACCCGTTTTATCTCCTCCCGCGTGCTGTCTTTCTACATACTTTCTGTAATTGAGGTTACAGAGCCTTTCCCAGTGTTCCGCACATTGCTGTTGTAGTTTAAGTACTAGCTCCGTGTCCACACTGCCATTTTCTAATGTTCTTTCTAGTTCATCTTTGTAGGTCAGCCAGAACCCCACCTTGCAGGCCCTTTGACTTAGCTATGGCTTCCCCCCCGCATCACCACCTTAAAAGCTTCCTGTAGTGTACCCGCCGAGTCAACACTACCAGTATTCGTCTCAAAATAGTTAATGATCTCATCTCTTATGTCCTCACGAAAAACCGGATCTTTGAGTGCCTCCGCTCGGAGGCGCCATGTCGGGATCCGCGCCCTCGGGGGGCAGTATTGCCACCCAAGGACCAGGGGCGAGTGATCTGAGAGGACCCTCGCCTTGTATTCTATTTGAATGCTCTCCGCCATTACATCCAGCGTGGCAAAAACATAGTCCAATCTCGTGTGTAGCTGCTGCGGGGCAGAATAATGTGAATATTGCCTATCATTGGGATGTTTTGTTCTCCATACATCTACCAAGCCAAAATCATCTAGTAACACCTGCAATGCTTTGGCCGCTGGGGTGGGCTTGCCAATCCTGCTATCAGATCTGTCCATCTCGGTGTTCATTACACAATTGAAATCCCCGCCCCAAATAACTGGACTTCCCACACACATACTAAGGTTGGTGCACAGAGTCCTGAAATATGCCGCTCTGTTATGGTTGGGGGCGTATGTATTCACGATGCATACCTCTTTACGATGCATACCTGTTTATTCTCCACCAGCCCTCTCAATATAACCATCCTCCCGTCAGCTTCTGCCACTTCCTATAGTAGCTGAAACGGGACATGAGATGCCACCCAGACAAGCACTCCCCTAGCGTAAGCAGAGTACGACGAACCCACCACAATCCCTTTCCAATTTTTCCCAACTAGCTCCAGCTTCTCCCGCGTCAAATGCGTCTCCTGTAACAATGCAACATCTATCTTTCGCCTTTTCAAATACAGCATGACCTTATCCCTCTTCATATAACTGTTAAATCCCCTGACATTCCATGTCACTATCCTGAGATCTCCCATAGCGCTCTGATATCTTCCTCTCTCATTTCCAACCGAACCCTCCCGGTCATGCTATGCAGATACAACCCTTCAGCTCTTCCATGTAGGCTCATGTTTAAACTTAAACTCCCCGAAACTATGTACACCACTCCCTTCCCTCCCCCCACCCAACCATTCCCCAACCACGCCCCCTCCAACTGTTGCCCAGCTCCATCCCTGGATCTCAGGCACCCCCACATCTAGCCCCGTCCAGCACAAACTTATGCTCGGGGCTCAGTAGGGTAAAGTCGCCCTAATGACCACTTAACTATTAGTATTTCGGGGGTGGGTTGCTTCCATCCTGTTGCTCCTATTTCCAAATTTATTACGCATTGTGTTAACCCTATGCAGCTTCCAATTACATTTGACCCACTATATTCCAGTCCAAGGCCCGAATGTTATCCAGTGTTCAACCAGTCTCGCTTCCCGGTATAATCCGGTACCCCCTCCCACTTATCCCCCAATGTCTGTGGCACCAGTTTTTCAGTCATCCTGTTCCTGCCGATCACGGTCCACTTCTTGTTCCGGGCAGCCTTGCAGATCCAGCCACGTTACCACCTCCTCGGGAGTGTAAAAAAAAAAAAAAAAGCGCTCTGCTCTTATGTAGCACCTTCAGCTTTGCCGGGTACAGGAGCATGTACTTTATGCCTGCTGCTCGCAGCCTCCTCTTGACGGCCACATAGCTGTATCTCAGTCTCTGCACCAGCATTGTGTAATCCGGGTATGCTGTAATGTTAGCGGATGCTTTCTGTATTGGCCCACCTTTACGAAAATATTCCAGGATCTTCTCCCTATCTCTATAGTTCAAGATCCTCGTGATGGGTCTTGGCGGAGCCCCAGGTCATAGTTTCCTCATTAAGGTGCGGTGCGCCCGCCCCACTGTGAATCCCTGCGAGAGCTTATCTGCTCCTATTTCTTGTAGGATCATGTTTTCCACGTAGTTTGTGGGGTCTTGGCCCTCCTCCCCCTCTGGCACGCCGACCACTCGAATTTTATTTCTCCTCGCTCTTCCCTCCGCTTCTTCCACCCGATTTTCGAGGTTAGCAACCTGCTGTTTGAGCACATGAACTTCCTTTGCATTATTTGTGCTGACATCAGTATTGGTCTTTACGGCACTCTCCAGCCCACTTGTTCTCTCAGCCAGCCCCCTGACATCTTGCCGTAACAGGGTAAGTTCAGTCCTGACCGCGTCGATTTTGCCCTCCTCCGATTTTGTCCGTAAGTCCGCCATTGCCGCGCCCCATTTGGTGGTCAGCTCCGATATAGCCTCCAGGATTTGGTGCTTATCTCCTTCTAGGGCTTCTTCAACAGTAGTTGCGGACGCGCTCCGATGTTTTGGGGGTCCTCTGCGTTTTCGCGAAGACCTCCATTGTGGGTTGTTTGGTCTTGGTTCTCAGACTTTTCACTGACATGATGCAACCTTGCCCACGTGTCTGGCTCCGGCCCAGTGCTGCTTAGTTGTCAGTCGTTGGGGTCTCTGTATGTCAACCTACACCAATTGTTACACATGAAATTGTTATTCGGGTGGATTGTAACTTTCCGCGTCACAATTTCCTCTGTGTCCGTGCCCGTTATCAGCAGGGTGTGGTCTTCTGCATCTTCGATGCTTCTTCCTGGTGTCTGCGCCTATCAAAGGCTGGTGGTACATACAAGATGCATATACTCATTTGCTGCGTCCCAACCCTTACGAGGCCGCTTCACTGTCAACCAGTGTAATCCTTTGTTCAGGATCAGTCGCCATTTTGTTTCGGGCGGTACAGGTCTCCGCGTCACTTGTTTTGTCCGTATCTGCTCTTCCACTCCTCGGTGCGGCTTCGGGATGTAATCCCTGCATGCTCGTCTCTTCCAACCTATTTTGGGAATGCTGTCATTCCTCTTGTCCGTTTCGTGTATACATCGTCCTGGTCTAGTGGGAGCGCCAAGGACGTGCCGCCTATCTCATGGCCAGGTGGCCCAACGCTGTATACATCCTCTCGGGCTATTCGTGAGCTTCTCTCCGGTAGTTGGCCACTCACTGTTAAATCAGCCGCTGCACGCCTGCAGCCCATTCACTGTCCGCCTGGCACCCGATTTCAAGTGCCGCCGGGGGTCTGTGTTGGCAAGCCACCATCTTAGTATCAATTGTGCCGCTCCCGGATCAGGACACAAAGTGGCCTAATTCCATCAGCTGTGTCCACTTTCTACCGCCGATACGCTCATCTGCTGCCTGAGGTATTCACCCAGATACAGTATCTTTTTTCCGCTGGAATCAGACGTCAACACATGCGTTTTGCTTCAGATCAATAAGTCGGATCACAGAGCTCGAAGGAATCGCAGCCTACTCCATGGCTGCTTGGCCACGCCCCGGTCTGTTTATACTTATTGCGGAAAGGGGCATCCTGCCATTTCCATGGAGACACATCATTAGCTAGAGCGCAGAGAACGTTGACACGAGACGTGCATTGGAGTTGTGAAATGGCCCGTACACGTCTAGTGATGTCAGCTTCAGGGGCGGGGGATATGATTTAGTGCCGCCAGGGCAGTTCAGCTTGGGGCGATGCAGGAACGGATAAGATTAGCACAAGATGGCCGCGACCTGCTGCCTGATTTCGCATGTGTAAAAGTGAGGAAAACTACGGTAAGGTGCATAGGAAATGTTTGTACAATCAATCAACGTATGCTTAAAAACACATGTCAGAACCCTCAGGACAATATTTTTGAGCGCACTATTCCCTTAGAAGGTCGTCGGCGTAGATGGATACTCCATCCTCATGGCCTTCCAGCCATTTGAATCCTGTCCATGTGTCGATTTGCCAGAGCCATTGGTTTGACTGCTAATGCAAAAAGGAGGGAGTGTTAGGGGGCACCCCTGTCGTGTTCCCCTGCCCAGTGGGAAGGACCTAGAGGGCCATCCGTTCACCCTCACCTCTGCATGTGGGGCTTCATACAATAGTTTTGTCCAGCTCAGAAAGGTCTTGCCAAATTCCATGCAACTCATTGTTTCCCAGAAGCTGTCACATATCGCCAAATCAAATGCTTTTTCAAAATCAATGGCGAGCAGGGCCAATGGTGTATCTAGAATGGGGGCATGTTCTATGAGCAGGTGGAGACTATGTATATTCATTCGGGCCGACTTGTGTGGCATGATGCCACATTGGTCAGGGTGCACTTAGGGAAGAGATGACTGTCTGCAGTCTATTGGCTACTAGCTTAGCAAGAACTTTGGCCTCCCTATTGATCAACGAGATGGGCCTGTATGAGGTGCACAATTCGGGGGGTTTACCAGACTTTGGGCTAACTATGATGCTGGCCTTCCATAGATTTGAAGGGAGGCCACCTTGTTCCTTAGCATGGAGGAACATTTTATGAAGGAGTAGCCATCTTGCCTCCGCCCAGTTGTTTTCCAGGTCTCCACCGGGAACCCAGAGTTTTCCCTGATTGCAGCAGGGCGTTGGCTAAGTCAATTTCTGTTTCAGTGAGATCAGTCTAGTTGTGTCCTCTGTTGCTCGGAAATAAATTGAGGGAGCGTGACATTATCTAGAGAGGAGTCACTTGGGGGCGTTGGGCTTCGATACAGGGCAGCGTAGAAGCTGGCAAAGGTCTCTGCAATGTCTGGGTCCGATTGGGCCCTTTTCATTTTGCTCATTCATGACTTCCCTGATGCATCGGTGCCCCTCCTCTCTTCTCTCCAACCAGGCCTGCATCGTGCCAGTTTTGTCACCGTGTTCATAGAGCCAAGCCCTCGATTCCCAGGTGTGCCTGTCTGGCGTTATCTAATGCAATGTTCCGAAGGCATTCCCTAGGTTTGAGAAGGGACCGATACGTTTCAGGGGTTGTATCTAGTATATAACTAGCCTCCCTTTCTGCCTGTCACGCTCTGCAACTGTTCCTTTCATTTGTTGGATGTCCTGGAGATCATTTTCCCCTCTAAGCACTGTCTTGAAGGCCTCCTATAGTATGACAGGGCTATCCACTGTGGCAGAGTTAATATCTAAGTAATAATTAGATTTCTCTGTGATACGCTCAATGAGTTCAGGGAAACCCATATAATACCTATTTAGCCTCCATTCCTTGGGGGTAGTAGGTCTATCCACCCGTAGCTCCTTTACTAAAGGCGAGTGATCCGAAATGCCGCGGGGGAGTAGTTCTACGATGATTACCCTGTGTACTTCTGGGATTGGAATGAAGAAGTAATCCAACCTGGATAAGGAAGCATGGGCCCCAGAGTGGAATGAGTAGCCCCTGTCCATTGGGTGGAGTTCCCTCCATGTATCGCAAAAGCCAAGTGCTGACGCAAATGTTGCTAATTTTGTGGGAGTGTTTGGATTTGGGCTACGAATGTGGGTACGGTCCATTGTGTTATTCATAACATCATTAAAATCTCCCCCTAGAAGCCACATGTCTGGTGGATAATTTGCCACCAGGGTAGTTATTTCATCTATAAATTCATTCCCGAGCCCGGGCAGGGCGTGTATAGCCATTATAGCCAGAGTCTCTCCCCAAACTGTGCCCTGTACCATCACAAATCAACCCCTCAGGTCCTGCTCTACTGAGAGCAGCATGAACGGCAAGCGTTTATGTATAAGAATGAATGGAGTACCTTGCTTGGAACGCAGAGCGATCATTTGTTCTGCGGAAAAAGTTACAGGTAGAGCCCGCTAAGTGTGTCTCAGTACCAAGGGCAACATCTGGGGAGTGTCTGTTAAGACACTGGGTGATAAGATGTCATTTAATTCTGGAGACCATGTCATTTACATTCCAGGCAAGAAATTTGAGAGATTTCCAGCAATTAGTGGTCGTCAGCGGGTGTTGTCTGCACGTTCTGAGTGGTATATAGTATCGGGATTGTGACGATTATGTGACGTGAGCTTGTGAGGTGTGCATGACCAGTGAGTGCATTGTGGTTTCGTAATAAACATGTAACAAAACCCAACAATCTATAATCACCCTCCCTATACTCTGCCCCAATATGAAATATCTGTCACCTGAACATTACTTGTGGTTAAGGCTACCCCATCAGCACTAGCCTAAAAACATAGTTACGTAACCCTACTAAACAGTTGCACTGCTAATTAGCACTTTAGCGACTCTGGTCGCATAGGCAGACGCGGACTAGGTGGGAAGGAGGCCCACGTATCGGGCCGCACAGCATCACTTGTCGAAACGGGGATCAACACTGCATTCCAGTGCCGGAGTATAGGGTTGCATTGGCCAAGCTGTGTCGGTTAAGTGGTGGCCTTGGATGTGATTCTCGGTGGGGCCAGATACTTGCGTTCAGTCATTATCCAGGAGTGGTTCCATCGCTTGTGCCCGGTGCGCTGGTGGTGGCGGTGGCCCCGCAGGTCAGTTCGCCAGCCTGCCTCTTCTTCCCCTTCCATCCACCCTCCAATCTCCTTCCAAGTGCTGCTCTGCCCATCTCCACGCTTCTTTGGGGTCTGTGAAATGGGACAGTCGTGCCTTTGTGGTAAATTTTAAGCTCTGCAGGGAATAGTAGGCCATATTTGACGTTGAGGGTTTGTTGGCGTTTCTTTAGCTGATCAAATGATTTCCGCGCTCTCTGTATCTCCCTAGTGTAGTCTGGAAAGAAGGCAGTCCGAGACCCGTTGAATGTGATAGATCCTTTAGTTCTGGCCATTTGAAGCAGAGCGTCCCAATCCCTATAATTCAACAATTTGGCAATCGCTGTGCGCGTTGGTGCTCCAGGCGTAGGTCTTCCAGTTGGCATTCGATGGGCCCATTCAATAAAGAACCTAGAAAAGGTCTTGGGGGGGGGGGGGGCAAATAGTTCTTTCAGCCATTGTTCAAGGAACTGTTCCATGCTCGGTCCTTTGTTTTTTTCGGGCAGGCCGAGAATGCTTATGTTGTTGCGTCTCAATCTACCCTCACCTTCTTCCACACGGTCTTTGTGTTTTGAGACGCGACATCAATCTGGTCATTTGTTGACTCACGGTACAGAGCCCCTCTTCTGTTTCAGATATGCAGGTTTCTGCCTCCCCTGTGGGAGAGGTCAACTTCTGCAGACACGTCTGCTCTCAGCACGTCCATTTTCGTCTCCATGGAGGATCTCGAATTAGCAGTAGCGTTCATCACATCCTTCAAAGAGATCTGGTCATCGGTAGTTATTGTGTCTCCTGATTTTGTTTGTTCAACCGGGGGGGTCGACCTGGCTGTTGCATACTGTGTCATTGTGCTCTGGGTAACTGCCTTAATGTTCTTATCTTTGCCCATGTTTCAGTGCTCGCCCGTTTTCCCATGGCTGGCTTCATCTTTAATGTCACTGCCTACATGGCCTGGCGAAGGTCAGACCGTTTCTTGGAAGGGGTTGCAATTGTGCACTGTCAAGCCTGCTTCCTCTGGTATCCTGCAAGCTGGCTTGTTCTTGTTTGGGTCTGAGTTCCGACAATTAGTAGCTACACTCCTAGGTGTTCACACCTCCTTGTAGCTCGTCACAGCCGTCCCACCAAGTAAGAGAACTAGTACCTCAGTTATGAGTTTTCGCCTTGCTCAGGGCTGCTCTTTTTCTTCCCTGCTGGAGTTCGCCTCTAGAGTAGTGTCTCATATGGTCTCGTCAGCACCTTCCTCCCTGTTGTCCACAGGGGTTGCCCTGTCATGTTAGAGTGCACTATCCTCTGTCCGTATAACGCCCCAATATGTTGTATAGGCGGGATCAGCATCACCATTCGTTGGCGTTTTTATGTGTGGGACAGCCTCATCCTGGAGTACGGACAAATCGTGTGGTGACAAGGGGGGGCGGGGAAGGCCTGGAGAGCGGCACTGCTGTATCAATCCCCACTGCGCCCAGGATGTCTGCGGATATGTATATTAATTGGCTTCTAACTCTCCTAGCAAGGATCTGGGAGCTGGACAGTTTTTAGTCTGGTGGTGCGTAGCGGTGAGGTGGGGGCTAGTAGACACAATGTGGTCGAGGTCCAGCTATTCCCTTCAACTTTGGTGTATGGGACGCCACCCCATCACAAAATTGTTGAGTGACCTGTGTGTATTTCTTCCCCTCACTCATCTTGGTCTTGTGTTTTCTCCGGCCCTGCTGGGGCGGTGCACCTTAGTGGCGGTCGGAGGGTGTTACTTTAGGTCTGGTATGCCCAGTGGCCCCAGCTCCCCGCCACAAGGCTGATGGTTTCCACTGATTCCATACCTGATGCTCTGGTCTTCTCTCTTCTGGAGCCCATTGGGTTCTGCTCTTGGGTCTCCGTGCGGGGGTGTGGTCCCCCTTCCCACAAGAAGCAGGGTAACGGTATGGTCCAGGGGCAGACAGCAGGCAGTGTTTTCATGTCCCCCCCCCCCCCAACCCCCAGGGCAGGCGCACCATGAAAGCTTGGCGCAGCGCACGCCGGACAATGGCTTTGGAGGCGGCTCATCCCAACCCCCTGGGAAAAGCAAGCAGCTATTCGGCAGGGGTCGAGCCTCTCGCCACAGACCCCGGCCCTTCTGTGTATTGGCTGCAGTTCTCCACCAGCCCAAGGCGGCGGGGAGAGGGGGCGCACCGGGGGGCCGCCACCCACTCCTCAACCCAGTCCTCCATGCAGAACGTTGGAGCCCTGCAGTCCACCAACTTCCCTCACTCCACAGATGTGCCCCTGATCCTCAAGCCACAGCGGACCGGGGCGTCCGTTGTGGTAGCCTTCCTTCGTTTCCTTTCTACCGCGCCACAATGCTCCAGCCATAAGGTCCCTCAGCCGGTGTGGTATGTCTGGACGGGTGGAAGACCGGTTGCCTGCCAGGTCGGGTCTGCACCATCAACTTTATCATATCAGACCGTTGGCCGCACCACCAGCAGAAGATCTCCTTGAGAGATTTCTGCTACAGGCGAAGCACCTCCGTAGCTCAGCTTTGGCTTGCGGCCATATTACCCTCGGATCCGCGCGCCAACGAGTGCAGCCTTAAACTAACGATATCTTTGGTATTGCAGAGTGGTTTTCCTCCGTTCTAGTGTCGGTTCGTTCCAGTTGTTGTCACCATCGAGTGGATGTGTTTCTGTTCAGTACCCTGAATTACAGGATGTTTTACAGGATGAAACTGGCGGCCCTGGGAGCTCCGAAGGACTCGCATCTGCATTGCTCGCCTGCTGGCCACGCCCCCTCTTAAACTCATTGTTGACCATACAACATAAGTTTTTTATCTGAAGACTTTCTTTTCATGAGGGTGTACTAGCATTCAGGGGGTTGCCTTGGAGCTCACCAGTTAAAATTACAAAAGTATTCAAAAAGAAGTATAAACCAGGCACAAGTAACACAGGTTTATTCAGGGATCCAGATGTTACCGGAACAGCAATATTCAAACGGAACACGGAACCAAACTGAAACTTGAAAAGGCGCTGTCTAAAACGCCCCTAAATCAGAAGCTTTTATAATTGTCTAAGCTAATTAATGTCTATCACTTTGCAACATGTCTCCCCATGAATAGCTGACTGGTAATGGCATAGCAAACCCCTATAGAAGGGCATACATTACTTTCTATGATTGGGTCCCACAGACATTACCACACCACCTCTGGTACCCCCAATGTGACATCACAATCCAGTCCGCGATTCCCACATCATAATGCAAATTCATTGAAACATTTGATTTACCAGCAGAACTTTATTCATCTGTCCAGGTTATCTCCTCTCCATTCTCGTGAGAAAGCCTTTTACCATGACCCTACCCGAGCCTTGAACCAAGAACAAGTTACTGTATAACTTTAGCACATTAAGAACTCATCGACCTTCCTAGAAATGTAATCGGGGGCAATTTGAAACTGCCAGGGGCTTTCTGAAAACCTCAGATCAGGTGTTGTAAATTAAATAAGCTGAATTATAAATTGGTTGTGCGTTCATTGCCTCTGTGGGGGCCCATGAGCTCTGGTTTATGACCTCAAAAGTAACAAACGTTGTTTGCGTCTTACTGTGTGATCCTGGGATCGTGGGACTTGCAAAGTGCTACCAGCCGCTGCGTCTTCTAAGCAAATTAATGAAACAAGCACATGTTCCAGAAATTTGCAGTGCCTCAGCCTAATGCTAAATTTGATATATTAATGCTTAATTTTATGTACTTACCTCCGATCCATTTTTATTATCTGTTTCTTTAACGTGAGGCACTATTATTTAGGGCATTGTCCAAGTTACTGAGTGGCCATCAAGGAAGTCCCCCACCCCTTCCAGAGTGCTACTTCCGCAGCTGATAAGTTTGCACATTTTTACAGCGCTGAACTTGCATTTTTGACACATTATTCTTCCCTTTTATTGATCTATCAATATCTAACTAACAACTTTGTTCACCTTCGTTCCCTTTCTGCTGCTTTATTTTTGTGAATCCATATTTATTTCGAATCCCATCTTCCTCCCAAACCATCCATATACACCCCTGTCCAAACTTGGACATAAGAATTACACTTGGACAATTAGTTACAAAAGTATACTATTTATAATAGGGCCCGGATAATGCATATTACATAAGTAAATGCGGGAAAGTGTCACATAACACAATCTACTATAGAACATATATTCAGTCACATTTGTCATGCACATAAATCAATTACTTCACCATTACCTGTAAAGGAATAAGGTAAGTAATTTAGTTAGCACCAACACTCTTCGGAAATTACAATCCGTATGATAAACGGTCCAGCCCTAAGATTAATAGGGCCATGTGCCCAATGTTCAGCGTCGGCGTAAAAGCGAATGCGTAAAGTTCACAAAGTTCCAATACATTTCAGAGACTGGAAAAAGTTAGGAGCGTTCTGAAGATGTGAGGACGGATTCAGAATGATGTAACTTATTACTAACCATGTTCCCAGCTTACAAATGTCTTT
This sequence comes from Ambystoma mexicanum, assembly GCF_040938575.1. Taxonomy (NCBI): domain Eukaryota; kingdom Metazoa; phylum Chordata; class Amphibia; order Caudata; family Ambystomatidae; genus Ambystoma; species Ambystoma mexicanum. The sequence continues at coordinate 1,337,751,531 of NC_090937.1, forward strand.
AGCTTGCGTAGTACTTGCTATCTAAAGTATTACAAAACCTAGCCCCAGAGAAACGCTTTGGATGAAATAAGGCCTCAGGGAAGTATCCTCACTACTCACAGTCCTTACTTTAAGCCCAGACTTGGCAGGTCCAGAGGTGGTCACCAGAGTTAAGTTTTACCACCTTCCTTTCGGTTACCAGATGTCCAGATGCAGGCCTGGCTGTTCACAGGAGCTGCTGCACTGTGTTCTGGAGGAACAATGCAAAAGGCACCACTGCAGCACGTCTCAGGACACTAGACTTAACGCAGGAAACTACTCTGTTGCGACCGTCACCGTTGCAAAGGGATTCAGCTGTCACAATTTTATGCAGCCTTCTCTCTCAGGACCCCAAGGTACTGGAGGGAGAAAATCTGGTAGTGTATTGTTGGATAAGCTGATGAACCCGAATGCCCCGGGTCAACACGTGATGACGGTGCTCCTATGTTGGTAGCCCAAACTCGAGCTGGACAGCCCACTGGATGGTCCCCGCAATTGCCTTTTGGTGCTTCAGCCCTGACCATTGGGTCAACGAGTTCGGTTCATGTCAGGCGATGTCGAATAAGGCTCTTAAGGAACGCCAAGGTAAGCTAGCGGTGGAAGAGGAGTCTTTTAAGTCTGAAAAAAGACTCGGGAGAGTCAAGTAGAAAATCTTTTCACGAGTCGAGGTCGGAGAGTCGCTTGAGGAAATCTTCCTCTTCATCTAAAAAATCGAAGCAACGACACAAATCTTCTTCCGCCTCGCCTAACAGAAGGTTAATTTCATGTCCTTCTAAGCATGATTCCCCTAAAAAATGGGAGGCCTTCAGGGCTTCAATGCTAAAGATTTTTGAGAAGGTGGCCCGACCCCCCTCAAAAAAAGTTGCATGAAGAGCATGCCCCAATCCAATCCATCCAAGAGTGACAAAGGGAAATCTAAAATTGTACACGCAAAATCCGTCTAAGTCGAGGGCGTCCTCGTAGGATGATCCTCTAGTGCCTCATGAAACAAAGAAAAACCTTTTGGTGCACAAATCGGTTAACGGAGGACAAAATGGCGTCTTCGTTGTCGAATCGGGCATTGGCTCGACACGTCCTATGACTACGTCCAAGCCAAAGATGGCGTCGATACCTTCAACCACTATGTCGAAGCCTCTCTCAACGACATTGAAGCCTTTCTCGATCGAGGATTCTTTCGAGCATATTGAAGCCAGCGTCTATTCCATCGAAGCCTTTGGCGCCTTTGTCAGGGAAATCTTTAATACCGATACCCAAAGCGATATTTATGGCTAAACCTAGGTCAATGCCGCCCCCTTTACCAGATAAAATCTTCCATCCGCAGCCCAGGTAGGAATCTTTTTAATCTGTCTTCTATTTTTGAAGAACAATCCTCTGATGAAGAAATTACATCAGCTGGTGTTAGATTTGGGACAAGAGAAGTTCCTGAAGAATTAATAGACCAAAGTACAAAAATGGCTGACCTTTGACTGCCTACAATCGGCCAGTGGCCTAGATACCTCACCTGAGGTAGAATTTGAAAGACCAGACCCTACTGACCACGCAGAATCTGGGTTTAGGAACCTCCTGGGAAGAGTCATCGACTTCATGGGGTGGAAGACGGTGTCCCCGTGTTACGACCAGGATGACATGACAAATATTATTGATGAAGGATCCGATCCTTCCTTTCCACAAAGCTCTACAAAAGAGTTATGGCAAATTGGGAAATCCCAGAATCTTTACCAGTTGTAAATAAAAAAAAAAATGTGTGGGGAAAGTACAGACCTTCTCCTTCACATCCAGAATATCTGTCCAAGCATCCTTCACCTGAGAGGGTTTTCACCAAGCTGATGGCTGTAGTGGCAGCGAGTCTCGGGAGAGGAGGAATTCATGTCTACCCTTACCTGGACGATTGGCTAATCAGGGCGAGTTCACCATAACGAGCTCAGGAACACTTGGCCATGACCTGCCACTTCTTACACAGACTGTGCTTCTCCCTCAATTACAAGAAGTCACAAATGATTCCAAACCAAAGGCTCCCATTCATCGGAGCAGTCCTGGATACTACCTCAGGGAAAGCCTCGCCTCCCGAGGAGAGAGCTCACCACATTCTGCAGATGGTAACGAAGTTTCAAAATGCCCAACATCTACCGGCTTTCGACTTTCTAAGGTTGCTAGGCCTCATGGCATCCTGCATTTTTCTGGTGCCAGAGGCTCGACTGAGGATGAGATCCCTTCAATGGGCCCTCAGGACTCCATGGTCCCAGTTTTCGGGGGAGATGTCAGATCTTCTAGAAGTCTCGGCCAAAGTAGCTCAAGATCTTCTATGGTGGGCTTGCAAGGAAAATATCCTCAAGGGGGAACTGTTTGGCAACCATGGCCGGAGATGGCGGTAGTGACGGATGCCTCACTCACGGGGTGGGGAGCCCACACCAACGATCTGACCGCAGTCGTTGGTCTCCATCGGAGTCCAAACTACACATCAACCTTTTGGAGCTGAGGGCAATCAGACTAGCGCTGAAGGCCTTCCTGCCCTCTGTCCAGGGAAAGAATGTCCTAATAATGACGACAACACAGTGGCCATGTATTACCTCAACAAAAGAGGAGGCGTAGGATCACTCCCACTGTGCAGAGAAGCAATGCAGCTCTGGTTCTGGGCAATGCAAGAAGGAATCCCTCTATCGGCAATTCATCTAGCCGTTGAGAAAAACACAGCAGCAGATGCTCTGAGCAGGCAGAGCACAGTCTCCCACGAATGGGAACTAGCTCAGGAAGTCCTTCAAGAGATCTTTGCCCTTTGGGGAACCCCTCAAGTGGATCTGTTCGCGACCAGTACCAACCAAAAGTTCAAACTGTACTGCTCAAGGGAATTTCCCCCGAGAGGAGCTCTAGGGGACGCGTTCGTGGTGGACTGCATATTTCCACTCCTATACACAGTCCCTGTGATTCCTCAAGTAATCGGGAGGTTGAGAAAGTACAGGAAAACCATGATCCTAATTGCCCCGATTGGGCCATGTGAAGGTGGTACCCGGAACTTCTGGATCTGTCGATCTGCCCTCCAATACGTCTTCCACAAAGAGATCTGGCTTCTGAGAGGCTGAGATATAAGGATTGGGACCTTACGGATGACCTTACGGAAATTTTGCTTTTGGCTAGAAGGCCAGCAACAAAATCCTTGTACTGGTGTCATTGGAATAAATTCAGTAATTGGTGCAGGGATAAGAATGTGGATCCTTTACAATGTAGCACTCCCATGGTACTTTCCTTTCTTTTACATTTGGCCAACTCGGGGATCCAAGTTGGTACTATTAAAGGATATTAAGCAGCGCTATCTATCTTCAAGCCCTACTCCGAAGAAGTTTAATATTTCAAGATGCCTTTTAGTTGTCCAATTTCTTAAAGGGTTAACAAATGTGTTCCTTCCTACACCTTTTCAGGTTCCCATTTGGGACTTAAATTTAGTTTAAAAATGTCTTATGTGTGCCCCTTTTGAGCCTTTTATGTTCTTGCCCTTTAAGGCTCCTAACTTTTACTAGTGGCTTTAACTTCAGCCCGCAGGATGAGTGAGTTGCAGGCGCTCTCTTGTAAGCCTCCTCACACTATTTTCAACAAGGATAAAGTTATTTTGAAAGTCAAACCTTTTTTCTTACCTAAAATAGTTTCAGATTTCCATCTGTCACAAAAGATTACTTTACCTTCCTTTTACCCTCCTCCGCACGTTAGTAAAGAGGAGGAAAGGTTCCACAGGCTAGACCCTAAAAGGGCTCTCAGCTTCTATATCTCTAGACTTGAAAGATTTAGACAAACTGATCAGTTATTTGTCGGTTACACTGGACACAAATTGTGCCTTGGTGTGTCCGAACAAACCTTCTCCCGATGGATAATCCTAGCAATATCTGAATGTTAAAGGTTGGCTGGAAAAGAGCCTCCAGATGGATTAAGGGCTCATTCAACCAGGGGCATAGCAACTTACATGGCTCTTCAGAGGGGTGTTCCTCCTGTGCAGGACATTTGTGCAGCGGCCACCTGGTCATCCATGCACACCTTTGTAAAACATTATTTTTTTAATAACACATTTTATTGGTTTTTAAACATACATACAGTACACCAACAAATCCTCCCCCCCCCCCCACCCTCCCTCCCCTCAATGCCCGGGTTGGTTCATCACTCCATTCTTGTCTTGCCGCTCTGCACCTTACTTTCGGGATCTGCATTTCTCACCATGTCCCGTATAGTGGTTGTGTCCATCTCTTTTCCAATTTAACCGGCGAGGTCTATATCACATGGTCTTCCCACTTTCCCCAGATCTTGATGGCTTTTGCCGGGCATCCCCGTGCTGTATAGATTCTATGCTCTTTTGCTGCACATATGTCCATTTCGTTTGACCATTGGGCCACTGATGGGCTTTCCGGGGCCCCCCATTTCTGTGCTAGATCGCGTTTTATCAGGCCCATTGCATTGGAGAGAAAAATACCCTCCCATTTATCCGGAATATTCTCATCTGGGGCCCCCAGTAACATTATTGCAGGTTGTGGGATTATTGTGCGCCCCAGGATTCTCGTTCACAGTTGACAACATTGCGCCCAGAAGGACTTGATTTTAGGGCATTCCCAGAGGTGGTGGATGAGAAGTGCCCTCCTCCCTCCGACATTTCAGACAGTTAGGGTCCTCTGCCCTCCCCCGGCCAAATAGAGCCTCTCGGCGGTAGTACTCCCTGTGGAGTATCTTAAATTGTACCAGTCTAATTCTGGAGTCTATTGCGATTTCGCGTGGGTGCATCAGTATTTGGATCCAGTCCTCTGGTTCAATGGGCCCCACATCTCCCTCCCATTTATTTTTGAGACTGACCAAATCTGGAGTGGCAAACACCTTGTATAGAATAGTGGTGACCTTGGCAGGGATATGTTGTGGTAGTAAGTTGCGTTCCAGAGGTGTGTAGTCTGGTATGTCGTCAAGCTCTTGCCCATGTGCATTAATGACGTGTTAATTGCAGGTAGTGGTAATGTTCTGCAGCATATATTCCGAATCTCTGCTGCAGGGTTTCGAATGGGAGGCTGGAACCATCCGCAACAATGTCTCCTATTGTGGTTATCCCAGCCTCCACCCACCGGGTCCATGCAGCCAACTTCCGTACCTCCTTCAACCCATAGTTGTGCCATAAGGGTTGTGCCATAGTGATTCTGTTCCCCCAGCCTATGTGGGTGTGTGCCTGCCTCCAGATCATCGCGATATGGGTAGACCTCGTTTGCGCGGGGAGCCTGGTTAGGGTCTGGTATAGTGTTTCCAGTGGTGGGGTGTCTTGGATAATGGGTTCCTCCGCTCTAATGTGTGGTTGTTCGGGGTCTCCATGAAGGTCATTAACTACATTTAGTTGACGGGCCCAGTAGTAGGACCTGAGATGTGGGAGTCCTATGCCCCTCTCCCAGATGGATCGTTGCAACGTGGTCAATGTGATTCGAGGCTGCCTGCCCTTCCATATCAGTTTCCTGACTAGGCGCTCTACTCGGTTAAATTCCGCGTGGAAGCGCCATAATTTTAGAGGGCCGATCTGCCCATGAGTGTGAGAGGAAGGAGGATCCAGTGCTGTACATCCCCGGCAAAGCGGTCGATTAGTGGGTGCAGGTTGTGTGCTACATATTCCGAGAAAGTCCCTGAGACCATATGTCCAGATAGCGGAAGTCTCCACCCGATATGGCATGCCCCGGGGGACTGCCACGTCGTCACCCTTCACTGGGAACCGGACCGATTTACCCCAGTTAACGCTGAGTCCACTGAATTCCCCAAAAGTCATCAACATTTGGGTTATGATTGGGCATGCGTAGTCTGGGTTGCTGAGATAGAGTAGCAGGTCATCTGCATATAGGGATACCCTGTCCTCTCATCCGTCTGGCCAGCAAAAGCCTGACCATGTAGTAACCTGTCGGAGCCATTGGGCAAGCGGTTCAATCGCTAGGGCGGATAGAAGGGGGGGGGAATAGTGTCATGATGCCTACCTCTAAGGATCCAGGCCGGGCCCAGCAAACCCAGAGGCAGACATCATTCACTCCAGGGAAGTCTCAGCGGGCCCAAGTCGGGGCCCTTTGGACTCAGTCCTGGCGCCTTAGGCGCCAGGCTCATAGTGGACCCCAGTCCTGGTCCTTAGGCGCCAGGCTCATAAAGGAGGATTTATGTGTAAGTGCTTGGGTGCACACTTACCTGATGCAGACCTTGCTGCTTCATCCAGGCCCTCTTGAGGCTTGGATGGGACTACTTTACCTGTGGGACTACTTTCCACCCGGGTGTGGTCGGGGAAGGATACATACCTGATCGGTGGAAGGATACATACCTGGAACTTCTTCCAAAGCTATTTAAACCCCACCCGAACAGCCACACGTGCTTCGCGTTGTTCTGCACCTAGCAGCTGGACGCTCACCGTGTCTGCTCCTGCATCCTGACTTCTGCCACGCCTGCCAGCACCCTGGATCACCTGCAAAGGGAGAAAGGAGGAGAATTGGAGAAGGAAAGACCTTACCTGCTAAATCTGCATCCCGGAATCATTTCACCGACGATCCTGAAAAGGAAGACATCATTTTAAAAGCATTTCACTACGATCGCTGCAGCGCTGCATTTTACTCACCTTTTCCAGGCGCCTCCATCTTCCGGATCATCCGGATTTCGCCACGTCCCGGCGCCTAGGGGAAAAAAGACAAGAACAAAGGTGAGAGGGAGAAAAGGAATAAGGAAAGCTCAATTTCCTGAAAACTTACCCGTTGGGTTTTTCCACTTCATTTCGGGTCCTGCCGCTTCCGGACCCCCGCCCCTAAGGGAGGAAAAAAGGCTAAGACATTGAGCGAATGCAAAGACATTACCTGAGCGCTCATCCCGAACTTACCTGTCATTTACTGAAGCTGCACGTTTCACTTCGGGTCGGCGCCATATCTCCGGCATACCGAACCCCGGCCCCTATGGGGAAAAAGACATAAGAATTAACGCTTGCTGCAATAAGACTACGAACATTATTAAGGCTTGAACTTTTGGACAGAACTTATACTGCGTCTTACCTGAACAGTCAAGCTTACCTGAACACCAATCCTCAATCCAGTGAAGTAACTGGGTTTCAACGCGCCCCTGCATCAGAAGCAGGATGGAGAGCTCTTCCTTCCAGATCCTAAGGAGGATATTCCTGCGAGCCTGAGAAGCTAGAGTTGAGGGGCCCATCCTGTTCATCTTTGGAGTCCGGCGCCCCACCTTAAGGAAGCATCAGCACCCGAAGCCGCGCCTCCGTGGGAATCAGGTGAGCGTTACAGATAGAGGACAGCCCTGTCGGTGCCTCTGCCCAGTGGGAAGGTCCTGGAGGTCCAGCCATTTACCATGACCGCAGCCATTGGCGCCTCGTACAGCAGTTGGACCCAGCTGAGAAAGGTCTCACCAATGCCCATGCGTCTCATTATCGCCCAGTCTTTCCCACACCACCGAATCGAACGCTTTCTCAATCAATTGCTAAAAGAGCAAGTTGCGCTTCGATGCTCGGGGCTTTTTCCAGGAGTAGATGCAACCTGCGTAGGTTCATTCTGGTCGATCTTTGCGTCATAAAGCCGCACTGGTCCGGAAGAACCAGTGAGGATATGACCTGTTGAAGTCTATTGGCCAGTGCCTTGGCCAAAATCTTTGCTTCGCTGTTAATAAGCGATATAGGTCTGTATGATGTGCACCGGTCAGGGGGCTTTCCTTGTTTGGGAATAACCACAATGTTGGCCATTCGTAGGTCCAGTGGAAGGGTGCCCTGTCATTTGGCCGCCAGGAATAAATCCCAGAGGGGGGGCCGCCATCTGGTTTCTGCCCAGCTTCCTCCAGGTCTCGGCCGGGAAGCCGTTAGGGCCTGGTGTCTTCCCGGATTCTAGCTGGGACATGGCCTCCATGATTTCGGCCTCGTCCAGTTCCCTATCCAGATATGTTGTCTGCTGCTCTGAGAGGTGCGGGAGCATAATCTCGTCCAGAAGGGACGGATCTACCAGTGATGTTGGGGCAGCATAGAGTGCGGCATAGAATTTAGCAAAGGCCTCTGCTATTTCTGGGTCTGTTTGGGCCAGTCCACTGGGGCCTTCTGTGATCTGCCTGACTTGTCTGTGCCCTTCCTCCCGACGTTCCAGCCAGGCCAATAGTTTGCCGGCTTTGTCGCCGTGTTCATAGATTCTGGTCCTTGACTCCCTATGCACTTGCTTTGCGTTCTCTAGTGCTGTGTTGTGCAGGGTTGCTCTGGCCTTCACGAGGGAGCGGAGGGCGTCAGGGGTGGGGTTGGCGACATATCTATTTTCCCATTCCTTTACGGCTTCCTCTGCCTCCATAACTTTCCCATGGTGTTCCCTCCTTTTATTACACGTCCAGGCCGTTAGTTCCCCTCTAAGTACCGCCTTATGGGCTTCCCATAATGTCACCGGATCCTCTACTGAACCTGCGTTAATTTCAAAGAATTCGTTGGATTTTTCAGTGATGTGTTCCACGAATTCTGGAAGGCCTAAATAATAGTTATTTGGCCGCCAAGTCCTGGGAGGCAGGGGTCTATCTGTCTGGAGCAGTATCTCCAGGGGAGAATGGTCAGATATGCTGCAGGGAAGGAGTTCTGCTGTTTTTACCCTGTACGCTTCAGGGGTCGGAAGGAAAAAGTAATCCAGCCTGGACAGGGAAGCGTGGGCTCCCGAGTGAAAGGAAAAACCCTGATCTGTAGGGTGGAGGTCTCTCCATAGGTCACTTAGGCCTAGAGCTGATGCAAAGGTCGCTAGCCGTGTGGGTTTGTTTTGGTTTCGGTTCCGTATGTGGGTCCGGTCCCGTGTATTACACAACATCATTAAAATCCCCCACAAGGATCCATAGATCAGGCTGTTGTTGCGCCATCAATGCCGTGACATCCCTCAAGAGAGCATCCTCCAACCCCGGTGGGAGTATATCGCCAGAATAGCCACCTCCTCCCCCCCCCCCCACAGAATGCCTCTGAGTAGCACGAAACGGCCGCTGGGGTCTAGTTCCACTGTCATCAGTGCAAAGGGGAGCCGTTTGTGTAGGAGGATCAAGACACCCCGGGAACCCATCGTGTACTCTACGTGATAAACTAATCGCTAGTTAGTCCTGCGGAAGAATCGGCAGGTCAACCTGCTAGGTGTGTCTCTGTAAGAAAGCAATGTCAGGGGAACGCCTGTTTAGGAATTGCATTACAAGCCGACGCTTGATACTTGAGCCCATGCCATTTACATTCCATGTGAGGATCCTTGGGGATCTGTGACGTTCAGTAACTACCATTGGGACATGTGCGCCTCCCCCTGTGAAGCCATTATGTTGTTGTGTGGGCATTTCTGTCTAGGAATCCAATTTGTTGTGCCAGATGCGTGTGTGATATATATATGACTGTGAGAGTACAGTGGTCGTGCCCGGTGAAATCGTGGGTGTTGGGCATGATATGTTTCGCGGTCTTGTAATGAAAATTAGAGTGATGTAACTTCCCGGAAAATTTCTAACATAACTCCCCATCCCCCGTCCCCATACTCATCCCAACATGAAGTATCTGTCGCCCGAACTCTACTCTACGCTAATAACTATGTCGCTAGATCAACTTGATATAAACTGTTATTACTTTCCCACCGACTTACTACTCCTTCTTGGGTCAAGTGTCTGGAGTCTGGGGGGGGGGGGAGGGTTGGCGTTCGCCGATGGCATAGTTTGTTGATTATGATTACATATAATGCGTTTGATCCTTCGTGCATAGGCGGCGGTGATCCCTTTCTGGTAACAGCCCAAGCAAGGTGTTTGTCACGGGTGCCTGCCTAGAAGGCAGTCGGTCAGTGTGCTGTTTTGATATATCCTTCCATTGTTTCGTTTAGCCAATGTCTGTTAACCGTGCTAGGGATTGGGGCCCCCATTAGGTTTATTCTGATTCTCCTTTATAGGTTGTCGGGCGGGTCTTTCCTCCCTTGGTCTCGGTCTTCCCCTGCGATTTTGATCGGCCCCGGTACAGTCTCCTCCAATGTGGGTCTCCGCCCATCTCCATGCTGCCTGTGGATCAGTGAAGTGGACTGTCTTGCCTTCATGTTGGATCTTCAGCTGTGCCGGGAACAGCAGCCCATATTTCACATTCATAGAGTGAAGCTTCCTTTTCAAGTGTTCAAAGGACTGTCTGGCCTTCTGAACTTCGCGGGTGTAGTCCGGGAAGAAGGCGATCCTGGATCCATTATATACCACCGTCCCTTGTGTTCTGGCCATCTGTAGGATGGTGTCTCTGTCGCAGTAATTAAAAATGTTCACGATAATTGCCCTTGGGGGCGCCCCGGGGTTGGGTGACCTGTGGGCACGCGATGTGCACGTTCCACCGAGAAGTTCGAGAAGGTTTTCTGCAAAGAGATCTGCCAGCCATTCCTCCAGGAAGAGTTCCATGCTAGGACCCTCTGTGCGCTCCGGCAGGTCTAAAATGCGAATGTTATTGCGTCGGGACCTGCCCTCTCCCTCCTCCACACAGGCTTCCAAGGTTTTCAGGCAGTTCAGTGTTTGTGTGAGTTGCTGGTGCACACCGCCTAGGTCGTCCTCCACGCTAGATATTCGCTGCTCTGCTTCTCCCGTTCGGGATGAGAGTTTCTGGAGGTTGTGGCGAAGGAACGAGACCTCGGTGGAAATAGTTTTTGCTCCATTGAGGAGCGCAAACTGGCGATTGCGGCCATCACGTCCTTTAGTGACAGGGGGTTCTTCCATTGGAGGGGGGGGTCGTCCCTGGGTCCTCCGCGTTTGGTGCTGGCTGTGTGCTCGTGGCATATTGATCCATGGTGCTTTGCGTTGTGGTTTTCTTGTTTCTTTCCTTGCCCATGATGTTGAATCCCGCAGAAATGTGAATGTGAGGACTAGTCTCTCGTGGCGTTGTCTGGGCCTCCACTTGTGACTGAGTTGCCCCTGCTATATTGCTTCCTTGTCGCGGTGTTCGCAACTGCAGCTTCAGCCTCCCCAGGGCTCGGAAAAGGCCGTGGTTGTTGAGCAGGATCCGGCGCGGGGTTCCAGTCGTTATAAACGATTGTGGGGAGAGGGAGCTGCCTGCTCAGTGTTGGGGGCTTGGATCTTTCCGCCTCGATCGCCTCCTGGCCGTGCACCTCAGGTCATCTCACCCCAGATCACCCGCACTGCCTGTGTTGTTGGTCTAGGCGGTCCTGTCGCTGGTGGGTGTCCCGTTACGTTGTTCCTCCCTGGAAGTTCTCGCCGCCGCGTTGGTATGCTGGGGACTTCCCTCGCAGCGGCCCACCAGTCACAGGCTGTCGCGCAGGAGTCCCCTCCAGGCCGCTTGGGTTGGCGTAGCGGGTATATCGGGCCTGCTCACCGTCCCCGTCCAGGCTTCTCGTCCGTGGGTGGCTCCGGTTGATATCACCAGCCGGGGTCTGTCGCCTCCAAGGATTGCCGCGAGTCGGGATGGCGAACAAAGAAGGCTCCAATCGCAGGTATCGGGTTGGCAGGGCCCTCCCAGGCCCCTCCAGGGGGACTTTTAGAACGAAGGCTGGTTCAACAGGTTGGGACCACGGGCGGGCACCTTCCGGCCTTCGCTGTATTTTAGCGCGTTTCATGCGCGGCGGCCATTTTGTTTGCCGTCGGAGATCCCACTTCGCTGTTTTTCGGCGCCGATATCTTGCTCCTCACGCAGCGGATTTGGTCCACTTCTGTCGTGTGCAGCCACTGGGTTCCGCTGCACGAAAATCTTTTTTTTGGTGGCATCAACTTCCCAAATCAAAGGATATTAGCAGGATATTTCGGGCGGCCACAGGAGCACCTAGGAATCACATCTCCATTGCGTGCTTGCTGGCCACGCCCCCCTTGTAAAACATTGTTTAGACTGCACCTCTTACCAAGGAGGCCTTTTTGCAAAAGCCATCCTTTATTCAGTACATAATTAAACTCTGGTACTCCCTCCTCCAAATTACTACTGCTGTGGGAGACTATCTAAGATGAATAAGTGGGAAGACACAATCCATTCGAAGAACAAGTTACTTACCAACTGTAACGCACATATTCCTCATCGACCATCCCAACCTGTACTTCCTTAAGAGCCTGACATCCTTCGATGCCTGATACAACTGATGCAACCATTAACACCAAAAAAACAGAACTGAGACCAACGGGCATGGCTCGAGCCCTTTATACGACGGATGGCGTCGACACTCAACGGCGGCCCTCGAGGGACTAAATGCAGCCTAGAGCACAGCTCCCTCTGGGAAAAATGTTTTTCGAAGAAAGAAGCCGCAAGCGGGAAGATCATATCCAGTTGAAAGAACGTTACAGTTGGTAAGTAACTTGTTGTTCTGTTAACCTCCTCCTTAAAATGTCACCTACTTCAGTCACCTGTCTGATTGCTACTGGCTGATCTCGAACACAATTGTTCATGCTGATTTTAATGTACTGCTGATTGTTCTTTGTGAAGTGCTTTGTATTTATTGAGTTTTATATAGTGCTTTTTACCAAATACTGGTTGATCATTAGCCTTCCATTCATTGGTAAAATCATTGACGAAGTAGTGGCCAGCCAACTCCTGATTAAATCCACGTACAAGTTCTACTTGCTGACTAGCAATCTGGATTTAGACCCTCATCCTGCATGGAGTCCGCTACCAGTCAGGTCATACACAACACACTCCAGTTCATGGACGAAGGTAAATCTTGCCTCTTGGTCTGCCACCTTGCCACCTTGCTGCCATGTCAACAGTCGACCAGACCATAGCCTTTTCATTGATGGAATGAGTTTCACAGACAGTTATCTGGTATGCCTCCTAGATCTCGAATAGATATTGAACCGTCCAAATGGTCAGCTGTCTGTCAGAGCGTAGTGTTGCATGCAAATTCCCACAAGGCGCAATCATCTCTCCAATTATCTGGAAATCTATATATGTAGCATCCTTTTTGGCTACCGAAACCTCTATCCAACTTGAAGAAAATGTGTCCTGCTAGGCCATCCATCTAAACTCAAGTTCATCCTAACATGCATGTCTGCTTAACACCTTGATGGAATCACTCTGGGCCAGCCACATTGCCAAAGAACCTTGGTTCTTTATCGTCTGCAACCGCTCCTTCTAGCAACACATTATCAAAAAAGTCCAAACTGCCCAGTATCTTCCGAAAGGTTAAAACCCTTCCTCCCACCAGAGGACTTTGGAACCGCGGGCCAATCCTTAATATCATACCTTGTTGAAGAGATCGATCTCCTTGCTGTTTTCCCTGCCCTGCAAACTGCTGCATGCTTGATCACAGAACCGAAGAAATGTTACTACGTCGCCCATGTTCTAAAGAGAAAACTGCACTGGTTCCTTATTCCAGCTAGGATACTCTTCAGCATAGCCTTTATCACACACTAGGCAATTTTCCTTTGCACCAACCTACGTTGCCAAGCAACCTCTGACTCAGGTAGCATGTGCACTTTATGGAATTGCAGAACTGTAAGGCTCATGGCAAGACTTGCGCACAAAGGAAATAAAATGTAAAGCATGAATTTTCTTCTATTTACCAGCATACGTGAACGCTAGTCCAGCTGCAATTAGGATGGACCAAAGCCCTTGCAGTTCATGAAGGGCCCCAAAACCCTGCTCTTCAAGGTGTAATGAAGGAACACATAGGACCCTCTGCTCCTCCAATAAGCGAACCACTGTGGTCCAGCACCTGCCGATCTTTAGCCGGAACACCCTTTTGCGGCCAGCGTATACCTTTTTGGAATAACCCTTTAACCTTGTACAACTTACTTCCTAGCTGGGTAGAAGCCCAAATATATAGCATCGGAAATCTAGTCATTGTTCCATATGGTTGGGGTCCAATCGTTTGTATTTGGTCACAGAACAAGCATTGTTTGTACATATATTCATGTCCTATCCCAAAGGCTTTTTTTGGAGCTACAAACTGGCGATGGTGGAGCATTACAAGTTATGATGATGTATTCTCTATTTGGGGTTAGTGTGATTAGATTACCATTCAAACATGTTCAGCTTTTAATTACCCCTGGAAACGGTTTACTTGGATATTTCTTTAAATAATGATTTAAATGAAACCAGGGGATGAGCGAGTTATTAATTGACCAGGTGCCTTTGGACTCTCCAAAGAATGTGCTAAAACAAGACTGTGATGCATATATGGAAGATAGAGGGGATAATCTGGCAAGTTAGGAATCCTTGTAGTTGAACAAGCCACAATACGATTTCTTGTATATACCACATCTCTGATCCTCATGCTCTTTGACAGATTGTTCCATGAAAATGAACTCCAGGCTTGCTCTGTTTAATCTGTGTTTCTTTTTCTTTAAACTTAATCAGAAGTCCTTCCTTTTATTTTTCTACTCCAAACATGTCTTTACTAGTGGACTGAATCTTGGCAAAGCGGAATTAAGTGAGTCGCACCTATTTTAGCAAAAAGGTACTAACACAACTTCTCACTTTTTTTTTCTTTTTTGCTTGGCTCATTATGATTCCTCTTTTGTTGGTGTTTTATAAAAACAAAGTAAATATATTTTGGTCACTGGTATAGCCCTCTAGATATTTTAACAATTGCGTATATAAATGTATCTGAATGGGCCGTTGTGTCCCTCTCATTCCAGAGCTGTTTTGATTCCAATTGTTTAGTCATTTTATTTCGGAGTCATTTTCGTTTGGCTGAGGTTGCCCCATCCATGTCTCCATAGGAATTCAATTGCATTTGGTGACTCTGGAACATTTACACTTGTCTAAAAGTTCAAATACATCAAGGCAGGATTCAATATGTGATTGTTTTGAGGGTTCTATCCCATTTCATCGGCAGTCATTTTTACGACTGGTATTTTTACGAATACATTTTTCTGAAAAAAGTAGACATTTTTATTTTTGGGAGCGTTCCCCCACCAAGCCGCCCCTTGCCACACCTATTTTTACTATTCCCGACACCCCCAACTCCTTATCTGGCAGCCCTGCCCCCCAAATGTCAATAAATTATTTAGGCAAGTGTTACCGTTTTGAGAGTGGGGGAATTGGAACTGCCTTCCCTTTCAGATCATCAAACCCTTAACCACTCAGTTTTCAGCATGGTGTCATGATCTATTTACTGCTCTGTATATGCTTGATAACACTTGTATCACTGTTGTATTTAATAGCTCAATCCACACCGAGAGAAAGGGTTTTTCAGTGGTTTTATGTTTGGGCTTCATGGGGTGGGGGAGGGAATGCAGACTGGTATTTATGGACTACGTTGTGTGCGGCTTGATGTGTCCACTCATTCTGGTTTTGGTACATAGGAAACCTGTTGCTCCTTAGGATAAAAAAGCTGCAATTAAGAGTCTTAATTTGTCCAACTCTTAAATGCTTGAAACAAAACAAAAAGTTTGAAAGCTGTAATCTGCATTATATACTTTTTGATAGTTCGACCCTTGAAGAGGTGTCTTCAGTGACTTATCGGTACCAAGTGAAAGACTGCTTAAGTATTTGAATGATTAACCTCCTTAAAATGTTTGGATAACTTTCATAGGACATTTGGCATGTATATTCAAGGAGTGTCTGTAATAGCTTTGACTGTTATTTTTTTGAATTTTTCTTGCAGATTCGGGTCTGTTTTTCTTTGGGATACTGGGTCTTCTGTGGGTGAGGTTGGAGGCCACAGCAAGGTGATAAACAGTGTAGACATCAAACAAACCAGGCCCTATCGTCTAGTAACTGGGAGTGATGACTGCTTCTCTGTGTTCTCCGAGGGACCCCCATTCAAGTTCAAGTTTACACTGAGTGTAAGTTTATTTTAATTGTTTTCCAACTTATTTTGTATAGTAATATGTAACTGCCTTATCAACAGTTTGTATTGTCTGTCCTCTTTGTGGAGGACTCTTATGGTGATTACAAAACAGTCAGGCGCCTGTTTCCCCAACCCCCACATTTGTTTTGTTTTTGTTTCGGATGTCTGTTGTTAGAAAGTTGCCCTAATGGATAATCACTCAAGATCTTGCAGCCAGTGCAGTGAAACCTGGCGTCATTGAGATGTGTATATTGGAGAGTCCCCAAAGACCTGGGCATTTAAATGCTGTTTTATCCACACTCCTTCTCTTGGCCTTGATTTTAGGGGTTTGATTTGCTTTCTGATTTTTAAGGTGTGTGGGACTCGGTTCAGCAGTATGAGAAAAGAATTTTGTTGGGGGTCCAGTCGACCCTTACCATTTAATTTCGATCTTTGCTGCATATTTTGTTTCTTGCATGACATTGGTTAACATTTATCTACAACATACATTCATTACCAAGATTTCTGGATTTTTACTCTGCTACCTTTTGGATTTTGAGGATTATTTGTGCACTGTTGTCTTGGTTAGAACAGCGTAGGCTAAAGCTTTGGATCAGTTCAGGAAGGTGGCTTACATTGAGAGGAGGCAGTGTTAGTTACTGGTTAACCTGGCCACTCGCCCCCTGTGTTCATTGACGGGGAGGGAAAGAGCAATAACTTTATAAGGAGATCCATTTAAGCCTAAACTGAAGGTCCTACTTGGACTGGTTATTTGGTTAGGGTCACTAGGCTCATTGTATTGGAAGGAGGTGAAAGGGATTATGTTTGCCAGGCTGTCTTCCCATTCTGGAGGCCATCCCAAATGGTGAATACAAATTGTCACTGCAAAGGTGCAAGCCCTTTTACTAGCTACATCCTCTTGAACTTCAATAAACTTGCAGCTCTTGGCTTGCACAATATTTACAAACGGTAAAGAAAAGGAGTATCTGATTATTTCTGTGTT
Organism: Ambystoma mexicanum; assembly: GCF_040938575.1. Classification (NCBI taxonomy): domain Eukaryota; kingdom Metazoa; phylum Chordata; class Amphibia; order Caudata; family Ambystomatidae; genus Ambystoma; species Ambystoma mexicanum. The sequence continues at coordinate 1,337,768,235 of NC_090937.1, forward strand.
TGTCAATCTGCTTAGAATCACATGCTGTGTATAGTCCCACATCCAGTGGTAACCGCAGAGTATTGCATCTTGTCTTTCGAGAATCAAAAGGGGACGTCGACATGGGCGTCCCTGTAACACTATCCTTACGTGAAGTGTAGTGTACCCAAGATCCCTCACGCGTTGATGTCCCGCTGATTTGTCCAGATAACTGGTCGCCCTTATGCGGAGTTCGTAAAGAACATTGCTATTGTCCAACGACCTTTGGTCGAATAATTCTATAAAGATAGTTAAGATCACCCCTCCCTTGTCTCAACGGCTGTTCCAGTTTCCGCCGAAGACCTGCGAGATTCGACGGACGGTGATCCTGTCGCCTACCATGTGGCCTGGCCTTCCACCGTCCTATACAGTAGGGAGAGTGGGGTTGGGTGGACATTTCATTTCAAACGGAAAATGCCTTTCCCTTTCTTCCCTCTTTCCCAGTTGGTCTTAAGTCACTCTGTGTGACCTCAGCTTTGGAGAGGACTCCATTTAGATTCTGCCCTATTTGTAAGAGCAAATTCCCATGGAAGGATAAGCACAGACAGTGTAAGCAGTGCTTGCCCCTCTCTCACAAAGCGGAAGGGTGTGCGGCCTGTAAGCTCCTCCGCCTCAAGACTTTGAAGGAGCGTAGAGTAAAACGGTGGGCGGCCTATGGTATGTCCAAGGCCGGGTCTTCTGCCTCTACCATCGAATGTGACGACGGCGAGAGTGACTCAGACCTCCGAGCCGGAGGTTGTTGACCTTTCAACAGAACGCTTGCGTTTCGTATCGTCTGTCCCCGGGCAATCCAAGACAAAGGGCGCTACCCTAAAAACACATAGTTCCATCGATACGCATCACAGGAAGGCGTACGGCGACGATAAACCGAGGACTCAAGATAAGGGCTTACCAACGCCGACTGTTACGGCACTACTGGAAAAGGTGGCCGATGGGGGGGGAAGGGCCCCGATTCCGGCGAAACAGACTCCCTTACAATCGTCAGATATACCTGCGCGCCTCCCGACTGGTAAGGACGTCGAGGTCAGCCTGGCAAGAATTGTGGCTGCTGATTCTCAAAAACAATCTAGGGACTCTCCGAAAGTTTCCGAAAGGCCCTGCTGAGATCTAAAGATAGCGTTCAGAAGTCGCGAGAAGGACACAGGGATACCCCACCTTCATCGGTCCCGCCAGAGGACTTCTCTGAAGGAGAGGAAGGACTTACTTCGACGTTAAGGCACAGATCTCTAAGGTTTTCGACGGAAGAAAGTGCTGGGGACACTTCGACGGAAGACTGAGAGAGACACCTTTCCACCCCTAGACCGTTCTAGGTCATCAGTCTGGACTAGGGAAAAGTTTGAGAACTGCATGGAAAGGGTGGAAAAGTTTGTTTCACGTGCAGAACAACCTACACCAAGAAGGCCATGGGAGGAAAGCCCTGCTAACCCTAGAGCTAAATTCCCAAGGCGTTTGACCCCTCTTTAGAAGAGCACATACATAATTATGACCATACTGAAGACATTCCAAAAGTTAAGGTACAGGAAAATGCTTTCTCTTATGAGCCCATTAAAGATCAGCCCATTGAAGGCTGGGGGGAGGACCCAGATGTGGGTGACCCTCAACTATGGCAGTCCCCAGAGCCACAAAACCCAGACCCGTATATTCTGGCTTTGGACTCTCCTCAAAACAGCCCTACAAGAAATCCCTCTCCTATTGATGATCAACTGACGTTTAAAGTAATGTTACGTAAGGCAGCTGATCACTTTAAAATTGCCACTGAAGAGGCAGCACCTGAAGCCTACTTTGTTGAAGATACACTCCGAGAAGCCGCCAACCAGCCAGGCCATCCCTCTCCTCAATTCGATTAAAAAAAAATGCCTGGCTCCAGCCTTGACTACACCAGCTCTTACGAGAGGTGTAAACCCAAGAATTGAAAAACTTTCGCCCTTCTCCCTCATGACCTCTATATATTAGAGGTCATTCCACCCCATATTCTTTGGTAGTCACTACCACAAGAAAAAGAGCCAGGGTTCCCTTGTCAACAGGCGAGGCACCCCCTGACAAAGAAGGAAAAAGACTTTATTCCATGGGTAAGAGGGTTACCACAGCGGCAGCGTACTCTACGCGTATTACCAATAACACCACACTATTGGCCAGTTACACGGATGCACAATGGGCTTTAGTACAAGAAGGCCTACAAGAGGCTCCAGAACCTCTACAGACCCGTCTACTTATCGCAGTCTCTGAGGGTAGGCAAGTTAACCAAAGAATTTTAAAGAACACTTTGGATTCTGCCGAGACGGCCAGTCGAGCCCTCGCCTAGGGCATTCTCCTCAAGACACGCATGGCTTCGAAATTCGGGGTTTAAACCTGAAACGCAAGCGTCTCTCTTATAAACAAACCTGTGGAGGAATCCAACCTGTTTGGAAAGGTGGACGATGAGGCCTTAGATGCCGCGAAAAAAGAACATTAATCCCTAAAGTTTGGACCAAATTACTCCGAGGCCCTCCACAAAGCTTGGATTTGGAAACTGAAGGTTTTTTCTTGGCCAACGCGCCACTCATCAACAATACTCTTCAGGAAACAACTGGAAGTCTCTACAAGGGACCAACACTTACATTACCCTGTACCCTCAAAGTGGACAGCGCAGTGGTAAGGGAAGAGACAGGAACCCTACCCCCAGAGGTTCTCCTGCCTCAGGTTCCAAATGATTCGAAGATTCGGGTCCCCTCCCATGCCTCCCTGGTCAGGGACCGGCTGACATCATTCCTGAAAGCATGGGAGGGAATAACCACGGACCAGTGGGTGCTAAAGACCATAGCACACGGGTACTGTGTAGAGTTCAATCGGTCCCCAAAATTCAGACCTCCACGACAACGAAGACTAACACCGGAACATCTTTGCATACTTCTTCAAGAAGTCGAGGTGCTGGAACAAAAAGGAGCCATAGAGATCGTACCTCTATCACAGGTAAGAGGGTATTTATTCAGTGTACTTCTTTGTACCCAAAAAGGATCTAACCATGTGTTCCTGTTCTAGATCTGCGCCCAGCGAGCAAATTTGTAAAACCACAAAAAATGTTCATGGTCACTCTGCAACTCTGGATATGAAAGATGCCTACTTTCATATTTCGATGTTGCCAGTGCACAGAAAGTACCTCAGGGTTATGATAAGAGAACAAAAATTATCAGTACAAGGTACTACCCTTCGGCATAGCATCTGCACCAAGGGTGTTTACAAAGGTACTAGCAGTAGCGGCAGCACACTTGCGCAAGCAATCTATTCCAGTATATCCTTACCTCGACGACTGGCCCATAACAGGGGACTCTTCCAAATCGTGTCTATCAAATACCCAAAAGACGATAGATATTTTATTCAGGCTGGGATTCTCTATCAACGAGAAAAAATCCAGCTTAGACCCCAGTCAAGTCAAACAATTCCTAGGGGCTCTAATTCAAACAAACCACAGCCTCGTCTTCCCCCTCCAACGAGAGGGTTCAAAACATGTTGTTTCAAATCCCTCACTAACCATTCGAGAGGTAACAGTACGCAAGGCTATGCGTCTGCTAGGAATGATGGCGTCCTGTATCTACTTCCTCGCATGCACCCAATGTAAGAGTGGCTAAGCAACCAGTGGTGTCAGGGCAACGGACAGTGGAACGATTTAGTAGTGGTCTCGCCGGCCCTAGTTCTCTCGTTACGGTGGTGATTGGGGGGGAAAACCTCTTGAAAGGGAAATCCTTCACCACCCCCGCAGTGGAAGCCACTCTAACTACAGACGCCTCCCTTACAGGGTGGGGAGCCCACCTGCTCCAGCAGACTCCAAGCAGAGTTTGGTCGCCAGACATAGCGTCCAACCACATAAACCTGCTGGAACTGCTGGCAGTGTTCAAAGCCCTGAAAGCTTATCGAAACACAACTACAGGGAAAGACTATTTGATATTTATTATGTGTGAAGATTTTGCATATTTTATTCCTGTAATCCTTAATTTCATATATCTAAAACTTTTACCTCAACTGTATATACCTGTAACATTGTAAGCCTTGAATATTCTTCTGCCTGCGCCCTGCTGCCCCTGGGTATGGTGCGCCATATAAATAAATAAATAAATAAACAAACAAACTATCCTTATCCTTACAGACGGCACCACGGCCATGTACTATCTGAACAAACAGGGAGGCACTCATTCTCCAGTGCTGTCCAAACTGTCTCAGAACATTTGGAAGTGGGCTCTCAAACGCCACATGTTCCAGTTACCACAACATATTCCAGGGAAATCCATCTTCTGGCAGGTGTACTCAGCAGAGACTTCCCGTTGCCCAGGGAGTATGAGTGGCAATTACACTGAGACATCGTCACCAACGTTTTCCACAGATCGATCTGTTTGCGACCCTGGAAAACGCCCAATGCCAAGATTACGCCTCTAGGTACCCCCAGAACCGATCCAAGGGGAACGGACTCTGGATAACATGGTCAGCAAAATTTGTATATTCACTCCCACCCCGCCCCCCAACCCCCGACTCAACTTCTCAAAAAGATCGTGCACAAGATGCACCAGGAACCAGTCACAATGATATTGGTGGGCCCACAAACCCAGGTTTGCTCATCTGATGGATATGTCCCCATCTCCGGCCTTGGCCATACAACATGTTGTCGCAAGACAAAGGGCAGACGCTTCACCCATGCCCGCAGACATTGAACTTAGCGGCCTGGCTCCTGAGGTCATAGAATTCGGACACCTGCAGCTACCTCAAAGATGTATGGACTTCCTCAGGGAGGCAAGGAAACCCAACACTAGATATTGCTAATCTAGTAAATGGAAACGGTTTGTCATCTGGTTTAACTCAGAGCATCAACCCAATCAACTGCTCTCCCACTCACATTGTCCTATAACTAACTCACTTACTTGACTCAGGCCTAGTCTTCAACTCAATAAAGGTGCACCTAGCGGCACTTTCAGCATATACATCATCACAACAGAAGGTCTCATGGTGGAAGATACCAGTGATTAAAGCTTTCATGGAAGGGGTAAAAATAATTCACCCTCCCATTTCTAAGCCGGCTCCCAGATGGGACCTAAATGTGGTGTTAACTAGGCTTATGGGAGCTCCTTTCGAGCCCAAGCACAAAGCAAGTCTTAAGAACCTCACCCTCAAGACTGCTTTTTTAAATGGCAATCACCTCCATTAGGAGGGTAAGTGAACTGCAGGCACTCTCTTTTCTAGATCCCTTTTTTTAACCGTTCACAAAGACAAGGTGGTTTTGCGCACTCACCCTAGATTTGTGCCTAAATTAATTTCCAAGTTCCATGTGAACCAGTCAATAGAGCTACCAACGTTCTTTCAAAATCCCTCAAGTCTGGAGGAAAGAACCCTGCATACACTGGATGTACGCAGAGCTGTCATGTTCTATGTGGAAATAACTTGTCGACTAAGGAAGACTAATCCGTTTTTCGTGTCAGTGGCCACAGGAAAAAGAGATGCAGTCTCCAAATCCACTATTTCTAGATGGATTGTCAATTGCATTACACTCTGCTACCATCTTGCGAAGAGGGAACTGCCCTTCAAGCCTAGAGCACACTGTACTCTAGGCACTGGGACGTCCATAGCATTAATTGCAAATGTTCCTCTTGAGTCCATTTGCAAAGCTGCAACCTGGAGTTCTGTACACACCTTTACAAAACACGATTACCTAGAAACTCATTCTAGGTCTGATTCTCAGGTGGGACAGACAGTACTAAGACAATCTTTTCACTACTGTTCCTTCTCACAACCAACCTCCAACTCCGGGTACTGCTCGCTAGTCTATGCACAGCATGTGATTCTAAGCAGATTGACAAACATCAGAAGACATGCATTACTTACCGTAAAAGCATTTCTGATGGTTTTATCTGCCTAGATTCACATGTGCCCACCCTTCCTCCCCGCTCGGATAGAAGGAACATAGACGTCGTACTACTTTCTCTCTCTTTTCTGTACTCAGTCACGATAGTCTCCCTCTTGGCAGAAAAATTACAATCGGACGGACCTCAACGCGTGATGGATCTTGGGAACACTACACGTCACGTAGGGATAGTGTTACAGGCACGGCCATGTCGAGGTCCCCTTTCGATTCTCGAAAGACAAGATGTAATACTCTGCTGTTACCACTCTGTCGAACTATGCACAGCATGTGAAGCTAAGCAGATACAACCAACCATCTGAAATGCTTTACGGTAAGTAATGCATGTCATCTCGCCCATGCCACAAGTACATCATTTTCAAGTCCTTTTTCTTCCTATTTCTCTGTGGTAGCTGCTTATTGTAAAACAGGAGGCTGAATTTTTCCCAAGAACGCCTTCACTGTTTGAGCCCAGACACTCTGACTACATGCAGGTTTCTCCATGCCTTCCAAAGGCATTAGGGTTCAATTATGTCACAGAACCCTAGATGTATTAGTTTACTCACAACAAGAACACTTTGAAGATTTAGTTTTATGAAGCCTTTTGTAGCTGAATGTCGAGGACCTTTTAATAGATTAGGGTTCACCTGGAGGCTAAAGGGCTTAAACATTCTCTGCCTTTAAGGTATGGCCTACTGGAACAACCAATGGTAAAACATTAGGGCGAACAAAGTTCTAAATCTATCACCCTAAGACTCGGGGAGCAGCCAGAGAACCATTCCTTGAGATACTCTATCCTTGACACTACACTAGTTTACTAGTTATTTGGCTATTTATTCTAGAACATTCCCCTATATGCGTTTGTACAACCCAAGATCCTATTTTGTGAAAACTAATAAAACTTTAACTTGAACATGTGTTGTACATTTTGCATTTCTCAAATACCCTACAGCATCCTTCACTTTCTGTGAACCCTGTACATCAGATCATTGGATCTGACCTAGCCCAAGTTCTTTGTGGTCATGCGGTCCATTAAGTTCAATCATCTGTCTTTGGGGACAGGTTGAGGATCAACATCTGCCAACTATGCAGTGAGGTTGTTGCCAACAAATGTGACCTGACCTTGTTAAACACTGCAGAGAGAATATGCTTAACTTTCTTGTAGGCTTCGAGAAGAATCTACTGTGTAGTGCTAGCAGAAATGGACTCCACTGGTTTTATGGCGCATCTTATATTTGCTAGTACAGCATAGACCAAGCTCATTAACTACTGACCGTATGGAGAGCTACGTTTATAACTAGTGTGTTATGATCTGATTCTGGCCCATCTCTGGACAAAATACCACATACACTATTCAAAGCCAAGGGATCAAGATAAAGCCCTTTAATAGCTTCAGCTCACACCTAACATGTTGGCCATTATGGGAAGTACAAGCTTGTCGTGATGTGTTTTGTAAGAAACGTGGACTACGCATCGTCCTGTAATCATCTGGTGCTTCAGGGATCTTGAATCCTATTCTGCATCATTCCTCTGATGCCATACATTCCTGCTTTGCTATCTTGTATTCTAGATCACCTCTGAGCTGCTCATTGAAGTCTTCAATATGCTGTTTGGGCAGGACTTAATCACTGAAGCAGCCTACGGTCGTCTGAACTGCAACTATTATTCCCTTTTGTAGCCATGATCTGGCGCTCTAGTGTCGCTTTGCCTTGCAACAAAAAATTTGTTCTGTAAAATACTGGTTCCTCCTTTCAATCCCTTCTCTTTTATGGCTCCTTTTGGGTTCCTCCTCCAACTAGCATTTGAAATCTGGTAGTATTTGAAATGTATCTTAGGTTAGGTTATTTCTGTGTCCCTTTCCTCCATACTCCTGGAGGAGAGTTTGCTTCAGAGCAGCGTCTGATAAAACCATGCTATGGTACACGCCCCCTGCAAGGTAATTGTTTTTTATTTTTTTATAACGCGCTTCATTGTTGGGGATACTTTTCATTTTAGTGCTCTATTCATCCCACCTTAGAGACCCTTAGCTCTTTTGCTGGACTTTGTGAGTGAGCCCTTTATCTCACTTGCTCATGTATTTTGACCTGATTTGGATTATGTGTTTCCTTTATTTTTGGAGTCTGAAACTCCATAGGCATCTACATTTTGTATGCTGACATACAGCACTTTCAGTGCAGTGTCACAGATAAATCATTAAGGTTTCTCTTCAGGTTTAAATACCTTTTGTTGGGTGAACTACTGTTCTCAGGAATAATAAAGTGAAAATTGACATTACTTACCTTTTTTCTTTGTAGGTCCAGGACACCCCATCTTCTGTGGGGTGCTGGGGGGTTACTTAGTAGCCCCTTTTCTACTTTCTCATGTAACATTTATTATGTTACCCTCACTACTTTAAATGGCTGGTGAAAGTGGTTTAATGTTCCTACCATTGTGCTTTTATACCGCAGGATGAATCCTCAGCTGCAGTATAGCACCCATGGGTGACCATTGTTTCAAAATGGCCCGGTCTTCGCTTTTCGCCATTTCTTGTTTGGGTTTTACTTTGCGAGCCAAACCAGGTTTAACCCCTTTGTTCGTTTTGCCTTTGGTGGGCACCCGCATCTGGCTCCAGTGTCTCTGGCATGGCAGGAAGTAAGGGAGGTGCTGAAACTCCCCTGTCCTTAGTCACCAGGGTAACATGAATGCACCCAATCTTGATTGGCTGGCTGTCCTTGCAGGACAGCCATCCTGCTATGTGAGTGACAGCTAGGCTGTGCATGAATGGGAGAAACCTGCTTTAAAGACGAGGCTTCTTGGACTGAAGGTGGTCGACGACTGGTCAAAATGACCCGATGAAGAAACCATGAACGAAGCTTGCTGAATCCTCCTGGACCTTTAAATTACCCGGTGAAGCCCTGCTGCTGTGCTAACTACTTTTTCTAATCCATGAGAGAAGAAGTTAGTGGACATGAGAGAAGCTCCGGAAAGGACTACTTCCTTTGGGTTAGTGGGGCCAACTAACCCCGAGACAAACTTTGCTGGAAGACCTTCCCCAATTGGCTGTACTTTTGTTGCAGGAACCGAGTGCCAGGGGTCGAGAAATCCATAGTAAAGTGCAATGTCTGTAAGCCGGCCTGAAGCTTCAGGAGTCTGCCCAGGACCCTCCAGAAGCAGGACGACCAGAGCTCGAGTCCCCTCACCAGAGTGCAGGAGTCAAGGAGTGAAGGAAGCACAACCAAGATCTATGGTGGTGCTATTTACTGAGCGCTGAAACCGTGAGTGCCGCTGATCCGAAAAGAGCCTGTAGCTGCCACCGACCTTCGAATGGCTGTGCAGGAGTCCTCCAGATGTCCTCCCTCTTGTCCCCACGACTGAGGCCAAGGAACACAGGATCTGCATCGCTGCAACCAAACAGAAGCCAGCTGGATCCTCTTATTCTAACCAAAGGTACTGTTCTGACTTGGGGGAGGGGGGTGGCGGGGGTACTTACCTCTTTGTCTGTAGCTTGCTTTTCTCAGTTGAAACTTGCAGTAGCTGCTTCCCCCGGGTTGATTTCAGCTCTAACTTTCACATATGTAACAGCTAGTTGCCCTACAGTGATTTTTGTACAGCAATCTCACTAACTTTGTGCAAGACTTTGTACTATGTTAAGAAGTGCCGCAGCTCCCTAGACTTTGCGCCAGTTGACTTTCTGTCCTTGCTCCCTGCAGACTCTTCTATTCCTTTTTTGATTTTTACTGTCCCTCACAGGTGATACATTGGTTTTTAACTAATATTGCTGGGAAAGGTTTTTATCTAGACTTCATTGGGAGATTTAAAAGTGCTCACATGCTCTGAGAACCTGTTTAACCTTTTTCCTTCCGTTAACCTTTCCTTTCTACCAACCGCAGAATTTACAAAGTACCAAAGTGATATATAAATGCCAATACTGTCCTAGTTAGTGAAGTCACCTCAGGGTGTAGGAAGTGTGTATGAAGAATCTCTCTAAAGAGTGTATCTACTTTCTTTGTGTTGATTCTGAGAAAGTATTTTGAAGTGTATTTGATTGCTACATATATTGCCCTTTTTAAAGAATGCTTGTTTAAAAACTGCTAAAATTAATAATGATTTTAAATACAAACCTCTTGTATTGCTTGCAAGGTAGCTGGTGGGATTTTGTGTCCCACAGAAGTAGGACGTGTGGTTACAGTATTGGTTGAGGAAGATGATGTGGAGGAAGACGGCCTACTACTTGTTAAGAAAGGAACAATCTTTCCCAGTGCATTGCGGTAGTTGGATTTGGTGTGGCAGCACATGGAGGTGGTCCCTTAGGAGTAATGTCCTGATAGTCTGTGATGAAGTACAAAGTTGCACTCTGTGCATTTCACTTTTGTAGCTTTAGCCTTTGGTACGTTCCCAACAGTGGTAAAGAACTGGCACACCCATGATTCTCTCTGGTTGCTACAGGTAGGCACTTCCTCTACCTCATCTTCTTGGTCCTCTTCATTGGCTCTGTAAATGTGCTTTTTTTTTTTTTTGTGTGCAGGTACTCCAGCTGCTGGTGGTAGCTCTTGGGGGGTGGTGGGGTGGGGGGGGAGGGGGTGAGGGATGTCAATAGCTGATGCCATTTTTAAGATTATTAGCAGTTTTGCTACCTTTCTTCCAAGGATGTGCTTTGTAATAGATTGTGAATGGATAATGAGTAAGAATAGGTGTAGGAGCTGTGCAAGGGTACATTTGAGCTTGAAAGTTCCTAGATCAGTGAAAAATGCAGTTCCAAACTGTCCTCGAATCATGCCATGAGCCATGGTCACATGGACTGTCCGGAAGGTCCGCAATGACGTCCGATGTTCGAACATGTCGACGGAAGCAAAAACAGTCAAAGTATAGAAGTGTTAATGATGCTAGAAGGTGGGAAATTGAGTTTTAAGGTGAAACTTTGTTAATTGTACAAAAAAGTTACTATATTGGGGTAAGTATGATATTAGTAAGTTGTAGGAAAATAGCACGTACTGGTAGCCCATGAAATTCTCTGAAAAAAACAGACGCTGTGGTTAAGTTGCACCAATTTAAACCTATTAAATGAAAAAACGTTGTTAAAGGGACGTTATAGTTGCAAGTAAAACCAAAACCCCTCAAATTCACCAGTTGTGGTAATCTTAGCAACCATAACTCGCGCCACCCCTTCGCACTGCGAAGACTAACACCCAGGACATCAAATCGGGTCCTTTTCATGCTAGGCCCCGTTCCCTAAAACGGTGCATAGTTTTGCCTGAACACCCCCCCGCCCCCCCAATATTAGACCCTTGCATCTATTCTAACATCTCCTGCATGCACCTCCCTCCTCCCCTTGCTACCTTATGTTATCCTTTGTGATCCCCATTACCGAATTGCTCTGTCCAGACCTTTTGGGATGCAGGGCCAGCTCCCTTTCGCTCCTAACACCTGGTAGCCTCTCGTAAGGTTTCCGTGGATACATTTCATTAAAAAAGTTTACTTAACCTTTACCCCATCTTAGGTTTCCATGCCCCTGGGATATTGTGATGAGTCTCTGTTCGCTGTCTACTTTGCACACAGCCTCGAAGGTGAACCCTGTGTTTTTAAATTTCATTGATGGCTAATTCCATCCTTCTTTGGCATCAATTGCCTTGTTGTGGATCATGGATATTGGCTATTAATATCCCAGGGCAAATGCTTACTTTTCCAATCGGTACCCCAGCACCTCACCTCTACCCATGGTCTCGGGCAGGCACCAGTTGGTTGTTGCTACTGCCCCAAGATGTAAGTCAGCTATTCCACTTCATGTGAACCCACACCACACTTTTTCCTCCTGCAAACCCTCTTTCAGCCCACCGCCTTATGCCCTCTAACGGCTCCCCCCACGGCGTGATTGGGACATGTGATTCCTTGCAGATGTTTGTCAGTGCCTCGCCTTTTTCTAAATGGATGCATCTGTGGTTGCACTCTTTTCTACCATTACATCATGCTAAATCTCTAGGTATTAAGCGCGTTATAAATAACCAATCATATCATATCATTGGTATTCCCGGTAGCCTTAGCGCACTTGAACGCATGCACACCAATATCGTAATGTCTATTTGGAGAACAGACCGTAGATCTTTCATTTCATTCCTATTTAGTTACAATCTAAACGTTTGAGCTAGAATCTGCAATCTGCTTGAATAGAAGAAATATGGGCAGTTGCGTTTTCAGCAAGTGGGCTATCAAGAGGACTGTATGGGCGAATAATTAACTAGGAATAAATGAAGGCACAAACCTGAATGGATAAGGAGTGCACAAAAATGCGGTTCACCTGAGTTAATTAATGACGTTTTCCAATGTATCGATGGCTGCTTTGGCGCTTGGATGAATGATGCATGCATTCCATATCGGACCTATGGGAAATGCTGCCAAACCCGCAATGAGGTACCGGGTATTTATTTTTGTAGTCCCCCCCACATGTCTACACTTTACTCATATAATGCTGGCCCATAAGAAATGTACAGGTTCTGCAAAAGGGATGCACGTGGTGTGTGGGCCCTACACGAGATAAAATCATAGATGGTCTGATTGCAACTACAGGGTGTATTCCACATGGGTGTTGAGTGACACCATAGATCACTCGAGCATTGCACTCGTCTATCGCATATGAACTGGGGATATATTCAACCAAAGTCTTCTAAGTGACATTTTCAATCTAGAATTATGCATGTAGTATCGCTTATATATTGTCTTTCCAAGGCGTCCTAAAGGGGCGCACTTGGGCTCTTTCTATGCATGCTATGGCCTTCAGTTTGATACTGTTTTGACTTTCAGTGGTAGAGAAGCTCTGAAAGGAAATTCTGTAGATGTGCGAATAAGACACTCTACATCCGAAGTAGTAATTGTGTAAGACTAAAAAGTCTTGGGCCCTATATTCGCTGTACTAGCTGCTTGTGTTTAAGTGAAAGTAAAAGCCATATGAATACATTATGAATAACTAGTTTGCTCATCTTGTCCGAGGGACACACAGCATTGAGTTCGTCCCTGTAGCGAGATTGGCCTGCTCTGTTCAAAAGCTATTGTAGCTAACGCACGCTGTTTCAATCTTTTGATATTTTCTTTATTTCAGCTTAAACATAAATGTAGCACTATTAAGAAAATCTAACCTGCATAACACATATGTAAAGCACAAAAGTTACAGTAACCACAGTTTGATAACCAAGGTCACTGTGCACTGCTAATACAATATCTATACTTTTCTTTCTGCACTTCCACGTTCTGAATTCTCACAAACCATAGTTGGTACGCCCCCCCCTCCTCTTGCCCCTCTGCTCTTAAGTAGTGTTGTAATTGTACTTACCACACTCCTTCCCTCCCTGCCCTGTGGGCGCTTTGAAACAGTATATTCTTATTGTATAAGCGCCTAAAAAGCAAACAATAAATACAAATAAATACGTTTTCTCATTAATACCGATAACGAATAGATCATGCTGGGGGCTTTATTTTTTTTCATTCCATCCGCATCCTTTATTTACAAGTTAACAAATACAGAAAATGCACAATTATGCTACAGAAAGAAATAATGTACAGATCAGATAGAACAAAACAGTATTAAAATTGACAAACTATTTACATAACATCTCTCGGCTAATCCTATACCTCTTCCTTAATCACCCCACCCAAACCAAACAACCATCCGCATTCAGATACATTTATTATTTTATAGTTTAGTACAATGATAAAAATCTCCCTCACATTTTTTCAAACAATTTATTTTTCCCTTCTCTCCTATATATCGCCCTAACCACATCAGCTAGAGCATGCATTTCCTCAGTCAAAGTCTCAGTCTTTAGGTTCAAAGCACATTTCCAATTCCTCAGTATTATTTTCTTTTCTATCATGGCCCCCCTGAATAGCCATTTTTTCTGACACTGAGTAAGGTCATACAAAGCCTCATCACTCCCCAACACTAATGTTTTAAAGTCCAGAATCGGCAATCCCTCAATCACTTTTTCACAAACCAGGACTATCTCTCTCCAAAAAACTCTCACCATCCTGCAATCCCACATGTGCTCAAGGGTACCTGATTCATGTGTACAAGTCCAACAATCCGAATTCTCTAACATACCTCGTTTCCACATTCTTTCTAGTGTCCAATAAACCCTATTTAGAATCTTAATCTGTCTAGACCTTTCTGTAAGCCCCAAGGAGCACAGCCTAACATTCTCGCACATTTGTTGCCACAACTCCTCTGAAATATCTGCACCAAGTCTCTGTTAGGGAGAATTCTCATATTATGGCTAATTTACCTTACCTATAGAGTCCCCCAGCAGCTTTGCAGGATTTGAAGGGGTTTTTTTTCTGCTAAGAGTGAGACTCTTTTTTCCCACTCTTAGGCATCTTTGCTATGTGTTCTAGGCTATTTTTTTTGTGTTTGTCTATGGGATTTTCTCAACCCCATAGGAACCATCTTTATTCACATGTGTTGCACAGCCTCCTCAGTGCAGTGACACAGGGGTGTCGTAGCGACCCCCGAACATAGACTCCATACCCTGGGACTGACTACTGTCTCCCAGGGCATGTAAAGTCCCCATTGACTTTACTAGTCAAATCCTATGAACTAAACCAGTACAACCCATCTTAGGGAAGGGGTTAATAGTTTTTCCCTGGTGTTCATTTTCGAGAGGGTACCGTACAGACCCTCTCTCAAAAGTTTCTGACTGGTGGCAGTGGTTACTACCATAAATATTCGACCGCGAATATTTCCCTGTGGGAGTTTCCCATTTTTCGAGGCTACCACTTTTTCTGACAGCCTCTAACATACCGCCAGTGCATTTTAATATTAACTTTGTTCCGGTAGGTTTTATTTGCCAGAACTTTAATATAACTTTTTTCTCGTGTCTAAACTCCTAACCCCGGTCGGTGATCCTTTGTTCGTCCTGTTGGCGGGCTTCTGCCGAGAAGCCCTCCATTTGGCGCCACTGAGTCTGAGGTGGGTGCATTGTGTGGGAGGGGGAGTAGGACCCCTGGACAGGGTTGCCTTCGCAACCCATGTCGAACTCTATCCTGATAGGCTGGAGGGTCTCCCGCCACGATGACCGCTCCACTGTGTCAGTGACAGCTAGGCTGTATGAATGGGGATCTTTTTGCATAAAAGCAGGGTCAGGAGGACTGGAAGAGCAAGACGTCAACACTGGAAATAAGAAGCCAAAGAGGAGAGAAGCCAAAGACATCTGCAACGACTGAACCACAGGTGAAGCCCTGCTGCAGCGTCTCACCACTTTTCTCCACATAACGAGAGAAGATCTTCATCTGCAAGAGCCTTCTTCCCTTGAGCTGGTGGGGCCAACCAGTTTGCCAATCGCCTTCCCAGACCTGCCTTAGTCGAATCTCCCGTACCCTGTACTCGGAGGCCAGATAGCCAGGCACCAATCCACCCGGACTGCGATTTAAAGGCGCGTACCTTTTTATTCGTCGGGCAGCACAGCGGCTGGTTTGATCCCTGGGTAGCGCAGTAACTCGAACCTTCCGCCACGACGAGAGCCTTTCTTCCTCTGCTGGATCAACCGAACTGCAGGAACTACCAGGAAAAACAGCCACCACAGAAGCCACTTCTTAATTTAAAGGTACATTGTTCCACCAGGCCGTCCTCCTTCGCGGTAGCACTAAAGGTATGTTAAATCCTTTACCTACCTGTTGGGTTGGCCGCCCCTTTCCCTTAACATTGTCTTCAACTTCTGCATCCACCTTTTCAAATTTGTTAACCAAAGACTTGACTGCAGCTACAAGAACATTTTGCTCCTGGGCCCTTGCCCTGTACCACTGACTCTGGCACAGGCCTACTGACTCTGGCTACGTTTGTTAGACCTGCCTTCTTTAGATTGATTCTCACTGAGAACTGTGTTGGCGCACCTATTTCTTTTAAATACCCTTTCATTCCCATTTTTTAACCTTGTGAAATGCCATTTTGCTCAGTTTTCATTTAAGTATTGCTTATACTTATGTACTGCCTTGCTTAAACTTGTTCACAAACTGATCGGAAGTGTTGCTGGGGTGTGTAAGACCCTATTTCTATATAACTTGTGCTTTCCCTCCCTTGTGAGGAATTGTTAGAGGATCCCTTGTGTGTAGTTGTCACTGTGCCGTTTTGCTCAGTTTTCACTCTGGTTCACTTGGTCTACCATTTAATTCGGGAGTGTGTATATTTTTCCTTGGACTTAATTTAACTTGCTTGATGACTGTGATACATGTGTTTTATTAGAAGTGTGTAAAATAAATATATAACTAATTTTAAATACAAAGCTTTGGTCAGTGTTTCCTTGTACCATTCTTGTAGGCCGATTGTATAAACCCTGAATACTGCTGATCTCCCTCTTGAGGTAAGTCTGACTGCTCAGCCACAGCTACCAACTAAATCTTTGTAGTACAGACTGATACCAAAGGGGATTTATTGCTCTCACCTGTAGTCCTAATCTTGTGTACTGCTCCCTAAGGGAACTGCCCAGGATTCTGCCTTGTACTCCACTCTCCTCTTAATGAGTCATTACCCTTGTATTTAGACACAACCATATTGTAAACACGGCTGGCTAGTCCTCCTTCCGCTCCTACTGCCTTCTTTGTAAACAAATCCAAGTTAAGCCTATTTTCCAAATCAATATCCCCAATTGCACACCTGAGCTTTCTGTAATCAGAAACTTTGAAATTCTCAATAACGAAATTGAGTTGTAACTCTCTCGTTGTCATCCATCGACCATCCATCAACAGATCAGCTATCCATTGAATACCTCCCAAATACTAATCAGCCCAAAACACCACTCTGCCATTTATTTTAATAGATGGATTCATCCATATTGACACACCTTGATCCTTTAACGCATCTACTCCAATCAAGTCACACAGTCTCTTCCACGAGCTTCTCAAACTCGCAATCAGTGGGTCTCTACCACAACTTCATTTTGAATTTGTGGTCAAAATGGCTCTTGGCGTAAAAGGACCATTATAACTAGTCTCTGCCTGCCAATATCCAATCGACATTTGAATCTTCCAAAAATGGAACAAAATAATTGGACATATATGCCAGATGGTAGGCTCGGAAGTTAGGTACCCCTAATCCAACTTTTACTAGAGGTAATTGCAACTTCCATAGCTTTAACCTTGGTGGTTTCTTATCCAACAAGAAAGCCTGAAGTAATCCATCCATTTCATTCCAATAAATTGAAGTTATAGTCGAAGGAATCATACTTAGTACATAGTTAACCTTTGGGGCGGAAACCATTTTCAAAGCGTTCACCTTGCCCCAAAGTGACAGTCTCAACAGATTCCATCTTTCCAGATCATCCCTTAAGTTACAACAAACTACCTTCATGTTTTCATGCATCATGTCTTTGATTCTGGGTGTTAACCAAACACCTAAATATAGCATTCTGTCTGCACACCATCTGAATCCTAAATATGTTTTGCATTTTTTATCACAAAAATGCACTAGCGGCAGTCCCTCAGATTTAGTCCAATTTTTTTTTATAACCAGAACACGAGTGAAAATCTGTCAAGATGTCCATAAGTGCTGGTATCGATGTTGCAAGTCCCTGAGGACCAAAAGCATATCGGCAGCATAGAACCACAATTATTGCACTAGTCCCCAGCATGACAAACCCATTATTCTGCATTCTTCCCTGATGGCCGCCGCTAACGGTTCCAAGGCAAAAGCAAACAAAGGTGAGAAAGGGCACCCCTGCCTAATACCTCTTATAAGCAAGAATTTTTCTGATCGTATTCCGTTAGTATTTACCTCAGCTGTTGGTTCACTATAAAGTAATCTTATCCATGACACAAATGTTTCCTTAAATCCCATCCCATCTAGCACAGAGAATAGAAAATTCCAATTGACTCTGTCAAAAGCCTTCTCGGCATCTAGGGATAGCACAGCAACATCATCCTGTTCGCTCGCCCGGGAAATTGTATGCAATAAACTCCTGATGCTACTCGAGGTTTTCCTCCCTTTCACAAAACCCGATTGATTTCTATGTATTAATGATGGTAGGAAATTCTCCAGCCTTAATGCCAAAACCTTAGCTAGGATCTTATTGTCTGTATTAATAAGACTTATTGGCCTACATGCGGGCAGGGTATCATCCTTCCCCTTTTTTGGAAAGACAGATATCATCGCATGTCTAGTTGTATCCGGTAATAAACCTTTCGCCAATGATACCGTATACATATCCTTCAACAAGTGCAGGGCAGAATTAGGTAATAACCAATACAATTCCACGGGTAAACCATTAGGGCCCGGGGATTTCCCAGAGTTCAGTTTAGCAATAGCCCTTTTAATTTCATCAACCGTAATGTCTTCTAAAAGTAGTGAATCACTCTTGGTAATCTTTGACAGAGTTGATCCCCTCAAAAAATTATTCTCTGTACCCGTCACACCTAATTCGTTTTGATACAAATCCACATAAAAATCCCTGAAGATGTTGTTGATCTCTTTCGGATGGTATGATATCTTATTATTTGTGTCCCAAATAGAAGGTATAGATCTCTCAGCCTCCCTCTTTCGAAGTCTATAAGCCAGCTTTAGTACCCGGCGAGAGTCAAGCAGAATGCAACACGCATTCTGAGGTCCTTACCCGGCCGAGAATCCTTCGATTCTTGGCCGGGACTCCAACTGCCTTTTCCTTGGCGGGGGGGGCGTGGCAGCCCCTCAGCCAATGAGGAGGCTCGAAGCGGGGCCATCCCCGCTCGGAGCCTCCCCACAGCTGAGAGGCTGTCTCCGCCCCCCTGCTGGGGACTCGGGTAAGGTTTTTTTTTTTTTTATTCAATTTTTTTTTTTCCCTTCCCTCCCTCCTCCCTACCCCACCCCACTTACCTTCTTGCTCCTGCGTCCCTGGTGGGGGATGATGGCAGCCTCCAGCAGTGTGGAGACTCCACGCTTACACACAGCTGGAGGCTTCCATCGCCCCCTGGCAGGGACGAAGGTACTTCTTTTTTTTTATTTATTTACGAAGGCCGCCTTGGAAAGAGAAAAGCTTTGCTCGGGCCTATAACGATGGGCCCCGGGGCATTACCTGAGTCGGTAATGCCCCCGCCACTCGGGTCATATTGCTTAAATATGTCACATTTTTCTCCCTTCTCAAAATATGCACATGTTTGATCAAACAAATTCCGTTCAGTACGTTCATCTATCAGCTTTTTCAAATCTTTCTTTGCCTTCAGCATCTCTGACCTTGAGTCCACATCTGTTCGATTAGCCATAACCTTTTTAGATAATTCACTGACCTTCACCCCCAGCTCAGCTTCTATATTGTTGCATTGCTTTCTCTGTCCACTAGACACACTACTCAGGTGACCGTGTATGGTACATTTAAAGGCCTTCCACACAATACCCAGACTCAAATCTCCTAGGGGATTTTCAGACACAAAATACTCTATTTCTGTCACTAATCTCTCAATTATTTCATCATTTTGTAGACTAGAGGTACTCATTTTCCAGAAATGTTGCTTGTGCAGCACAAATCTCAAGTGCAAGCACACAAGTACATGAGCATAGTCTGTCAAAAGAATGTTCCCTATTTCGCTTGTTCTATAATTCTCCGTCATTTTCCCAGCTGTTAAAAACATATTGAGTCTTGAATAAACCGAGTGTGCATCAGAAAAGAAGTTATATTCCCTATCAGATGGGTGTTCTAGTCTCCAACAATCTTTCAAGTTATGTTCAAAAAGTAGATCAGTCATCGCCGAGTATTGTCTATCGTTATGTCTACTAGTTGTCAATTTACTTCTGTCCATATTTCTGTCAAGCACAATATTAAAATCACCAACTAGTATGATATCCCTAGATCCTAAATCTTTGTAATATCTGCAACTTTTCTGAAGAAGGACCCATCATCCACTGATGGTGCATAAATATTGCAAACTTTACTTACCACCTGACCCTGAATATCCACTAATAGGGCAATTATCCGCCCTTCTTTATCTGAAATGTCTTTAAGTACTCTAATAGGAGAGTTCTTCCTAATTGGGATAGCTACTCTGGATTGTGAATTGAAAGATGAACCATAGATTTTCTCCACCCAACTCCTCCTCAATTTCTCAACATGATTTTTTTTCAAGGTGTTTCCTGTATAAAACGCACATCACCTTTCAGCTCGTGTTAAAAAAAAAAAAAATCCATAATCTTCATCCTTTTACTTGGATTATTCAATCCATTTACATTCCATGTTACCATTTGTAAGTCCTCAGTCATCCTTTCAACTGTACCCATCTCCAATCGTATACAGAGAATATCTCAATCAATTGTACCAAACTTAGAAATACAAATAGACCCACAAAGAAAAACCCAACCCCACCCCCTCTGAAACAGAAGCAGTTAACCAACCGCAGTTTAAAGTAACAGGTTGAATAAAACATTCCAAACTTCCCAATGCCCCAGCTACTCTCCTAAATGAACACAAACTAACCATATATACAATTTTAAATCCAGAAAACCCCATCCCCACATATATTTCATTCTTACTAATATATCAATAATGACAGACTGTTTAAATAAAATAAAGGCAATTAATGAAAACCCTCTACATTCTGTCCAGCAAATCCTAAATACTCTGAAATGGCAAGATCTATTGTTCTATAGAAACAATTAAAACCACAGTAGTGATACACGTTAAGAAATGCACAAACGGACGGCATTGACCAGACATTGATGGTCTAAAACAATTGATCACCAAAGAGGTTTTTTTGTTAAAAATAATAATTTGAATCCACCATTTCAATCGATCATTTTACACCTTTTTAATGAGTATGCATTCAGAATTGACAGTGAACAGGGAAAAAGAGAAATGCACCATGATTGTATAATGTCAAGCAAGGCAACTTTCTTTGAATCACAAAGCCCTGTGAAGAAAAATCTAAATAAAATGCAGCTTCTAAGCAATTTCTGGTCCCGGGCAGGTGCTGTAAATGCACCAATGCTGGTCTGTGTGGAGATGAGGCTTATCAGTTTAAAATCTGGTCAAGTATTGTGACGGGCATTTTAATACTTGGGTCAAAACTGAAAGTGAATTTGAGTTTCCTTGGTGGACTACTCGGGCACCGCCTGCTGCATCAACGTTTTTATTGTATGTTATTACAGATGGCTTCAGAACTACGAGACTTCTAGAAAACCATGGTCTTTGTGGAATTTTGGTGCTAGGACTGTACCCCCGCCCCCTCTCTGACCCTCCTTCTCCGTCTCCAAACCAGACGTCGTACTAGGGTTGGTATTATGCCACAGTGACACCTATGTGTTTGATCATCCAACAAAGGCTGCACTGGTCTCCCAAATGATGTATTCTTACCTCGAAAATGTATTTCTCTACTCAATTCCTCCTCGCTACTACTTCTACCTAAACACTACTACCTCTGATGTTACTCTTCCCCCTCTTTCCTGCTACTCCACCTCCTCGTCACTCTTGCCACAACTCCTACTCCACTACGCCTCCCTATTATTGCTGCTCCTCTACTCTGCTGCTACTACTCTACTACTGCTTCTCCTCTCAATACCACACGCTACTACTGCTACCTTTACAAACTACCTCTTACTCTACTACTCTCACTACCACCACTTACAACTACTACCAGTGCCTTGTGTTACTTCTACTCTACCACTACTACACTTCCATGCACAACCACTGCCCAGACCCTATCTCTCAACAGCCTCCACACTACTTCTGCAGTCTCCTCCTCTGGTCTCTCGTCCTCCACCTCCTTTCCTCATACAACTATAACCTTCAACTAACCCTCTTCAAGCACACCTTTTAAATATTCCACCTCCTAGTTTATGACTGATCTGACTGAAAACCTGATCTTCAGTGGGCGTGTCAGGTTTGTTTTATCTATATAGCGCACCAAACCATGAGGTATCTAGGCACATTGTAAGGTTACATATGAACGTCAAAAAGCAGAGATACAAATAATACATACAAGAGATGATTTAACATTACAAATATTTACAGGATTGAAATACTGAAATTTACAGAAATTACAAGTTCATGCATTAGTTGTACATCGTAGGAGAAAAGCCACAATTTAGCCTTTTTTTCTGAGGCTGTGCTAGTAAGCTCTGTCTTCGTCGTTAAGACAGGCCGTGAGTGGCTATCCATGCTTGAATGATAAGGTAGATTTTATTAATCAAGGTTGAGTCTGTCATACTATAGTTGCCGTTGATGGGGATGAGAATCTGCGTGTCATCTGCGTAGTTAGTGTAGGTGGCACCCAGATTGTCAGGGTCATCGAATAGGGGCTTAGTAAAAATATTGTACATCTTAGGCGAGATGCACAACCCTTTTGGTACTCCGCAAGTGATTGGTGCAGGCTCTGCTGATGCCATTGGTGCAAAGACCATCATTGTTCGATTATCCAAGGAGCATTGAATCCAAGCAGTAGCTTTGGTAGAAGTGGGCAGCTGACGTCAGGTGATTACATAGAACTTTATGATTGACTAAATCTAATGCGGCCAAGAGATCTAGGAGGAGGAGGACAAGCTTCCCATTGTCCTTTAACTCGGCCATTTGATTTTTTAAAAGGTCTATTAAAGCAGATTCTGTGTCGTGTTTTGGTCTAAAACCTGACTGTAGCAGACCAAAGAGATTGTTAGATTCAATGTAAGCCTGTATCTGTAGGTAGGCTGCCCTGTCTAGAATTTTCAAGAGGAATGGAACAGTAGTTATAGGTCTGTAATTAATTGGGATGTTGGGGTCAAGGTTTGGTTTCTTTAAGTGGGGGAGGACCAAAGCATCTTTTAGGTTGGACAGGACGGAGCAAGAGTTTATTAAGCTAGCAATGAATGGCGCTAGTTCCTTGGCTTCCACTTTAATTATAGGTGCCAGGCTAGTGTCGCCCTGGCATCTGGATGGTTTGAGGGTAGCTATTGTGTCCACTATTTCGTGGATGGCTACATTGGTGAACTTAAAGTGGTTGCAAGGTTTTGTAGGAATCGTCTGCAACACCGGCAATGGCAGGTCCCCAGAGAGATTTTGTTTTTTAGTTTCTATTTTCTCTTGTAAAAGCAAAAAAAATGTAAGAGCACAGATTGAATATTTGTACACAAAGATTTGTCCTTGGTGCAAGTTTGTATTGGTGGGGTAGGGGACTCTAGCTCTCTTAAATGAGTTCTCTAGTACTTGAGTTTGCTTTGTGGATCCTTTTCATTATAGGAGTCCCTTTTTGTTTCAAAGGAGCTCAGATTTGTACCTGTTGGAGAGTTTAGAGGGATTTTCCTTATTCAGAGCTTTACGGTTATTGTTCATAAGGATTCCGCACTTCTTTTTTCCGCTACGTTAGAGTTTGAGATTAGGGGTGAACCAGGAGTTCAAGTGTGCTTGAGGTTTACCTTTGTGCATTTCTAGCAGTGCTGTTTTATCAATTGCTTGTTCTAATGCTAAGGGGTCAGAGCTAGTAGAAGTTAGATTGGTAATAGGTTGAAGTCGAGGTAGTAAATTATCCACTGTTCTATTCCGCTTGTTTCTTGTAAGTGCCGGGCGAGCCGGTAAGATCAACTGGTTACGTTGTATACTGTTTTGTAAGGTGAAGGAGATCAGGTGGTGGTCAGACCATGCACAAGGTTCATTGGATATAATTTTAATGTCGCAATTGAAGTCAGCTAACCAGTCTAAGGCTCTTCCTTTGATATGCGTTGGCGTGTTGATACAATGGGTGAAGCCTAATTGAGTAATAGTATTGGCAAGTGCTGAGGCATTGTGATCGTTCTTGTCATGAAGGCCTAGATTGAAGTCTCCTAGTAGGATGATTTGTGAGCATAATTTAGTGTTTACAGTAAGTAGAGAGGTGATGTCTTCCTCAAAAGTTGAAGTGTGGCCGGGTGGTCTATTTATGAGGTGCATGGTTATGGTATGAGTCGCTGTGAGTGGTAAGTTAACTGTCAAGAGTGCTCCTGAAAGGAAGGGGAGATGTGGGAGGACCCTTAATCCCAGTTTAGTTTTAGCAATGAAGGCAATACTGCCTCCTCTGGAGTTTATATAGCCTTAGTATGGTATAGTTTTCAGGTATAGCTAGTGACAGAGTTGGGCCTGCTGCTGCTTGAATCCATGTCTCAGTTATGGCAAGGAAATCTAGTTGGTTTGAGACGATGGTGAGGTCTGCAATGTCTAAGGCGTGAGCTACCATGGATCTGGCATTTATCAAAGTGCCTTTGATGGGTGGTGTGTCGTTGACCGACGAGTTTGGGGAATGGATCAGTTTTCTGACAAGATAGGTTATTGGTGGATAGGTCAATGTTTAATTTTCATGAGATTCTTTTCTTTAGTAAGGTTGGGATACTTGGTTTGTTACTATTAGTACAGCAGTGCAAGGCCGTATTGAGTCTGGATCCGAGCCTCTGGTTTCTAAGGTTGGTCGAACATGGTTGGTTGGGTGTAGGCCGCGTGGCATATAATTGGATCCATTGAGCTGGGGATAGTGTACAGGTGGGGTTGGTGTTTAATTTGGCATTGGGAGTGGAATTGGTGGTGACTAGTTGGAGGTTTGGCAGGAATTTAGTCAGTGTTATGCGAGTCGACTGTGGTAGTGCGGTGGCCATAGTAAGGGAGAAACAAGGTTTGTGAGACATGACCGTGGTGCTGTTAGCGATCACTAATGTACTGTGAAACTGGAGGCTAGCCATTGTATCATTCGTGTGTGGCAGTAGTGTTGATGCGAGGCATGAGCTAACAACAACGGTATACAAAGGATGGTGTTAGTGAGGAAGTACATGACTTGGAACAGGGATAATGAGCATAAGTCATAGATGGGCTGTGGGATCAAGCACAGCAGAGATGTAAGGTAATGGGTAGCTACTCTTATGCGATCACAGTATGTTAGGTGGTCTGACACAGCAGATCTCCGTAAACTGTAGTACACGTATAGTTGCATGCATGATATGGAATTGGAATTCTGTAGTTGGAGGTCAAAATATTATATGGGCAAATACAGACACAACAAGCAAGTGGTACAGTTTAATGCTATGGAAACTCAATAGCATTGTTACCAGCAAAAGGTGAGAAGTGAACAACCATAACATGTGTTTAAATTAGTGGAGGATGTAGCTGATAAAGGTTCTCTGACCAGCTACGTCTGATATACAACATTGGCAAGATGCATGGTACAGGCTAATAAGGCTCAGCAATAACTAATGAATAGTATTGTCAGGATCAGATTCTAACCTATTACAATCTAGAAAATATAAATCTCTGAGCATTAATGATGATGATCATAGTACGTATTGAACAGTTGAATGAAAAATATACTGCTTGGTATACCGATCAGTCCTAGAAATGGAGAGTCTTGGCCACAAAGGTAGTGTGCGACCGAGAGTTAATCTGGGTCCTATTTGAATTGTAGTCTAAGGGTTACCAATGTAGGTAGACAGTAAGAGTGGGCAGGGTATCGCTCATACTATATTTCGGCGAGAGATCAACTTGTGACAGGCAAACAAATGTTAATCCAGGCAACGAGTGGAGGTAGTCTCAGGGCCAGTTGTGGAATCGGTAACAGTGAATAATGAGTGATAGTCAATTGGAATATCTGCAGCGTGATGCAGGCTCTGCGATGAAGTGACTGGTAAGAGAGGGGTGAATTGAGCACCGATAGGATTAGCCCAATAAATTGTGGGCCGTGGTATGACTACTCTGAAACAATGAGACCCTGTATTTGTGGCAAGGGATAGTTTCAGGCAGTAGCATTTGTTTACAGGCTTACCCCATAGGTCGATGTATATGTAGGTGTAGATTCACATTGGGGATTACCAGCCGCAGTTGTGAAGTGGTCTGTAGTCCATGTGGAGGTCTCCTAAAATGTTCAGATCCGGCATCTGGGTTCGAAGTAGTGACTTTGGGTGTGAGGCGTGAAGTCAGCGGTGCATGCACCAATGATGGGGTTTAAGGAAGACAAACCGCATGACCTGTTGTGATGGGGAGGCTTCATAGGGCTTAGAAGCCCCGCCCCCTTTCCACACGTTGATTATGCATTTCTAATGTGGATTAGGTTATGGTTTGTAAGAGACTGCTATCCCCTGTTATTTAAGCCTTCTTGTCAGCCTTTATTTTAATAGGACAATCCCTGCTGAATTAGTGGGGTTAATAATAAATCAAATTGGTCTCCAATAGAATGGAGACTCCCGCCCCCTGCACGCCTTATCTTGTGAAAGACGGACAATATTTCAGGAAGAATTCTATATATGTGAAGTTTAACTTTATATGAATCTGTCTCAGTCAAATAACCATCCTGTATAATAAAAGAACAGATGTATGTTTGTCTGATGCAGTCATGCGCAGTAGACTGCCCGCTTCGCCCGTGTTTACAGCTGGAGGGAGCTGTTGCATTAGGAAATATGTAGTAGTCCTACTGTGTGAATGAAAACCTACTGTTTCTGCTCTGAACAAGTTTTTCCTTGCGTGCTTTGGCCCGTGTGCACAGGCTTTCATACTAGTTTATAGATGCATGTTCATTAATAAATCATCATTTTGAAAAAGATAATCCTTTTAATTCCAGAGTTCCAAGTTCAAAACTCTCCCTTCTTCAGGGGTTATCTACAATATTAAATCTCAAATTAGTACAATATAAAGGAGAAAAATATGTCCCCAGATTATATATTTCAACTAGTTATACAATACAACTCATAGAATGGTATTAAATCAACTGTATTTCAAGGTGGTCACCAAATAATGGTTAACTTATACATTAAAAATGTACCAATTGTGCAGCAGGGCAATATTAAAAACAGCGTGAAAAAATGCCATTTAAAATTCTGAAAAAATATAAAGGGAGCCTCCATCTAATGATACACCACCAACAATTTAAAATATTCCACAAAAAGAAAACCAAGGTAGCCAAAATAGCAACACTTTGCTGTACTGTGAAATGGCCAATCTATAGCAGGTAAAACTATAGTGTACTAAATACAGTCAAGGGATTCAGCTTCAGGCTGGAGGAGGCAATCAGTCCTTTTAATATTGGTTATTTTCTTTTGATAAAGAATTCTGATAGTGAGTTGCAAAGACTTTCTGAAGGGGTAATCTCCATCACGCACTCCCCACCCCCTTCTTGCACAGACGAATGAGTGGACAAAGAGTAAATCGAACAGAGGCCTAGGCTGATTAATTGCAGTTTCAAAACTAGTTGTGAAATAAGTGCATTACGCCTGCAGATCGCTGCAAGATGGCTGTATGTTGGTGCAGAAGATTCTTGCCCACCGGACAGTAGGAGCCCCCCTCCATTGACGTTCTGCTTTCCTGTGCTTCAAGCTCTTAGATGGGCTTTAAAAAGACCAGATTGGTCGACAGCACCATCTTGGCGTTCGGCAGACAAGGGGGGGATGAGATCTTGCAGCCCAGGCCTTTGACTATAGGGACAGGAAACGGAAAAGGTGGCCAAAAAGACGATGGAGGGCCAACGACTGAAAAATCAGTTTTATCCCCTTTCAGTATAAGCCAGTTATTACTCGTCCAGCTTCCGACTGATTCCAAACAAAGCCTCAACCGAGAGGTATGGCCGGATTGTGTAAATTCCAGATGAACCTGAATCTGCGTGTCCTCTGCATAAGAAAACCAAAAACTATGGGATTGGATGTGTTTAGGCAAAGGCTGAAAAAAAATTGGCAACAGCGGACCCCTGCAGGACCCCACAAGTCAGAAAGATTGGGGCCAATCGAAAAGGTGAATGAGATTGCACCTGATTGGATAAGAACGAGGAAAGCACAGAGCCAGAAATATCTGCCTCGGCCAGTCGATCAAGCAGGATGGAATGGTCGATGGTGTCAAAGGCAGCTGACAAATCAAGTAAAATCCGTACCCCCCAGCCCCCACCATGATCATAAAGTTGTGCAAGATCATCTATCACTGAGATGAGCACTGCCTCTGTTCCACGTTCTGGGTGAAAACCCGATTGGAAAGAATCAAAGAAAGAAGACTCCTCCAGGAAAGTGCCAAGAGTAGACAAAAATTTGAGGAGTGTCATTAGAAAAGGGAGAAGAGATGGGATGGAAATTAGCAGGGAGAAAAGGATCCAATGAAGGTTTATTTTTTTTTTTTTTTTTAAAAGCTGAATCAACAGTGCTTGTTTTAGACAAGGGCGGGGCCTCAAACTCGTAGCCAATGAGAGATTAACTGACTAAGCAACAAGAGACCATGTTCGGCATAATTGCTTTCAAGATGAAGTACGGAATCTGATCCAACGGGGAAGCAGTTTCCAATCTATTAGAAGCAGCCAAAATATCATCTGAATCAAACTAGTAAACTAAGACAGAGTGCGGCTGGTCGGCAACTGGGGAGGAAGCATCAGTGCCAATAGTCCTGATGCCAGAGGCCAAAATGTTCTCGCTAATATCAGACATTTTATCGATTTTAGTATGATGAAAGTGAATCGCAAAGAGCCTGCGAAAGGGCAACAGGGCTAGACTAAACATGGGTGGCCAAAAGGGACCATACAAGGCTAAATTGTTCCTTTGGTTGATTCAAAGCTGATTCCACGTGGTTAGTATAATAGGAACTCTTGGCCTCAAAAATAGATTTATGGTGAATGGAAGTTGCCACCCGCAGAGGTCTAGCATGCGGACAATATACCACTTTCCTTCAGCTTGTTTACGACATAGCCAATGCTCATCCAAATGGGGAGTGAACCAGTGCTATGGAGGGTTTAAGTGGAGCGAAGAGGTCAGCTGTAGCTGTCAAATCCTGTGACAGAGCAGTCCTGATGAGATACACTGATCGGTAATATTGGGAGAAATATTACCAGTATCAACAGTGTGCCATGTATGTCGAAGCACAAGGAATGGGAAAGGGTATCGAAAGGGGGATGTGCCCCAAAGGAGAAGGGAATAATAAAATGATCGGTCCAGAGGACATGTAAAACGGGAAAAGTAGTCCCAAGCATATCGGGCGCATAGCAGGCCGAAAAATGTTATCAAACGTGTTGCCTGAGCAATGGCGTTGGGTCAGTGGTCAATTGGGGTAAATCTAATCTAAATCACATGTCTGAAATAAAGCGAGCAGTCTGAGGTTCAGAAGAGGCATCAAGTCTCAGGTTAAAATCACCAAGTATAGCCAGATTATAGACACAAGCCTGTAGGTCACCCGCCAGCTCCACAAAAACTGCAAAAAACAGTCAGCCGAACGAGGGCAATAAACAATCAACACATGCAGTGTCCTAGAAGTAGAGATGGACGGCCGTGTCACAAGGTCAATGGTAAAATAATACAAGCGATGGAGGATCTTAAAGCTAAAAGCAAGTCCACCTCGTGTGACTGTTAGAATGGAGAATGCTGCAAGTAGGTGGTAACTGGGTTTAAGAATGTTGTGCACTTAATGCAGTCTGTTGTGCGCTCCTACAATCTAACTATTTTGCTCCATTATCGGCCACAGACTTGCCACTGCTTGTCCTCCCGTCAGCTAGCCAGAATGTTCAGAGTGCAGTCAATAACTACTGGTAATCACTGAATTTTATATTCAAAAGTTAACTGGTAAACAATGTAATTTCCAGGAAAGATACATTTTTTTAAAGGAACACTTCCTCTTTGGGGGGACCTTCTTTTGTTGTTGCTGCAATGTCCTATTTGACACAGAGAAAGATAAACATGGGGAAATGCTTTTACTTGTAGAGAAACAGTTTATCTTTACAAGACTCCTTATGCATGCTCATGTTAAAGCACCTCAAGTATAACCAAACTTGCATTTATTTAAATGCTTAACTTATAAAGGTAACTTTATTTAAATAATACAAAATAAACCCATTTAATTTGCTAGCTCACTTGGTTTACTCACTATTAAAACTCAAACTTATATTGCTATTATCCGTATCTGCTAATAGCCTTATGGACCTCGGGAGGGGTACTTATTATTGGGATAATGACCCTTCCCCATGCCCAGACTTCTGGCCCCGTGCGGTGGTGGTGTCATTATCTTATGATGATAATGTCCCTTCCCTTTGTCTATGGCTATAGTAGTCTTGCCTAAATCGGGACTACACTGCCCACACTTTTCTCCAACTCTGCTTTCACTGCAAACCCTGCTGCATGCCCATCAATGTATATATTTATTCTCGGTATTTGGAGCACAATCTACATACAGTACAATTGCCAAACACTGCAGCATGAGGGACACTACATTGCAATAGTCTGTTGTGCTAACCATTTCAAATGATGCACCAATGAGGCAAATGAAACTCAAGCCTCCAAGTAACTCGTCCACATTTCCTTTGCATTTTACAGCTCTACTTCGTTCAACTCACCCAGGGTCGGATAAATGTGACGAGGGCCATTTCAACATGGTGCTTGGGGGGGCCTCCCTTACTTTATAACTGGGTAAAAACAGTCAGATGCCCACAGGGTGCTTAAATTAAGTCAAAATAATAGCTGCGGATTACCAAGGTACAGCAAGTCAGACGGGAACTGAAACTCTTGTCTCCTGAATGGTTATTCATCGCTCTTTGACAGCATAAGAGTAAAAATGCAACAATGTGATGAGGGAGTTGACGGCCTTATGGTGCCAGCAATCGTCAGCATTTAACAGGTGCGCCTTGCGTGCATCTAATGTACACCATTTACGGACTGTTTGTCATAAAACGACCTACATGGAGCAGCTGTGCCCATTTCTTGATGCCGCACCTACCCTCAATACTGTCCATATCGAATCTCTTGAAAACTGCGATATGTTTAAATGTTTGATCAAATAATTGTTTTAAAGCCATATTTAAGTGTCTTCTTTTTTTTACAGGACCACAGTCGTTTTGTGAACTGTGTACGGTTTTCCCCCGATGGAAACCGTTTTGCAACGGCTAGTGCAGATGGCCAGGTAAGAATCCTGTTTATTAGAATGCCTGATGTTTGTCAAGTCTAAAACATAAAACTATTTTGAAAAAAGTGACTTTGCAGTTGAACTAAAGCAGTGTACTGAAGTAGGTATAATTGTGCCCAGGTGTGTGCAGGTCAACATAATGATGAATTGGCAAAACCAGCACACAATGGCATTCACGTAACAGGCCGAGTTGTGAAAAGGCATGCAAGGTAGAGGGTTTAATACAAAGATAATTTCTTAGGGCATGCTGAAAAGGTTTTGCTGGGGATTGGAGTAAGAATTGTGGAAAGGAATATTAGTTGATGGCAGAAGAAAAATCTGTAATCTACATGGTTGCACAACTGGGAAGTTGTGAAAAGAAGAAACTGAACTTCTCATGAAGAATCCAATGAATGTGTCCTTTCTCCCCAAGGAGGAGCAACCCCCTTTGGGACTAGGGTGATGCTCCCACTACGCAATACCCATTTCGGGTTGACTCCCCCCACCACCCCCCCCATTTGGTGGCAAAGAATGCCCAAGTAGAAATACTCTCCTTCCTCCCTTCAAGTCAAAACCTCCCCTGATGTTTGCCTATATGAGAGTTGAACAGGTATAGGAGCCCTTTGATGTGGATGGCTTAGTTTCTGGCTTGAACATGTCTGGTGCTCCATGCCACATGGAACTATTCCAGGTAGCGACTCAAACAAGGAGAACCAGAATGCAATGAGGGGAGAATCCGCCAAATAATCGATCAGACTGCTCACATCACCAGGAAGTAGACGGCCATGCAGCTAGTGTGTTGGGCAGAGAAAATGAGGCTCCTGAAAAATCGTGAACCGTGAGAGAACAAGAAGGTACCAAACAAAGATACGCCCATCTCCCTCCATCAGCAACGGAGCCCAGCCATGAAGGGAGTACCTCGGACCAACCGTCCATGAGGAACGAAGGAAAGGCAAGTATGCCGACACGCAGTAGCCATTGCCGACGTGTCCATCCCCAAGCAGCAATGCTGTCAACCAGGTATGAAGTAGACTAGAAGGGGTGATTGGAGGGCGGCGAGGCGACAATGAAGCCCACAAGGCTAACGCATCTAAGAACCCAGAGTGGGGTAAAGGAAACAACCAGCAAGCAACCAAAAAACGAGGGCTGAGCAGGCCCTGAGGCGACTAACAAAGCAAATACCCCTGAGCGGGGTGGAAAAAATTGACAAGAAACCAAGATCTAGCATGCCTAAAGCCTTGAAGGTGCTAGAGAAGATGGTAATCCAGCAGCAACATGTGTTTTTGCTGCACAGGGAACTAACCGTCCATCTTGCTAGACTACGTCCCAGGAGAAGGGATAAAGTGCACACGAAACAGGCTATCTGACGAGGAAATTATTTCTACTAGTAGATCAAGCTGAGACATTGCGTTGCTTTGCAACCTTTTTCAAGAAGCCAAGATATTGCTAGAAAATGGTGCTCTTTTGCGGGAGGGTCAGTAAAGCAGCCATCACTTAAATGAACTAAGGGGGGGGTAACACTGTTGAATACTCTTATTCCTTTGTCTAGAAGTAGGATAGTTGGTAGGTTAGTGGATATTTAGACAGAGGACGGTATTTATTTGGCTGATGTCCTGACAAGCGCCAATTTGTTGCGTAAGGGACTATTCACTGTATTGGGGCCTAGAGAAGGTGTACTTTTTATTTGAATACAAAATTGCTTGAAACATGTCCACTCATACATTCCTTATGCCTGACTAACCAGTGTGCAGTACTGTTTGAGGTGAAGGATTGGAATATTGCAATCTAGCCACTGTATGGAGGTTGGTCATTCAGGTCTGGTGGCTCTTTTTTCCCTGTTGGGGAAAGTCATTTGAGCCGAATAAGGCACTAGGTAAAAAGTATGTATCATTGTTAATGGTGCCTTTTTATAGGCAGTGGCTCAAGATTGCAGTAGGCTGCAATGGAGCCTTTTTTTTGTTTTTTATAGCTTCAACCATAATGAGGCTCTTGAAAATTGTTCTGGTAACCCACATGGCCAGGACAGTCACCGACACCGCCCTGGTGGAATGTCTCTAGTTAACCAGGAATGGTCTGCAACTGAACCCGGCCAAGACTGATCCTCCTTTTAAGCCCAATCCATTTAGGACTAATGTATATGTGGATATAGAGGAGATCATCTGGGATTTGGACCTCTCCCTTGCTGCTCGGATAAATGTCCTTTCCAGTGCAGCATTTTACTTCCTCCATATAATAAAATGTATCCTTGCTTTCATTCCTAACAATGTCCTTCCCTGGTGGTTGGCTCACTTAAGAACCAGACGCTTTCATTAACAGAATGGACTCTGTGGGATTGCCAAGTGCACACGAAACAAAAGATTCAAAATGCATCCGAGCCCCTTCTCTTTTAAAATCCTCTGCTATCTCTTTATAACGATCTGCAATCCAATGGCTATCTATCCATTAAAGGATTTGTTTTACAAAATTCTCTGAGTTTTCAAATGTAAGCATGACCTGGCATCTGCATATGTTGCCTCTTTTAAGCTGGTACCGACCATCAAGTAGTCTTAGGTCTGCGAATGACAACCTTACGGTGAGCCAACTTTTTCCGTTTCTGGACCAAGACACTGTAATGTCCTCCACATTAATATAAGATGGCAGACTCTCTGGAGAAAAACGCAACACGTTTGTTTTGCTGAACTCTAGCTTTTCCTTTCTGTCATATGGAAACTTTATGGATTCACATGTGTGCCTGCATGCAGGTTCTCTTGACTGGCTCCTAATTCCCTTTTGTTTCCTATGAGCTTGGGTACCCAGCTGTGACTCTAGAAATCATTGCTGTTGCTACTGGCTTACGCTGCTGTTTGACTGTTTGTTTTATAAACCCTTGTTATTTTCATATTGGTTGTGCATATGTATTTGGTTTCAGCCTGCTGGGGGCACTAACAGGAAGGTTTGATTGACGTTTGTGCAGAGTGCAAGAGCTGATGGATTGTGGACTGGCGTTTAGTCCCTTGCTTTTTGTGTCCCTATGCTTCCTCCAAGGAGGTGCTAGTGGTATCAGCTGTTGTGGGATGGTGGAGGCCATAATCTGGAGAGTGGTCATACTACTTGGTTGGCGTTGCCTGCATCCTTTTCATTTTAAAAAGCCTTCTATATGATGTTATGGTACGGTCCTTCTCAGCTGGGTATTTTCTGCTGTAGCCTTCAGTGCAAGCTGCTACTGCTAGGTCCCCTTTGTGGCATATGGTGCTATTTGTGTGCCAGACTGGCATGTTTCTCTGCCTTAGAAACTCTAGGGGTCGCAATACCCCCCCCCCCCCCCAACCCCCCTCCCGAATCTGCCTTCGCTTTTGCTGGTGTAGGACTGCTGATGTCTGGATCATTCATTCTGACTCCAATCTTCTCCCTTGCCCCATAGTTTATCAGCTTTGGCGTCCCGCCTGCTCTGTTCCAGGAGTTTGTCTGTAAAACCTGAGTAGGCGTCTTTAGTTCACCTTTTTAGTTTGGAGGTTGTCCCTTTCCAAGGAGGGAGTGGGCAATCCTGCATGTGTGGTTCTGTCTAACCTGGTCCTTTTCGCTCATGTTACCTGATTTTGTTATGTTTTTGGGGCATTTTCCGATGATGCTGTCATTCTGTTCTGGGCAGATCTTAGTTTGTTGTTGGTATGTTCTGGGGTGGAGTGGGATGTAATTCATCCTCATTACTTTTCCTACTTTTTCATCACACTATTGACACAAGTGCCTCCTTCCCCGGTGGCAAGATCATGCTGGATCCTTTGACAGGAAATATAGGATTCTAGCTCAGTTTGTTTTATATCCCAGATGCTCGTGGGAGGGAGCCATAAAGTAAAGATATAACCTCAAAGGATTCTTGGGAAAGGTGAATTACTTTCATGAGGTAGGAGTAAAGTAATCTGAGCATTACTGCTTAATTCTACTAAGAGCACCAAGGTAAATATTAATTACCTGTTTAGTTTGTTCATAACTACTGATAGCACATGTGAATTATTGTCTTTTTCTCCTTTACTGCAGATTTTCCTTTATGATGGGAAGACTGGTGAGAAGATTTGTGCTCTTGGCGGAACAAAGGCTCATGATGGAGGAGTTTATGCAGTAAGCAGCTTTCTTTAATCAAACTGCTGGTTGGTTTCTTAAGACAGTGGTGACAAGTTTTTGCAAAAACAATGTTTTACTGATTGAGGGAGGTTTGATGACTATGTAATCCAAGCAGTCGGTACCCTATCTCGTCAGTGTCCCAATTGAGTGAACTAGTGAATGTTTGGTACTTGACACACGGCGCAACCTTCTGTCACTGAAGAGAAAGATTGTAATGATTATTCCAAATTGGCATCCTCAACTGTTTGCAAGCTGTCCAGGTGTGCTGAAACTCATTGTGAAAGAGTAACCCACTAAAGATATAAACAATGTAGATACCATGCCAGCTGAATCTTTACCACACTCCATTGCACTTTACGGCCCATTGGTCAATTTCATCTTTTGGTAGATTGCACTATACTACACTGAGACCAAGGTACATCGAAACAGAGAGTTGTGGTTTCTTCCTTCAGGAGCGCCTATAGTGTTACCATGGAAGTTTCTAGAACATATAGGGTGAAACACTAGCATGGGCCCCCGACCACAAACTCTGCACTGCAATTATCCGCCCACCCCCACATTGCATTATCAACAAAGGGTGTTTATTATCAATGTTATTGAAGTAATAAAAAGTATAGAAACGGCAATATATATCGGCATATTGAACAAAAAAGGCCATCTGGACCACCAGGACAAGACAAACCTGGGCCTTCTCAGGGAGGGAGTGAGTAGAGGCAAACCTGAGGGACAGAAGGGACACAGTGGTGGGTATAGTAAGATGTTGGTTAACACAGTAAGAGCAGAATCGGACAGGTGAGCGTGGGCAACCACCCGGAGTCCACCAAATAAGTGCAAATTCCCAATAGGACAGGAACAATTGGTTAGAGTAGAAACTAAGGGAGAGTAGATGGCTGTTGGGCAATAATTGATGTAGCAATTAGGTCCTCTTGGTATTTGGTAACCCACCTTTTGGTATAGGCCAGTACTACACAAGTTGGTAGCGTGACTGAGCAGCCAGTCGTATCTCAAGAGGGGTAAATGTGAACTGTAGAGCTGTAGCAATGAAATCCACAAATGCAAGTATCCAAGTAACACTTACACTCAAGGTTTTAGTTAAAATAATTGCAGTTTTTAAATGATTATTCTTTAAAATGGGAAATGTATGTAACTATTAAATATACTTTAAAATACTTTTCCAGAATCTACACAAAGTTAGTAGATACTCTTTAGAGACGCTTCTTACACACTGAGGTGATTTCAGTAACTAGGACAGTATTGGCATTTATATATCGGTAGTACAATTTGTAGATTCTGAGGTTTGCAGAAAAGAAAGGTTAATGGAAGGAACAAGGTTAAACAGGTTCTCAGAGCATGTGAGCACCTAAATCCTCCAATGAAGTGTAGATACAAACCTTTCCCAGCAATACTAGTTAAAAACCAAGTTCTCACCTATGAGGGGTGTTGGTACAGTTTTTCCTAAGATCTACCCAACTTCATCAACACCATTCAACTGAGACAGTACAAGACTCCACTCTTAGCATAAGGCTGTACCACCTGAGTTTGTTGGTAGCGTAGACAGAGCAGTGTTAGGGAGAACGCTCAATTCTGTGATAATTCCCTTCTACCTAAGAGAACCCAGCTCTTTTGCTGGACTTTAGTGTTTTTATCCTGGAGTGAGACCTTTTTTCTCACTCTCGCTCATGTTTTTTTTCTTTGTTTTGAACTCTGTTTCATTTGGTTTCGGAGTCCGACAAACTCCATAGGCATCACCTTTTTGTATTGTGACACACAGCACGCTCCGTGTGACAGAGAAGTCCTTTTAATTTCTCTTATGGTTTAAATACCTTCTCTTGTATAAACTGTTTCCAAGAGTAGTAAAGCGAAATTGACTATATTTTTTCTCTTTCTAGACCCAGCACACACCATCCTGCATGAAGTGCTGAGGGGTTCCTTCGTAGCCCCTTGGTCTACCTTCTCGTGTAACATGTTTTATGTTACCCTTACTACAATTAATGGCTGGTGGCAGTGGCTTAATTTTCCTGTCATTGTGTTTTTACCGCAGGCTGAATCCTCTGTATTGCACCCATGTGTGCTCATTTTGTCAAAATGGCCCCATCCTTCTTTTTTCACCATTTCTTGTTCGTAATGTCCTTCTTGAGATTTACTCTGCGCCCCAAACCAGGGCTGGTCCCTTTGTTCGTTTTGTCTTTCGACGGATTCACAGGGGAAACCCGCCTCTGGCTTCAGCGTGTCTGGCAGGGCAGGACGTGAGGGAGGTTCCCGAAACTCCCTGTGGTTTGTCTTCTTGGTTACAGGAATGCACCCAAAGGTGATTGACTGGCTGTCCTTCGATGACAGCCACCCTGCTGTGTGTTTGTGTGTGACAGCTAGTCTGCGAATGAATGGGAGAAACTTGCATAAGTCAAAGGCGAGGTCTTTTGCAAAGAAGGCAGTCGACCACTGGACAAAGTAACCGACAGAGAAGCTTGCTGCACCCTCCTGAACCATTGGTTTGCCCTGTGAAGCCATGCTGCAGTGCTGAAGCTCCAAATTTCAAATCGAGCAGAGAAAGCCGGAAAGGATTACTTCTTCCCTTGGGTTGGTGGAGCCAACTGACTCCAAGACTAACTTGACTGGAAACTCTCTCCCTGCTGGCTGTACTTCTTGGCTGCTGCTGGAACCGAGTGCCAGGGGAAAGGAACACCAGAATAGAGTGTGTTAAGCAAGATTGTATGCTGTACCCATTGGGTGCCCTAAAACAACTCTGACCTCCGGGTAATAGGAATGCAACCTTTGGTATAAGTCTGTACTACACAGGTTGGTAGCGTGTTGAGTGGTCAGGCTTATCTAAAGAGGGGTCAATGTGAGCAGTAGCGGAGTTACAGAGATTCACAGTGACAAGTATTCAAATAAACTTACGCAAAAGGTTTCT
Organism: Ambystoma mexicanum; assembly: GCF_040938575.1. Classification (NCBI taxonomy): domain Eukaryota; kingdom Metazoa; phylum Chordata; class Amphibia; order Caudata; family Ambystomatidae; genus Ambystoma; species Ambystoma mexicanum. The sequence continues at coordinate 1,337,805,856 of NC_090937.1, forward strand.
TGTTTAAACAATTATTAATTTAACAGTCAGTTTGAGTAAGCCTTCTTCAGAAGGGGGCAATATAATAGTAACGCACAAATACACTCCAAAAAACACCCTCAGGTGACTTAAATAGCTAGGACACTGTGGACATTAATAGATCACTGTTGCATTTCGAGGAATACTTAGAAGTATGTCAAAGAGAAAGGCTATTAGAACAAAACAAGAAATCTCACAAATATTCTGAAGCCGACAAGTATTTTTGGTAACCCCCAATGCAAAGTAAGTGAACCCCTTCCTGGAAGGAAGACAACACACACAGTCAGAGGGGAAGAAGAGTCATTCAGGGGGCCAGGCCAAAGTCAATTGGGAAAAAGTCTAGGTGAGCTGAAGCAATTCTTGCAGGGAGGTAAAAGTCTTCTACAATGTTTTAGAAGTCTTTGTAGAAAAGAAGAAATCAAAGCAGGGCCACAAGCTGGCTAGGCTTGTGAGGTAAAGAAGCTGATAGCAACTGTACCGAAGCAACCAAGACAAGTCGCCACTGAGAACAAGTGAGGTTACACAACAAGAGGTAAGTTCTCTTAGACTGTACAGTACCTTTCGTTGGAAGAAAAACCAGTTCCAGCTGGCTTCTGTTACTGTGCAGCTCTGCAGATCCTGTGTTTCTCGACCTCAGTCGTGGGGACAAGAGGGAGGAGGTCTGGAGGACTCCTGCACTGCAATGGGAAGATCAGCGACAGAAAAGGACCAACTTCTATTCAGTGCCACTTCGCGGTTTCAGCTCCTTGCATCTCAGCAAATGGCACCACTGCGGACTCTTGGCTTTTGAGATGAGCTTTCCTTGCATCTGGGGGTCCAGCACTCTGATGTGGCTTCGGCACGGTCAGTCCTGCTTCCTGGGAGTCCAGAGGATCTTCCTGGAGTTCTTGGCCAACTTAAAAGCAACGCACACAATCTGGTGTTCCTCTCCCTGGCTCTTCGGTTCCAGCAGCAACTGCAGTGGAAATACAACCAGCTTCGAGAGGATGTCCAGGTGGCTTACTTTGGAGTTGATTGGTACCACCAACTCAAGGGGAGAAGTCGTCCTTGAGGGCTTCTCTAGTCCAGATGAATTCGGAGCTTCAACACAGCAGCAGGGCTTCACCGGGAAAGCCAACGGTCCAGGAGTTGCAGCAGGCGTCTCTTCCAAGTTCTTCTTTGGATTCCTTCTTCCAGTGGTCTACTCTGCCTTCCAAGCCAAAAACCCTTGCCTTTTTGTGCAGGTTTCTCCCATTCATTCCAGCGTAGCAGTCAGCCAGCAGGGTGGCTGTCCTTGCCGGACAGACAGCCGGCCAATCACCTATGAGTGCATTCTGGCCTCCTAGGAGACTAAACGCAGGGAGTTTCGGGCACCTCCCTCGCATCATACCCCCGCCAGACACCCTGGAGCCAGAGGTGGACTTCACTCGTGAATCCCACCAAAGGCAAAGCAATCAAAGGGACCAAACCTGGCTTGGCGCGCAGAGTAAATCTCAAGAAGGACCTTTCCACAAAGAAATGGCGAATAAAGAAGACCGGGCCATTTTGACAAAAATGGCACCCTTGGGTGCTTTACTGCAGCTGCGACCGCAGCCCGCGGTAAATGCACACCACAAACCACTGCCACCAGCCATTCATCGAGGAAAGAGTAAAATAAAAATGTTACATGAGAAGCTAGACAAAGGGGATACTAAGTTAACCCCTCCTACACCCTGTTGTAAGATAGTGTGTGCTGGGTCTAGACGGTTACAAATGTAAGTAAAGTCAATTTCACTCTACTGCTTTTGGAAACAGTAGTTTATCCAAGAGAAGGTATTTAAACCTTGGGGAAATCTGAAAGACTCACTGTAGGTGCCGTGTGACACAATGTAAAAAGGTGATGTCTTTGGAGTTTGTTAGACTCCACAACCAAAAGAAACAGAGTTCAAAATCACATTAAAATACATGAGAGAGTGGGGGAAAAAGGGGTCTTGCTCTCTCCAGGAAAAAAAAGTCCTAGAGTCCAGCAAAAGAGCTGGGGGTCTCTAAGGTAGAGAGGAATTAGCACATTTCTGAGAATTCTCCCTAACAGCACCCTTGGGTGTTTTACTGCAAACACTTAATTACTTAATTCAAACTGAAGGAGTGTTTCTGATGTTTGTTAATCTGCTTAGAATCACATGCTGTGCATATTGTCTGACATCCACTGGTAACAGCGGAGTATTGCCTCTTGTCTTTCGGGAATCGAAAGGGGATGTCGATGCGGGCTTGCCTGTAACACTATCTCTACGTGACGTGTATTGTACCCAATATCCCTCAGGCCTTGAGGTCCCTCAGAATTGTTTTTTTCTGACCAGCATAGTGGTCGCCTTATGCGGAGCTCGTCAAAGACATTGCTTATTGTCCCCTCGACATTTGGTCGATTAGTTGTATAAAATAATTCAGATCACCCTACCAGTCCCTTATTTCGACGGCTGTTCCGGATCTCCACCGAAGACCTTCAGAACTTCGGACGGTGAACCAGACGGCACTGCCTTCCGCCGGCCTACACAGTAGGGAGAGTGGGGTCGGTGTGGACATTTCTGTACAATCTGAGAATGCCTTTCCCTCCTTTCCCTTTTGGTCTTCGTCACTCTACTCATCCTCTGCTATGGAGAGGACTCCATTTAGGCTTTGCCCCATTTGTAAGAGCAAATTTCCTTTGAAAGATAAGCACAGATGGTGTAACCCGTGCTTGCCCCTCGATCACAAGGAAGAAGGATGTGCAGCTTGTAAGCTCCTCTGTCCTAAGACATAAAAGGAGCGTAAAGTCGAGCGGTGGGTGGCCTACGGTATGTCGGAAGGCTGAGGTTTTTTTTCCCGCTGCCGCAGCCACCGAATGTGATGACGGGGAGAGTGACGGTCTGACCTCCGAACTGGAGGTTGTTGACCTTTCGATGGAACACTCGCGTTCTGCATCGTCTGTCCCCGAGCCCGCTAGGCAAGGCTTAGGCACTGCTATGGGGAAGTCACACCCCAGCGACAAAGACGAACATGTACACAGCACTAAACGCACAACCCCAAGTCATTCTTCGGACAAGTCAAAGATGACTTAGCGCCAACAATTACACTGGAAGTTCCGGCGGCACCCGCCGATCGGCAGCACTTCCCGCAGCCACATATGTACCTAGTGACCGGGCCATAAAAGACAAAGGGCGCTACCCCTAATATACCAGGTTCTGTCGAGACTCCTCACAAGAAGGCGTCCGGCGACGATGGGGTTCCGCCGAAGATGGCACCGCCGATAAAGGCTACCGCCGGAGACAAGGCCTCGGCTCTGCCGAAAGACTCCCTCGCAATCGCAGGCTGAAGCTACGCGCCTCCCGTCCGCGGAAGACTTCGCCGAGAGCTTAACAAGGATTGTTTCTGCCGATTCTCAAAAATGGCAGTCCAGGGATGCTTCGAGGCCTATGGAAAAGGCCAAGGATCCCCCAAGGTCCAAGGATGACCTCAGGGGAGTACCGGAACCCATCCATAAGCCGAAAGAGAGGCACAGGGATGTCCCACCTCTGTCGGTCCCTCAGGAGGAGTTCTCTGAGGGCAAAGAAGGGCTGTCTTCGACGTTGTGACAAGTCTTGACGTTTTACGACGGATGAGTGTGTTCCGGACCCTTTTCCATCTCTAGACCATTCTAGGTCTTCGGTTTGGACTAGAGAGAAATTTGAAAACTGCATGGAAAGGCTGGACAGGTTTGCTTCCCGTTCAGAACAACCCACACCAAGGAGGCCACGGGAGGAGAGCCCTGTGGACCCCAAAGCAAAAATCCCAAAGCTTTTTGACCCCTCTTTGGAAGAGGTTATATACAACTATGACCTAACTGAAGAAGACATTCCTGCAGACACTCAGGATGAGGATCAATCCCATAGAGGGCTGGGAAGAGAACCCGGATATGGGTGACCCTCAACCATGCCAGTCTCCAGATCCATAGGATCCGGGTGCCCTATCTTTGGATTGTCCCCAGACCACCCCCACTAGACAACCCTCGCCAGCGGATGATACATTGACATTTAACGTCATGTTGCGTAAAGCAGCTGAATATTTTATGATTGCCACAGATGAGGCGGTCCCTGAAGCTGATTTCGTGGAGGACATCTTCAAGGAGAAGCCTCCGGCCAGCCAGGCTATTCCCCTCCTTAATTCAATTAAGAAATGTCTGGCTCCCTCCTTATCAACATCTGCTCTCACAAGAGGTGTTAACCCAAGAATAGAGAAACTTTCGTCCTTCTCCCTCGGACCCTCTGTATATCTGAGATCACTCCACCCCAGAGACTCTGGTGGTGACTACTACACGAAAGAGGGCATGGGTCTCTCTATCAACCGGCGAGGCACCACCTGATGAGGAAGGTGAAAGACTTTACACCCCTGGGAAGAGGGTCACGACCGCAGCAGCGTTTTCAACACGTATTGCCAACAACACAACTTTTTGGCCAGCTATGCCGACGCTTAATGGACCTTACTACAAGAAGGCCTACAGGAGGTTCCCGAACCTCTACAAACTCGTCTCCTGACCAGTCACTGAGGGCAGTCAAGTGAACCAATGCATACTTAAGAACACTTTGGATTCTGCCGAGACGGCTGGTCGATCCAGGGCTCAGGGCACACTCCTGAAGAGACATGCGCGGATTCAGGCCAGAGATGCAAGCGTCAAATAAACCCGTGGAAGAATCCAACCTGGTTGGGAAGGCGGTCGATGAGGCCTTTGATCGCAAAAAAGGAGCATGACACCCTGAAAACACAAAGACCCTCTACAAGACAAGGGTCTGGTCCAACCGGCTTTTTTGTGGCCAATGCTTCCCTCAACAATACTCCTCGGGGGAAACAATTGGAACTCTCCACAGGGAACCAGCGGATACACCGCCCTGTATCCCGAAAGAGGTCAGCGTCATGGGAAAGGAAGGGGCCGGGTCTCTACCCTAGAGGCTCCCCGGCCTCAGTTTCAAAATGACCTGAAGATTCGGGTCCCCTCCCGTGCCTCCTCGGTCGGGGTCCGGCTAACATCGTTCCTTCAGGCATGGGAGGGGATAACTAGTGGGTGCTAAAGACTGTGGCCCACGGTTATTGTTTAGAGTTCAATCGGTCCCCAAAATTCAGACCTCCACGAGCAAGACGACTGACACCAGACCATCTTCACATACTACTTCAGGAAGTCAAGACACTACAAGAGAAAGGAACCATAGAAATCGTACCTCTGTCACAGGTAAAAGAAGGTATTTATTCAGTGTACTTCCTTGTACCCAAAAAGGATCTAACCATGCGCCCTGTTGTAGATCTGCGCCCAGCGAGCAAATTTGTAAAGCCACAAAAGTTCTGCATGGTCACTCTGCAGGAAGTAATTACCCTGCTATAACGGGGGCATTACATGGCAACACTGGACATGAAAGATGCATACTTTCATATTTCAATGTTGCCAGGACAAAGAAAATACCTCAGATTTACGATGCAAGACAAGCATTATCAGTTCAAGGTACTACCCTTGGGCATAGCATCTGCACCAAGGGTATTTACAAAGGTACTAGCGGTGGCAGCAGCACATCTGCGCAGGCAATCCATCCCGGTCTATCCCTACCTCGCCGACTGGCTCATAACAGGGGACTCTTACGAAACATGTCTGTCAAATACCCAAAAGACGATAGATCTTTTATTCAGTCTGGGATTCTCTGTCAACGAGAGAAAATCTAGCCTAGACCCCAGTCAGGTCAAACAGTTCGTAGGGGCTGTAATTCGAACAAAGGACGGCCTCGTCTTCCCCTCCACGAGAGGGTTCAAAACATGTGGTTTCAAATCCCTGAGTATGTAGCCATTCGAGAGGTGACGGTACGCAAGACTATGCGACTGCTAGGAATGATGGCATCATGTATCTACTTGGTTCCTCGTTTGCGCATGCGCCCAATGCAAGAGTGGCTAAGCAACCAGTGGTGTCAGGCCAATGGACAGTGGGACGATTTAGTAGTGATCTCGCCGGCCCTAGTTCTCTTGCTTCAGTGGTGGTCGAGGGACAACCTCTTGAAGGGGAAATCCTTCACCACCCCCGCAGTGGAAGCCACTCTAACTACAGACGTGTTTCTTACAGGGTGGGGAGCTCACCTGCTTCAACAATGTACTATCTGAACAAACAAGGGGGCACTCGCTCTCCAGGGCTGTCCAAACTGTCAGAACATTTGGAACTGGGCTCTCAAACGCACCATGTTCCTGTTATCACAACATCAATCTTCTGGCAGACTTACTCAGCAGAGACTTCCCTTTGCCCATGGAGTACGAAGACATTGGCTCCAACGTTTTCGTAGAATGGGGCTTCCCAGAGATCGATTTATTCGCAACTCTGGAGAACGCTCAATGCCAAGATTACGCCTCTAGGTACCCCCAGAACTGTTCCAAGGGAACACTCTGGATAACATGGTCAGGGAAATGTGTCTACGCTTCTCTTCCCCCCCCCCCCCCCCCCCCCCCCCGAGTCCCCTTCTCAACAAGATCGTGCACAAGATTAACCAGGAACCAGTCACAATGATACTGGTGGCCCCCATGTGGGCCCTCCAAACCTGGTTTGCTCATCTGATGGAGATGTCCCTATCTCCTACAATCAAACTGCCTTGCCCGTACAACATGTTGTTGCAAGACAGAGGGGAGACGCTTCACCCATGCCCGCAGACATTGAAGTTAGTGGCCTGGCTCCTGAGGTCATAGAGTTTGGGCACCTGCAGCTCGCTCAGAGATGTATGGACATTCTCAGGGAGGCAAGAAAACCGAACACTAGGTATTGCTATTCCAGTAAATGGAAACGGTTTGTCATCTGGTGCAACTCAAAGAGCCTTAACCCAGTTAACTGCTCTCCCACACACAATGTTTTGTACCTAACTCATTTACTTGACTCAGGCCTGGTCTTTAACTCCATAAAGGTACACTTAGCTGCGCTTTCAGCCTACACTACATCACAACCGAAAGTGTCATGGTGGAAGATGAACAGTTATCAAAGCTTTCATGGAGGGAGTGAAGAGAATTCACCTTCCCATTTCTAACCCGGCTCCTGGATGGGACCTAAACGTGGTGTTGACTAGGTTCATGGGGGTCTCCTTTCAAGCCCATGCACAAAGCAAGTCTTAAAGACCTCACCTATAAGACTGCTTTTTTAATAGCTATTACCTCCATTAGGAGAGTAAGTGAACTAGAAGCGCTCTTAATCCTAGATCCCTTTGTAACAGTTCACAAAGATCAAGTGGTTCTGCACACTCACCCTAGGTTTGCGCCTAAATTCATTTCTAAGTTCCATGTGAACCAGTCGATGGCACTACCAACGTTCTTTCAAAATCCTTAAGCCTGGGAGATGAATCCTGCGCACACTGGATGTACACAGTTGTCATGTTCTACATGGAAAGAACTCGACCACTAAGAAAGACTAATCAGTTTTTCGTTTCAGTGGCGGCAGGAAGAGAAGGAGACGCAGTTTCCAAATCCACCATCTCTAGGTGGATTGTCACATGCATCACAGTCTTGCTAAGAGAGAGCTGCACTTCAAGCCTAGAGCACATTCTACTCTTGGCACTGGGGCGTCCATAGCGTTCATTGCAAATGTTGCCCTTGAGTCCATTTGCAAAGCGGCAACCTGGAGTTCTGTACACACCTTTCCAAAACACTATTGCCTAGACACTCGTTCTAGGTCTGATTCTCAGGTGGGACAGGCAGTACTAAGACATCTTTTCAATACTGTTTTTTTTCACAACCCACCTCCAACTCCGGGTACTGCTCGCTAGTCTATGCACAGCATGTGATTCTAAGCAGATTGACAAACATCAGAAGATATGCATTACTTACCGTAAAAGCATTTCTGATAGTTGTATCTGCTTAGATTCACATGCGCCCACCCTTCCTCCCCGCTCGGATGGAAGGACCATAGACGTCTTACCACTTTCTCTCTTTTCTGTACTCACTCACGATAGTCATAAGGCTCCCTCTCGGCAGAGAAAATACAATCGGATCGGCCTCAACGCGTGAGGGATCTTGGGTACAGATGCAATACTGCACGGTTACCACTGGATGTCAGACCATATGCACAGCATGTGAATCTAAGCAGATACAACCATCAGAAATGCTTTTACAGGAAGTAATGCATATCATTTTTGAAGTGTATTTTATTGTTGCATATTGCCCCTGCTAAAGAAGGCTTATTTTAAAACTGACTGTTAAATTAATCATTATTTTTATCAAGAAACCTTGGGTAGAAGTGTTCATGTAATACTTCTCATTGTGAATCGCTATGTTGCACCTCTACAGCTCTAATTGACACCTCTTGAGATGAGCCTGGCTGCTCAGTCAGTCTACCAACTTGTGTAGTACAGGCCCATACCAAAGGTTGGGTTACCTATTGCCAAGAGGACAAGACTGGTATAGTCTCCCGCAGGGTTACTACATACAATCTTGCCTAACAAGCAGCCAGGCTTATTTTAGGAGGAAGAGAGGGCGGTAGAATCGGTACAAATGAAACTGTAATAGAAATGGTCCAAAGAAACACTTTGAATTGTAAAAATAAATTATTTAAATACAAGTAAGCCCAGATAAATCTTGGGGGAAATAGTTAGATCACATTTTGTTTTATGTAATCACAATTATAAAAATACGCTATGCTTTAAGGTTCACAGCCCAAAGCATAAACCTTATTTGGAACACCTAACAGTAGTTCTAGGGAAGTTGCACCTTTTCATACACATTCAGTATAGATCACACATACTCTTGGGGAGTAAAAACCTATGGTAACTTTCAGATTACATTCAGTAATTCAAGGGTAGTAAACCTTACTAGTTGAACCGTGACGCTCTGCAATAAATCACATATTCAGTCAACTAGACTGTATATGTTTTGTGAATAGTGGAACACTTGTTTTAGGTACAGTAAAAAGCCTAGAACTACTTTTGTGATAACAGGTGAGTAAAACCGAAGTATGTAAGATTCAGTTATAGTTTATTTTGAGATTAGTGAAACACAGATTGATATAAAAGCACTTATTTTTGAATAGCTAACTCAAGGTAAGTAAAACCCATATACTTTTTCAAGGAGCTATCGGCAACTTGGGGCAGGTATAGACCAGGGAAAGCAAAACCCAATGTTACACTTTGAATGACTCAGTTATTCTAGGTAGGTAAAACCTAATGCTGACATATTCTGGACAGGCTAACAGCAAGTCAGGGGAAGCAAGACCCAGTTGGGGGACACTCATACAATTATCCTAACAGGAATAATAAAGTGAAACAAACAGCATTACTTTTGGGAAGAGGCACAACCAAATCACAGGTGTAATATGCCCTTACATCTACTTTTTGTTAAAATGGCGAAACAGTTTTTTTTTTTAATTATTTTTGTTACTTTTATTTTTCATAGTTACGTCAAAACAGAGCTTAGAGCAGTCGGTGCATCAGAATAACAGACTATGTACAGATACTTATTTTCACATTTCACAATAGACATAACCAGTTAGGGTGGCGACAATTGAGTAATATTGTCTTCAGGTAGCAAGTTGCATAGTCGGAACAGGGCCCATATGTCCTTTGGTCGACAGGCAGATGGCACATTTATGACAAATTGTTCCTCACATTAATTTATCATCGATCGGTCGTTAAGGAAGTCCTCCCTTTTGGGTGCCTCAGTGGATTTCCAGCATCTCAGAATGTTTCGTTTTGCAATGACACATGCAATGTTAAATAGCCGTCTGGTGGTTTCAGCCACTTTACCAATGTCCCCATATAAGTATTTCAGTGGGGAGGGTGTAGCTGGGATCATGGTAATGTCTTCCAGGATTTCCGCCACCTCCCCCCAGAATTTTGCTACCGAGGGGAATGCCCAGTACATGTGGTATGCATCTGCATTTGGAGCGTCACATTTTAGGCATTTCCCTGTTTAGCCGTCAACAAACTTGGCTGGTTTAGCAGGGGTGTAATGGAGTTGGTTGAGCACCTTTAAATTGGATTAATCTCAAACCCGAATTCATGCTCACTTTTAGTGAGCTGGCAACATCGGAGCCAGGTAGTTTTGCCTAACTCTACTCACAAGTCCCGCTCCCAGACCTCTTTGATGCTATTATGTGACTCTGAATGTGACTGGACCAGGTTGTACAATAAGTAAACACCTTTCCTTTGTCCTCCACTTGCCGTCATTGCACTTATACACTCATGAATAGGGGGCTCTAGTGGGAATGTCGGCTATTTGGATACAAATGCCGTCTTCATTTGGTGGAACCGGATTCGTTTGAGGTGTCCCCCTCCCACTGTCTCAATAAAAGCACCCAGTTCACAGAACGTGTCCTCCGGAAACCTATCTCGCATTCTTGAAGTGTTTATTTGGGTCACATGACCTCTGCAATGCCTTGTCAAATGTGGGTGTAATGCCGGGGAAATTCCATAAGGGTATCTCTGGGTCATATGGGGTCGTCAGACCAATTGTCTTATATATTTTAACCCATGCACGTGTGGTAGTGCTCACAGGATCAAATTTGCCCGAGTCCTTATGTCTAATGTCGAAGATGACAGATTGCACGTCTTATCAGGGAGGCAGCATATTTCTCAAGGGGGATGTGTGTAGCTGTATCGTTTGGGTCAAACCAATGCTTTCCGAAATGTGCCTGTAATTACAAATGATACAATTCAAAGTCGGGCACTGAGATCCTGCCCTTCGAAAATGGTTCCACCATTTTGGACCATTTCAGTCTGGCTGTTTTACCGCCCCACACAAAGGAGGTGGCTAGTGTTTGGAGTTTCGCGAAGAAGGCTCTACCAGGCCAGATCGGAATGTTGCAAAAGCAATAAAATAGCTTGGGGAGAACCACCATCTTGAGAAGCGCTACCCGCCCGTATAACGAGATAGGAAGCTTAGGACACAGATGCAGTTTGATGGAGAGTCTGTAATAATTCCCCGTAGTTTTCAGAGTACAGTGTAATTTTATCTCTGGATATCATTACTCCTAAATACCGTATGTTTATAGGGGACCATTTAAACCAGTTTATGCCGGATAAGTCTCTGGGGTTAGTGGGAACAGTTCGGATTTTGAAACATTGATATTGTACCCCGAGTATTCGGAGAATACTTTTGTCTGCCATGATAGGCCCCAGATTTTCTTTTTTGGATACATAACAAGGTGGCATCTGCGTAAAGGGAAATTATCTGCGGGGCTCCGGTCATCCTGAGCCCTGTGCGCATGGTTTTTCCGCACAAATTCCGCCATCGGCTCTATCGGCAGGGATGTCCTTTCTCCCCTATTCTGTTTGCACTCACTACTTTAGTGAGTGCAAACAGAATAGGGGAGAAAGGACATCCCTGCTGGGTGCCCCTGTTTAATAGGAAAGGAGGTGAGTGTGGTTAGTCAGCACTCTCACGCCCGGGTTTGTATAGAGCAAGTGGACACATTTAACAAAATATCAGCCTAGTCCGAACCGATCAAGGACCAAAAACAGATGGGCCCAAGAGACAGAATCGAAGGCCTTTGCGGCGTCCAGCGCTGCTATGGCCACGGTTGCCTTTGGGTTTATTTGAGCCAGTACTCCAGAGTCATCGTAATTTTTATGCTGTGGACCTAGTTGGTATGAAGCCGGCCTGGTCTGGGTGTACTAAGATGGGCATGTACGGCAGTAGTCTGGTCACAAGAATTTGCAACATTTTTTTGCATCTGTGTTAATGAGGGAAAGGGGTCTGAGGCTATATCCTGTGCAGGGCGGCAGGGTTTGAGGAGTACCGTTATTACTGCCTTGCTCAGGTAGTAATCCCAGATTCATAGCTTCTTCCCAGACTTTCAATAACATTGGGGCTAGTTTATCTTGGAATTCCTTGCATAGTTCAGATCCCAGACCATCCGACCCTGGGGCCCTACCTGAAGTTAATGCTTTTATTGCATCTACGATTTCCTCCAATGTGATGGGGTATCTAGTTTCATACGTGTGTCGGGAATGAGGGTTGGGAGGTCCAGTGCATGCAGGTAGTTGGTCATCTCCTCCTTTGACTTACTGTCACAGTTGGAATAAAGAGTTTTATAAAATTCGGCGAACGTATCATTGTCTTGATCTCGGTTCACCATCGTCCCACTAGGCGTCTGTATATTGATGTTAGGGTTATGGTGGCTTTCAGCTTTAAGCATCTGGCCAAGAAATGTCCAACTTTGTTGCTTTCCCTGTATCTCCAAGCTTGGGCTGCGGCAGCCATGTACTGGATTTCCCAGTCAGCGAGTTTGTTGAACTCGCTCAGTGTTGCGTGTATATCGGAGAGGGACTCTTTACTATGTGTTGTGCTATATTCGATTTCACGCAATTCTAGCTTGGCTTCTGCTTTGTTAAGCTCCCTCCTGACAGTCCTCAACAACTCATTAGATTTGGCCATGATGGCACACTGCACCCATACCCTGAGATGCTTCCCATAATGTGGCGTGGTTATCTACCGACTCCTCATTCAGTTATAAAAATTCTTCTATTTCAATGTGATGGGACTCGCATACTTGGGGGTCCCTGAGCATGGTGGGGGGAGGCATCCTCCAATGTTTAGTTTGTGCAGAGTTTCGTAGAGTTAAGGTGACTGATTTCGGGAAGTGAGAGAGTGCAGGGATACATCTCGCAGTTAGACACTGCGTCTGAAAGGACTGAGCTAATGAGCCAGTAGTCAATGCGTGACTGAGTCGTGTACAGATAAGTAGTAAGTAAACCGCTTTTCCTGTGGGTGTAATTCCCGTCATATATCAATTATAGACATTTGTTGCATTATCAGGGGGTTAGTGCAGCTTTTGTGGGAGAACGGGGGGTAGCCGAGGATCGGTCCTGGGACGAGTCAAGTATTGTGTTGAAGTCTCCACCCCCCCAATCAGTGACGCATTTTCAGTTGTTGTCAGCATATTATGTATGGTACTATAAAATTCGGGGTCGTCAATGTTGGGGCCGTATCTATTGACTTTCACAATGTGTTGTCCCGCCACCTCCTCCCAGACCAATGCATATCTACCTTGGGCATCTATTTTGCTGTCCCGGAATCCCAATTTTGGATTGATCAATGTGAGCACCCACCCAGTGTGGGTCGAGTACTCTGTGTAGTACCTCAGCTGTCCCCATCGTGGAAGAAAACAAGCACAGACCTGTCCAAGAGCATGTGTCTTGTAGAATTATGATCCGGGGCTTGTATTTATTTACACACACAGCAGTTTTTCAGGGCTGTGATGGAGTTAAGGCCCCGAACATTCCAGAAGAAGAGCTTAATAATCATTCCCCCATCAACCTGCGCCATAATCCTCCGTTATCACAAGTCTGTTCCCTGAGCACCAGAACACATCTGCTATATTAGCTGTGTCAGAAGTAACAACTCTCTGCAAAACAGTTTCTAAGGAAAGAAAGATGTTTCATATACTTTTCAGAATAGTGCAACACACGTTCAAGGTAAGTCTCAGAGTTACAGTTACCAACCAACTCTTTTACAAGTAGTAACTTTTAAACACTTATTCTCTTTTATAGGCAAAAGACCCAATGCCTTAAAAGTCTTTCCCTTATTCTTGGAGCATGAGTGTCCTCAGTGGCAGAAGGCGCTCACTAGGGTCTAGTATCCAACAGGCTGTGTCAGGATTGTTTCTTAAGTAGCAAAAGTTAGAGTTCCTTAGGAAGACCATTCAAACAGGTGAGTATTTTACTTTAGAGTTAGTTGAGGGTCCACAGGCTTCACAGAAGACAACCTAGGAGGATTCCAGCAGTGATATTGGGTGAACTGGCCGAGGGGCCACAGTTCACTATAGATCACAATCACAGAAAACACCCCAAAACTACACAGGAATCAAAGTGACTTAAGGTAATAAATACCCAAGTCAGCAAAGTACCTCAGCACAGAGGAAGATGGAAGATGATTTTGCAGCAGGGGCACTTCAGGATCTGCAGCCAAAAACCCAGTTGGTGGATTCCTTGTCGTGGTGGCTGAAAACAGGACCTCGGAAGGGACGTTGCAGCAAGGGGGGATCAACAGGAAATGCTCTAGGCTAGGTTTTCCTCATGGCTAGTTGCGGCTCTGTGAATATTGGGGCCTTTTTTCAGGAGTACAGAATATCGCTGGTCGGATTCTCATTACAAAGGTCCAGCACTCTGGTGAGAGGACTTTTCCGACTTAATGCATGTCTCTAGAGATCCAGCAGGATGCCCACGAATTTTCAGTGAGCTTCGGAATTTGGAAGACTGTGCACCGCACAATGACTTGTGGTCCTGGGGTATTGGGGTATAGCAGATGCCCAAGGGCTAAAAATGCAGGTCTTCTTTATTCTAGTGGGTCTCACCGGGCTCTGGGTCGGGGGTCATTGTTTCCGAAGTTAGGGGAAGGAAGGACAAACACTAATGGCGAAAAAACAAAGACTGGGGCCATTTTGGTAAAATTAGCACTCTTGGGTGCCTTTACTGCAGCTGTGAACACAGCCAGCTGTAAAGGTGCTGAATTAGTAAATGGTATTACTGCCACCAATCATTAACTGTAAGCTTGTCCCTGTAACAGAATGTTTACAGTTTTAGTGTGTAAGGGGATACATTGGATCTCCCCAGCACCCCACATAAGGTGGGGTGTGCTGGTTGCACCAAATGAAATAAAAGGGATCCAAAGATCCTCTCTATGCTTGGGAACTGTAGTCCTCTCAATGTTAGCCAGAGAAAGTTAAAAGGGGAGCCCCTAGGGCAACCCATCAATGACAGGCAATTATTGCCAAAAGGTTGTCGGAGGATAACTTAAGACACCATGACACCCATTAAAAGAGTAAAAGATTATGTGAGTGTGGAAAAAGGTTCCCACTCAGAGGTACAAGGAAAAATGATCGACCAGTAAAGCAAAATGTTCTGGGGTTGACAAAGGTCAGGAAGATTTAGAATTACTATGAAAAACTAACAAGTACAGTAAGTATCAAAGTCAAATAGATTAGACGATTCTGCAGGGAGCCAGGACAGCCAAAGTCAATTGGAGCACAGTCTATGGAGCTGAGGCACTTCTTAGATAACAGTCTTGCACAAAGTTAGAGAGTTTGTTGAAAAAAATCACTCTAGTGTCACAAGCTGTTACACTTGTGAAGGGTAGAGCTGAAATCGACACTAGCAAAGCAGCAACTGCAAATCTCAACTGAGAAGAGCAAAGCTACAGACACTGATGTAAGTACCCCAAGTCAGAACAGTACCTTTTGGTTAGAAGAAGAGTGGTCCAGCTGGCTTCTCTCTGGTGCTGTAGATCCTGGGTTCCTGTGCCTCAGTCGTTGGGGCAAGAGGGAGGACGTCGGGGGGACTCCTGCAGCAGCAATCCAGAGGTCAACGGCAGCTACAGGCTCTTATTCAGGTCAGCAGCACTTTATGATTTTAGCGCTTGTAAACAGCACCACCGAAAATCTTGGATACTGGTTGGACTTCCTTAACTCCTTGAGTCCTGCACTATGGTGAGGGGACACAAGCTCTTGTAGTCCTGCTTCTAGCGGGCCCTGGGGAGACTCGTGGAGCTTCTGGCTGGATCAAAGACATTGCACTCTACTACAGATTTCCCGACCCCTGGCACTTGGTTTCTGTAGCAGCAAAGACATACAGCCAGTTGGGGAAGGTCGTCCAGTGGAGTTTGTCTCAGGGTTAGTTGGTCCCACTAACCCAAGGGAAGAAGTCATCCCTGCCGTAGCTTCTCTTGTCGATTTAGAAAAGAGTTTCAACACAGCAGCAGGGCTTCACTGGGTAATTCAAAGGTCCAGGAGGATGCAGCACGCTTCGTTCACGGTTTCTTCGGGTTGTTCTTCCCAGTGGTCGACTCTGCCTTCAGTACCAAACACTAGCCTTTTAAGCAGGTTTCTTCCATTCATGCACAGCCTAGCTGTCACCCAAACAGCAGGGTGGCTGTCCTGCAAGGAGAGCCAGCCAGCCAGTGAGGACTGGGTGCATTCAGGTATTCCTAAAGACAAAGGACAGGGGAGTTTCGGGAACCTCCCTCACTTCCTGCTCTTCCAAACACACTGGTACTGAAGCCCGTCAAAGGCAAAACTAACAAGGGGCTCAAACCTGGCTTGGCATGCAGTGTAAAACCCAAGAAAGACCTCACAATTTGAAAATGGCTAAAAAACTCAGGGGCCATTTTGACACAAAGGTCCCACATGGGTGCCATACTGCACCTGAGGGGTTCAGCCTGCGGCAGAAAAGCACAATGGTAGGAAAATTAAACCACTGCCATCAGCCATTTAAAGTAGTGAGGGTAACATATATTCTCCAGCATTGGATCTTTCATGGATTCACATGCTGTGAATATTTCCTGTCGCCAGGCTGGGAAACATCAGTAACTTCAATATAGCAGTTTTCCTATGGAAAACCTCAGCACTTTAAGTGTCCTATCGACGTCTTTGTGGGTGCTTTAGGCTGCACCAATAGAATGTCCAGTATAAATAGCCCTGCGGCTTCCCTTTAGATTTCAACCGTCTCCAAACTTTTGGGATCACCTTGTGTTCTCTCTTGAGAATAGTTTTTTGCTCTTCCAATTTTCTACGGCTTCATTGCTACGGTGTGTTCCAGGCCCATCGTGTCATCTGTGGGCCCGAAAAAATCGTTTTGCAGGCCATGCGAGACCTGCGACATCTAGAACGCTTATGAAGGGGACGGCCACGAGGACTGTCTGTATTGCCTGTACCCCAATCACTCTGTGGAGAACTGCGAGATTTGCCAGGGGTTCTCCCAGAAGACGCTCAAAGACCGTAACTGGCGGCTTATTTGCTGGTTGAACGAAGGGGCCTATCTGGGGGTCAGAGGTTGGTTCGGCCCACGGGGGCAAGTCTTCCACTTCTTCGGCGAAGAGGGTGCAGGTGGCGGAGCCGGCTCAAAAGAAACCACGCCCGGAGGTGGATCCGGCTTTGGGTTTCGGAAAAGGCAGTGAGTCTACGGTGATGAGGCTGGTGCAGACAAGCACGGGGTCCAGAGGCCTCGCTTCTGGCACTCGGGCACCACGGCCTGAGAAGTCAAAGGATTCAAGTGGCCGGCAGGAGAAGCCTGGGGATCCATCGCGCATGCCCTCGTCTTCGAACAAGAAGTCGGTTGCATTCGGCCTCCTCAACGACTAAGTCGTCGTCGAAGGACCGGCGTCATTCACCGTCTGACAGACTTCCAGACGCCATGTCAGCTCCGCATTCAAGCCGTCATCTTTGCCTGCAAAGCCAAGGCCGCCAAGTGGGACCTTGATTCCGTGGACAACAAGCTCGTCGACGATGGTGCCTCCGGGAGTGAAGGCGCAAAGCCGGTCCAAGGAGACTGCTGTGAAGCCACTGATCCATTTGTCCACCTTGCTGACGACGACCTTGGCTACGGCCTTGCTGGCGACCACGGCGTTGACAACTGACTTGACGACTGCTGTTTTGCAATTGTGGGACTTCTGAGTTCTGCGGGGGTCTGATGGAGGTCCATTGCCTGCCGGGGAGGTGCCGTGGCAGTCTGAGACCGGCTTTGCGTCTTTGCTCCCGATTGAGATTCAACAGCAAGATCCCTCCACCTACGATTTGGCCTCAAGTCCGCAGGCGTCTCATCCGTTCCTGGACCCTTCGGCTTTGGGCCTGCGGCCAGCAGTTCCATCAACGTCGGCTTGGGTGGCTGTTCCACCTCAGTATCCGTTGGTAAACCCGCACTCCCTGCTCTCCATGCAGGTGCTGACTACGCTACAGTCGCTCCTCCTCGGACAGTTGGATGCCTGGCTCGCAGTGCCCCAAACCCTGGCTGAGCCCTTGGAGAGGGATGTTCCAGACAACCCCCCCCCTGTATCCCCTCACCGAAGTATGTGGTGGGGTACCCCTCGTCAGGGTCCACCAAGGAAATCTCCCCAGGTTCGGCCTCTGGTTTCATCTCAGAGGGGATACACCCCTCCTTGTATGGATCAGGAAGAAGGGGAACTGGTGGAGTCTGAACCTGATGGCGTCCCACAAGACAGGCTTTCGACTGTGTCATCCTTGCCCAGGCAGGCGGATACTTGGCCTAGGGACCCAGAGGTGGATCCCCTGAGCAGTCCAGCACAGCCCTCGCCTCCGGACGATGTCGACGCTTTTCATGCCATGATGAACAAGGTTTTGCCTTACTCCAGAGGAGTAGAGAAGACCGCTTTTTATTCGATCATATGGGGAAAAGGTGGAAGGCGGTCTTCTGTATCCCGATCTTGGACCACGTGTGGCAGAAAGGGCTTAGCACGATGCACCATTCTTTTACGCAGCCTGCGGTCAAGGGCCGTTTAAAGAATGTTTAGGGCGCCTTACGTCGCAGCCCATGCTGGAGTCTGGAGTCGGCAGCTGCCAGTAGGAAGGCACGTAGCCAGCATAAGTGTGCAACCCCCCCGGACAATGAGGTTCGTAAACTGGATGCTTTTGGCAAGAAGGTGCTGACAGTGGGGGCGACGATGAAGGTGGCCAACTCGTTGGCCATTATTGCACGCTACGACCATCTGGTGCTGAGCTACAGCGTAATGAGGCAATGCTTCTGGTTCATGAGGGGGAGGAATTCCATTAATATAGCAGTGGACCTGGCGGATTCCGGGTTTAAATGGATAAATAATGGGGTTGTCCTCCGGCGGCAAGCATGGTTGCGATGTACCGATTTCCGGCCTGAAGTGCAGCATAAAGTGGTGGACATGCCTTGCGAGGGGGAGCAGCTCTTTGGGGAAAAAATTCACGAGGTTCTAAAGTATATGAAGGAGGGTAGGACGCTGCAGGGTAAGCGTTTGTTTCATCCCTTTTGCTCATTTAGGGGAGTCTCGGGGAACGCCTGGTTTGCGGGATCGCGCAACAAAGGCTCCAGTTGCTCCAGCTATTCCTCTCGGGTCGCCGATCTTAGTCCTTGGCTTACTGAGCTGACTGGTATTAAAGCCAGCGCAAGAGGTTCTGCCTCCTCCTCCTCTACTAGAGGCCGCAAGTCCAAGTTTCAACAATGACTGCCACAAGGGTAGTCGCCTTGGAGGGAGAGTGGCGCAACATTTCGACGAGTGGCGTTTGATTGCGACGGACCGATGGGTGCTGGATGCAGTCCAATACGGCCACTCATTGGCGTTCCGGCAACCACCACTCCCTATTCCACTGGTGAAGGTCTCACAGCTGCATCTGCAGGTCTTGCGGCAGGAGGTGCGTCTGATGCTGGGGAAAGGGGCTATAGAAAATGTCCCGAAGTCGGAAAGAGGACAAGGAACCTACTCCTGGTTTTTCGTCCTCACAAAACTGAACTGAAAGTGGTGCCCCATTCTGGACCTGAGGCCAAATCTTGTCTGACGCCCTCCAGGGACTTGGTTTTTCTGGGGGCTCATTTCATACGCATTTCAATCTGATGAAGCCATCTGTGGAAAGTATAGAGAAGCTGTTGTCCATGGCAGGTCCCTTGGTGCTGGGAACGTCTATCATGGTCTGGGTATACATGTCTCTTCTGGGCTCCATGGCGTCCTGCATCCCACTCATTCTGAATTAGTCTTTTCATGCAGCCAGTGCAGGAGATTCTCACTTCGAGATGGTCACAGGTTCTCGGGTTCCTGGTCCGACAAGATTCTCATCTACTGGGTGCTGGCAGACTCCCTGCAATGTTGGACTTGCTCCTGCAACATAGTACAGGGTATGCCCCTGTCGCAGCCAGACTTTCAGTATACAATCGTGACAGATGGTCCAAGGTGTGTTGGGGAGCTCACCTCGACAAGCTTCAGGTCCAAGGTGGCTTCGGTGCACATCAACTTTCTGGAGTTGAGGGCAGTACACTGGGCACTGAAGTCGTTTTTGCCCCTCATTCAGGGCTCGGTGGTCTGGGTTCTGACGGACAACACAACAACTATGTTTTATCTCTGCAAAAAGTTAGTCAAGCGTTCACAGCCCCTATCCAAGGAGGCTCAGGTGGTCTGGCACTGGGCCATAGCGCACAAGATTCAACTGGTGGCTTAATATTTGCCGGGGGTTCAAAATGAGCAGGTGGATGCTCTCAGCAGAGACTTAGTTCAGATGCACGAATGGTGACTGAAGGACAGCCAGGTGGCAAGGATATTCAGGAAATGGGGGACTCTCCCGTCGGACTTATTTGTCAGCCCAGAAAACAGGCAGTGCAGTCTCTTCGCCAGCAGGGTCGCTCATCCGGACTTAAAGGGGGACACATTCTCATTCCCGTGGAGGGGCCTGTTCGCAAATGAGTTTCCTCTGATCCGGAAAATGATCCAGATGGTATCTAAGGTTCCGTGCAAGGTGATCCTGGTAGCACTGATCTGGCACCTAGCAGTGGACGACCCGGAGCCGGCTTGTCTGTCACAGGACAAACGAAAGGTGTGGCATTATGACCCCAGCTCCCTCAGCCTTGCACCGTGGCTCCTGACCACTCCGGAATTTGGACACCTAAGCATTGCACAGGACTGTCGCTGCATCTTGCCGGCCGCAAGGGCGCCGTCTACCAAGTGTCTTACAGCCAAAAGTGGAAAAGTTGTGTGTGGTGTTTGCGGCAGCTGAACTTGCAGCCATTGCAGGTTTCGTCTCCACAACTCATTCTTCTGGTGTTGGCGAAAGGGGGAGGGGGGTCTGGTGTTGTCCTCGATCAAGGTCCACTTGGCTGCCCTCTCCAGGTTCACGAGGCAGCACAACTTTCCACCGCTGTTCAGCGACAGGCTGATTAAACATTTTCTCAAAGGCCTGTTCAGGACGTTCACCAACCCCTGCTCCCTCCTCCTGCCCCCCTCCCCCTTCCCTCCCTGAAGAAGTTTTCTCTGGTCTGGAGTCTCAACTTGGTACTCTCAGCCCTCATGAAACCACTGTTTGAACCCATGTCCACGACAACGGTGAAGTTTCTCACGTGTAAGGTGGCTTTTCTGGTGGCCATCACATCTGCCAGGAGGGTTTCTGAACTTCAGGCTCTGGTTATCGACCCGCCGTATCTGGGTTTCATGAGGGACAAGGTTCCCCTATCTATGAATCCTCACTTAATTCCAAAGACCATCAGAGTTTCATAAGAACGCTACGTTGGTCTTGCCCACCTTTTTTCCAAAGGAGTCCACTCCAGCGGAGAAAGCTCTACATTCCCTGGATGTCAAAAGGGCATTGAAGTTTTACCTGGACAGGACGTCGAGACAGCTATTTGTGGCTTTTGGCCCCTCCAACAAGGGGAAGCCAATTTCGAAACCGGGTATTTCCTGTCGGGTATCGTCTACGATTTCCTTTTGCCACGGCAACACGGCTGTCGAGCCATTGCAGTCGACTCCCAGGGCCCATTCTACGAGGTCCACAGCAGCGTCGGCGGCACTGTGGTCCGGCATACCGCTCAGACACATTTGCCATTTCAGCCAGCCCCCACAACCCCCGCAGCCCTCCACATAAAATGGTGTGTTATGGACTTACGAAGAGAAAAGGTAAGTAAAGTCAATTTCACTTTACTATTCTTGGAACAGTATTTCACACAACAAAAGGTATTTAAACCTTTGATTTCTCCTAAAGGATTTCTGTGACACTGCACTGAAGGTGCTGTGTGTCACCATACAAAATGCAGATGCCTATGGAGTTTGTCAGACTCCAAAAATAAAGGAAACACATAATCCACATTGGGTCCAAACACATGAGCGAATGAGAAAAAGGCTCACTCCAGGGTTAAAATTAGAAGTCCTAAAGTCCAGCAAAAGAGCTGGGAGTCTCTAGGGGAATTGGCACAGAAATGAGAATTCTCCCTAACAGTAACCGACTTTTAGGGAGACCTCTTTAGCTGAAGGCAGTAGGGGTTACCATTTGGTAAAACTAACTTGGGTTGGGTAGGAAATCCCGAGAGGGCGGACAGCCCTAGGGCCCACAAAAATCTTAATATAACTCTGAATTGCTTTTTGAGACTGAGTGACTTATGTGCCATCTGTGACATTATTTTGTTTGACTATTTTTCTGTGAGTAGGCACCTACTGTTACCAAAATGTAATTGCAAATTAACTGTAATTTAGGCAAAAAAGAAACAGCTGTTAATTAACCCCATCATTCATAACAGCTGTGCTGACTACATCGTATGCTGACAGCAGCATCACCCTGAATTTACCAATGGAGTACAGATAGTTATACTTTTTTTTACTTGGTAGTCACGCATAAGTATTAAACCCTTATTGATGCAACCAAAAAAGAAAAAACATTCACAACCTCCTCACCCTCCTTGGTAACAAACCTCATGTAATTACTAACTTCTGAGGCGGACATTGAAGGTACTCCTGCTATTGGCTTGTCCATGTTTATTGGTCAAGCATTTATTTTCTTTCAAAGAGGACCACTGACTGATAGATGTGCAATATTTAGTAGTTTTGGGAGCCAAAAAGGTTAATGTGTTATTTGTGTGGCGCTTTTAGAGCAATTGAAGTTGGTGGCAGGGAAGAAAAAATAAAATATATATTTTATTAAAGATTGTGTTTTTGAGTTCCAATAGATTCGATTTTGGCAGGTTTGAGGTGGTCCCTAGAAATATGCCCTTCTCTGACCTCATGGATATGCCAACGCCGATGTCACATGTTTTGTTACCTATTTACATTGGTAAATGGTGTTAAGCTGGAAAGGTTTGACCATCACACCTAAGTAAAATGAGAACCAATGTGTTTCCTTATCCATTGTGATCTGTGTAAGTAATGGATATGCAAATATATCCAGGCTTATTCTCATTACTAGCTTGTGATGAGAAATAGAAATATTCATTTCATGTCCAGGGGTTTTCTACATGTTCTATTCAAAAAATTTTAGAATCTTTTTACTTTTCCAGGTTAGCTGGAGTGCTGACAGCACCCAGTTGCTTTCATCGTCCGGTGATAAAACAGCCAAAATATGGGATGTTGGATCAAACTCTGTTGTCAACACCTTTAAGTTTGGAAATGATGTTCTGGATCAGCAGCTTGGCTGCTTGTGGCAGAAAAATTACTTGCTGAGTGTTTCCCTGTCTGGTTACATCAACTATTTAGACAAGAACAACCCAGATAGACCCCTTCGCATAATCAAGGTTTGTATAGATTTTATTTATTGCAATTAACTTTGTAAATTTGCATTAAGTGGTAGGGTTTCAGGGAATGTTAGTTTTTTCAAAACTCTCCCATGGACCCATGTTTTCATAAAGTGCTTGATCCTAAAATCTGCTACCCTATAGAGCAGTGATGCTGATGTTCGTTAGGTTGAACCATTGAATTATTTGTCTACTGTACTGCAACGTAGGTAGGTCTGGGTATGCAGAGGAAGCTCTGGGAATGTTTCATTGTGCTTTTTTTATTTTCATTTTTATCACCTACATTTTGCAGAAAAGGCAAACCATACATTTTGCTAGCTCAAAGCCCAGTGTTTCTAATGGACCCAGACAGGTTTACTGTAAGCCAATAACATCTCTAATGTGAGCTCTCTGTAGGCAGGTTTGATCTCATGCATTGAACGGTCAACTCAGTGTATCATCTTTTCGTGTTCAGTAAGCGGAGTACCATTTTTAAATTGGTTGGGAGCAATATTTATTTTATTTACAGGGCCTGTACGAGGAAGAATCTTGACTGAAAGCCAATTTAAACACGGGATGTTTATTTCTAGCTATGGAGGCGCGCAATCTACTGGCGTGCGTGACTGAGCTTCCAGCCACACACCTGCCCTCCTGCAAAGCAGCACACCACGCTGCAACCCGCCTCATTACAGGTGCCTGCAAATTCGACCATATCCAACATTGCGCATGCTTCACTGGCTTTCCCTCCCTGCCAGGGTTCTATTCAAAACTGCACATGTTTACAAAGCTGTACCCAATGGAGCCTCTCCATACCTGGCGGCCACTTCCCACCTCCTGGAGGCTCTCACTTCACACAGCAAAACTAGCAAAAGGTTGTACTGAAAGATAGCCTGCCAAGAGAAGACTCAAAAAGCAGTCCTTCTCCTGCCATGCCATGACCATCTGAAACTCCATATCAGTAGAGACGCGAAATGCCCATTGCCATCCTCCAGTTCTGCAAATAACTGAAAGCCTAGCTCTGTCAGCAATACCTTCCGGAGGAATATAAATCCCTCCCTCCCTCTCTCGCTCAATCAACCGTGCTGTTAGTGTATAAAATGCCACGCCCTATTCTGGCACAATCATGTTGTAAAGCGCTGTAAGATGCTATTGCTCTTGAGCTAGGTTTGCGCTATAAACAATAAAATAACAAGTGACACTTTTGTTCCCATTTTTCCTACTGCTTCCAACTTTTGAACAGTTGAAACCTTCAACATATATTCAAAGAAAACTGCCGATGCTATGCGTACTAATTTAGCTCTTGGAGGCCCCTGAGCTCTTAAATATTTAATTTGTTCTAAAATAAAGCTCATGAGAAACTGCTTTGCTGATGACATTTCATTCTCCAGCATGGGGTCTGGCATGGATTCACGTGCTCATGAATATTCCCCGTCGGCAGGCTGGGAATCCTTGGTAAAGAAAAAGTTTCAGTATCATTTCTGAACTTTCTCCTAACACCCAATCACTGGTCTCTGGGTCATACTGCCCCCAGCCAATGACTGCCCTCTACCTAGGCGGTGAAGAGCCAGAGGACATCACGCCACTGCCATCACCCCAGTTGCAGCTACCACCGCCAGCAGACATGGCGGTGGACATCCTACAGGCACTGCACACCTTGTGTTCAGAGATCCAGACAAGGATGCCCCTGTCGCCGGCGGGAGATCCCGCGGCTCCTGGGCCGTCGGGAGAACCTCCTGGCAAGAGAAGGAGTCCATCCTCCACCTCCTTGCCATCCTTCACCACCATCCCCTTCTCCGAGGGACGTGACGGAACCAGATATGACTATCACGGGTACGGACGATGAAGGAGAGGACCTCACGTCGCCGGTGCCCAGGGCCTCTCCACCCAACGAGATTGGCTCTTTCCACGCCATGATCGCTAGGGCCTTGGAAATGTTTCAACTGGCCCCTGAGGAGAAGGAAGGCTTCCTGTACCAGCGCTGAGAGGCCAAGAGGAAGACCATACTTTCTATCCCTCTGTTGGATGAGATTTGGGACGAGGGGCTGTCCCTCATGAAGAACCTGTCCTCGGCCCTGGCGAGGAGGGACCAGTATGAGAAGAAAACCAGGGTGCCGGACTCTGTACCCAAGTGTCTCAGATCCCAACCGTCCACAGACTCTGTCTCGGCGGCGAAGAAGTCCTCCGGATCTTTGACGTCCTCTAACCCCAATCCCCCCCCACACCCCAGACGGCAAGGGGAAGAAGCTAGACGCCATGGGACGACGGGTCATCTAGTCGGCTGCGATTGACGATCAAGGCGGCCAATGCCTTAGCCATCGTGGCCCGTTATGACTGGGAGCTGTGGTTCAAGATCGCTCCCCTCCTTTATTTCCTTCCCAACGACAAGAGAGCGGAAGAGCTGGAGATCCTGCAAGAAGGCAAGGTGTCATCGGATCATGCAATCACAGTGGCCATGGACATCACCTACACGGGCTTCTGTCAGATGGGCAACAGCGTTTGCCTTCGTCAGCGGGGTTGGTTGAAGGCCACTAGCTTCCGCCAGGATGTACAGTCGAGGGTGTTGGACATGCCTTATTCGGCAAGGCAGTGGACGAGTCACTTCAGGCCATCAAGGCGGATACATGTATGGCCCGGGCATTGGGCACACTCCAGCAGCGACGGCCGTCCTTTCGGGCCTCCGGAGGAAAGGCAGAGAGATACTCCAAAGGTTTTGTGGCGGCTCTTCGTCCTATCATCAACCGTCCCGTTCTTTAGCTCAGGAAGCCTACAGGGACCACAGCAAGTCCAGAGGAGGTCGCCATCACCGCCAAGGTCCACAAGGTGGCGCCCCCACGGCGTAGCAGGATTGAACCGGCCGCGATGTTGGGCCCCCACATGCGCTCCCCGGTGGGAGGCCGGTTGGCGAACTTAGTCAGCGTGTGGAAGTCAATCTCCACTGACAGTTAGGTGCTGGACGCCCTGGCCCACAGAAGTGCCCACACATTCCACCCGTGGCCTGGAAGGAAAACCACGTCCCTCAACTTCTGATGGGGGTACGGGCCATGTTGAAGAAGGGCGCGATAGAACTAGTCCCGAAAAGGCTCCGAGGCTCTGGAGTGTACTTCAGGTACTTCCTCGTCAGAAAGAAGACGGCGGTTGGAAACCCATTCTGGACCTCCGCCGCCTCAACAAGTACATCAGGTACCAGAAGTTTCGGATGGTCAACTTGCAGTGCTAGGACAACTGGAAGAAGGGGATATCCTGTCGTCACTGGACCTGGAGGATGCTTATTTCCACATCCCTATTCACAAGGCACACCGCAAGTATCTGCGCTGCGTGGGCAGCATTACCAATTCAAGGCCCTTCCCTTCAGATTGAAGTCGGCACCAAGGGTTTTCACCAATTATCTGGCGGCGCGGTTACGCCTGCAGGGGATCCACGTCTATCCCTACCTAGATGATTTGCTCATCCGAGTGAAGTCGAGGGAGACTGCCGTCGAACGCATGGCAGGGACCGTCCATCTGCTCACGGCACTGGGGTTCTCGATAAACTTTGCAAAGTCCTGCTTGGTGCCATCGCAGGACGTGCTGTTTCTGGGTTCCCGGCTCAACCCAGTGTTGTCTGTCGTCCCCGTCAGTGGGGAGGATAGTGGCCATCCTGGGCAAGGTACAACGGCTGTTGACCCTCAAGATCTCAAGGGTGAGGTCCATCAAGTCCCTTCTCGGCTTGATGTCGTCGTGCATTTACCTTGTGCGACTGTGCAGGCCGCGGATGTGACTGCTGCAGGAGTTCGACGCCTGTTGGATCCTGGTATCGGGAAGCTTCGAGGACAAGATCACCCTCGACGAGAGTTTCCGTCGAGGAATTCGGTGGTGGGGTGTCCACACACATCTGTTGGCAGGCGCAGATTTCCAGAACCCCCTCCCCCTGCACCAGGAGACGGTCATGACAGATGCATCCCTGGAGGGATGGGGTGCGCACACCAGTCTCCACGCAAGAGGCCTGTGGCTCCCGGAGGAGAAGTTGTTGCACATCAACGTTCTGGAGCTGTGGGCTGTGTTTTGGGCCCTCAAGTTTTCCTTCCGTCCCACAAGGGCAAGGTGGTGCAGATTTTCAGACACCACCACAAAGTTTTACATCCGGAAGCAGGGGGGGCACCAGATCCCCGGCGCTCTCAGCGCAGGACCCGTGGCGATGGGTCGTCACTCAGGAGATGTCTCGTCCCATTTCATCTGGCAGGAGTGAAGAACACTGGCCGACTTTCTCAGCAGAGAACTGTGCTCGTGCCACGAGTGGGAGCTTCGGCGGGACCAAGTGGATCTTCTATTCCGACGATGGGGCAGTCCCCAGATCGATCTGTTTGCGACGGCAACGAACACCAATTGCCGGAGGTTCACCAGCAGGTTTCCCCAGCTGGGGAGCATGGGGGGGTGCATTCTCCTTCCCCTGGGATGGCCTGTTCCTCTATGCGTTTCCCCTGTTGCTTCTGTGACTCATCAATCAACCCAGACGGTCCCGGTGCAGGATGATCCTTGTTGCACCGACGTGGCTGAGGCAGATATGGTACCCAGACCTTCTGGACCTGTAGCCTTTTCCTCCAGTCAAGTTTACGGCGGACGCAGATCTTCTCGCCAGGGAAGGAGGTGCGATTCTGCACCACGACCTAGGGTCGCTGAACTTGCAGGCCTGGCTCCTGCAGCGCTAGAGTTTGGTGGATACGTTCTCCTGGCGGACTGCAAGGAAGGGCTTGCCAAGGCCAGGGCCTAGTCTACACTGAAATGCTACGGCCATAAGTGGAAGAGGTTCGCCATCTGGTGCCATGCAGAGAAACTCGACCCTCTACGGATTACAGCCCCGCAGGTACTGCCGTATTTACTGTTGCTGGCCAAGGCAGTTTTGGCCCATGCTTCCCATCAGGGTTCATCTGGCGGCTATCTCCTGCTACACCAGAACTCTGGGGCGGTTGTCGTTGTGGTCACACCGCTTGGTCAAGGAATTCATAAAAGGACTTTTCTGTTCGTTCCCGCCGGTGAAGGCTGTGGTCCCGGCGTGGGAGCTCAATGTGGTGCTGACTAGACTCATGAGTCTCCCGTTCGAGCCTATGCATTGGGCTCCGCTGAGGTTTTTATCGTGGAAGACAGCCTTTCTTCTGGCCATCACCTCTGCACGACGAGTGGGAGAGATTCAAGCCCTATTTTGTAAACCACCGTACTTGACATTCCACGCGATGAGGGTGGTACTGCGGACGCACCCCTCCTTCATGCCCAAGGTGCCATCGGACTTTCATCTAAACGAGCCCTTGGTGTTGCCTGTTTTCTTCCCATAGCCGGCTGAGAGGACTTTGCACTCGCTGGATGTGGCGCTGAAGTTCTGCGTGGACCACAGTTTTCGGATGACATCACAGCTGTTTGAACTTTGCCCCTGTTAACCAAGGGAAGGCCCTCTCCAAGGCTTCCATTTCCAGGTGGCTCTCCGGCTGCATCACCCATTTTCCCTGGTTGGCAAACTGACCATTGCCTGGCCGTCCGAGAGCCCATTCGACCAGAGCGATCGTTGCAACTACGGTGTTCCTGTCTGGTGTGCCACCGCTGGACATCTGCAGGGCAGCTACGTGGAGGTCGACGCACACCTTCACGAAATTCTACTGAGTCAACCGGGATTCCAGGGAGGAGTCCAGAGTCAGCCAAGCAGTGCTGCGCAACCTGTTCACTTGAAGGTGAGCCTGGTGAGGAGGTAAGAGATGCTTAATGTTGAGATGTTGAAATGCTTAATGTTGGGCCTTGCCACCTCCCGTGGTTGTGCATGTGTGTACTGCTATGTATTCATTATTCATGAGCATGTGAATCCATGCCAGACCCCATGCTGGAGAAGGAATAAGTTACTTAGCTGTAACTGTTGTTCTCCAGCATGTCTGGCATGGATTCACATGCAAACCCTCCCGCTTACCCCTCTGTGGCCCTTCTCTTGGTTCTACTACAACTTTACGTGCAACCAAATCTAAAGATGGCTGCCAGAGGAGGGGCTTAGGTAGAGGGCAGTTATTGGCTGGGGGCAGTATGACCCAGAGACCAATGATTGGTTGTTAGGAGAAAGACTGTTCAGAAATGAAACTGAAACTGATTTTTTTTCTTTACCAACTATTCCCAGCCTGACAACAGGGAATATTCATGAGCGTGTGAATCCATGCCAGACCCATGCTGGAGAACAGTTACAGGTAAGTAACGTGTTCCTTTTACAAGCCTCTCCCCTCCCCCTGTGTTTCAAATGGAATACAAACTAGAGGCAGATCTTTATATCTCTGAACCCAAAGAAATTAAACCGTGTACGACTTTCAGGTTTGTTCTTATCTGAAATGTGCATACTTGGTTTGTTCGCACCAACTCTAAGCCAGAATGGTATCCTCTTTAGAACCTTTGCCAGCACCTCAGATGACAATACTGGAGATGGTTGATTTCACTCATATTTGCTGGAGACCACCCCAAATGATCGCCATTGACTGTTAAGTAAACAAAGCGTTCAGCAATTGAATTCACAGCCCTCCAGTTCTTCTCCTGTCCTGCCCATTGTAGTGCTAGATCCATCTAGAGGTGCTAGCTTCAAATTGAAACACATGCGTCCATGTCAATTTGTATCCACTCTGAAAAACAGCAACCAGTCACCATTATGGTTTCTAGAATTATAGTGGATGATTAATGTGCACAGGTTGCTGTTAGATGGGTAGCCACAGTTTGTTTAAAGTATCATATAGTATGGATTGGGGGTGATTTGCTGAAGTACTTGAAACCAAATCAGCTAGTTAAAGAAATAGAGGGTACTACAAATCCCCCAGCAGCAATAGGTAGTCTGTACTACTATGATTTGGTTAGAACCTAGCTAACACTATTTAGAATAATGGGACGGGATTGGTGTGAATCGCTTTGACCATTCATGCTAAGTTATTCGGCATTTGTATAGCGTCGACTGACATGGTATGGCCTTCAAGTGCTGTGAGGATGAACACCATTTGGAAGACCGTAGTCTGAGTTGAGCTAGTGAGGAGTAGTAAAATGCATGTCTGCGTTTATAGTCTGATCGAAGGTAGGCTGAGAATGCCTTGGCCACTAACAGCAGCCCTTCTCATCAGGTGTGGGACGGGTGCTGTCTAATTGTCCAGAGTCAAGCTCTGTGAACAACTCAACTGAATTTTGCCTGGGACTCGGCTGTGTTCCATGGGTGGTGGCGCTTGGCCAAGGGTAATGTATAGGGTGTAATCAAATAGTGTGCATGTCAAATGTGTGCAGCTACATGAACATCTGGAAGGCCTCCCTGTGGGACTCAGCTACATTCCATGAGGTTCAGCGCACAAGTGTCAGCAGAGTACAGCTTCACAGTGGCCAACCTACCTTTGGAATATTCTGTGAAAAAAAAAATAGTGTGGCATATATGTATATATATATAGTGGCGAGATTCAAGTAGTAATCTAAATTGCGAAACCTAGTCGTGCAACGCAAGAGTGGCAAAACACTTTGAGAAGCTCTTGTGTGGCAAAATACTTTAGTGGCAAGATGTAATGAAGACGTTCCTTACTTGGAAATAGCTTGGAAATAATGTGGCATCCTGCAGGGCTAGGGCTCCGTGTGAAATATAAACGGGGATGGTAGGGGCATTACGGAAGGCACCTTTAGCCTGTGCCTGGGCAAGGCTGTCCTTCGGGAGACCTCCAAATGTGGTGGTCTGGGTCTTGTGACCTGGGGAACCCCCAATTGGATACAGCAAGCAGGGTGAAGATGGAGCTGGTTCTGAGGAGTCGTGGAGCGCCGTGAGGCCACAAGAGGCCCAAGTAAATTAAATACAATGTAAAAAGGGCTACTTAAGCGTCCTGATCCTTTCCTCTGGGTCCAGGCAGCGTGGAAGTGGGAGAATCTGCGGTCGCTGCATCCCTTTGGTGTTCCGGATCTCGTGACAAACATAACAAACCTAAGATTCAGTGGCTTACATAGGTGTTTGGTAGTTAGAAGTTTGAAGGTGATGTTGGGATGGTCAGGAAAGGTCCTCACAATCAAGGGTGGGGGGTGGGGTCATGTTGCACTTGTTATATTGATGAATTGGGGGGGGGGGGTGCTGCGAACTGAGCTCGATGTTGCAACTTCATATGTAAAAGTGTAGTTAATTGTGGTTGGGATCTATTACTTTTTAGTGTTATTCTTTGTTTAGAACTTATACATATTAGCTGACACAGCGCAGAAAGATAAAATATTAAAACCACCAAATGAACGTGAACGCAATTCGCACATGTGGTGCTCTATAGTATGCGGCACCTGACACTCGGAAGGATTTTAATGAGAGGACGGGTCATAGAGAACCCATTGTGACAGTTTTTTTAAAAATATTTTTATAAAATGTTCTCATAATAAACACATCACAACACACCCGGCAGTGGCAATATTACATTTTCAAACTCCATATACGTTCACATATGTTTTCGCTGTCTTCCTGTCCCCCCCCTCAACTTGAGCTCAAATATTACGCTTCTGCTTAATTCCTCCTGGGGCACTTCTTCTGTGCTCCTAGAGGTGTTGCGCGCAGGTTCACTTAGCGTAGCTATTAGCTGTCTCCAGACCATCAGCGCTCCCACTTTTTCATCGTACCCCTTATGAGCCACGTCATACCATGCTTCAGTTTCCGCTGCTGCCCATTTCAATAGGTCGTGCCACCATACCTCTAGTCGAGGTCTCTGGTTAGTTTTCCACCCCATGGCTATTCTGCGTTTGGCTAGGATATACGCCAGGTCTTTAAGTATACATATGTGTTTCATGTTGCGTGGTCTAGTGAATCCTCCCACCATACGTGCCCAGGCTGATTCTATATTTAGTTTGATACCTTTTTCGGAGAGGCGGTGGGTTATCTCTTCCCCAAAATATGCGAATCTCTGGACATGCCCAGAACATGTGTGACATCCCCGCCTGCACTGCTCAACATCTGGGGCACCTTTGTGTGTCTGTACCTTGGAATCGGGCTCTGGGGGGTTATGTACGCTCTGTGTTGCATATAGCTGGATCTGCTGTAGTCTGGCATTCCGTGACACTTTCTATGGTACCTCTGCACCCATTCCCAGTGCCCGTCTTGCATGGGTTCTCCTGCGTCGTCCTCCCAATCCCACTTTAGCTGGGTCACCTCCTTCCCCACTCTGGACATTAATAGTTCATATATTCGGGACACCTCATGCCCGCCCTCCGAGATGTCGTACATTGTCTCTACGACCAAGTCTGGTTGGTCTTCTAATACTACTTCTGACCATGTGGCTTTTATCTGCTTCACCAATCTGGTGTGCGTAATATACTGCCCAGGGTGCACCCCAGTTTCCTCCATTAATGCTACGAAATCCAAGGCCCCCCCTCCCGCCATACATCCCCCAGTGTTGCTATGCCCACCAGTTCCCAGTGCTTGCGTATTTTCCTCAGTTGTTGATCTACTCCCTGTAGTGAAACAAGCGGCTTTCGGGGGTCTGGGGGAGAGCACGGTGTCGGGTTCTCTATGACCCGGCATGCTTTATGCCACATTTTCCACCCCAGTTCGAGCAGTCTAGATCTCCCTTTCGGCTCGGACCTTGGCAGCCATATTAGTTCTTTTAAAAAAAGTGTGCATTCGGCCCTCAGCAGTCTGGACTCTGCTGTTGCTTCCTCAGTTAACCACTTTGTTACATACTGTAACTGTCCCGCCAAGTGGTATATCTCGAAGTTGGGCAATTTTATACTTCCTCTCTCGTACGTGTTTTGTAGTTTCCATAAAGCAACTCTATTCCTGGTGTTGTGCCAGATGAAACCTCTACATAGGCTATGTAGTTTATCAAAGAAGCGTTTAGGGGGCAGATACGGAATGTTCACAAAAAAAGTGCATTAATCTAGGCAAAACAACCATTTTCAATAGCTCCACCCTACCCATCATGGCTAAGGGGAGTTTGGCCCAGAACCTCATGCTATTCTACTAGCTAGCGCTGGCTCTGTTATATTTATGTTCGTTTTCAACCTCATGATAGACGTCTATCCCCAGGTATCGGAATGTACTAATTTCCCAAAGTATTTGTAATACATGTAGTTTGTCTCGCGTAATGCCCTTATATATCCCTAAGGGGAATATGCATGACTTCCTGGTGTTTACCGCTATGCCGGAGTACATTGCAAACCGATTTGTCACTTCTAGGATATATTGCAAGTTTTCTTCCGGGTACTTCAAGTACAGCAACCTATTGTCTACGTATAATGATATGAGGTGGGGCCCCTCCATAGTGGAGACGCCTATCTCTTCATATTGCTGTCTCTGGTATATCGCCAGGGGCTCCAGTGCTAGAATATACAACATCGGGGACCATGGGCAGCCCTGTCTGGTGCCCCTGCTGAGTTGCCATTTGTCCGAGATGACCGCTCCTATCTTGACTCTAGCTAACGGTAAGCTATACAATAGCGTCGCCCACCTCGGGTACCCAGGTCCCATCCCATATTCTTTCAGGGCCGCCATCAGTCAAGGCCATCTCACTGAATCGAAGGCCTTCACCACGTCAAGCGAGACTATTGCCACTTCATTCGCATACCTTTCTGTTTGTTCAATGACGCGGTGAAGCCGCCTATGGTTATCAGCTATACTTCTACCCGGGACATAGCCTGTCTGATCATGATGTATCAACTTGCTTATGACCTGTCCAAGCCTGTTTGCCAGCACTGACTGTTAGGCAGAATTCTGTGCATTGCCCTTAGGGACCACTACACACAATATTAAGACTACAAGTGGTAATACAAGTTCATCTTTGGTACAAGCCTGTACTACTATGTTAAAGTGGTAGCAGTAGCGGAGCAGCCAGGCTTATCTCAAGAGTATGAGCAGTAGCAGATATTACACAAAGGGACCACAAATACAGTGACTCAAGCAAACACTGACTCAAGGTTTCAGGTAAAAAATAGAAGTACATTTATTTTTAAACCATTGGTTATAAAACACAACACTTCTATAAATTCAAAACAACACATAAAATACACTACACACAACCATCCACTACGCAGGGATGAAGCCAGCAGCAGCGACTGTGAATAAAAGGTGCGCTCCTTTAAAACAGGAGAGGCTCTTCAGATTGCTATCCAGACCACTAGAGCAGTGTGGAGTGATTTCGACCACAAAGAGGATCCTCTGGCTGTGGGAGATGAGATGAGATGAGTCCGGTCGTCGAAGGGTAGATGGCTCAGGACTGCAGCAGGGCTTCACCGGGACGGGATAGTTGCAGCAGCCGTCTTCTTCTCCGCTTCTCTTTGGTTCCTTGTAGTTCCAGTGGCGACTCTGACTTCCAGCCCAAGAGTCCTGCCTTTTATGCGAAATACCCCATTCACACAGCCTACCTGTCAATCACGCAGCACGGGGGGTTGTCCAGCCCAGACAACCACCTCAGCCAATCATGCAAAGTGCGACTTGGGTTTCCTAGGATACCCTGTGAAGAGGGCGACTACACCCCTCCCTCCCATTCAGCCCACCTAGACACCCAGGCGCCTAGAGGAGGGCTTCTTGGCAGATGGACGCCAAAAGACAGTGAACAAAGAAGGCAAACCTGGTTTGCCGCGCAAAGTAAAACACAAGAAGGACTTTAACAAAAAGAAATGGCAAATAAACCTGACCGGAGCCAAAAGAAAGGGTATTTGGTCAAGCGGGTTTATGTTCGAGGATAATATAATAGTCAAAAACAGTACCACGTTTATATAGTATAAACGCGGTAGAAAAGTTAGGGTAGATACCACTGCCACCAGCCAAGTCTAAATGTTAAAAGGGCACAACAAAGCTCTAGGAGGTACAGATAAAAAGGGCTAACCCTTTCCAATACTCCATGTAAGATGGGGGGGGTACTGGATCTGTGGTTAAAATGACTATGTAAAGTTAATGGCAACTTTACCTTTTTCTGGGGGACAGTAGTCAGCCCCAGAAATGGAGTCTGGGGGAAGTCTAAAAGACAACCCTGTGTCACTGCACTGAAGGTGCTGTGTGACACACAAAAGGGGGCTACTGAAGTGTACTCCAGAGTCCACAATCACAAAAACGGGTGCAAGACACATGGCAAAACATGGGTAAGAGTGGGGGGAAAGCTCACACTCTTACCAAGTGAAAAAAATGACTCCAGAAATCCAGCAAAGCTGCCGTGGGACTCGCTAGGTAAGGGAAATTAGCCATTGAATGAGAATTCTCCCTAACACTCACGTAAGTATTTTACTATCTTGATTTAACATAGATATCGGTCTGTATGACCCACAATCTGTGCTAGGCTTATTTGGCTTGAGAAGCGGAATAATCGTTGCTTCTCTGAGTGATTCTGGCAAACTCCCAACTTCAAACGCTTAATTTAGCATTGCTAATAACTGGGGTAGCACCTCTGAGCTATACGTTTTTATAAAACTCGCTAGGGAGCCCGTCCGTCCCAGGGGCTTTGCCAGTGGGCAGCTGTCTAATCACTGATTCCTACTCCTCTAATGTTATGGGGGCTTCTAGTGCCTCCCTCTCATCTCGACTTAATTTGGGCAATCCTATATCTCTCAGTATCTCTTCCATCTCACTCATGTCCGCTCCCCCCCGCGTCTACATATAAGTGTTGGTAGAACTTCTGGAATCCCTTGTTAACATCCACTTGTGTATCTAGTATTTGGCCACTCTCATACCTTAGTTCTTATTTCTCTTATCATAGTTCTGGGCTTTTCCTGTTTGTATAGCCATGCCAAGAGCCTTCCTGGCTTATCTCCTCCTGCATGCTGCCTTTCTATGTAATTCTTGTAATTCAGGTTACACAGTCTCTCCCATTGTCCCGCCGACTCTTGTTGCAACTGGATCATTATTCCTGCATCTTCTCGGGTGGCATCCCTTTTGTTCATCATTGCTTCTAGTTTCTTCTCCATTCTCTGTACCCCCTTGGAGCCCTTTGGATTTTTAAATCGCTGCCCCGCTTACTATTTTGAATGCCTCCCACAGGGTACTCTCAGACTCATCGCTACCAGTGTTTTTCTCAAAATAATCATTTATCTCCTCTCTCAGATCCTCCCTAGACTGTCTTTTAATGCTTCGGCCCTGAGCCACCATGTTGGAATCTTGGGTCTGGGGGGCTGGTGTTGCCACTCCAGAATCAGCGGTGAGTGGTCTGATAAGACCCTTTCTTTATATTCCAACCTCACTATCTCTACGGTAAATTCCGAGCTGACGAACATATAATCTAGCCTGGTGTACAGGTTTTGTGGAGCAGAGTAGTGCGAGTAATGTCTATCATTAGGATGCTGCTGCCTCCATGCGTCTTCTAATTTGAAGTCGTCTAACGGGGTCCGCAGCATTTTGGCTGCAGAGTTGGGCCTATCTTGCTTGTCATCCGATCTATCCACCCTGGGGTCCAGCGTGCAGTTAAAATCCCCACCCAGACTATGACCCCCTCTGCCATATACGGGCTAATTTTACTGTACAGGGCCTTAAACTAGGTCACTGTATCTTGATTTGGGGCATACGTATTTATAATGCACAACTCCGTTTTCCACCATTCCTCGTATCCCCACCATTCTCCCGTCTGCTTCTACTGTGTGCTGCAACAACTGGAAGGGCACAGGTGGCGCTATACAAGTGAGAAACCCTCTGGCATATGCCGAGTACGTTGCCCCTATGACAGTCCCTTTCCATTTTCTCTTTATCACATCTTGTTTTTCTTTCGTAAGGTGGGTTTCCTGTAGCATTGCTAGATCTATTTTCTGTCTCCTCAGGTACAACATGACCTTATTCCTTTTCAGGTAGCTATCAAGTCCCCTGACATTCCAAGTTATTATCTTAAGGTCCCCCATCGCTAGTCTTGATCTTGGTGCGCTTCTGACCAACCGTGCCCCTCCTCCATCTTGCTGCTGCGTGCGCCATCTCAAGCTTGTTTCTCCCTCCCACTTCCCCGGCATCCATGTATGTGAGCTCATTCCCCAACTTAAACTAACCCTCCCCAATAACACTGCAATCTCAACTTCCCTCTCTCTGAACTCCCTTCCCGTCAGCTCAACCCACTCCCCAACTGCTCCCTTCATCCCCCTCTTCCCATCTCCAACTTTTGCCCAGCTTCATTCCTTGTATCTCATGCGTTCCTGCATCTAGTCCTGGCCCGGGTTGCTGACCTTAGGAACTCTGCAGGAGGTTACCACACTATCGGTAGCCTATCTAAACTATTTACTGGGGTGTGAGCGTGTGCCCTCCATGGCTCCTGCATTAAGCTACAGTTTATTGCATGCACTTACTTTTGGTCCCATGCGTGGGTACTTCCGTTCTATGTACATCATACTATATTCTAGTCCCACAGCCTTAGCCACTCTGCACCTCAGCCTCTAGCGCTTCCATGTTACTTCTCTGTGCCGTCATCTTTATGTGCATTTGCCCCAGCGGGACAGTTCTGTGCATCCAGCCACTCCGTCGCCTCCTCCGGGGTATCGTAAAACGAAGCCCTGTTTCTGTGGTACACTTTTAGCGTCGCTGGGTACATCAGCATGTACTTCAGGCCCGTCTCCCGTAGCCTCTTCACTGTGCCATAATTCAGTCTCCTCCTTTGGACCAGTAGTGCGTAGTCTGGATATGCCGTGATACATGCAGAAGCCCTCTGTATTGTGCCTCCCTTTCGGAAAAACTCCAGAATCTTTTCCCTGTCACGGTAGTTCAGGATTTTGGCTATGATCGGCCTCGGGGGCGCTCCACCTAGGGGTTTCCTAGTCAGGGCCCTGTGAGCGCTCTCCACCACGAATCCCTGGGTGAGTGCTCCTCCCTCTATTTCTTGCAATAGCATAGTCTCTATATAGTCCGTGGGATTAGGTCCTTCTCCTTCAGGGAGGCCTACATTGCGCAAATTGTTCCTTCGGGCCCGCCCTTCCGCCTCCTCTGCTTTCCAAGTTACTCACTTGTTGCTGCAGTATGTGGATCTCCGAGGTGTGTGCTGTGCCGATCGTTGTAGTCTCGTGCGCTTCCTTCTCCAGTTCACTTGTCCATTCCGCTAATTTCCTAACATCTTGTCTTAATAGGTTAACGTGCTCCTGTACTGCCCCTATTTTGAGGTCCAGTGTTGCTCTTATTTCACTCACGGCGGCCTCCAGTTTGGTTTCCCATGCAATTCTTAGGTCCGCAATTGTATCTAGAATTGGTTGATCGTTGTGACCTGTTACATTGTCCGTTTGCAGGTTTATCTCCTTGCTCCTGGTGCCCTCAAGCTGCTGGGGTGTTCTGGCGAATTTGTCCATAGTTGGTTGTTTCCCTTTCGATTTTGGGACCTTAGAGGCCATCTTAACGTCCTCCGTGTCTGTCTGCAGTTGATGGGGCTAGTAGGTCCCCCGTCTGCTCTCGGTTTATACGGCGTTCGATTCGGTAGTAGCTCCTGCCAGAGCCTCAGCTCCCTTATCACGCTTTCTGCCCAATCCGTTTACGTGTGTCCTAGCACAGCAAGGAGGTCCTCTTGCCGCTGTTGTGCGTTACATTCCGTGATCGCTGTTGTCTGTAGGTAGGTGTGGGGGCCCTTCCTGTTTCCATGTAGCGCCTCACTGCTTCTTGGTTGTCTGTGTTAGCGGGTCCCGAACAGACTTCAGCTGACTTTACTCCTCACACGTGTCTATCACTCTGCTTGGGCTACAGCGTAGTTGTATGTATATATGTCCGAAGGCAGTTTGTTCCACTAGGTGTTTAGCTTGCACACTCTGGGCTGTTGGTATTGCTCATACTGGCAGGGGGTGTTAGTTGGCGCTTCCTTTGTGTCACTTCCTTTCATACCTTGCATGCAGCATCATCTTTATTCCACAGCACTTTCCAGTTGTGGTCCGACTAGCGCTATAATGTATTCTCTTGATCTTTTTAGGGCGTTCTGTACTCCCTAATGGCAGTAGGTGGGCATGTGCTCTGCATGCCCTTGTGCTACATGGGGCCAAGCTGTTATAGCGCCAGCTCTGTGTGATGAGCTTCAATGTGTCCCTTTGTTAGGTGTTATCCTAACAGCCTGGTTCTAGTGTCGGGCACCCACTGTTTCTGGTCCTGGTGCTACCCTGCCCATGTCAAAGGGCTACAGCAATTTAATGTCGCCTGCACTTATCCCGCATCACGGCATACACTGAGTCTGTCCATGCAATCATCCCAGGAAACAGTTCTACTGCTGAATATGCTGCAATTGCTCGCGTCCGCTGCTTACAGTCACCCGCTGATGCTCTCCTTCATTATGTGTTATGTCCGTTCAGTACTTCCCACAGAAAGAGCATCCCTCGTTAATGCATGGGTTCCGGGCATCGCTGTCAATCGTTATTCTGCCAAGGTTTGCGTTGAAATCAGGGTATTACCTTGTGCTGCTGCCGGGCCCCGCGCTCCTTGTCTATATCTTCATGCGCAACAATGTATATTGTCAGGCGCTTCTCAACATTCGGATACGATAGCCACGGCTCTGTTCCTTCGGCTGTTCAGCCGGGTTCGTTTACATGCCGCCTCCAGCCATGGGGCGCCTGGGGCTCTCCGCCGCTCAGGCCGCAGGATCTAGCAGCTAGCAACGCGTCTCGTACGTGGTCCGAGCGCCAGCCCACCTCCCCCCCCCCCCCCCAGTTTTGCTGCGCTCTCGACACTGCGTTACTGTTAAGATGGGGCTACAATAAATCTGGAGTGCTTCTCAGTGCTGCAGCGGTGTTTCGCCATTTCTCTCCTTAGCTTGCACTCCGGCTCCTCACTTCGTGGGCCCAGCGTCGGGTCTTCCGTCTTGATTCCTTTGTTCTTTACCATCAGCCATTTTGTATCTTCATACCTCGGGCCTCCGGAATCTTCGTTTTGCTCAGAACTTCTGCCCCATTGCGTTCTGTGGGCCCCAAACCGTCTGTATTCGCGCTCTGTGTACTCATGTGCATGCACATGTGTTTTTGTCCGTCATGGGCACATGCATGTGAACTTTTAACAGATTATTGCAGGAGCTCCTCCGGGAGCACGTCCTCCTACATGGCCCTGTAGCCACGCTCTAACCCATTGTGACAGTTATTAAACATGTATGCACACTGATACAAATACATAGGGAATTCATGAATCTAAATGTAGTGGGCTTTTTACAAATGGATCAGAACGCAGCAGTCAGGGCTGTTGCCAAGTGAACTTTGAGAAACTGATTCTGCAGGATTTCAGAGCCCAGAGGACTGGTAAATAAGTTACTTTAACCTACACTGTTGGCTCCACCAAAGGAGACATCCATGGGGTTTATGGTCTGGTAAGTATCACAGATGGCAGATGTAATCTCCTGAATGCAGGGAGCTTGACAGAGGGGTTTTGTTATGTTTTTGGCCAGCCGCAGCCGTAAAACATAGGGGGGATGGTGGGGGGGAGAGAATACAGTCCATGCCCAAGGCTAAAGTAATTGGAACCCAGGAGTTTCAATTGTATTTTCGGATGTGCTGTGTGCACTGAAGTGGCGGTTACTGGGATTAAAATGCTCCAGTGGGAACGGTGACCTTGGGAATGAGAGGGTTATCACTAATTCAAAGAGAATGTGTTTACCCTGCCTGCTTCATATCGCTTGAGGCGAACCATGTGCAGTTAAGATTAAAAGGGCTTAGGTCAGTTATTGCTACTAATGAATTTAGTTTGCATACACATCTTGTCATGACCTACTGTTACAGAGAATGTTCACTTCTGTGCTAATTCCCTTCAACCTTAGAGACCCCCAGTCTTTTGCAGTACTTAGTGCTTGTCATTTTTTCCTCCTGAATGAGTGGGACCTTTTTCTCACTCCCTCATGTATTTTTACTGACTAGGATATTTGTGTTTGTGTTTTACTGTTTTATGGAGTCTGACAAACTCCATAGGCATCTGCATTTGCATGGTGACGCACAACGCCTTAGGTGCAGTGCCCCTAAGAAGTACCTTGGACTTCTCTTAATGTTTAATTACGTTTTCTTGGGTGAACTACCGTTCCCAAGAATAGTAAGATGATCCCTGTTTGTCTTATTTCTTTTTTTTTTTTTTTTTTTTGTGGGACCCCTGGCCCAGCCAAAGGACCCACCGGTCTTAGGCCGCCAACAGCACATCACTGCACTCTTGCATTTTTCCAGCCTCCTCCCACTAACCTGCCCTCCCTCCCTTTTTAAGAGCCACCAGGGGACCACTCCGGTGGTGATAGTGCGCGGTACAAATGTCCTTTAACATTAACCAGCACACACCACTCTGTGGAGTGCTGGGGGTTACTTAGTAATTCCCTATCTCACGTCTCATGTGGCATTTTTTGTTGCACTAACATACTTTAATTAATTTTACTATCAGTGTGTATTTCTACCGCAGGTGGAACCCTCAGCTGCAGTACAGAATCCATGGGTGACCATTGTGTCAAAATGGTCTTTTTTCGCCATTTCTTGTTTGTGAGGTCTTTCTTGGGTTTTACTCTGTGCTCCAAACCAAGTTTGACCACCTTGTTTAGCAAAATTGGCCAGTCATCTTTTTTCGCCATTTTCTGTTTTAGTTCTTGCTTGGCTTTTACTCTGTCACCTGAAACTGGTTTGAGCCCTTTGAGTGGTTTGCCTTTGGCAGGTTTGTGCCCCGAAGCCAGCCCAGGCTCCAGTGTGTCGGGAAAGGCAGGAAGTGAGGGAGGGTTCCGAAACTTCCCCGTCCTTTGTCTCTAGGTGTGCCTGAGTGAAACCAGTAATGATTGGCCTGCTGTATGATTGACAGCATATGCTGTGAATGAATGGGAAATTGCATAAAAAGTGAGGTTGTTGGGATTAGAGGCAGTTGACCACTGGAGAGGAACATCTGAAGAAGCTGTGAGACGCCAGCATCACCGTCCTGGACCGCGAAATGTCCATTGAAGCCCTGCAGCTGTGATGACCCAGTTTTCATTTCGACTGAAGATCTGTACGGGACAACTTCCTCCCTTGGGCTGATGGGACCAACTAGCCTCAAGACAAGCTTTCATTTGGCACAACACCTGACTTGCTGTGCCACACCAGAGCTGCAGAAGCCCAATTCCAGGGGTCCTGTGACCATTGACGAATGCATCGTCTTGCAAAGTCCGAATCCGTCCAAATCTTTGTGGGCATCCAGAGGACCCTATCGAAGCAGGAAATCTTGATCCAGATTCCCCACACCAGAGTCCAGGACCGAGGGAGCAAGCTTCTTCCAACCAGACTTTTTGTTCTTCATTGACGCGAGGAAAAGCTACCAAAACACAGAAGTCCTTTGGAAACAAAGGAAATCCATTGCTGGGGAGTCACAGCCTGCAAGACGGCCTCCCTTTCGTCACCACGACCAAGGTCCAGGAACGAGGGTCTGCCAAGCTGCAGCAAGGAGGAATGCAGCTGGAAAACTATTCTTCAAATAACGGGTTCTGTGGGGCTTGCAGTTTTAACCTTTTAGCCGTAGGTTGTGCTTCCTGTCTTGTTAAGTACTTTTTGAAATTGATCCCAACTCACATGCACTGGCCTAACAGCTTGTGCTCTCTACCAAGTAGCTCACTTGAGTTACAGTGATTTCTTCTGAACGTACTAACTTTGTCAAGACTTTATCTAAGAAGTGCATCAGAACTATTGATTTTGGCTGTCCTGGCTCCCTAAAGGCATCCCTCTGAACCTACTAGCTTTGGCAGTACTTGTTCCCTCATAGGTTATAATTACTGACACTATTACTTCTGGGATCAAAGTTTACCTGCCTCCCTTAGGAGATTGTAATTGTTTTACAAACTGTTGAATGTATGTTATACATCTTATTCTAACCTTTCCTTCCTTCTTTAAACAACTCAATAACTGCATTGGTAACTGAAATAAGTGCAATACTGACCTTTACTGAAGTCACTTTGTGTGCCGGAACATGTTAGCATAAGAAAAGTCTTTACCAACTTTTGTGTTATAAAAATTGAATCCAAACTTTCGGTGAATGTTACTAGAAGATAACACTTTAAAAAAAAAATGCCTATTTAAACCTTGTGTATTTTATAAGTAATATATATATATATATATATATATATATATATATATATATATATATATATATATATAATATTTCTGAGACTTGTGGAATCTGCTTAGATTACATGCTGTGCATAGGCCGACATCTAGTGGAAGCTGCGGAGTATTAGTTTGTTTTTCGAAACTCGAAAATGGGCGTCGACACAGGGCGTGCCAGTAATACTATCCCTAGTGTGACGTCCACTGTACCCAAGATCCCTCACGCGTCTAGGATCCTCAGATTGTTTTTTTCAGCCATACTGGTCGGAAGCATTTTGCGGAGTCCCCTGGCCTTAGTCATACTTTTGCTAAAATTTAAAATAATAATCTATTGACATCCTTCCCCACCCCAACGTCGAACTTCGACACTCGACGCCGGCTGGAGAAGAAATCGACCGTCGGCTGCTGCACGACGGATTTGGGCCTCGGAAGGCCGCTGGCCTCGGCCCGGGCCTGGTAGGCCGCTGGCCTCGGCCCGGGCCTGGTAGGCCGCTGGCCACGGCCCTGCAAGTAGGGAGAGTGGGGGGTGGTACATACTCTACACTCTTGGTATATAGGTACACCTTATACATTTCCTACACTTAACAGCCCGCTGCCTCAAGGTGCGTATGGAGGGTACCCCTTTTCAATTCTGCCCCAAGTGCAATTGCAAATACCCTTGGGTCGACAGGCACGCCACATGCAATCTCTGCTTGCCGAGGGACCACCCCGAAGCGAACTGCAGAGCGTGTAGTAGGTTTAAACCTAAGACACTTAAGGACCGTTCGACGAAGCGTTGGGCCCACCACGCCAGGCAGGCGGCCATGGCAGCGGAGGGCGCCTTCAGCGATGGCAGCGACGGTGTACTTTCGGATGGCGAGGGCATTGCGGCGTCGAAAGACAGCCGAGCGCAGGTCCCCGACCTCGGAAGGTCGTCCGGCAGGGCGGCTATGGGGAAGACCCCCGGCGACACAAGCGCTTCACATACTACACACACTAAACACACTAAGTCCAACCGAGACTCGACGACGTCGAGTTCTCGGAAAGAGGCACAGACAGAACGGTCCAATTCGGTGTCCTCTGGGCGCTCTCGATCAAGATCGCCGCATGACTCCAGGCAATCATCCACTCTTGCCAAGAGTGCCTCGCTCCCTAGGCTAACAGAAGTTCGATCGTCGGAAGACGAAGACGACTTCCACCCCCAGGCCGCGCTCCAGGAGTCGGAGCCCGCAATTAAAGCCTAAACAGACAGACAAGCCCAGGTCTGCTGATAGGTCCACAACCAGCAAAGCTACTCAAGATAAATCCCATAGACTTGCTGAGAGAGTCATTCCAAGTTCCAAAAAATGGTCGTTAAGACATAGATAGGGTCATGTCAAGAATGTCTTCTTTGGCTGATTTTTATGATAAAAATCCAGAACATTTCCTCTCGTATGATCCACAAGGGGCCACACCCTCAGGCTCTACTGATCCTATCCCCCCTGAGTAAAAAGGCCTGGTTTGAAACT
Organism: Ambystoma mexicanum; assembly: GCF_040938575.1. NCBI lineage: Eukaryota > Metazoa > Chordata > Amphibia > Caudata > Ambystomatidae > Ambystoma > Ambystoma mexicanum. The sequence goes on from NC_090937.1 coordinate 1,337,850,193, forward strand.
CCGATGAGGTCAGAACCCTTCGAGGTACAACCTTACACAAGACCATACTCACGGTATCAAGGAGAGGCTTCCTTTTGTGAAGACCAAGAATTTGGTATAATAGAAGAGCAAACCGGGCTACTATGGGGATGATGAGGACCAGGAAGAAGAACAGGATGACCCGGAAACATACAGAGTAGAGAACGAAGAACCGGTTACCGACTCCCCGGTCGATAACCAACCCCTCCTAAATGAGGTTCTCGCTCGCGCAGCAGAACATTTCCACATTGACACCCACGGTGTATAGGAGGAAAGGGACTTCGCAGAAGAGTTAGTGGGAGAAAGGAGGCCTGTTGCCCAGACCATCCCTATCCTTAAATCCATTCAGCGGAGAATAGATCCGTCCCTGGTGAACCCAAACCTCACCAGAGCAGTCAATCCCAGGGTTGAAAAACTTTTCAGGGCGGCACAGTCTGACCCTCTCTATATAAGAGGACATCTGAAGCCAGACTCCCTAGTTGTCACCAACACTCGTAAGAGGGCTGGGACACCCTTGTCTTCGTCAGAAGCTCCTCCAGACAAGGAGAGGGTAGAGCCGTGTCTGGTTGAAAGCAACCTTCGACGCCGCGGACAACACAGGCAGATTGATAGCGGAGGGCACTGTTATCAAGAGACATGCGTGGTTACGGCAGTCTGGTTTTAAAGCAGAAACCCAGGCATCACTGTTGGACAAACCGGTGGAAAACGATCTGTTATTTGGTAAGGCGGTCGAAGACGCACTGAAAAATGCCAAGGACGAATACGAGACACTCAAATCCCTTGGCCAGTTAACCAATAAACCCCCTAACCAGAGAGGGAATAGTAATTTTCGTCGCCCACGCGGCCAAAATTCCCAGAGAGGATCTAACTATTCCCAGGGGCAGGGTACACAGTGGAACAACCAACAGTCTACCCAGGGTTACGGCAGAGGTAATAGGAGAGGTTGTGGTAAAGGCAGAGGCAGCCCCAGCAAGGGAGGCGGCACGCCTCCACCAAAGCAGTGACGCTCAGTTCAGGGTCCCTTCTCACGCAACCCCAGTAGGGGGACGCATTTCAAACTTCACCCAGGCTTGGGAAGGGATCACATCAGACAGATGGGTGCATCAACAGTATCCACAGGATATTGTATAGAGCTACTGCAGCGTCCCTGGAACCATCCTCCACGACAAAGAGTACACTCCTTAGAACATCAGAAGATTCTCCTCAAGGAGATCGCCATTCTTCTACAAAAGGACGCGATAGAACTCGTCCCGGGACACCAGGTAAACAAGGGTATTTTTACAACTTACTTCCTTGTGCCAAAGAAAGACTTGACAATGCGCCCAGTATTGGACTTACGGCCTGCCAACAAGTATGTCAAGCCCCAAAACTTTCGTATGACCACGCTACAAGAGGTAATCCCCCTCCTAAAAAAGGGGGATTACATGGCAACCTTGGATATGAAAGATGCTTATTTTCATATTTCCATGTTCCTAGCGCACAGAAAGTACTTGCGCTTCAAGGTGGACAGTCGCCACTACCAATTCAAGGTACTGCCCTTCGGGATAGCTTCAGCACCAAGGGTATTCACCAAGGTACTGGCGGTGGCGGCTGCACACCTACGCAGGGAGGCAATCCCAGTGTACCCTTATCTGGACGACTGGCTCATAACGGGGGAAACCCCAGGAATTTGCAGGACAAACATTCAAAGGACTATCGACCTCCTCCACGAGTTAGGCTTCTCAAGCCTGGTACCAAGCACCTCAAAACAATTCCTAGGAGCAATCCTGGATACCCAGGAGGGGTTGACCTTTCCTTCAGAGGAAAGAATTCGGAATATACTACTGCAAATTCCGCATTATCAGTCCGGTCACCAAATAACGGTACGCAAAGCAATGCGTTTACTGGGCATGATGGTGTCATGTATTTACCTGGTCCCCCACGCGCGCCTGCGCATGCGTCCCATGCAGGAATGGTTGGCGAAACAGTGGTCTCAGGCAAGTGGTCAGTGGGACGATCTAGTGGTCGTTTCGCCCACACTGGTACAAAGCCTTCACTGGTGGACAAGAGAGAATCTCGCACAGGGGAAACCCTTTTACGATCCCGAATTACAGGCAGTAGTCACTACAGATGCATGTCTGACGGGGTGGGGAGTTCACCATCTCCACCACACAGCTCAGGGTCTCTGGTCTCACTCAGTGGCCAAGAACCACATCAACTTGCTAGAGCTTCTGGCAGTATTCAGAGCGCTTCAGGCATTCGAGCCCCACCTACTAAACCTGTCAGTGCAAATCCGGACGGACAGCACTACAACCATGTTCTACCTGAACAAGCAAGGAGGGACTCGCTCGCCAAATCTCTCCAAGCTTGCCCAGAAAATCTGGATATGGGCACTCAGACGGAACATCTTCCTGTCATCACAACATGTTCCAGGGGAGCTCAATTCCCTAGCGGATGCTCTGAGCAGAGACTCCCTCCCAGAGGAACACGAATAGGTTCTTCACAGAGAGGTCGTAGAAGATATCTTCTCTCAGTGGGGTTTCCCCACTATAGACCTATTCGCCACAAGCAAAAACAGACAATGCCCAGGATTTGCATCTAGGTTCCCCCAACCAGACTCCCAGGGGAACGCCCTGTGGATGAACTGGTCAGGGATGTTTGCGTACGCTTTTCCACCAACTCCTCTCCAGGAAAGTGGTGAACAAGATGAACAGGGAATCGATGACGCTCGTCCTAGTTGCTCCCATGTGGGCAAGACAACCGTGGTTCCCACACCTACGCAGGATGGCGGTGTGCAAGCCCATCAAACTTCCAGCCTGGTACAACCTACTGTCCCAGCACCAAGGTCAAACAGTGCACCAGCAACCCAACTCAATGAACCTGGCAGCATGGCTCCTGAGGTCATAGAGTTTGGACACCTCAATTTGCCACAGAGGTGTATGGACATCCTAAAGGAATCTAGGAAACCAAACACAAGGCACTGTTACTTTGACAAGTGGAAGAGGTTCGTTATCTGGTGCCAGAGTAGACAAATCAACCCAGTTGATTACACTCCTTCCATTATTGTTACATACATGCTCCACCTGCTAGATGCAGGATTGGTTTTTAACTCACTGAAAGTACACCTGGCAGCCCTCTCGGCTTACACCACTTCACATAGCAAGGTTTCGTGGTGGAAAGTACCAGTAGTTAAAGCCTTCATGGAAGGAGGAAAGAGACTTCACCCTCCTATTTCAAACCCACCACCAGGGTGGGACCTTAATGTGGTGCTAGCCAAGCTCATGGGCCCCCCTTTCGAATCCATGCATAAGAGCAGTCTCAAACACCTGACTTATAAAACGGCCTTCTTAGTAGCTATTACTTCTATAAGAAGGGTCAGTGAAATTCAGGCTCTGTCAGTGCAGGATCCCTTCTTTACTATCCATAAAGACAAACTGGTTTTACGCACACACCCTAGGTTCTCACCTAAATTTATATCAAAATTCCATGTACACCAGTCCATCGAGCTTCCGGCTTTCTTCCAAAACCCGCAAAGCTCGGCTAAGGTGAAACTACACACCCTAGATGTGCGTAGGGCGGTCCTCTACTATGTAAATAAAACCAGACCGCTAAGAAAAACAGATAAACTGTTTGTCTCCGTAGCCACAGGCAAAGAGGGAGATCGCGTCTCGAAGGGTGCCATCTCCAAGTGGATTGTCAACTGTATCCAGGTTTCCCCAACCAGACTCCCTGGGGAACGCCCTGTGGATGAACTGGTCAGGGATGTTTGCGTATGCTTTTCCACCAACTCCTCATCAGGAAGGTGGTGAACAAGATGAACAGAGAGTCGATGATGCTCATCCTAGTTGCTCCCATGTGGGCGAGACAACCGTGGTTTCCACACCTACGCAGACTTTCGGTGTGCGATCCCATCAAACTCCCGGGCTGGTACAATCTTTTGTCCCAGCACCAAGGTCAGAAGGTGCATCCTCTACCCAACTCCATTAACCTAGCAGCATGGCTCCTGAGGTCCTAGAGTTTGGACATCTCGATTTACCACAGAGGTATATGGACATCATAAAAGAGTCTAGGAAACCGAACACGAGGCATTGCTACTTCAACAAATGGAAGAGATTCATTATCTGGTGCCAGAATAAACAAATCAACCAAGTTGATTGCACTCCTTCCACAATCGTGACATACATGCTCCACCTGCTGGACGCAGGGTTGGTTTTCAACTCACTAAAGGTACACCTGGCAGCACTGTCAGCGTACACCACCTCACATAGCAAGGTGTCGTGGTGGAAGGTACCCATGGTAAAAGCCTTCATGGAGGGAGTAAAGAGATTTCATCCCCCCTATATCTAACCCACCACCAGGATGGGACCTGAACTTGGTGCTATCTAAACTCATGGGCCCCCCCATTCGAGCCCATGCATAAGACAATTCTCAAACACCTGACCTATAAGACTGCCTTCTTAGTAGCCATTACATCCATAAGAAGGGTCAGTGAAATTCAGGCTCTGTCAGTGCAAGATCCTTTATTTACTATTCATAAGGATAACCTGGTTTTACAGACACACCCTAGGTTCTCACCTAAGTTTATTTCTAAATTCCATGTAAACCAGTCCATCGAGCTTCCTCCTTTCTTCCACAACACACAAAGCTCGGCTGAGGTTAAACTACACACCCTAGATGTGCGTAGAGCGGTCCTTTACTACGTAAACAAGACCAGGCCGCTTAGGAAAACAGCTCAACTGTTTGTCTCCGTAGCCACAGGCAAAGAGGGAGATCGCGTCTCTAAGGGTGCCATCTCCAAGTGGATTGTCAACTGTATCCAGTTGTGTTACTCTCTTTCTGACAAGACTTTGCCTTTTACGCCCAGAGCCCACTCGACAAGAGGCATTGGGGCCACTCTGGCTTTCATTGCAAATGTTCCCCTTGACACCATTTGCAAAGCAGCTACTTGGAGCTCTATTCACACTTTTACTCAGCACTACTGCATTGACACCCATTCCAAGACAAATACTCAAGTGGGACAAGCGGTTCTAAGACATTTATTTGCTCATGACCCTTCTCAAATCCCACCTCCTTCTAACACTGCTCGCTAATCTATGCACAGCATGTGATCTAACCAGATTCCACAATCCTCAGAAGGGATACATTACTCACCGTAATCGTATTTCTGATGCTTGTATCTGCTTAGATTCACATGCGACCCACCCTTCCTCCACTCTGAGAGAAGGCTCATGGATGCTTGTAGTCTTATCTTATCTATCTTCTATCTGCTTGGATCATCTGTACTCAACGCTACTCCTCATGCTACCTCATGTCAGAAAAAATACAATCTGAAGGTCCAAGACGCGTGAGGGATCATGGGTACAGTGGACGTCACACTAGGCATAGTATTACTGGCATGCCCTGTGTCAACGCCCCTTTTCGAGTTTCGAAAAACAAACTGTAATACTCCGCAGCTTCAACTAGATGTCGGCCTATGCACAGCATGAGAATCTAAGCAGATACAAGCATCCGAAATACGATTACGGTGAGTAATGTATTATATATATATATATATTTTTTTTTATTTTAACATTTAAAAACAAACAAAAAACATAACCTACAGAATTGCACTTTTAGTGGAGAGTCTCCCTCGTTATTACTGTATGGCGCTTCCTTGTATCGATGTGCACAGTTCTTTGGTAGCCTCTTGGCAGCTATGTGTCCTTTCCCAATCTTAGAGCCTTTGTTCGAGCTTTCTCCTTGGTCTGTCGGATTTCCGTCTACACTTTCGGTCTCGCTGGGGTCCACTGTGTCTTGTTCATCCCTGGATCCCAACACATCCTGTAAGTTGTAACAGTGCATTCCAGACCATTATCTTGTCCCTATTCTCCCTTGACCCCCATTGTACTGCACGGGTCCATACTGTTATCTCTGCAAGTGCCCATCGGTTCAGGTCGGCCCACCATGCTTCTATGCTGGGCCCTGCATCGGCCTTCCATGCCATTGCAATCTGGCGCTTTGCCAAGATGCACATCAAGTCCTTCACTTTAGTTGTGTCCTTTGGTTGCCCCCCCCCCCCCCCCGGGAACAATCATAGCAAGGAGGATTCCGGGGTGCACTCCTGCATTTGCATTCCGCCCGCCATCGCTCTTGTCTTGATGCCTTCCCAAAAAGTCATTATTACTGGGCACGCCCAGAACATGTGGAGCAGGTCTGTGTTTTCTTCTGCACATCTGGGGAAGTTTTGAGTCTTTATTCCGCATTTTGGATATTCTTTTGGGGTGAGGTACGCCCTGTGTGTAACATAGAGCTCCGTCTGCCTGAATCTTGCTCTTCTGGAGACCTTTTTTGTGTATCTTAGGACCCTCGATCATTCCTGGTCAGTGAAGGTCCTGAGTATTTCCGCCTCCCCTTTTTCTCATACTTACAGTTCCTTGGTGTTATTGCTTTTCATGAGCTGTTCGTAAGGCCTGGACGTCGTGTGTCCCCCTTCAGAGATGCCGTACCATGTGTGTAGATCTTTCTTTATTTCTCCTTCCTCAGTGAGGTCTGGCCATCTCTTCTTTATCATTTGGACCATGCTATTGTACAAAATGAACTCGCCTTTGTGTATCTCGTATTCTTCTCTCAGGTTGTCAAATTCCACCCATTTTCCCTCCTTCTGCAGGTCCCCAACCTGTGCCACTCTGGCTTTTGGGTGTTTTTGGTATACATCCAGGCGTCCAGCTGGGTGCTCGCCAGCCCCACCAGGGGGATTTGCAAGGAGCATGGATCTTGGATGTACAAGATGGATTTTTCTCTGATCTTGGAAATGCCCTATAGTTTGCATATGCGTCTATTGCTCGCAGCAGACCAGGGAGGTTCTCTCGTGGGTTTGTGACAAATAAAAGCATTTCATCAGCGTACAGTGAGACTAGGTGTATATTATTTATTTGCATCCCTGTATCTGCATATGCTTCTCACCGGAAGGTTGCTAATGGCTCCAAGGCCAATATATACAGCGTTGGGGATAGTGGTAATCCCTGTTTCGTGCCCCTATGTAATCCTCCAGGCTTCTGAATTGTCTCCCCGTCTTAACTCTTGCCCATGGGTCTTTATACAGTAGCCTGATCCACCTGAAAAAGCCCTCTTATGCCAAAGTGGGCTAGTGTGCTGAGTAACCAATTCCAATTCATGGAATCAATGGTCTTGACCGTGTCTAAGGACGCTATTGCGCATTCTGCCCGTCTATTATTGGTTTGATCCACCACGTGGTGCAGCCTCTGCAAATTCCACGTAGTGTTGCACTCCTGGAAATAGCCCGTTTGGTCAGGATGCACTAACATGTGTATAACCCTTTTAAGCCTGTTGGCGAGGGCCGCCGTCAGGATTTTTCTGTCATGATAGTCCAGGGGCGACTTTCCCGGTATAAAAATGGGTATTAAAGTTTCTAACATGCTGTTTGGTAATTGGCCCTGTTCAAACGCCACCTCATACACATCTAGCAGTTTGGCTGCTAAGGTAGTTTTATATATTTTGTAGAACTCTCCGGGTAACCCATCGGGTCCCGGGGTCTTGGATGTCAGGAAGCTGTCTATTACCGTTTCCAGTTCCTCCTCCGTTAAGGGGGCCTCGTATCTGGGCCTGTTCATCATCTAATTCTGGAAGTGCAATCTGGTCTAGGGCATCAGCAATGTGTGAGCTATCTGCTTCTTGAGTGCTCGAGTTTAAGATCTCACAAAATTGTGAAAATACTTGGTTGATTCCCTACTGAGTACTCGCCTCCTCCCCCATGTTGTCGCGTTGATCAGGTCTTTTTTTTAGCCTATTGCTTGGTTAGCCAGGCTAAAAGCCAACCAGGGTTGTCCCCATCTGCATGTAAGCTGTGTGCGTATTTCCCATAGTTTAGATTCCCCAGCTTCTCCCAGGCAGTATTGCACTGTATCCTAAGGGATACGAGTAAAGGTGGTTCCTCCCCCATCAAACCTGCTTGTACTTCCACCGTCTCGATTTCTCGTTCAATCTCCCTGAGTTCCAGCATAACTCTCCCTTTTTAAGTCCTGCTGTCTTCCTTGAAGGCGTACCACACTGTTGCTGATCTATCTACACTACCCATGTCGAGTTGAATGTAATCTTCTGTTGTGTTTTACAGATATCCCTGAAACTCCCCCTCCAGCAATGCCTCTGCTCTTAGTCGGTATAGGGGCCTATCTGTGCGTATAGGCCCATACTTCTGTCAGCGGGGCATGGTCCGAGAGTGTCCCCGCTCTAAGGTGCGCACTGGGGAATTCCCCTAGTGTTTCGTTACCTGTGAAGATAATTTATGCGTGTAAATGTACCATGTGGAGCGCTGTAGTAGCCCCTTTTGTCTGCATGTAGCTTTCTCCAGACATCCTCCAGTCTCGGTTGCTCCAGAGTCTTAAGCACTTTCGCCGGTGGTGTCAGCTTTTTAAATTTGTCATCCGATCTGTCTAGGAGCGGGTCTAGTGTGCAATTGAAGTACCCTACCCAGATTAATGCTGCCTCCCTGTATGGGATGAGCCGTGGTGCCAATTTTTGGAAGAACTTGGCTGCATCCTGGTTTGGGGAGTATGAGTTAACAAAGCACACTTCTTTGTTTTCCAACATCCCGTGCACCAACACCCACCTCCCCTCTGTCTTGTTCCTGCATTAACAGCTGGAATGGGACCACTGGGGCTATCCACGTCAGCACCCCTCTGTCATAAGTGGAATAGGTCGAGCTGAACATTTGTCCACCCCACTTGGTTGCTATTTTGGACTGCTTTCCTCTTGTCAGGTGGGTTTCCTGTAGCATTGCTATTTTGACTCTGGGTTTGTTGAGTCAGGCGTGTACTCTTAGCCTCTTAACGTAGTTGTTCAGCCTGCGGACATTCCAGGTGGCCTTTGTAAGTTCTTCAGAGTGCATCTCCCCCTTGTGGCCCATCCGTACCCCTGGCCCTGCTTTGGTTCCCTTACTTGCCACCTAGTCTCTTGGCCTCCTGTTGTATAGCCTAGTTTCTGCAGCTGTGGCCGAATCCCAGGTGTCTATGCAATCTCTGTATCATTCACCTTTTACAAAAGTCCTGTAGCCTGGAGGTGTATTGTGGACTCATTTTTTCTGTGCCTTTTTCATTTTACTTTCTGCACCTTCGCATCATCCTATGCGTGTGTAGTTCACTTCCCTTCTTGTGCCATCTTCCAAACAACGAACATTAACTGTTAACAGATGCTCAGGCACCACTGCTTCTCTTGCACTGCCCTCCTTGCTTGGGGCAGGCACACCGCAGCGTGATGCCTCAAAACTGGCATCGTGACTGGGGTGTGTGGGGTTCTATGTCTTGGCATCCACCTGTGAGAAACCACCCACGCAAACTTGGTAATACCAGAATTCGGTTGAGCGCGTAGTGTAGCTGTAGAAACCTTCCAGACAATGCAACTCCCAATAGTACAAAGGAACTATTTTGGAAGAGGAATTGCCCAGAAGATTATAATGATTCGGAACACAGCTACCTAGACAAAGAACACAATGTCAGGAGTTGAGTGCATGAAATAGACACAAGCAAAGCAAAATAAATGTAGAACAAACAACGTACTCACGTAGTGAATACCTCTGGGCAAGGATAGTAAGCCAGGCAGAGCGGAGGGCCAGGATAACCAGGAGATCAGATTAGGTGCTTGTCCGTATAATGTTCTAGCAATGGAAGGGAAGATGAAAGGAAGTCCGTCCGAGTCTGGTTCCAAAACAAGGCTAATCCAACCTAAACCTATACCCGCCGGCACGCGGACGCCTAATGAAAAATGTCAGTGAATAATCCCAGTTCCTTGTGATGAGTTCCAAAAGAAATGTGCTCCGTGTGGAAGGTCCAAAGAACAGTGTTCCGAGTGACAGGATTTCCGAAGCAAGTGAGTTCCGTGATAAATGTTAGCAAGCAAATGATAGAAAAATGCAGGAGAAAAGATCTGAGACGCCAAATGCAGGAAAATGACAGGCAAAACTATGGTTGTTCGTTCCGAGGTCGAGTAACAGGTGGAATCCAATACGAGGTCAAAGGTTGTTCAAGATCAGTCCGTGAGACGAAAGCAGGGTCAAAGATTCAAGGCCAGACAAGAACACAGTAGAGAGCTCCAAAAGCCGAAAATTCAGAAGCAGCGTTCCGAATGCCGGGTGGAGATTTAAACAAATCACGTGACCGTGTGGGGAACGTTGCAATGCCGTAATCGTGAACGTACGTGCTCAGGCAACCAACATTTCCACGGCAACCCCAGCGTTGTCTGACACTCTGGAAACGCTTCGGCTCCGTGTGTGTTGGAATTGTGGAACTTGTAGTTTTAACATAACGCTTGACGGAACGGGGAGCAGACGCTGATTTCTTGACACCACCTGGGGTAGGCCCGAGATTTGTTGCACCTTTTTTTTATACCTCATCTGGCCTAAATCGCATCAATGGTGTCTTTGGTGTCCATGTTTACTTTTTATTCTCCCTAGGTTTTCACTGGGGTGGATTCCTGTTGTCCTCCTTTCTGGCTCTCAGTTGGGGGATTCCCTGTTGGTCCATCCATGCGTGGGCCTCTTCAGTCGTTTCGAAGAAGTACGATCTGCCATCACGTATCTTTTAATTTGGCAGGGTACAGTCGCATGTATCTTATATTTGTCACTCTGAGGCATTCCTTAGTTGGTCCGAAACACGCTCTTTGTCTTTGGACCAGTGCTGTGTGGTCTGGATAAATTGCTATACTGGAGGAGTTCCTGTTTATGTCCGTATTTTCTCAGTCCATAATCTTGGCAATCATCGGTCTTGGGGGCGCCACCGGTTGAGGTTTCCTGGTCAGGGCTCTGTGGGCACTCTCCATTGCAAAGCCTTGGGATAGCACACCTGCTCTGATCTCTTGCAGCAGCAGGTTTTCCACTTAATTCGTGGGGTCTCCACCTTCTCCCTCCGACAGTCGGACATTGTTCTGTCAGGCCCTTCCTTCTGCCCTGTGCTTGAGGGTTTTTATCTGTTTAAGCACATCTGACATTTGGGCTTTGGCAGTGACGGTGTCCGTAGTATTGTTCTGTACCTACTGCTCACTCGGTCTGCCAGGGTCCGTACATCTAGCCGGAGGAGGCCCACATCCACCATGACTGTATCCAGTTTGTGTTGCAAGGACGTTTTCAGCGCCGCTATAGCCTCGTAATATAGGACCTTTCGTCTTGTCGTCCTTTCTGTTCATCTGGACAGGCCTGTTCATCTGGACAGGTCGCAGTCATGCCCGCCTCAGATGTGGTGGTGTGGTTCTTGTCGTGTTTCTTAGCAAATTATTCCATGCTGGTCTGCTTACCCTTTCTGCACTTCGATATGTCTGGCATTTCCTCTTCTCTTGATGTGATTAGAAACTTGCTTTCTTATCCGGCGTTTGAGTGGATCACTCCTCTGTTGTGGGGTTTCTTGCTGAGTTGCCCGGTTTGAGTTATTTGCCGCCTTTGCTGTTGAACCAGACTGCAATCTCCTCTCTCCACGCACTTTGTCGTGGGCCCGATGGGTTATCTGTGCACCTCTATGATCTTCCCACGCTTCGCTTCTCTGAGGTTTCCGGGGGTTCATTATATATTTTGTGTGACAATATCCATCTTGTTCTGCTTTCCGACGCAGATACCTCTCTGGTCCGGGGCGTTTGATTCCCCCTCACCCCCTGACGTGCACTTATCTTCGGCCCTGCTTTTTGTCTTTGTGTGGGGCAAATGCCCATGAAGTGCTATTGTCTATAGTCCGTTGGGCTAGGCAGTATGGCCCGCTTCGGTTTAACTTCAGGCAGACCCAATGGATTGTGTCCTCCCACGTATCCGGTTTCCCTGTTTGTTGCGCTTGCTTAGAGTGTTTGCACAGTCTTTGCCCAGAGGTGGGATGCTGCCCCTTGTCTCCGTCTCAGGGTTGGTGATGTGTCTCACTTGTGGGCTGCGGTGATCAGTCTCTGTGTCCCATGTTCACTTCCTTTTCCCCAGTTTGCAGGGACTTGGGTGAGGTTTCAGAGTTGTGTGCAGCCGTTTCCCTCCTACCCTTGTCCTGTGGCCACTGTCGATGGGCTGCATTTTGCCTGTGGAGCCATCCCAACTACGCGTGTCCGGGCTCCCTTTTTCTACCGCCCTGATCCATGCACGGACGGATTAGTGTTGTGCTTCCCCTGTGCACATTTACGTTGTTTTATGCTATGTAGAGGCTGCGCTTCGGGGGTTGTAGGATCGACTACTCACTGTGTCTCTGGTCCTCGGCCTCTGGTGACCTTCAGCGTGCTATAGGGAGTCCACAAGAAAGTGAGAGCAGTCATGCATTTGCAGTTTGTGTTTCTAGAGGTCACGGGCCTTCCCCTTCATTCCCCACACTCTTCTGCACTTACACCAGGGCAATAGGTTGTGCTCTCCCTCGTAGTTGTGATACCTTGGATGCTATCTAGCTTTTTTCCTGCTTTCGGGGTCCACGCCTGCCGTTGCTGTTGATGGAAGGATCTGAGCGCGTTTATCTCTTGAAGAGCTATGTGTTCTCCCGTTGGTAGCCCGTCTTTTGGTCCCGGGAGCCCCTTACACTTTCTCAGGGCGCCCAGTGGGGAACCTCACTGCGCTTCCCGCCACGTGTGCCGGACCCAACTGTGCCTCGGACATCAGCCAGCGTTTTGTCTAGGAGCAGGCCTTCTCAGTGCTCCGGAGCGTCACAGGGACCAATGTTGACTGTACTCCTGTTCGAGTGGGTGCGTACTCCCCTGAGCACTTGCACTGGCTGCCTCTACGGTTGTCAATGGGGCCTTTTCCTCTCCTTCTCGAGGTGCTGTTCCGTGTTGGGGCTTTGCTTGCCAGATAGTCCTCCTAAATGCGTAGTGTAGTGCTGCGTCGTGGCAGCAGTTGGTATCTTAGGCCCGGGAATTATTCCATCTCTCTCTAAGCCTCCTGGGGTCTCGTGTCGGCTGCTACACCATGCTGCTTCCTGCCAACCAACCTTACGTCTTCCTCCCACATATGACCTGGACCCCTTCTCTGCTATTTGTGTGCAGTGGTTGGTTCCACCGCAATTCAGCCTCTGTGCGGCCGTCTTGGTCTCACCACTTGTCTCTGCCCGGGGTGGGGGGATGTGAGGTCAGCCCTCTCCTCCACTCTGCGGCTTCGCCTTTCCGTCTTCTGCACTCGGCCGGTGTTCTGGCCTCCCGCTGCTCCGGAGGCAAGACAACCCCCTGCTTCCTGTTGTGGCTGGGTATCTCGTGTGGCACTCACTCCGGCACATGCCACCGCTTCGCCGCCTGCTCCCCTGTCGTCCTCCGACACAGGCTCAGACACCCTCTTCTCAGCTCCTCAACATAGCAGCCCGCTCCCGTCCCCCATCTTGCCTGCTGATTCGCAGCTCCCTTCTCATCTCCGTGCAGCAGTTCCTCTCTCACTTGCTCGGCACGGATCTCTCCAAACGTTCTCCTCCTGTTCCGATACCACCGTAGTGTATTTGATTTATGTTTAATGGAAAATCGGGCCAGTTTGTCCAATTTTCCTGCAGGATCACCGAGGAGCTCTCGGATGCAGTTGCTCACTGCATGGCCGCCAAGCCACAGCCCTCCACAGAGATATAATTCTGCTAAGGATTGGCTCCAAGGGGATGGCCCAGAGGAGTGGGGACAGGGGACAGCCCTGTGTGTTTCCTCTTCCTAGTGGAATGATGCTGGACATGTGACCGTTGATTGAGCGCCTCGCTGTCTGCTTGCTATAGTTGGTGCTTACTTTTTGTAGAAATGACACCCCGATCTCCATTATTTCCATATTGCGGAACAGTAAAGGCCACTCGACTAAGTCGAAAGCCTTTTAGGCATAGAGCGATGGAAGGACTGGCTTTCTTTGAGGCTTTCTCAATTAAGTGGCAAACCCTCCTGATGCTATCAAACGTTTACAGCTGCTTGATAAATCATTTCTGATACTGGTGGGTTAGTTTGGGGAGGAGGTCCACCATTCTGTTCGCTAAGACATTTGCATGAAGCTTGGCATTGATATTAATAAGAGCGATAGGTCAATAGGACGCACAAAGAGAAGGATCGTCACATGTGGTTATTCTGTGCTGTCGCCTGTCCCAGGTGAAGACCATGCCAAAAGGAAAGGTCCATTTGTAATTGACCTGTTTGGCCTGTAGGGCCAGTGTGACCGGTCCCATCTCCATAAGCTTCTGCAGGGTTGACTGAAGTCCTGGTACATGTGAATCTCTACCCTGTAGTAGGTGATGGCCTCTGCCTGGTGGACTGCTCTGAGGAACTGTTCCGTTCGCTCACATTGACCCCTCTTGAGATAAGCCTGGCTGCTCGGTCACTCTACCAACTTGTGTAGTACAGGCCTATACCAAAGGTTGGGTACTTATTGCCAAGAGGACATGGCTGGTGTAGTCTCCCACAGCTTTACTACATACAATCTTGCCTAACAGTTGTATTTTGAGTTGGGTAAATCGACCCATTTCTCTAATGGTTTGACAGTGTTGTGGCGAGAAAGAGAGATGTATAATTAGGTTCTAGAAATTGGGTACGGTAAGCAAAGCAAAATACAAGTGAAAGGGATGACCCAATCCTTCAATGGGGTTTACTGTTCGCCTGTTACTGATGCGTTCCAATTACTCTCCGCCTTCCTACATAAGCATTAAGGCTCAGTGGGACTGTGCTTCTTGTGCTGGCCTGAGGCCCCAACCACAACTCTGCCTGTACAAGTCATTGCCACAACCCCTCTGCCAGTGAATGTTTGCCTGTTGTAAGGGTGCAGAAGTATGATGCGGACACATGAGTGGTATACTTGTTTGTATAAACATTTATTAAAAAGGACACTAGGAAAATCCGTACCTGTCCCTATGACTAATGGGGATTTCCCTGCCTCATCTTAATACGAAGTATGTGGTCAATATGCCCGTCCCAAACAAAGGGTTCACTGTCCTGTGTCGTAAACCTATTTCGGATCAATACATTTATAAAAGAACTAAACTATTAGGCTTAAGTTCTTGATCCTGGAGAGGGGATTTCCCTTCTGCTGGACAACGTCTTCACAGTGCATGTAACCCTGAGGGAAAGGCTCCCTTCCCGAGGTAAAGTCTCTCATCCTCATTGTGGAAATCAAAGTTCCCAACTGGTTCAAAGTTAAGTTCCAATGTGCTCAAACTTACCGTTCCAAAAGGATATATACATTTCCAACCAACTCTTGATATTCACAAACCAAAGTGGAATGGTTATTTTCCCCTGTACCCTTACACCTCCCTACCCCCAGGCCTCCCATATCGGCTCTGGCAGACCTGCTGTACTCTCCTGCCTGGAACTGACTTGGGTCCAGACCGGTGTGTAATATCTTCTCCAGTATGGGTGCTAAATTATTTTCCTTTCTTTAGATATGGGTCCCAGACCCCTTTACTGTTGCTGCTCAGATATGAGTCCCGCAGCATAACACTTAATGTGGAAACTTGGCTCAGTGTATGACTATGACTAATGTGTCAATGGAGTTCCTGCCTGTCACAGTACTGGGAAAGGCTTCTTCACTTAGGTTGCTCCTATTCTTCCTAGTCCCAGTACTTAATAGAGGAAAGTTTGGGTAACAATAGCTCATGAACCTATTAGGGAAGGGGTTATTGTTCAGGTTGTAGCAAGGGTGTCTAGGGTCAGGTGATTGGTCGGGTGAACGCAGTATCCCGATGTTGTTGTCACTGGTCCCACATGGGGTTTTATCTCCCATGATATCCACCGTTGAGCACCAGCCCCAGGGGGACTATCAAGTAGCGGCCTCACCTCTGTGGCCCCATGGGAAGGGGCTCATCCTATGGATGCAGTGACAATGCCCTGGGATTCGTCACTGTCCTGTGTTAGTTATTGACGAGGGAGTTGAGTTACTCTAACCAATCCCTTCCGATTAACACATTTTCCCTATCCAAGTGTGCCATTTAGCCAGACAGAAGAATTGTAAAGGAAAGTAAAGGTTTCAATGTACTATGCCCAAACATGAATTCCCAAACAAAAAGCCGTCGGTTTTGAAGACTTCAAAACATACTACACATGGAAAATGCTTGTTCTTTTGCTTGCTCTTGCATGCTTATTTGCAATCTCCTGCTCTTTTACATCCTGTAGTACTCAAAGCTGTTTATGTGTCTTCTACTGTAATTATTGAAAATTGGTATCTAACAAACAATGCAACTTTTTTCTTTACAGGGCCACAGTAAAGCAATTCAATGTCTGGCTGTGCATAAAAATGAAGGAAGATCTACCATCTACACTGGTAGCCAGGATGGCCATATCAATATCCTTCAGAGTAATTGTTTTAATTTTAGCCTCCTACAACCTGGTCAAGGAAAACTTTCTAGCTTGAGTTGTCTTAAATTAAATGATCATGAAAGCCGCTAGGTGAACATTTTGCAAACAAAGTATTGTAGTCTTGAAGATTCTCATGTGTTTTTTTTTTGTTTCTTTTCCATTACAATATGCATGTACAGCAATGACAGATTTGCTTCATAAAGTCAGACTTGTGGTTTTATTTCACAAAGGTTTCGGATAGGTCTGCTTTGTACTATTACATATATAATTTATTTATCCAAGATACTAACTGATAACTTGGGTGAGTTTACCTATGTTTAAAGGTATCACGTCACAGAATTGAAGGTTTACTCCACCTTTTCATCAGTTCAAGTGTTTATATGTATGAAAGTAATTCTTAAAAAATATTTTTATTTGTTGGAATCTGAACTGTTTCCAGGTCTGTCCAATTATCTGCTACGCCATTCTTCTACCTTTCAAAAGTGCATTTTACAATATGCATCTGTCCAAAGTAACGTAAGAGGGGCTCCGGTTTCCAGTTTTGAGAGTTAAAATTCTCAGTTTGGTCCTTTAGTCACAGCTGTCTAATCTCTTCTGGAGTGTTTCTTTGTATAGTATATCTAAAATGAAGAGCTTGTGTCCTAATATAATTCCCAGGCCTAGGGAGCACCTTCCCAGAACTTGTTATTTAAAAGATTAGTGCATTAACTCTCCCCAAAATGTGAAGCATGGTTAGAAACCATGTCTTCAGTAGAAGTGCTTGCAGATTTATTGAGTTTCTTTAATATGACATGCTAAAATGGATTTCCAAAATCAACCCTGCGGTGTATTTTGGGAGTCTAACCTGTTATGGGGAATCAGAAAGGCTCTGAAGTGTACTCCAAACCCAGTCAGGGAAAGTAGTGGAATCCGATACACCTTGTGTTAATGTCTGTGACAGCAAGGTGTGGCAAGGCAGATAAAGTTACTCTGGGATCCACTAGCTATAGTGTAAAGTGAAGGGCTTAAAACATGATCGTGATACCAGAACCTATCCCAAAGTATTCGGACTAGCAGGCGGATTTAGAAGAAATTACAGAAGCTCGAAATACAAAGGAAATTATCTGCTGCGAGGGACTGCTAAAGTGACGCTGTATGGCCAATTCTGCATTTCAAGGAAATGCAGTAGGACCAATCAGCCATGGTTTGTGGTACTCGATACCTTCCTGCAGACTGGGTCTAGAGTTAGTCCAAGGAGAGCTCCAATGCGATGCAGCAGGTCCATTTACACTGACGTCTGTTCTGAATGGAGTTCTTGAGTAAGGAGGTCAGAGCTCTGAATACTCCCTGTACTGGGGTACTTCTCCAGAAGGCAGGACAAAAGTGCTTCTGACTGGGGAGCCTTGGCAGGATATGCACAGAGAAAGAGTGGGCAGCAAGTGTCCTTACCTGGGATTTGCAAGACCCAGGATATGAAATTCCATTGTGGCGGTCTCCTCTCTATATATTTCAAACCTTTGTAGAGTAATTTGTCTAATTTTGAATGAAGTAGAAAAAAAAGTACATTTTCCTTGATCATCTGTTATCACATTATTGGGATGCTGAAACTGGAGAAAATGATACGTTTTTGGGGAAAGGCCATACAAACATGGTTTCTGATATGGCTGTGGACGATGCTTCTGAGCTTGTTACTTGCAGCATGGATGACAATGTCCGTTACACCGAACTTACCAAGAAGGAGTACAGGTCAGTTAACATGTGCAGTGCAAGACTGAAGAGTATTTGAAATGACTGTATATAGTGGTTATTGGCTGCCAGATGGCTTGATTGCACAATGTTAAGTGTTTATTCATTGGTTTATTTTTGAGTTTTGCTGGATGCTGCTTTAAAGTGCCTGAGAAAATGTAAACCAGGCATTGAGCACAATACATAGGTGTGACATATAGATGGATGAGGTAATTCACCCAAGTAGTCTGCTTAGTCTTTATCCGAGATTTAGACCGACAGTTGGGTCCAGAGTCCAGAGTGTGATTAATACTTTTGCTATGTTGCCGTTAGTTACTGAAACTCTGGTGCTTGCAGAAATTACAATAGTCACTAAACAAGTGGATCTAGGAAGTCGGACAACCTCAAATGTGCATGCCTTCATGTAAGGGCTGAAGGTGGCCATTGGGCTATGGTGCTTGTCAATCGGTTGAAGAAGGGTAGAATCAAGTAGATGAGTCGATGAGGTAGGAGGGGAGGTTATTTGGTTAATGAATGCAGACCCATCTACGTTAGATCTTCTGTTCGTGGAACCACATGTTCCCATTCCTATAGAACCTCTGGAAGGTGTAGTCTGTTTTCGGGCTTGTGGGTCGATTTGTTACAGAATTCCTTTTTTAATTTTTTTACTGTAGTTTTTAAAACTAATATCTTTAAACACCCCTCGTCCCCCACTCGAAGAGACAGGGGTCCACCAGCCATGACAGTAACATTCCACAGAAATTCAGCCCATACCCAAATATAGACTCCGTCCCCCCTTCCCGACTACCTTAACATCTTCCCCTCCCCCTGGCCACATCAGATTCAAGTGCAATATATCAATAGCGTGGTTCAGACCTTTCTTGTGCAATGCAAATCTCCCCATTCACAGGTTTGCGCCAAAATCCCGAGTTGTCGTCTCCTCCGATTCCGAGGACCCTTGCATGCCTGCTGAAGAAGATATATTTTATACAGCCCCTAAATATCCTTTGGTTTGGCTGCAGGGTGTACCATTGTCCTGTATTCCATCTCGTTACAGTTCCTACCCCACACCTATGCCACTCTGTTTTGTAAACAGCAGCAACAACCTGGTCATCCTCCTTGCATGGCAGCAACACCCTTTGTATACCTCATCAAGGCAACCTTTGGATTGGGGTTCCCCCGCTTCCCAATAATATTGCTAATCCTGTCAAACGCCCACTCCCAAAACCTCAACACAGGCAGACGCCCCCATGCCACGTGCAAAAAGGTAGCCCGTGTGGTAGCACATCGAACACTTTCCTCCACTGTCTCTGGAAAAAAATGTCATTGGAGTATAATAAAATTACAATATTTGTATTGTATCAACTAGAATCAACCATTTATGGCTATCCTCCTTGTTGGGGAGTATTCTCAAATGTGCTAATTCCCTTCAACTTTAGAGACACTCAGCACTTTTGCTGCACTTAAGGACTTTTAATTTTTATCCTGGAGAGAGTGAGACCTTTTCCCCACTCATGTATTTTTCTGTAATTTGAACTCGGTTTCTTTTGAGTCTGACAAACTCGATAGGCATCATCTTTTTACATTGTGACACACAGCACTTTCAGTGCATGGGCACAGGGAAGTCTTTTAGATTTCCCAAAGGTTTAAATACCTTCTCTTGGATAAACTACTGTTTCCAAGAGCAGTGAAGTGAAATTGACTTTACTTTCATTTGTAACTTTCTAGACCCAGCACACACGATCTTACAATAGGGTGCTGGAGAGGTTACTTAGTATCCCCTTAGTCTAGTTTCTCATGTAACATTTTTATGTTGCCCTTTCTACAATTAATGGCTGGTGGCAGTGGTTTACTTGTTCATACCAATATGTGTTTTTACCGCGCTCTGCGTTCGCAGCTGCAGTATAGCACACATGAGTGCCCATTTTGTCAAAATGGCCCCAGTCGTCGTCTTTGGCCATTTCTTGCTGGAAAGGTCCTACTTGAGATTTACTCTGCGCACCAAACCAGGTTTAGTCCCTTTTGTCCGTTTTGTCTTTGGCAGGCTTCAGTGCTCAAACCCGCCTCTGGCTCCAGCGTGTGCGGCAGGGCAGTAAGCAAGGGAGGATCCAGAAACTCCCTGTACTTAGTCTCCTTGTTTACAGGAAGGCACCCAAAGGTGATTGGTCGGCTGGCTGTCCTTGGAAGACAGCCTCGCTGCTGTGAGTGACAGCTAGGCTGCGAATGAATGGGAGAGACTTGCATAAAAGGAGAGGTCTTTTGCAAGGAAGGCAGAGTCGACCACTGGAGGAAGGAATCCGAAGAAGAACTTGGAAGAGACGCTTGCTGCAACTCGTGGACCATTGGTTTACCCGGTGAAGCCCTGCTGCAGTGCTGAATTGCCGAATTCGCCTCGACTAGAGAAGACCTGCAAAGGACGACTTCTCCCCTTGGGTTGGTGGGACCAATCGACCCCAAGACTAACTCATCTGGAAATCCTCTCGTTGCTGGCTGTATTTCCATTTGCTGCTGCAGGAACCGAGTGTCGAGGAGAGGAACACCAGAATCGAGCATCGTTTTTAAGTCAGACCCGAGCTCCAGGCAGATCCTCCGGACTCCCTTGAAGCAGCACTAAACACGCCCGAGCCACCTCAACAGAGTGCTGGACCCCCGAAGCGAAGGCAAGCCCAGAAGGTATTCGAGAACTGCAGTGGTGGTATTCACGAGAAGCTGAAACCGCAAAGTGCCACCGATCTGAAGTTTGTCCATTGTTGCCGCCGACCTTCGAATCGTAGTGCTGGACTCCTCAGACGTCCTGCCTCTTGTCCCCACGACTGAGGCCCAGGAACAGGATCTGCCATACTACAACAGGAACAGCAGCTAGCTGGAACCAATTTCCTTAGACCTAAGGTATTGTAAACTAAGGGGTACTTACCTCTTGTTCTGTAGCTTGCTAGCTCTGTCGAGACTTGCATTTTATGCCTTTTGCAGAGTTGCTTGCAGCTTTGCCCTTCACAAGCCTCTAGCTTGTGGCCCAAAAGTGATTTCCTTTGCAACAGAAACTCTATATAACATTGTGCAAGACTTTTTGAAGTGCCTTAGCTTCTCTAGACTTTGCTCAGGTGACATTGGCTGTCTTGGCTCCCTGAAAACTCTTCTACCCTCTGACTTTGTGTCATACATACCTTACTTGTATAGCTGGGAAAGGGTTAATCTACATTGCATTGGGGGGGGGGATTCAAAAGTGCTTACCTGTTTGAGAAACCTGTTAACCATTGTTTCCTTCCCTAACCTTTTCCTTTTGACACCCAACTTAGTATTGCTCTAAATGTACTGGTGATATATCAAAGTCCACAGTTTCCTAGTTATTGAAGTCACCTGAGGGTGCAGGAAGTGTCTGTGTGCCATCCCAAAAGGGTATCTAATGCTTAAACTTAGTGTGTATTTTGAAGTATATTTAAGTGTTACAAATGTGCTCCCTTCTAAAGAAGGCTTATTCAAACTGACTGTTAAATTAATAAATAATTGTTTAATCAAGAAACCTTGAGTGCAAGTGTTTGGATATTTTTCACTGTGAAACTATGCTGCAACCCTACGGCTCACATTGACCCTTCTTGAGATGAGCCTGGCTGCTCAGTCACTCTACCAACTTTTGTAGTACATGCTTATATTAAAGGTTGGGTCAACTATTGCCAAGACGACAAGGCTGGTGCAGTCTGCCACAGGGTACTGCATACAATCTTGCCTAACACTCCTAGTTTGGGCACAGCAGTAGTTCCACTCTTCATCTGTGATACCGCGGCTCAGCGCCTCCTCCCATTTCCACTGAGCTGATTCTGCCCATTGCTCCCTGCCATCCGATATCTTATCGTACAGGTTGGTGACCAACTTACTGATATCTACTAATCATATGAACCCATCCACAATACTTGCTACCTCAGGTTGCGATGGACAAGTCAAACTTTGCTTTCAGGGAGTCCCTCAATCGATGATCCAAAATAAATCCAAAGTTGTGACCTGCCCCTTTCCATTCAACTCTTCCACAGGGAGAAACTGCCCCTTTAGGGGTTGGGGTGACAGATCCTGAAGTTGCATAATGCCCAGCCTCCCCATACAGTGTACAAAATGGTGTTCACTAGTTGGCGTAACAGTTGGTATGTGTAACTAGCAGACTGGGGGAGTAAAGAAAACCCGACCCCTCCCTCCACCCGCCACCCCCCCAGCCTCCACCCCGCCCGCCCCATGTCTCAAATTGCACCCAGGCTCTGCACTGCATGTCAACTCCACCATATGCCGAGGTTATCTGGCGCAACCAATATCACTAACCGCAAAAGAAACGGGACCGCCAGGGCACTTTCGATTTCAACATGCCTTCTATCTGTACCCTCCACATACCAGTATGCCAAAAAGGCTGCCTGTGCCGCTTGATATGATAGGTTATTTATAACCTGCTTAATAATCAGAGGTTTCTAAGCGCAGACCCGAGGATCGAATCTGTGGTGCTCGTGTTGTCTTGCTTCCAAGGCGAGCACGTTGCCCCTGAGCTATCCTCCATAGTCAAACATTTTGAGGCTTCATAATATTCCTCAAAATCTGGCAATACCAACCAACACGTCCCTCACCCCACACTTTTCCAATGGCACAATCTGTTTCTCCCCCTTCACTCGAGGCTGTTTACCTGCCCATATAGAGCGACATGACTTTCTTCACCTCCCCAAAGTAAGACTTGGGCAACCCAAAGGCACATTCAAAAATTGGTATAAAAGCCTGGGCAGAAAAATCATCTTGACCATTGCTATTCTCCCATAAAGGTTGAGGGGCAACCTCATCCATCTCCCGGTCTCCACCCCGGCCTGCTTCAAAACCTTGTCCTAGTTCAGTTGAAACAGAACCTCTGGTAATCTGCCCATGTCCACACCTAAATATCTGGTGTAATCCATGTGCCACTGGAAGTTCAATCCATCCATTTTACTGCTTTGTGTGTGCATTAAGTGGAAAGAGCACCGATTTTGCTGGGTAAAACTTCAAACCAGAGTAGGTCCCAAACTCCACTACATCCCCTATGATTAGCAACAGGTTGGTCTGAGTCCCATGGATAAAGCACCATATCGTCTGCGTACAAGGATGCCATCAATTTGTGACTATACAGCTGTACGCCTCTATGTATATGCTTCTCCCTGATTAGTTCTCCCAGTGGCTCATTGGCAAAGTTGAACAATACGCCCCTGTCCTGTCCCTGGCTCCAGGGGAACCATCTGTGTATGCTAACCATTCACCCTGATCTTGGCGGTAGCCTGTGCGTAAAGTAGGGACACCAGAGATGAACCCAGTGTTGTGGAGAATTCTCATTACTGTGCTAATTCCCTTCAACCTTCGAGATCCCCAGCTCTTTTGCTGGACTTTAGGACTTAGAATTTTTAACCCTGGAGTGAGTGAGCCCTTTTTCTCACTAATGTATTTTATTTTTTAACACTTTTTATTAGCATTTTTCCAGTAACAAAAAAACATAACCCTCTCAAACCTCTATCCCCCTCCCTCCCCAACTCGTATATATAAGTTATTTCCCTCAAGTCTTTTATCTTCCACAATCGACGGCAGGTCAGGATACCTGTTCAATGATTCTCCTGGGACTGTGCGAGTCCATGGGAGCGCCCCTGAATTCCTTCTTTCATTACCACCTCAGCAAAATCCCTCATGGCGGCCTCAAGTCATTCTCTCTAGACAAGTCATTCAGCAGTTGGGTCTAGTGAATCGTCACTCCCTCCCCCCTCCTCTTAAGGTTTCCGTGCTCTGCAACGTGGTCAATTCCGCTATCCCCCACCTGTGTACATCAGTCCGCCATGATGCCATTGCAATCTGCTGTGGACGCTTCCACTCTATTGCCACCCGGCGCTTCGCAAGAATCGGCAAAAATTGGACCATTTTGTTTCATACTTTATGCTTCTTCCCCCCTGGGAGAAGTCCCCAAAGACATACTCTCGGATTCTGTTCTAACTTGGACCCAGAACAGATCGTTCACCCCTTGAACAACCTTATCCCAATATCCTGCTATCATTTCACATTCCCAATCATATGCCGGAACCCCGCTGGGCCCTTTCTACACCTAGGACATGCGTCTGACCTGTTCTTAGTCATTGCCCGCAACCTAACTGGGGTCACATATGTCCTGTGTATAATGTTGAACTGAATCAACTGAAACCGGGCATTGCGCAACATCTTCCAGACCAATTGCAATATCTGTGCCCATTCCTTTTCCGATATCTGGTACCCCAGATCTGCCTCCTTTTCACTTTTTATCTTCAGTTCCCCTTTACCCTCACCTCCCTACAGGGCTGTATAAATCCGCGAGATCTGTGCCCCACCCCCCTGCTTGGTTTAACAGTACCCGCAGTGATGGGGTAGCTTCCGATTCTTCCGGAATTCCCTCACATTTCCACCATCCTCCACACCACCGCCCCATACACCAAAAACAAGCCCTGCGGAAGCCCAAACCTCAAACATCATTCCTTACAGGTAAGCAATGTTCCTCCATCAAATTAATCCCCTACTGTGTTGCAACCCTTTTCCCGGAGCCTCTGTATTCCTGCCCTTCCTTTCGCCTGCCGGAGTCCTCGGTCTATTCCCATGGAAGCTCCGCCTCATATAGCATCCCGGATCCTCGCTTGCGAACGTATTTCTTCCAAGTCTCTCTTACCGCTTGTATTGCTCGCCCAGAGTGCACGGACAGTCAATCACCAATGCAATTGCAGAGCCAATATTTTAAACGCAGGTAGACGACGCAATGACTTACAACCACATGCACGCTTAGAAAATAATGAGCACTTATACGGCTATTTATTCAAAGCTTGGAAGCAACAAGTAATGATAAAGAAATAAATCAAAGAAAAGACAGAGAATTCAAAAGAAAATACATCACCGTGGGCGTAACTGAATCCCTCATCTCGCCAGAAGCAGCTGGAAGACCCCGATAACAGCCAGGCCGAGAGCATAACAGCCCACAGGTATGCCGGACGGAAGCGTCTCCCCTCCGACTGAGGTCTTTGTACTTGTTCCGTCTGAGGATTTCTCAAACCTTCTGGCAAATGCTCTTGCGCATTGATGGGCAACCGTTGGTTGCGAGCTGGGTCAACCGACAGTAACCTCAAGGAGCAAAGTGCTTCCCTCCTCTAAGAACAAGCGCCACGGAAAACAGTCCAATAACTCATAGCAAGACATAACAAAGCCAGCTTTCCCAGCAGAATGTCCTTGACTGCATACCAGGTTTGGAAAGCATGTTTTCTTCAGCAAAGCAAATTCAGCTTTCGGCGAAATAAGTACAGCTTTTCACTGTGGCATGAAGTAAATATCAATTATAGCTCTGAGTGCTCCCAGAATACACTGCGCACCAGCGCCATGTTTTAGCTCAAGCATAACAATTCCACCCTTGGATATTTATCTTCCATAGCCCAGTGGCAGAAGAGCCGGTCTCTGAAACCGACGAAATATTAAAACTAAGTTGGGAATGCATTGAATACAACAACAAGCTATTATGATGGCTAATATAATGCAAATACAAGCAAAAGCATAATGCAGTGTACCCCCAATATCAGGAATCCATGAAAATAACTAATCCCACCAATTCCCAGTATGATCTTGGGACACTTGAGAAATGAGATCCCTCAAACCTCGAATATGACTTTCAATGGATCTTGAATGGTCACTTAGATTGAAACAACACATACCTTCAACTGCGTTACAACCTAAATTATGCTTTAGCAATAGATAATCAACAGCAGCCCTGTTTTGCAAAATAACTTTGCTATCAAGGAGTAACTCTTCTAATGCCTGAGAAGTATGTTTGAGTCCTTTGACTACTAAACATGCTAATTTGATCAAAGATTTGTAACCCCCAAACTCCCACTAATGAAAGGGTTAATGCTAGAACCTCAGCTTCTGATTGCAAATGCACATGTGAATCACAATCGGGGGATAGACCCACAGACTCAAAAGTTGACCTTTTGTCTCGAGATATCGCTGGGTGTAAAGGGAACATCATTAGTCCTAATCGAGTTAAGGCACATGGACCTCCGGAAATGTTAGCTGGAATATAAGTGTATGTGATGTTTTCACATGAAAAGAGCCATCCTGTTGGAAGTTTCACATGATTCAGATGACTGGCAGCTATCACTGTATGATTACAAGACGGTGTTATTCACACTGGTACATGTGCGTGGAATTCGTGAACACAATTGTTTCTCAAACACAGTTTGATGCTGTTTGGTTAAATTGAGCTGGTGGCATTTGCCAATTTCTTTTGCATTGCATGTCATAAGGTAACACACATCACCTTGAGTTATATTATAGGTTATAATACGTGTCAAATTTCTCCATTTGCGATCTGTTTCCTGGCAAAACGTGCAGTACTCGTAGACGGAAAAGGATTGCCTGATGTCGGAATCTTGAACCAAAGAATCATTGTGCGTGACACCGAAAATATGCTTTAGAACCGGAACTGGCGTCGGCACTGCTACTGAGCACGTAGTCAGTAAGACAAAAGTGCGTAATGTTGAGCACCTGTTGTCCCAGGTATGTCCACATATTCTCCATTTGGGTGATCATGGGAGAATGTTTTCGCCGTCCTGAAGATGCCTCTCGCATAACTGGCATCAATGTTGTTTTCACTTGCACCTGACGTGTTTGCCGCATTTCACGAATCTAGGTCTTCGGTCTGGCTGGCTTTTCGGCATCGGCATATGGCTGCTTTTGGACATCATTACTCATCATTATCAGTTTCTCCTTGATCGCTGGCACAAATGTGACATTTTTCATTGGTAGCAGCATGCCGTTTAACTCTCCCGAACGGAGTCCATTTAGTCCCACAATTACACCAGCCAGACACAGGATCTTCAAGGCAAACCCAGAAAAGAGATATAAGTTGTAAATCACTCTCTCAGGTAACATTTGTCTGCGGGCACATATTGCCATTTCTTTCTACCGGGCTCCATTACTAAAACTACTTGGTCTTTGCCTGATGACATCTGCGGGCACTGGTGGGCCACTTGCCTTTCCACCCACACCTTCGCACCCGGTACCATACTGCCTGAAGAGCCAAAACCACGATTCCCACGGGGAGTTAACACAGTAGGAGGCTCCCCTTTCTTAATCATGGACAACTTAACGGGGATAATAATTAATTGGGCCACCGAAGCGCCCTTGTGGATCGGTAACAATTGGTCCCCACTAGTCATCAGGATGACTTTGATCTCGCCTTGGTAATCGGCATCAATTACCCCTCCCAACACTTGCACTCCCTTCAATGCTAGGCCGGATCTAGGGGCAATCCATCCCATATGCTCTGGGGGAATTTGTACTCCAATCCCTGTTTCAATTACAACAATCCCTCTTGGGTCTAATCTGATTTCCTCATGGGAATGCAAGTCTACCCCTGCTGACTCTGGAGTCGCCCGATAGGGAGCTAAAGAACCCGGGGTAATTTCCCAGTACAATAAGGTTTCTCTGACTGAGTTGGGTTGAATCTGTAAAGCAGGAGTCATTGGCCGCATCAAAGGAGTTTCATGCTCATTCACAGGCCTATTGTTTAGCACTTGCACCGCTTCAAACACACGATCACGCCAGTCTGCCAAATTGCCATCTCCAGATTTGCACAGCTGTTCTTTCAACAACCCATTCATTCGTTCAATCAGCCCTGAAGTGGCAGGGTAATAAGGCACATGGTAGAGCCACTCACTGCTCTTTTCCTGACAATATTCCTGTATCAATTTGCCTTTGACGTGTGACCCATTGTCACTTTGAAACTGCAAAGGCACTCCGTAATGCAATACGATCTTCTCTAACAACCTAATGGTGTTCAGTTGTGTGGCACGCTTGCACGGCAAAACCATCATGTATCCTGAGTATGTATACACAATAGTGCATGCATACTGACAACCTTTACTGATTGGCAGGAGACCGATATAATCAATCTGCCAAATTTGACCTGGTAATTTTCCTCTTCGCAATATACCGCGAACAATCTGAGGGATAGGCCTATGCTGTTGGTGTTGGCACACTGGACATTGAAAAATGATCGTTTTCACTACCTCTAAAGGAATACTGATTCCTCGAGCTTGTGCCCACCTGATAGCAGCCTTTTCTCCAAGGTGCCCACATTTTTGGTGAGCCCATTTGGCCAAAACCTCCAAATCGTCTTCCTGAGCCTCCGCATCCACAGATGAAATCTTGTGTTCATCTGTAACAGAATTAAACCAACGTTCTAATGAGTCTGTAGCACAATGCGCGTCCACATGATACACAGTGACTTCACTTTGATAACATTTCTGCAATATCTTGCCACAGTTCCACAGTTTTCCCCACAACTCTTTTGAATGAATCTTCCACCCATTCTTTTGCCATGTTGGCAACCACACCGCCACCCCATTCGCCACTGATCATGAATCCATGTACAAATGACATTGACCAGGGTTCTCTTGTTTCAGTGCCTGGTAAACTGCGTAAAGCTCTGCAAACTGACTGCTCTTCCCTTTCCCTGACGTTGTCAAAATCTTTTTTGTCTTGGGATTGTACGACACTGCTTTCCAGTATCGCTCGGTTCCTACATATCGGGCTGAGCCATCCGTGAACCAGGCATGCTCTGTCTGCTCCACGGTGAAATCGCCATAAGGTACTCCCCATTTCACGGGAGACTCGCGTTTTTCAGGCACTTCCGGTGGTATGTAATCTGAGGGCGGTATGTTGGCTACTTGCTCATGTAATTTTGCAACTCCACCCTTCCCTGATTTGGCTCTGTCTTGAATGTACCATTTCCAGTTAATTATGCTGGCTTCTTGAGCATGTCCTATTCTATGTGTTTTAGGAGAGCTCAGTACCCATTGCATAATCGGTATTTCTGGCCTCATCAATACATCATGGCCCACCGTCATTTGCTCGGTATCAACACGGGCCCAATAACATGCCAGCAACTGCTTCTCAAACGGAGTGTATGAGTTAGTAGCATCGGGTAACTTACGACTCCAAAACCCCAATGGCACACGATTCCTGTCCTGTTTCTGCCATACACTCCAGTTAGCATAATTGGCTTGTACAGACACATTCAATTCCACTTCGCCTTCCTTCAATGGCCATGGATGAAGCACCTGCTGCACAGTGTCTTTTGCTAAATCTAATGCTTTCTGCTGCTCCCCCCACCCCCCAACTGAAACTCCTATTTCTTTCGTGTCACTTTGTAAAGGGGGGCCAGTATCTGCCCTAAATGGGGAATGTGCTGTCTCCAAAAACCAAGCAGCCCTATAAATTGCTGAGCTTGCTTTTTGTTCATTGGAGTGGTGAACTCAAGTATTTTCTGTCAGGCCTTCAGCACCATTTCGCGATGCCCGTTATGCCACTGAATCCCTAGGAATATCACTGTTTCAGCTGGGCCTTGAATTGTATTCGGGTTAATCTCCCACCATTCCTTCAATCCTTCCGCAATGACTTCTGACTGGTTTTGTACACTGCGCTCATCCTTGCCCTGAATCAAAATATCTTCAATGTAGTGAGAGATTTGTATGTCAGGTTTACACGGTATCTTGTCCAAGTGCTCTGCCACCAGCCGGTGACAGATAGTCGGGCAATGTATGTACCCCATAGGTAACCTTGTAAAGGTGTATTGACGCCCGCTCCAAGAAAATGCAACTGCTCTTGGCACTCTTCAGCAATTGGCACAGAGAAAAATGCATTGGCTAAATCTACCACTGCATACCAAGTCCCCTCAAACTTTTGGACATTCTCAATCAAGGTAATGGCATCTGGGACCGCGGGCACTAAGGGAGGAGTGTGTTTATTCAACTCACGGTAATCCACCGTCATTCTCCAAGACCCATCCCCCTTTTTAATAGGCCAGAGAGGATTGTTCCATGCGGTGGTGATGGGGCGTAACACATCTGTCTCCACAACCTTTGATGGTGTCTGAAATGTCCTTGTGCCCCCCAGGAATGCAGTATTGCTTCATTGCTACCCGCTTGGTTGCCATAGGCACTTGCACTGGGGGCATCTTCAATTTGCCTACGGTAATGGGTGTGCAGATCAATGCACTCACCCCAAACTGGTACGTTTTACCTCCCAGTCCCAAAGTCAACCCTTCCAGAATGTCAAAGCCAATTATGTACTCCGGTATTGGGACAATCAACATTTGGTATTTCTGCCTATTCAAATTGCCTATTTTCATCTCCACTTCAATTTGTACTGCGAGGGTCTCCTTTCCCCCCCTGAGACCTGTAATAGTAAATTGTCTGCCTTTGAATCGTGCTGGATTGCCATGAATCAGAGGCCTCCCCCCCTGGTGTCTATCAATGCTCGCACCTCTTGCGTATTTCCTGGCCCCCAAAAAATCTTAACATTGACATGGGGCCGCCTATCAACTTTTATGCGAGCAGACGCTGCCGGAGCTTGGCCGTAACCCTATTCAAATTTTGAATGAGAGTGACTTGACTCTGCCTCTAGCATTGCACTCGCCACCTTCCTCAAATCGGCGTATGTTGGCAGGTACGGGGAAGGTGTTCCCATAGACCCTTCTTGTTCTTCCTCAGGAGGAGCGGAAGGTGAGGTGTCCCCCTGTGGCTTGGTCAGTACCTGTTTCTTAACCTGTTTATAGCGCTCTTTGGCTGCAAGCCCTCTTTTTGTATAATTCATACATTACCCTAGTTTCAATGCCATCAATTTCTTCTCGTGGCACACCATCTTTTAACAAAGCCAAAAACATGTCCTTTCTGGACACTCGGGAGTCTCTACTATCTTGCCTCCTACCTTCAGTTCTTCTCTCACTACGCCCCTCTCTCTCCCGTGGCTTCTGTGGCTTGTCATCACTCTTGTCCCACTCCCCTAAATCTGCCAGTTGCTGAGTGGCATCCACTACCTCATCAGTGGGTTTACCCGTCATACCTACGAGCAAAGTCATAATGACACTTTTGTATGCGGGCGGTGCAGTTCTGATCACCATATTTCTAATTGCAACTGAGAGCGGCACGGCCCCCATGTGTCCTGCAGCATCTACGTGAGTTGCCTCTTTCATAGCATGCTCTGACCTTTTAAATTGCCTCTTTCAAAGTATACCACTTTGTTTCCTCGCTAGGCCAACCTGTGGTAATGGGGTATTTACGGTTACATGCTTGGGCTGCTAG
Source organism: Ambystoma mexicanum (assembly GCF_040938575.1). Lineage (NCBI taxonomy): Eukaryota > Metazoa > Chordata > Amphibia > Caudata > Ambystomatidae > Ambystoma > Ambystoma mexicanum. The sequence continues at coordinate 1,337,881,263 of NC_090937.1, forward strand.
GTGCAACAAAGACACTTGTGAATCTTGACCATTCTCATCAGGGGGCGGCCCTGCCCTTAAGACCTCCTGTACATTGGTGTCAGTTGACAAGGGTAGAAAACGCGGTGAGTCCGTGGAATCTACCAACAACCCTGCGGCACCCCCAACTATCAACCTCACCAACCATGTCAATAAAGGTTCCCCTGATTTTTGCCTCAAATGGGTAATCATTTCCCCAACCTCCTGCTGGGTGTAATCCTCCAGCGTGGTTAAATCTACAACCCCACCTGCAGGATACTGCGGGTGGGGCCCGGCTCGCCGTCTTCTAACTGGCTTAGCAACCACTGTCTTTGCTTAATTTACGTTTTGGGGTCTGACTCATTTGCTGAACTACTCTCTGGACTGGTTGAGTCAAAAATGTCACCATCCCAATTATCCAGATCCCAGTCCACACCGGCGGTAGCGATCACAGCTGCCACCTTTCTTTGGTTGACCCTGCCCCGTCTTTTCCTATACTTATACCGGACTACTCTGACTGCTGCCCTCTTGGCCACGGCCTGGTATGTGTCAGCCTCATCTTTAAAAAGTTTCATTTGAATCTGCTGCATTAACGCAGTCTGCCTTTCTGCAGCCAGCTCTTTCCAATCGCAAAATCTCATTTTTCATTTCCAAATTCCTTTGATGTATTTTCCGATAGGCATGCAGGAGGACCCAACCCTGCCTCCCCAGCGCAGCACATTCCCTTCCCCTTTCCACTGAAACTTGTTGTAAGTACAACATTACATCAGACGGATCAAAACAACCACTTCCATTCCAAGGAATCAAACGACTTCATGGCATCAGAGGAGGCTATTGCCATTTCCTGTTTCCGGACCTTCACTTGATCCGTCACATGATGGAGGCGAGTAACGTTTCCGGAGGTACTCCTACCCCCAAAACCACATTGATCTGGATGGACGCGTTTCGGAGCAACCTTCGCCAACCTAGCTGCCAATATTTTCCCCAAGATCGTCCCATCAACATTTTAAAAGGGATATAGGCTGGTACGCCATACACTCCAGCGGGTCCCTCCCCGCCTTCAGAATCACTGTAATCACTGCCTCCTTCAATGATTCCAGAATGCTTCCCCTCCGGAATGCTTCGTCATGCACCCTAATGAGCTAAAGAGCAAGAAGGTCAACAAATGTGGAATAAAACTCCACAAGGAATCCATCACTGCCGGGCGCTGTACCCCTCCTCATTGTGCAGATCGCCCATCGAATATCGTCCTCTTCGATAAAATCTTCCATGTCTGCTTCCACAAAGGCGTTCTAAAAAGAACGCCTTTGTGGCGTTCTTTTTAGAACGCCACAAAGGCCTCATTAATCGTCTCCTGAGTGCTCACTATCTATCCCACCTTGCTATTAATTTGGGTAATAGCCCTTGTCGGTTTTTCCCTGCTAACCAGCCAGGCCAGTAGCTTCCCCGCCTTATCCCCCTCTACATGCAACCGGACCTCCCGCCTGCTGTTATCGATTCATCCAGGGTCTTCTGGTGGAGCTCAAGGACCTTTGCTAAGCCCTTCCCTGACCTGGGCCCCTCTCGCCGCCTCCCTTTCAAGGTCCGCCATCTGGTCTTCCGTACGGTGCAGCGTATCCAGTAACCGCTTTCTCATACCCACTGTTATAGAGAGACACCTTCCCCGCACAGTCGCCTTGAAGGCCTCCCAAAGCATTTCCCTTGACGACACTGATCCCTCATTCAATTCAAAATAAGTCTCGATCTCCTTGCAAAGTTCCATTACAAATGCCCTATCCCCTGGTGCCTCTTTCTGCATTCACCATAACCGTCGGGGAGAACCCACCCCCATCCTGAACAATGTAGCCACCAAAGGGGAATGATCCGATAAGGCACGGGACATGTACTGTGGCCCCTCAAAGTATTGACAGTGCTCCTACCCTGTCATATAGACGAGAATTAGAACCATGCACTCCCGAATAGTAGGAGAATCCCCTTTCCTCACCATGTCGTTCCCTCCACACCTCTACCAAATCAAAGTCCTCCATCACCCCCCTGGAGCGACCTCATCATTTGTTGGCAGGACCCCTGCTCCTGGTACTATCCAAACGCTCATTCAGCAGACAATTAAAATCCCCTCCCCATACAATCATTCCTCTCTTGTGCGGCCCGATTATTCCCCATCACTACCGTCTCAGACCCATTACGCCCCCCACCCCGTTTCCCAACCCAGTCCCCATTAACACCCATCCCCGACTTGGTGTTCTCAGTTCCGTCGCCGCCCCCCCCCACTCTCCCTCCCTCCACCCTCTGCCCCTCCACCACCCCTCCTTCAGAACTCACCCCCCCTCCTTCCCTTGAACCACCCGAATGTGGGCATTACCCAACCTGGTTCCTACCCTTCCACTCCTTCAATGTAGACCCCTTGACTTGTCTAACCCGCTTTCCACCCCCCACTTGTGGGCAGTCGTCAATGGTGTCGTAGAACTGTGGGGGGCTCCACCGTCTCCCCGCCACAACCTATCTGGTGCCACTCCCCTCTCATTCACCAATATCCTCCTTTTGTGTCGACTAGTTCTTAATGGGTACCTCCTATTTAGGCCTCCATCCTCGCCTGTCATTTCCCTGTATCTGACTGTGTTGCCGCTTCCTCTCCTTCCTCCCGGTGCCCCCCCCCCACCTTGGGGTGAGGTGTCCAGCCAGTCCCAGACTTCCTTAGGGGAGGTGAAAAACCACGACTTTCCTTCCGACAGGATCTTCAACTTTGCCGGGAAGAACATCATGTATTTTAGATTTAACTCCTGCCGTCGGCGCCTCACTGCATCAAATGTCCTCCTCTGGCGTTGGACTTCTGATGTGAAATCCGGGAAGATGCGCAACTTCGTGTTACCAATTTCGTAGAAGCCCACCCTACGGGCTTCCTGCAGGATAGCATCCCGATCCCGGAAGGTCATTATTTTGACCACTAATACCCTTGGTGGGGCGCCTGGTGATGGGGCTCTTCCTGGCTCCCTATGCACTCTCAACAGAGAAAAACTTGGACAAGCCTTTAATCCCCATCACTTTTAGGATTACATTCTCTAGCTCTGCATTGGGGTCTTCTTCCCGTTCTGGCACTCCGACCAGGCGGATGTTGCACCGCCTGGATCGGCCCTCCACATCCTCTGCTCTTGTCTCCAGGGTTCTGGTTGCCCCACCAGGCCTGTCATCTGATTATTTTTTTTGACCCTCTGTTCCTCCTCTGTTACCCTCTTGCACACTTTCCTGAGGTCAGCCCTCACCAATGTGACGTCCATCCCCACTTCCTAAATACTCTCCTGCAGGGTGGACAGGGAGGCCCTTATTGCCTCCATTAGGGAGTGCAGAGTCACTCCCTCCACCGGGCGATCTCTCTTCCGACTATCCTTCCGGCACATCTTGCCTCTGTGACTTGTCCTTTACCTCCTCATATCTTTGCATGCACTGCTGGCCCTTAACCATATTGAGAATTGATCTTCCTATGACCGGTGTATGTATCAAGCCCACCCTGTTTGAGTGCTCCGCTGCCGCTCCGCCAGGCCCGCGCAGCAGGCCCTTGTGGATCCGCTCCCACTATGTTGTCCGTCAGTCCGCCAGGCCAGTAGTGTGGTGCTTTCTGTAAGCCTTCGTGATTACCCTCTAGCATTGGAGGGATATCTCAGTCTTTATACACCACTTCACCTCTCACCCTTGTTGAGCTTCCCCCCCATACACTGGAAGTTCGTCTCCTGTTCCACCCCTGGCTGCCTCTGCCCAAAGGGGGAGAGATCCCGTATCTCTGTAGTGCTTCGTGGCCTCACTCTGGCCTCTGGGCTCCCCCTTCTCCTCCTCACCTCTGCACTCAGCTGCAGCCCAGGTACGTTGCCGTGTGCAGTCGAGGCATGGGATTATCACATTAGCAATGCTGAATTAGCGCCTACTGACGGCTCCTAGGGCGCTCATAAACTTCCCGGTCTCCTACCTCCCTTGCAGCCGTCCCCCGCCTACCAGCTGCACTTCTCACTGTCCCTGTGCTGGCCGGGTCGTTATCACCACAGTGGGAAGGAAGAGCTGGCACTCCGAGCCCCAGGAATCCCCAGTCTCAGCCCACCTACTGGGCTGCGTTCTCGTCAGGATTCCAGGGAGGCAGCGCTGTCGCTCGAGTCCCCCGCTACCACTGCCGTCCAAGACACTTCCAAGCTGCAGCACTCTCTCCCACGCCTCTCTGTCACACTGCCTCCCGCTGCCTCGTCCCTGTAGCATCTGTATTATCGTCTCCCATGCGGTTTCCTCACAAGCGGCTCCAGGAACAACCTCCAGGGGTTTGCGCAGTCCCCCCCCCCCCTGCATTACCACTGCCCGACGGCCATTTTGGATGCACTCTCTCAGGACGGGTGTCGCAGTTCGTTAACCTTTTCTCTGTCTTAGCTGGCCCGTTCCGTTGTCGCGATGGCCCCAGTCAGTGCAGCCCGCCTTCTCCTTTATCTTCTGCAAGCTTCACAGCATCCCATATGGGGAAAAAAGCAGGATATTCAGAGGATACGGCCGGTGGCACGGCAGCCCACAAACTACGTATTCATGGCCCGCCGGCTAGCCACACCCCCACCCCCTCCTCATGTGTTTTGACCTGATTTGTATTGTTTCCTTGGTTTTTGGAGTGTTGACAAACTTTCTGTATGGTGACACACAGTACATTTTGTGCAGTGTCAGAGACCTCTCTTTAAATTTATCTTAAGGTTTAAATACCTTTTCTTGGGTGAACTGCTGTTCCCAAGAATAGTAAAGTGAAATTGACTTTACTTACCTTTTCTCTTTGTAGGTCCAGCACACCCTATCTTCTGTGGATTGCTGGGGGGGTTCCTTAGCCGCTTTTCCTACTTTCTCATGCAACATTTGTTATGTTACCCTCACTACTTTGAATGGCTCGTACCATTGTGCTTTTCTACCGCAGGCCGAATCCTTAGCTGCAGTATAGCACCCATGGGTGTCCATTTTGTCAAAAGGGCCCTGTGTTTTTTTGTTGCCATTTTCCATTTGTGAGATCTTTCTTAGGTTTTACTCTGCGCGCCAAGCCAGGTTTGAGCCCTTTGTTAATTTTGCCTTTGGCGGGCTCCGTATTGAAACCCGCCTCTCGCTCCAGTGTGTCTGGAAGAGCAGGAAATGAGGGAGGTGCCCGAAACTCCCTTGTCCTTTGTCTCCGGGGTAACCTGAATGCACCCAGTCCTGATTGGCTGGCTGGCTGTTCTTGGAGGACTGGCACCCTGATGTGCGAGTGACAGCTAGGCTGCGCTTCAATGGGAGAAACATGCTTAAAAGGCGAGTGTTCTTGGACTGAAGACAGTGGTCCTGGGAAGAACAACCCCATGAAGAAACCGTGAACGAAGCTTGCTGCATCCTCCTGAACCTTTCATTTACCCGGCGAAGCCCTGCTGCTGTGCTTTAACTCCTTTTTCTAACCGACAAGGCAAGCCCCCGAAAACACGACTTCTACCCTTGGGTTAGTGGGGCCAACTAACCCTGAGACTAACTTTGCTGGCATACCTTCCCTAACTGGCTGTACTTCTTTGCCGCTGCAGGAACCAAGTGCCAGGGGTCGAGGAGTCTGTAGTCTAGTGCAACGTCTGCAACGTCTGCAACGTCTGTAAGCTGGCCAGAAGCTCCAGGCATCTCCCCAGGACCCTCACGAAGCAGGATGACCAGAGCTAGAGTCCCATTAATAGAGTGCAGGACTCAAGGGGTGAAGGAAGCCCAACCGGTCTCCAAGATCCGCAGTGCTCTGAAACTCCGAAGTGCAGTTGAACTGAAAAGAGCCGTAGAGGCCGCCGACCTCCGAATTGCTGTGCAGGAGTCCTCTAGATGTCCTCCCTCTTGTCCCCACGACTGAGGCCCAGGAACACCGGATCTGTATAATACTGCAACCAGACAGAAGCCAACTGGACTGCTTTTTAAAAAGAAAAAAAAATTATTTGATTTTATTAAATTTATGGAATCACAACAAATGCAAGCAACAGGTGACTTGTCACGCGGGTCAACGTAATATGAAAAGAAAAACATCACTATATCGAACAAGCAAACTGTGCTAGTGCATTTCTATCTGTTCTCCCTTCCCACCATATTAACACCCCCCCCCTTCCCGAACCCTCCTTTCACGTTTCACCACTGGTTCAATTATATAACCTCATATTAGTTCACTGATTAATTACATATTAGTTCGCACATGCACCTTTTCAGGGAGTTATTTCAGACTGAAATAGGACTCCTGTCACTGGAATGAGTCTGGGAGTACTATTTCAAGGAATGTATTTTGTACAAAAGTCAGCCCCTGCCATTTCAACGTAGCCCTGTTCCCCGTGAATGGCTGCGGTTAAGAGGTCCATTCGATACAGGCTCTGTGCCACTTTGTTAAATTCAGTTTTGTTTGGGAGTTTTATTTTTTCCAATGTGTCGCAAGACATGCCCTTGCATCCTTGGTAGTTTTATAAGCTTATCGTCTTGTTCTTCTAGTCCAAATAGTATTAGTATCAGTGCTTTCTCCCTTGGTTCCCCATCTAGCTCTTTAATCCAACTAAGGACCTCATCCCATTATGACTGAACCGCTGTACACCCCACCACATGTGCCAGAAGTCTGCTCTCATCCCACATTCATGCCAGCAGTAGGGACTCTCACTTTGATACATCTTAGCGAGCCTGACTGGGTTGTATTGCCATCTGTAGAGGAGTTTACCATGGAGTTTGTATTGGCATGCAATGGATGTTTGTGATGTTCTCCTGCATATTTGACTCCAGGTGTGTGGGGCCAACTCCCTCCCCAAGTTGACTTCACATTTTTCATTTAGTTTGTCTGCGTGGGCCATCTTCGTCTCTACCAGGGCTTTATATAATGCGTCTATCAGACCACTTGAGCCTGTGCCCGTGTCCAGTATCTCCTCGAAGGGAGCGAGTTCCCTTTGCAATTTGTCTTTCCATATCTCCCTGGTCATGACGCCCTTCAATTGTAAGTATGGAAAAACTGGAAATGGGCCAAGCCTGAGTGCTTCTTCAAGTATAGATTCCCCCTTTCACGATTATCCTGCCATTTCAAGGCCGGTCGCAAACCATGTTTGATACCTTTCTGGGTCTGGGATGGCATCTCTAATTCCTGGTACCCATAGATGTCCAAGGGGGGGGATGGCCATGTCGTGATCCCTTCCATCCCCGTTCTGTCGCCAGATACTTCACAAGGTTCTCAAAAATGGGTGTTCCTATATTCGTCTAAGTAACTTTGGTGTGGGTACTGTTAGGGAGAATTCTCTGTTTAGGCTGAATTTCCTAACGTAGTGAGTCCCCCAGCAGCTTTGCTGGATTTTTGGGGTTTATTTTTCTCTCCTGCCAAGAGTGAGACTCTTTTACCCTCACTCTTGGGCATGATTTGAGTGTGTTTCTTTGACTCTAGATGTGTTTAATGGGTTATGGGGTCTTTTACTCCATAGGGCTTCATGTGTTTTTGTGCTGTGTTACACAGCACCCTCAGTATAGTAGCCCAGGGGTGTTTTAGTGACTCCCCAGGATAGACTCCATACCCTGGGACTGACTACTGTCTTCCAGGGCATGTAAAGTCACCATTCACTTTACTAGTCTTAAATTCTGAACAGAACCAGTACAAACCATCATATTGTGGACATACTGGCTGGGGCAATTCAATTGCCCCAGGGTCTGTTAGTCGAGGGGGCACGTCTCCGTCCCCCCTGATCGAGTTTTGGCTGGTGGCAGTGGATACTACTTTTTATATTCAACCGTGAATATTTCTCTATGGGATTTTCCCATTATTCGAGGCTACTATCTTTATTTAATTACGATAGCCTCGAACATACCACCGGTTTATTTAATTAATATTAATTCTCTGGTTGGTATTTTTTGCCAAAACTCGGTTCTAAAATGGCGTTTGTGTTCTCTTCTGTGACTCCAAACCAAGTCAAGCACTTTTTTCCACTTTTTGGCGGGCTTCTCCACAGAAGCCCTCCAAAGTGGTGCCACTCTGTATGGGGTACTTAGGAGGGGAGGAGGGGAATTTAGGCACCCTGGACTGAGTTGCCTAGGCAACTCAAGTCGCACTCCGTCCTGATTGGCCCAAGTGGTGAGCCGGCCGGCTCACCACTTAGCATGTTTGAGTGACAGCTAGGCTGAGTGAATGGGGGTTTTCTGCATAAAAGCAAGGCTTTGGGGACTGGAACTTCAGAAGTCGCCACAGGACCTAAGAATCAGACGAGGGAGAAGCTGAGCCGACCTGCCACAACGACACCACCGGTGGAGCCCTGCTTGACCGTCTCACCACTTTCCCGAACGACAGAGGAGATCTCCCGCCAGAGAGTCTTCTTCCTTTGACTGGTGGGGATAACCAGTTTCACCGTCTTTTCGCCTTCCCGACGTATCTCGTGGCCGCCTTGCCTGTGCCAAGCACCCCGGCAACCAGGATACCACGTTTTACCACGACCGCGAATTAAAGGGTAATACCTTTAACCGGACAACTCCGTGGCTGGTTTCTTCCCTGGCAGTGCAACAACCTTCATCTTTCCTCCAAGTCGAGATCTTCTCTTCCCCTGGACGACAAGACTTGCACCCGCTGCCAGGAACAACTGCCCCCGCTGGAGGATCCTTCCCACTTAAGGTACCGTGTCCCGCCCGGTTTCCCTTGCCACCGACTGTACGGGGTAGATTTAGCCCCCGGCTTTCGACCTGGGTTAGCCTGGGACACCCTGGCTAAACTTTTCTGAGCCTCTCTAAATTGTTTTCGAATTCTCTGCAAGACTTTCTAAGCCTAGTGTAACTGTGTGATCTTGGGCGCATTTGTGCTCTGCTCGCTCTAAGAGTGGGCCCAGCCTATGGACTTTGGCTCACAAGCGACTTTTGCTCTTCTGCCTTGCTAATAGTGTTCCTAAATCTTAGAGTGGTGTACCTTCCCATATTCTGTCTTTTTCCCTCCCTTCTTCATAAACATATTGGAGTGCCATCTATAGTTAAGCGCTCACCTCTGTATGGAAATAAGTGGTGTTAACTAAGACTTATCTGATAAGGAATAAGGGTTGTATATATTATAATAGTAACTGTGTTTAGAGTGTTTTAACATAAGAGTGCTGGAGGGTTTCAAACAGTGTGTTTTTAAATAATTATATACTTTGATACCAAAGCTCTGGTCAGTGTTTGCTTGTATTGTTGTATCTGAGTGCCTATTGTGTATACTTTGCATACTGCCTAACTCTTCTTGAGGGAAGCCTGACTGCTCAGCCACAGCTACCAGGTAAATCTGGGTGGTACAGACTGCTACCAAGTGGGTTTACTGCTAACACCTGTAGTCCTAAATCTTTTGCAGTGTTCCCAAAGGGAACTGCACAGGTTTCTGCCTAACAGGTACCCATAGCCATGCTCCTACTGTTGCAGGGCAAAGATGGTGGTTGTCTAGACCTACCCATTGTATATCTTTCCTCTGTCTGAGGTGTGGAATCAAAATTCTCAGTTGGGTAGCCTCATAGTATAGGAATATATCTGGGAGTCATACCCCTCAATTGTCCTTATTGAGGTGCAGGAGTGCGTGGGGGACCCTGGGTTTTTTACCCCACCAGAGAAAGCGCAATAGTGAGGTCTTTGTTTTAATGATCCAGTATCTGTATGCGTAGCATTTGGAACAGGTATAAGATTTTCGCAAGCATTACCATTTTGATGGCGTTGAGGCGCCCCATCCAGGAGAGCGTGAGCAGACTCCATCAAGCCAGGTCTTTTTCTATCACTGTCATCAGAGAGGCGGGGGAATTTGCCTCATACAACTCTTTAAGATCTCTGGTGACATTGGTGCCTCTGTATCGTAAAGTCTCCTGACTAACTCTCATGCCCCGGTGTTTGAAAAGTCCCAGACCTGTCCATACTTCTGTCTATTGGGAGTAGGACCGATTTCCTTGGGTTGATTTTGAGCCCCACTAGTTGACCATATGTTTCAATTACCTCGAGCGGTGCCAGAATCTATGTTAGGGGGTTAGTCACATGCAACATGTCATCCGTGTAAAGCTAGTTTGTACATCTGATTACCAACTGTCATTCCCTCCACCCTCTGATCCTGTCGTAGTCTTTGGGCGAGTGGTTCTAGCGAGAGGACAAAGTAGTGAGGACAACGGGCACCCCTGTCTGGTCCCTCTTCCCAGGATGAACCATCGTGAGTAGCCTCCATTGACCGCTACGCACGTCTTTGGGGGTTGAGTAGAGTGCTTTAATACCCTGTAATAGTCTTGGACCCAGCCCGACCTTTAGGAGGACCCTGTCTAAGAAGTCCCATGCTACTCTATCAAACGCCTTTTCTGCGTCTATCGAAAGGAGGGTGAGGTCACCTCGCATTACCTGAGCTTCATATACCAGATGGAGGGTCTTCCTCATTGTCTCGGCTCCATGCAGTCCCAATACAAACCCTACTTGGTCGGAGTGTACCAGTCTTGACAGGTGACTTTTTCTAATCTAGCTTATATGACACTGGCATATATTTTAGCGTCAATGAAAGAGCTATTGGGCGGTAGGAACTACAACATCTGGGGTATCTACTTTCTTTGGGGATCACCGTGAGGAGGGCCTGAGCGAATGAAGCAGGCGCTTTACCTGTCTCAATTATATCATTAGAGTGTTAAGAAAGGGGTCAGGATGAGCGAGACCGTCTTGAAGCCCGGGGTGAAACCATCTTCCTCGGGTGCTTTCCCTAACTTGAGGCACTCGCTTTATTTCGTCTTCTGTAATCGAGGCCTCAAGGGCCTCAACCTCTACTTCTGATAGTGAGGGAAGATGTGAGTCTGTCAGTTATTTATCTATGGCTTCTGAAGGTGAAGTTCCCGCTTTGGTGTACAAGGTTTTCGTAAAAGGAGGCAAATGCCTCCTGATTACCCTCTGCAGTGTCTGTGCTGTTACTCTCTGATTGCTCTATTTCGGTGACCCATCTCTCGGCCCGTTGCTTACGCAGTTATGCTGCCATAAGGCAGTCGGCCTTGTCTCCTTTTTTGTACAATTTTTGTTTTAGGAACTACAAAATGAAGACTATTTTGTCCTCTTCCAGTATCTTAAGTTCCTCCTCTGAGGTCTCTGGCTTCCATAACATATGTTTGCCTGTCTCGTGGGGAGGATTGTGCGAGTCTCTCAGCTTTTTCTATTTCGCCTCTTAATCTTTTGGCTATGAGCATGCCACTTCCCTCAAGAGGACACCCCTCCATGTGGCTTTGGCCGCATCCCATACTGTACCCTTTTTCACCTCCCTGTATCATTGACAATGAAGAATTGTTTGATCGTCTTTTCCATTTCTTCTCTAAAGATAGGATCCTTCCATAGCGAGTCATTACACCTCCATTTCGAATTCCCGGGGTATAGACCTTCCCAAAGTATGTCAGCTGATGTGGTCTGACCACGCGATCAGATGAATGCGAGTGTCCCTTAATACCACCAGTAGTTCTTTTGAGCTATATAAGTAATTAATTCTTGTAAGGCTGTTGTGCGGGGTGGTGTAAAATGTGAAGCCTCTGTTCTGTGGGTGAAGAAACCTCCAACTATCCCTTAGGCCATGTAGCTCCATAGCCGGGTCAAATTCTGCTGCCCATTGGCTCTGTGGTTCGTGGTTCTCTGCGTCTTTGGCCTGTTGTCCAAGGCTACAGTCATCCATGTAATAAAATCTCCTCTGAGTATGAGGTGTCCCTCTGTCTCCACTATTATTTTCTCTGTGGTTCTCTGCAAAATCTCTTCTGGCCTTGGTGGGTGCATAGACTGTTGCAAGAGTAATCTTTGTGTTTTGAATAGGCATATCATCCATGGTGCTCGCCCTTCAGTGTTTTCCCATGTTTTGGTGACCTCCATGCATATTCCCTTCCACGTCAAGATGCCCAACCCCGCTTTCTTGAGGATCCCAGAGCTCCAGTATGTACCCCTAATAAGGCCACTTAGTATCCTACGTTCCTCTACTTTTTGATATCTTGTAAGAAGAGTATATCAATTCCCGACCGCTTGAATTCTGACAACTAGCGATGTTTTTATGGGGGAATTTAGACCTTTAACATTTAGTGTACATATTCAGTTTGCCGCCTGTGTGTGACCCCTTTAGCACCGCCATTTATGGTGCTTCTGAATTTCTCTCGTCCTTGTGTGCCAGATCAGCCCCTTGGGTGTAGCGTTCTTGGTTGTAATAGGTGTTATTTCTTGAGCCATCTTGCCTTTGAAGTTTCCTTTAGGATCCCCACCCTCTCTCCCTGCCCTCCCTAACCCTCCCATGTGACCCTCCCTCTAAGGCGCCCGGTCTCTCCCAGTCGTCGCCACCAAGCAGGTCCAAGCCACCAGCGGGGTCCTTATCCCAGACCCCTGCACTTTGCATCTCTGTCAGGTTCCACCTGTAGGCCCCCATCATTTATATCTTAAATAACTATAACAGCTCAAACATTTCATAACATTTTTCAACTCTACCAGGTCACCAGTGATTCCACAGTATTCTTGCGAGGCCATTGAATGATCCATGTCTCTGTGGTGCGTTGGACATCCTTCTATTCGCCACCTCCGCTGCACTGGTGTGTTTGCTTATACACCTGTCCTCCAGCGTCAGTGTGTCATTGATGTTGCCTTGTTCTTCACAGTGCGTTTGGTGGAGTTGCGTTGAGCTTCATGAATTTTCTCGATCCTGGTATCCTTCTCCTCTTCGGTCCAGTTACTCACCATCTTGTCTTCTCGATCCTCCATTAGATTTTCAGAATTGTGCCCTTCGCTGCCGAGTAATTTACATATGGTGTTTTTGATCTGATTCTGTTACAAGCTAGTGTTTCTGCCCATCTAACTCGAAAGTGATTGCGAACGAGTAACCCCATCTGTAGCATATTCACTTTTCTCATAACCATTTGGTCAGTGGCTGGCACAATCGTCTCTTGGCGAGGGTGAGGGACAATAGATTCTGGAAAATGGTATTGCGCCCAGTATCCCTGCTGCTTTTGCCTTGGCCTTTTCGAGGATTCTGAGATGTCGGGGTAATTGTGGAAGTGTACTAAGACCGATCTTGGGCCTCCAGCCAGTCCTCCGGCTCTGTGGAGTCTTTCAGTTTTTGTAGCATCGATTGAGTCATCATCAAAAAGAGGTTGTTCCTTCTTTCTCGATTTTCGAAATCGTCCATTTTTAGGATTAGGTCTGCTTCCCGCTTCAGTTTCACTTAGCCGGACGTCCATTTGTGTTTCCATGGTACCAAGGGATGACTGGTTGTGTTCTACCTCCTGAAGTCTCTCTTCCATTTTGTCCATTCTGGAGGTGAACTTGTGCACTTTGCTGCCTGTCAGCCTGCATGCCCCTATCTTGTCTAGTAATGAGGTGATGTCCGCTTTGGTGGCCATTGAGTCTTGACTTCCCATGCCATTGCTGCCATATCGTTGAGCTCACCAGAGTATGTGAATGCTGCCAGCCTTTGTGTGTTTCATAAGCCAGTACTTCTTTCTCAGGGCACTTAGAGTTGCCCCAATTTTTGAGATTTCCCTTCTGTACTCTGCTGGGAGAGACGTGGCATGGGAGGTCACCTTGGAGTGTCTCTGGTAAGCTTTGCTTCTGATCGGCGGGCGGGCACACACCCCGGGTCGGGGGCCACACACCCTTGATCTCTTCTTTGTGGGCGTCTGTGGGTCGCTCTGCGCTGACACTTTGTCTGAGGACTCTCCCTTTTTTGTCCTGAGGGTGCTGTGCTGTTGTGCCCGTTAACGATACTACTGGGCAACCAGTTGGGGGTCCAGATTTGTGTCCTCCCTTTCTCAGGCCTCCGAGTCGTGGTGTGCTGCGTTAGGCTGTGGCGCAGGGAGGCTCTGTGCGGTGCAGTAGTTTGTATGTGGTACTTGCAATGGTCTCAGGGCCCTACTGGTGTGTAGTGTTTGTTGTTTTCGGGGATTAGGTGCTGGGTCTGGTATCAGTTTAGTCCAGTCCCATGTTTGCTCCCTAGCATGGCGGGCTCTCCAAGGTGGCGAGGCGGGCACACGCCCATGTAAAGGGAGCCCACACCGCTTGCTGTGTGATCAAGTTACACTGTTGTATTACAGATTCCTTTAGGGGTCCCTCTTGTGGCCTGGCTTTCTTTATTCCAGGGTATTGTTTCAGTGGCAATGTTTCCGATTGTGCGGGACACTTGCCACCCTTGGACACCTCTTGGAAGTCTTTATGTTCGTCACTTCTGAGCAGGTCGGCGCCTGAGTGGTCGCAGCCTATGTGTGTGATCTTTGCACCTCACTGGAGTTCTCCTGTTAGAGCGGACACCCTACGTAGGCCTTGTCCCTATGTTCAAAGAGCACGTGTTTGAGTGGTGTACTGCGGTGTTTACCTTATCTGTAGGGCCTGTCAGGATGTGTGCGCTTGAGGCACGTCGTTCCGCGGTCCTATGCCGGTCCAGATCTCCGCCAAAGGATATCTGCGGCCCATGTTTATAGGGAAGCGGGTGGAAGTGAGGGCTGATAGTCGGTGTGCAGGATCAGGGCGTCTGCCGACTCAAACCGGCAGGGTGCAGGATTGGTCGGGTGAGCACTGTACCGGTGCAACAGCGGGGCCATCCTCCCAGGATCAGTGTGCTCCCCCACTCTAGATTGTGTACCATGGGGGTCAGCGCTTACCTTTTGGTGCGCTCCAGCCTTGTCCCCAGTGCCGGGGCCGGGGGTGAACGTCTGCACTGCACCGTCGAGGTTTTGTCCCCTCAGGCTGCTCAGTTGTATATGCAGCCGCTGGGGGCTCTTCACGTTTTCAGTCGAGGATGGGGCTCTTGTTTCGCAGCTCTTCCGTGTCTTCTGCCAGCAGGGGAGCCCGCCTGCGCCACGCTTGTGTACTTCCTCTGGGATCCGGGCGGTTGGCCTGCGTCGTGCTGTCTGCGCGTGCTGGCGCACACAATCAACTGTAGGTTCCTCTGGGTTCCCGGATCCATTTTTGACCAGGTTTTCACATAGCAGATGCTCCTCTCATGCAGCCTTACGACCGTTGTCCTTAGTTCATCACATTGTGGGCAAATGGGAGCACATTTGCCTACAAACAGGGTTTGGGAGTTGGAGAAGTTTGCGTCATCCATCTACGCGCCCCGGCGCACCGACCACTCTTTTAACCTAAGGGATTGTTCTGACTTCGGTACTTATCTCTTTGTCAGTAGCTTTGCTCTTCTCAGTTGAGACTTGCAGTAGCTTCTTTTCTGGAGTTGAGTTCAGCTCTAACATTCACAAGTGTAACAGCTTGTGACCCTATGGTGATTTTACTTCAAACGCTCTAACTTTGTACAAGACTTTTTTCTAAGAAGACTGTGCTCCAATAGCCTTTGGCTGTCCTGGCTCACTGGAGACTTCTATTCCATTTGATTTTGATTGTTACTGTCCCTCATAGGTGGTTCATTGGTTTTAAACTAATATTGCGGGAAAAGGTTTTTATTTAGACTTCATTGGAAGATTTAAAAGTGCTCACATGCTCTGAGAACCTGTTTAACCTTTTTCCTTCCTTTAACCTTTCCTTTCTACCAACAGATATGGTACCCGGGCCTTCTGGACATGTCAGCGTCCCCGCCAGTCAAGCTTCTGGCGGTCGCAGATCTTATCGCCAGGGAAGGTGGTGCGATTCTGCACCACGATCCAGGATCGCTGAACCTGAAGGCCTGGCTCCTGCGGCACTCGTGTTTGGGGGCTACGATCTCCCAGCGGATTGTAAGATGCTTGCCAAGGCCAGCACTTCATCTACTCTCATGATACGGGCACAAGAGGAAGAGGTTCTCCATTTGGTGCTGTGCACAGATCGACCCTCTGCTCTGCAGGTGCTTCTGTATTGTCGTTGGCGAAGGCAGGACTGGCCCATGCTTCCATCAAAGTTCATCTGGCGGCTATCTCCCGCTACATCAGATATCCTGGTCGATCATCCCTATGGTTGCATCAATTGGTCAAGGAATTCGTCAAAGGACTATTTAGCTTGTTCCCGCCGGTGAAGGCTCTGGCCCCGGCGTGGGAGCTCAACGTGGTGCTTACTAGGCTCATGGGTCCTCTGTTCGAGCCTATGCGTTTGGCACCACTGATATTTTTGTCGTAGAAAACTGCTTTTCTTGTGGCCATCAAGAGATCCAGGTCCTCTCTTGTAAAGCACCTTATTTGACATTCCACAAGACCAGGGTAGTACTGCTGAAGCACCCCTCCTTCATGCCCAAGGTGCCGTCGGACTTTCATCTGAACGAGCCCTTGGTGTTACCTGTATTCTTCCCGACTCCTTCGGCGCCGGCTGAGAGGACTTTGCACTCGCTGGATGTAGCTAGAGTGCTGAAGTTCTATGTGGACCGCACAAAGAGTGTAAAATTCCCAAACTACTCGAGCAATATCCCCTTCAGTATGATTGGGAGTTCCCAGTGCATCCTGGAGTTCGCCACATGGTTGCCCCCAGTGTCTGACTTAGCTGCACACTCTATAAATTTGCCCGGGATGCAGCCACTCCCACTACTGACGAGAATTATGGAGAATTTTCATTTTAGTGCCTAATTCCTCCCACCTTAGAGACCTCCAACTCCTTTGCTGGACTTAGGACTAGTAAAGTGAAATTGACTACTTACCTTTTCCCTTTGTAGGTCAAGCACACCCCATCTTATGTGGAGTGCTGGGGGGGTTACTTAGTAGTCCCGTATCCTACATTCTCATGTAACATTCTTATGTTACCCTCACTACTTTAAATGGCTGGTGGCAGTGGTTAGTTTCCTACCATTGTGGTTTTTTACCGCAGGCTGAATCCTCAGCTGCAGTACAGCACCCATAGGATGACCATTTTGTCAAAATGGCCCTGGTCTTCCTTTGCCGTCATTTTCTATTTGAGGTCTTTCTTGGGTATTACTCTGGCCGTTGAGCCAGGTTTGAGCCCTTTGTTCGTTTTGCCTTTTGCAGGCTTTAGTCCTGAAGCTCGCCTCTGTCTCCAGTGTGTCTGGAAAGGTAGGATGTAAGTGTGGTTCCCGAAACTCCCCTGTCCTTTGTCTCTAGGAGTGCCTGAATGCAACCAGTCCTGATTCACTGGCTGTCCTTGCAGGACAGCCACCTTGCAGGACAGCCACCTTGCTGTGTGAGTGACAGCCTAGGCTGTGCATGAATGGGATAAACCTGCTTAAAAGGCAAGGGTTTTGGGACTAGAGGCAGAGTCGACCACTGGGAGAACTACCCGATGAAGAAACTGTGAACGAAGCTTGCTGCAGCTTCCTGGACCTTTGAATTGCCTGGTGAAGTCCTGCTGCTGTGCTGAAACCCCTTTTTCAATTCGACAGAGAAGCTCCAGAAGGAACAACTTCTTCCCTTGTGTTAGTGGGATTAACTAAGCCCCAAGATGAACTCCACTGGACCATCTTCCCTGATTGGCTGTACGTGTTTGCTGCTGCAAGAACCAAGTGCCAGGGGTCGAGAAATCTGTAGTCTAGTGTAATGTCTGACAACCAGCCAGAAGCGCCAGGAGTCTCCTAACGACCCTCCAGAAGCAGGACGACCAGAGCTCGAGTCCCTGCACCAGAGTGCAGGACCCAAGGAGTGCAGGAAGCCCAACTGGTATCTGAGATCCGCGATGGTGCAGTTTACAAAGCGATGAAACTGCGAAGTGCTGCTGAAACAAAAAGAACCCGTAGCTGCCGACGAACTCCAACTTCTGCTGCAGGTGCCCTCCATACGTCCTCCCTCTTGTCCCCATGACTGAGGCTCAGGAACACTGGGTCTGCACTGCTGTTACAGGACAGAATCCAGCTGGATCACTCTTCTTCAAACCAAAGGTATAGTTTAGACTTGGGGTACTTACCTCATTGTCTTTTAGCTGCGCTTTTCTCAGTTGGGAATTTCATTGGCTTACCTTTAGAGTTGACTCTAACTCTGCTTTTCACAGGCTTGAAAACTTGTGACTCTAAAGTGATTTTTTTCCAAATTAACTTTGTGCAAGACTTTTATCTAAGTGCCTCTGCTCCATAGACGTTTCAAATTGACTTTGGCTGTCCTGGCTCCCTGCAGACTCTTCTAGCCCATAGTTGGTAACTTGTTTTAGACTGTTATTGCTGGGAAAGGCTTGTCTAGGTTTCATTGGAAGATTTAAGTGTCTTCACATATACTGAGAACCTGTTTAACCTTTTTTCCTTCCTTTAAACCTTTCCTTTCTGCAAACTCAATCTGCAAAGTATAACTGGTGTGATATATACATGCCATTACTGTCCTTGTGATTTAAGTAACCTCAAGGTGTAGGACCTGCGTAAGAAGCATATCCAAAGATTATCCACTAACTTGTGCTGATCCTGAAAAGTATTTTAAAGTAAATTTACATAAATTGCCTTTTTAAAGAATGCGTATTTAAAAAATCATGTTAAAGAACTATTTGTAACAGAAACCTTGAGTGCAAGTGTTACTTGGTTACTTGTATTCACGAATGTCATTGCTACAGCTCTACAGTTAACATTTACCCCTCTTGAGGAATAGGTCTGTACTACACAAGTTGGTAGAGTGACTGAGCAGTCAGATTTATGTCAAGAGGGGTAAATGGGAGCTGTGGAGATGCAACAGATTCACAATTGCAAGTATACAGAACACTTACACTCAAGGTTTTCTAGTAAAATACTTAGCTTAATTTTATGTAAGTTGCAGTTATGGTTTAGTCCTAGATAGACTATTACAATATAGTAGGGGTGTGTGCGGGTGAAAGGTGCTGTATAAATAAACAAACTTTGTAAACCACTTCTTTTGGTTAGGCTGATCTTCCTGCTTTAGGTACATTCTAACTTACAGTGCGTAATCGGCAGATAAACACTCCCTCTTTCTGAACTAAAATCCCAAAATGTCTTTTGGTTATCACAGCGATATGGTCCAGAAAACACCTCTTGGACCAGCAGAGAGGAGTGTGCCATCTTCTCCAATGAACTGTGCACTGACTCCAACACACCAGTCTGTGAATAATTTGACCACTTGTTTCTGTGTTGTCCTGTGAATGCAAATGAATGGATCACCCTGGTAGTCCAGTTGTGGAAACAATTACTGCTACAGTTTAATTGAGAAATATCTCAACCTTGCTTAGTATCAACAGCCTAGATGTGTGACATGATAGGCTTAAAATGTATGGGTGGATGCCCGGACAAGCCACCAAATGTTGGTAATCTAGATTTCACTTGAATCTGGACAACTGATAAACTTGCAAGGCAAGCATACACTGGTCCTCCTCTTCACCCACTGTTGGGTACGAATTAGTGCAGTCCAACTGGTGTGGAACTATACAAGACTTATCTCTTGGTATTAGGTAACCCACCTTTTAATATAGGTCTGTACTACACAAGTTGGTAGTGTGACTGAGCAGCCAGGCTCCTCTTAAGAGTGGTAATGGGAGCTGTAGAGCTGTGCAGTGAAACCAGCAAATACTTACCACTTAAAGTTTTATATTTATACACAGATAGTTAAGGCCATCTAGGAAAAGCAGTAAGTAGCTGTAACATTAATCTCAAGTTAGGATTCAATTCAAACCGTGAACAATAAAGCAGGTGAGTAATTCATTCATATGTTGCACATGTTCCAGCACCCGGAAGTGACGTAATTTGAGGCCAGTATAGAATTTATATAGCATCACCTTTGCAATATTGAGGTTTTAAGGAAGGAAAGGTTGGGGTTAGATCAGAATAGACTGATGGGTTACAAGAACCTTTCGATTCTCACAGAGGGATGCAGACAGTCTATTATCCAAGCATTCAACATTTAAAACCTATAAGGGAAAAAGCACTGTCAAAGCCAATATGTTCAGAAGGTGTCCTTTAGGGAGCCTGGACCGCCAAAGTCAATGGCCAAAGTCAAAGTTCTGATGCTCTTCTTTGAAAAATGTTCTTAAATAGTCGGTGTTCAAAAGAGAAATCACAGCAACTCAAGAGGAGTCGCCCTTAGAAAGCACAAGCTGTAAGGCCAATGCAGATAAATTATGGGCAACTTAGTGTAGGGTTAAATTGCACTCCCAAAGATAGGAAGCATCCCAAATGGCAAAAGCATAAAATAACCCAAGCCCCACAGTATCTTGAAGAGTGTTCCAGCTGGTTGCATTCACGATGCAATGCAGTAGACCCTTGTTCCTGGTCCTTGGTCATGGTGACGAAAGGGAGGACATCTGTCGAGCTCCTGTGGCAGCACTCAAGAGGGATTTAGCAGCAATGGATTTCCTTTAATTCAGTGGCACTTGTGGTTTTGGTGCCTTTTTTTGTCTCAGCGCCAACAAAGAACGAAAAGCTCTGGTTAGGATATCCTCGATCCCTTGGTCCTGATCTCTAGGATTTCTTGCTTCTATAGGGTCCTCTGGATGCCCATGAAGATCTGTCCGGATTTGAGCTTCAGAAGACAATGCACTCGCAAGTGGTCGAGGTACCCCGGGTATTGGGCTTCTGTAGCCTTGGAAAGTCACCGCAAGTCGGGGGTTGTGCCAAAATAGTTTGTCTCGAGGTTGGTTGGTCCCACCAGCCTAAGTGAGGAAGTCGTCCTATATGGGTCTTCCCTGTCGATTTAAAACACGGGGCAGCACTGCTTCAGGGCTTCACCGGGCACTTTTTGGTCCAAGAGGTTGCTACTGGCGTCTACTCTAGTCTTCTGCTTCGGATGTTGTCCTCCAATGGTCGACTCTGCTCTTAGTCTCAAAAACCTCACTTTTTATGCAAGTTTCCATTCATTCACAGCCCTAGGCTGTCAATCACACAGCAGGGTGGCTGTCCTTCAGGCCAGCCAGCCGGCCACTTGGAACAGGTGACAAAGGACAGACCCTCCCTCACTTACTGCCTTTCCAGACACAATACAGCCTGAACGCCGCCAAAGCACTCAAACCTGATGCAAACAGAGTAACAACCGAGAAGAAACCAACTAACAAGAAAAGGCAGAAAAAGAAGACTGGGCCATTTTGGGAAAATGGACACCCTTGTTTGCAGCACTGCAGTTGAGGTATCAGCCTGTAGGTATGTCACTAGGTAGTAAAAAATGGAACGACTGCCACCAGCCATTCAAGTGAGTTAGTGTAACCAAATGTTACATGAGGATTACTACGCAACCCCCCAGCACTCCACATAGGGTGGTATGTACTGGACCCATAATGTAAAGGTAAGTAAGACAGGGGTCCTACTTTTCTTGGGAACAGGAGTTCACCCAAGAAAATGTAGTTAAACATTAAAGTCCAGGGGACTTCTCAGTGGCACTGCACAAAAGGTGCTGTGTGTCACAATGCAAAACACATTGAGGGAGTGTGAAAAAGGTCCCACTCACTCAGGAGTAAAACTTAAAAAGCCCTCAGTCCAGCAAAAGAGCTGGGGGTCTTTGAGGTTAAAGGGAATTGGCACAGAACACCCACAACATTGGGAAATGTGGAAACCTGAAAATACAAAGCAAAACCTCTACTCTTCTCTCCAAACGTATTCATCGCCAGCCCATGTGAAGGTAGTGCAACAAACATTTAACTTTAGCTGTGCCAAGAATTCCTGCCTTACTGTGGGTCTCCAATAACAGTGTGTGAAGCTATGGCATGGATTATGGCATGGATGTTGACTTCTTTGCATTACATTTGTTAAACTATAGCCCTATCAGACTTTTGAATAATGGCTTCCTTTTCCTTTGAGCACTTACTCTGATGTAAGTCCTTACTTGAACTCCAGCAAATCCCGTTCACCTACTGCATTACTTTAATGAAACATAACCATAGCACAGAATATTATAGCCCCCTTCGACCAAAAAAATGAAGAATAAATGGTTTGCTCAGAACCTGACAACATCAAAAGGCTTGGCCTGCAAACTGGAATGAAAAGGTCTCCAAGACAAGGCTGCTGTAAAATAACAATATTTCTGGGACTTGTGGATCTGCTTAGAATTGCATGCTTTGCATAGACCGACATCTAGTGGACGTCGCCTAGTATTGCACATGTTTTCGAAGTTCGAAAAGGGACGTTGACGGGGCGTGACTGTAATACTATCCCTAGTGTGACGTACCCTATACCCATGATCCCCTCACATGTCAAGTTCCCTCATATTATTTCTTTCTGCCATTGTGGCTAGTTCTTTCGCAGAGTCCGTAGCTTAAGCTACTTTGTGAGTTAAAACTCATCCAAAACTTCTGTCGTTTGCGCTTCGACACACTAATTAGACGGCGGTTTCCTTTGAACATCTCTGGCTGATCCCGATTTCAGAAACGGATGCTCTCTTCCGACGATAGGCTTCGGCGTACACCGGCCTTCGGCTTAACCAGTAGGGAGTGTTGGGGGGGCGGTGGTGGGTAATGATCCTTCGTGTTAGAGAATGAATGTATACCCCCATTTCCTGCCCCTACTACATTTGCCCTGCTGCATCCATGTCTGCCTTCCACTATGAAGCGCACCCCTTTTAAATTCTGTCCCAAGTGCAACAGAAAATTCCTGTGGGTCGATAAACCACTGTCTTCCACGTAACTCTCGAATCCCATTGCACGGCGTGCAAGCTTTTTAGGCCCAAGACCCTAAAGGAGGGCCGCACCAAGTGGACCAGCCGCCTGGATTTTTTTAATCGGACCACGAAGGACAAGTCAGCTGAGACTCCAATTCGGAACTCAAGGACACTACCGTGGCACAAGCTAGTTCCTGCACGCCGGTCCCCAGCATTGAAAGGCAAACGCACAGTCACACAGAAAAGCATCACATAGAGCATTCTGGTCAGGACAAACAGACCTCTCGGTGCTCTGGACGTTATGAGGAGGAGTCCTCATCTTTGGCTTCCGCCCTCCCCAAGAAACGAACTTGGGAACCTGAGGACCCCCTGGAATGAATTGTCCAGTGGAACCATCTTCTGTGGCCCGAAGGTCACTCCAGAGCCGTCAATATCCACACAGGCTGACGAGGATATGTGGGTGGATGTCCAAGATGAACCCGGCCAGGCGGATGAGGACGACTTCTTTCAAGACTAGGATGATTCAAACCTTATATTTGTCGACCCCTCTGTAGTTGTAAGGCGCTCACTCGTCCCTATTGCAGACCAACTTCTCTACAATGAGCTGCTGAAAAAGGCTGCTCACCATTTTGGCATCGACACAGAGGAATTCAGTCCCGGTGGGACTGACTTTGTTGAACATATTCTCAATAAGAAAAAGCTTTTTAGCCAGGCTATTCCTAGGGCTGCTACGTCCCAATCTACTTGCTCTTATTGGGGCGGTTAAGGTTAACCCACGGGTGGAGAATAAATATATATATTTCTGATGTTTGTTAATCTGCTTAGAATCACATGCTGTGCATAGGTCCGACATCCAGTGGTCACTGTGGAGTATTGCATTTTGTTTTTCGTAGTCGAAAAGGGGACGTCGACAAGGCGTGTCTGTAACACTATCCCTATAGTGACGTGCGTTGTACCCACAATCCCTCACGCGTCGAGGTCCCTCAGATTGTTTTTTTCCGCCCAGTTTATAGTCGCCTTACGCGGAGCTCCTAGAGAGACATTGCTAAACAATTACTACGGACCTCGGTCCTTAATATATACTTATTGTTAAAGATCCCTCCCCTCGACGTTAGCTGTGAAGCTGTTTCTCCGCCGAGCAAGTTTTCGACGGAGGAGATCCTTCGGCGCTGCCGAACACGTGGCCAGGCCTCGCCGGCCAACATACAGTAGGGAGAGTGGGGGTTTCGAACTTTTACCTTCTCG
This sequence comes from Ambystoma mexicanum, assembly GCF_040938575.1. Lineage (NCBI taxonomy): Eukaryota > Metazoa > Chordata > Amphibia > Caudata > Ambystomatidae > Ambystoma > Ambystoma mexicanum. Next base: position 1,337,904,866 of record NC_090937.1, read on the forward strand.
TCGAGAATGACTTTCTTTCTCCCCTATCTTTCCCTTGGGGTTGTTATCACCAGTTTTTATTGCCTCAGCTATGGAGAGGACACCTTTTAAGTTTTGCCCACGCTGTAGGGGCAAATACACTTGGAAGGACAAACACAAGCTCTGTAATCGTTGCTTGCCCCTCGATCATAAAGAGGACAGCTGCGTGGCCTGTAAGCTCTTGAAACCAAGAACTCTTAAAGAACGGAAAGTTAAGAGGTGGGCGGACTACGCGATGTCGAAGTCAGTTTCCTCACCCGCCGCCGTTACAGAAAGTGACGAGGAGGGTGATAACTCGACGTCCGTTACGGAAGTCATTAACCCCCAGAAGGAGCGCTCGCGCTCCTCGATGTCCGTCCCCGGCCCTGACGAGCTCGGCTCACGCCCTGCTTATGGGGATGAACACCCCGGCGACAAGGACGCACAGAGACCCCATAGGCCTAAGCACACAACCCACGGCTCTTCTTCGTCCAGGACGAAGGATCCACCAGCGCCGAAGGGGACGCAGGGCACTCTGGCGTCGACCGCAAGGGTCTCAAGCCCCACCCGCAAATGCAGCCGCGACCAGCGATTGGGCTTTTATCTAATACGGGCGCTACCCCAAAAACATCCAACGTAACGCTCCATAGAGCGGCCGTCGAAAAACAACGCGCAACGCAGGCAACGCCGACTCCAGAACCCTCGACTGACTAACTCGTCGTCGAGAGTCTGGCGAGAATTGTTTCCGAGGACAAACGTAAGCGGACGACGAAACAGACGTCGAATACCGCACCCAAGGATATAGAAACGCCGAAAAAGCACAAGAGTAGCCAGGAACTGCCCCATCCATCCAAAGGCACTTCTGAACTACCGGAGGGCTTTTCTGAGGGCGACGGAAACCTTTCGTCGACGTTGTGGGGGCGTTCGAAGCGTTTTGAAGCATGATTTCCCCCCTCTAGACTATTCAGGGGTTCCCCATGAGACCCTGGAAAGACTCCATTCTTGTATGGAAAAGATGGAGAGGTTTTTGGGTAGCCAAAACCCACCCACACCCAAAAGACCAAGAGAACCGACCCAGGATGACCCTAGGGTCAAGATTCCTAGGCTGTTTACCCCTTCTACAGATGCATATGACCTCACTGAAGAGGAGCAATACCTCCAGGAAGATGAGGAGTGTTTAGGTGGAGAGGAAGAACTTGAGGAGGAGAGGTTTGAGGAAGACCCTTACACTAGCGCAGGAGCTTTTGAAGAAGATACAGCTACCTCACAGCCCTGGCACTCCCCATCAGTGCAGCCTTGGCAATCCCCATCAGTGCACTCAGACCCTGATGTCTTTCATCCTTCTCCTCCCAAGGACTCACCTATTGGGAACACCTCCCCCATAGATGACCAGCCTTCACTTAATGCACTATTGCGCAAGGCAGCAGCGCATTTTGAAATAGACACAGGGGAGACCCTTCCGGACATAGACTTTGTAGAAAAGGTTATTAAAGAAAAAGCCCCGGTCAGCCAGTCCATTCCGCTCCTGGCTTCTATAAAGAGAAGAATAGCTCCTTCCCTTTCCAATCCGGCCTTAGTCAGAGGGGTCAACCCTCGGATAGAAAAGCTCTTCAGCCCTTAGTCTTCTGACCCTTTGTACATCAGGGGACATTCTATCCCGGACTCTCTTGTAGTGACTAACACAAGAAAGAGAGCGGGGGTACCACTATCTACTAGTGAGGCACCACCTGACAAAGAGGGCAAGAAGCTCTATGCACTTGGGAAGAGAATCACGACATCCGCCGCCTTCTCAACCAGGATCGCGAATAACAATTCCCTACTAGCTAGCTACGCAGATGCACAGTGGAGCAAGCTGCGCAGCGAAGCAGAGGACGCACCAGAACCCCTGCATTCACGCCTGTTGGCTACTATATCAGAGGGAACTCTTGTAAACCAGGGCATCGTATAGAACTCCTTAGATGCCGCAGAGACAGCTGGCCGCTCCCTGGTTCAGGGAATACTTCTCAAACGCCATGTCTGGCTGCGCAATTCGGGATTTAAGCCAGAAACCCAGGCTTCCCTAATAAATAAGCCCATAGAGCAAACACATCTGTTTGGGAAAGCAGTTGATGAGGCCCTAGAACATGCGAAGGAGTTTGATACCATCAAGACTCTTGACCAAATTTCTAGGCCACCTAGCAGACGCAGCTATGGCAATAGACGCTCCTTTCGTGGCCAACGCCAGCAGCAAAGCCAACAACAATTTTGCTCTGCTACCAACTGGCCCTCTAACCAAAGCACCCAGTTCAGTCAAAGAGGCCAACGTCGTGGCAAAGGAAGAGGGCGCGGCTCCAGTCCAAAAGGCCCCACGCCCAATACCAACAAATGACCCAAAGATTCGGGTCCCCTCCCATGCATCACCGGTCGGGGGCCGGCTAACATCGTTCCTTTCAGCATGGGAGGGAATAACGTCAGACCGCTGGGTATTATCCACCTTAGCCCACGGATACTGCATCGAATTCAACGGTTCCCCGAAATACAGACCCCCACGGAACCGACGCATGACACCGGAACACCTCACTATTCTTCTTCAAGAAGTAGAAGAGCTACTGAAAAAAGAAGCTATAGAGGCTGTCCCCCTATCTCAGGTAACAGAAGGTATTTATTCAGTGTACTTCCTTGTACCCCAAAAGGACTTAACCATGCGCCCTGTATTAGATCTGCGCCCAGCGAACAACTTTGTGAAACCCCAAAAGTTTTGTATGGTGACCTTGCAGGAAGTAATCCCACTGTTATCACAGGGGGATTACATGACAACACTAGACATGAAAGATGCATACTTTCATATTTTAATGTTGCCAGCGCACAGAAAATACCTCAGGTTCAAGATAGAGAACAAACACTATCAGTTCAGAGTACTACCCTTCGGGATAGCATCTGCACCAAGGGTATTTACGAAAGTACTGGCAGTGGCAGCGGCCCACCTGCGCAGATTATCCATCCCGGTTTACCCGTATCTCGACGACTGGCTCATAACAGGGGATTCTTACGAAACATGCTTCTCCAATACCCAAAGGACCGTAGACCTTTTGTCCCAACTGGGCCTCTCCATCAACGAAAAGAAGTCCAGCTTAGACCCCAGCCAAATCAAACAATTCCTAGGGGCTCTAATTCGAACAAAGGACGGCCTCGTCTTCCCCTCCAACGAGAGGGTCCAAAACATGCTGTTTCAGATCCCCCAATATGTGGCAGGTCGAGAGGTGACGGTACGCAAAGCAATGCGCTTGCTAGGGATGATGGCGTCATGTATTTATTTGGTACCTCACGCGCGCCTCCTCATGCGCCCAATGCAAGAGTGGCTCTACAGCCAGTGGTGTCAGGCCAGCGGACAATGGGACGATCTGGTGGTAGTCTCGCAGGCCTTGTTTCTCTCGCTACGGTGGTGGACAAAGGAAAACCTGTTATTAGGGAAAACTTTTGCCACACCCGCAGTGGAAGCCACTCTAACCACAGACGCATCCCTTACAGGATGGGGGGGCTCACCTATCCCATCAGACTGCTCACGGAGTGTGGACTCCGAGCTTAGCATCCAAGCATATAAACCTGCTGGAACTATTAGCAGTGTTCAAAGCACTGAAAGCCTTTCAGGAACACTTACAAGGAAAGACAGTGATGGTCCTCACAGACAGCACCACAGCCATGCACTATCTCAACAAGCAAGGGGGCACTCGCTCTCCAGGACTGTCCAAGCTGTCCCAGAATATATGGAAGTGGGCTCTCAAACACAACATGTTCCTACTATCACATGTGCCAGGGGAACTCAATCTGCTAGCAGACAAACTCAGCAGAGACTTCCCCCTACCCAAAGAGTACGAATGGCAATTACACGAAAACATCGTCTTAGACGTCTTCACGCAATGGGGTTTCCCGGAAATAGACCTGTTCGCAACCCTGGAGAACTCACAATGCCAAAGTTACGCCTCCAGGTACCCCCAGAACCAGTCCAAGGGGAACGGTCTGTTGATTCAATGGTCAGGGAAATTTGTTTACGCCTTTCCCCCGACTCCCCTCAACAAAGTGGTGCACAAGATGCACCAAGAGCAGGTTACCATGATACTAGTAGCCCCAATGTGGGCCCGGCAGCCATGGTTCGCTCACTTGATGGAGATGTCCCTATCTCCCCCAATGAAACTTCCCTGCCCGTACAACATGCTGTCACAAGACAAGGGCAGGAAACTGCATCCATGCCCTCAGACCATGAACTTAGCAGCCTGGCTCCTGAGATCATAGAATTTGGACATTTACATCTCCCTCAGAGATGTATGGACATCCTCAGGGAAGCCAGAAAACCTAATACTCGCCACTGCTATTCTAGCAAGTGGAAAAGATTTGTCATCTGGTGTAGAAGTAAGAACATCAACCCGGTTGACTGCTCTGCCACTAACATTATTCTGTACTTGACCCATTTACTGGATTCAGGTCTAGTGTTTAATTCCATTAAAGTCCACCTAGCGGCACTTTCTGCATACACCACTTCCCAACTTAAAGTGTCGTGGTGGAAGATACCAGTTATCAAAGCCTTTATGGAAGGGGTAAAAAGAATACACCCCCCGATAGCTAACCCAGCTCCCGGATGGGACTTAAACGTGGTACTTTCTAGACTCATGGGCACTCCTTTCGAACCCATGCACAAGGCAACTCTTAAATACCTCACTCTTAAGACTGCTTTCCTAATAGCTATCACCTCCATTAGGAGAGTAAGTGAACTACAGGCTCTTTCTGTACTAGACCCCTTCGTATCAGTTCACAAGGATAAGGTGGTTCTTCGCACACACCCAAGGTTTGCACCAAAATTCATCTCAAAATTCCATGTAAACCAATCTATAGAACTACCAACGTTCTTTCAAAACCCTTCCAGCTTGGGAGAAAAAAGTCTGCATACACTAGATGTACGCAGAGCTGTCATGTTCTACATGGAAAGAACCAGATCACTGAGAAAGACTAATCAGTTCTTTGTCTCGGTGGCAGCAGGAAGAGAAGGAGATGCAGTCTCTAAGTCCACTATATCTAGATGGATTGTACAATGCATCACTCTGTTACACTCTTGCTAAGAGAGAACTACCCTTCAAGCCAAGAGCACATTCCACTCGAGGCACTGGGGCTTCCATAGCATTCATTGCAAATGTTCCCCTTGAGTCCATCTGCAAAGCGGCTACCTGGAGTTCTGTGCACACCTTTACAAAACACTACTGTCTAGATGCACACTCTAGATCTGACTCCCAGGTGGGAAAAGCAGTATTAAGACATCTTTTCTCTACTGTTCCTTCTCATAACCCACCGCCAACTCCGGGTACTGCTCGCTAGTCTATGCACAGCATGTGATTCTAAGCAGATTAACAAACATCAGAAGACAATGCATTACTTACCGTAAAAGCATTTCTGATGGTGGTATCTGCTTAGATTCACACGCGCCCGCCCTTCCTCCCCGCTCGGATGGAAGGAACATAGACATCCTCTACTATATTTCTCTCTTTTCTGTACTCACTCACGCCTAGAAGGCTCCCTCAGGGCAGAAAAATACAAACAGAGGGACCTCGACGCGTGAGGGATTGTGGGTACAACGCACGTCACTATAGGGATAGTGTTACAGACACGCCTTGTCGACGTCCACTTTTCGACTACGAAAAACAAAATGCAATACTCTGCAGTGACCACTGGATGTCGGACCTATGCACAGCATGTGAATCTAAGCAGATACAACCATCAGAAATGCTTTTACGGTAATTAATGCATTGTCATATATATATATATATATATATAATCTTCTCTGAGGCTTGTGGAATCTGCTTAGATCATATGCTGTGCATAGGCCGACATCTAGTGGAAGTTGCGGAGTATTAGTTTGTTTTTCGAAACTCGAAAATGGGCGACGACACAGGGCGTGCCAGTAATACTATCCCTAGTGTGACGTCCACTGTACCCATGATCCCTCAGATTGTTTTTTCCGCCATACTGGTCAGAAGCATTCAGTGGAGTTCCCTGGCATTAGCCATTTTTTCCACCCTAACGTCGAGCCACTGAAATTCGACGCCGAACCCGAGAAGAAGGCGACCGTCGAGAGCTTCACGACTGAGTGGGCCAAGGAAAGCCTCTGGCCTCGGCACAGGCCTCGGAAGGCCTCTGGCCTCGCCCCTACAAGTAGGGAGAGTGGGGGGTGGACATACTCTACACTCTTATATATATATTATATGCCTACACTTACCAGCCCGCTGCCTCAAGGTGCGTATGGAGGGGTACCCCCTTTCCAATTTTGCCCAAAGTGCAACCGCAAGTATCCTTGGGTTGACACATGCCACGTGCAATCTCTGCTTGCCAAGGGATCACCCCGAGGCAAATTGCAGAGCGTGTAGTAGGTTCAAACCTAAAGCACTAAAAGACCGTTCCACCAAGCGTTGGGCCCACCACTCCAGGCGTCAAGAGGCCATGGCCGCTGAGGGTGCCTTCAGCGACGGCAGCAACGCCGTACTTTCGGACAGCGAGGGAAACACAGCGTCGAAAGACAGCCAGGCGCAGGTCCCCGACCTCAGAAGGTCGTCCGGCAGGGTGGCTATGGGGAAGACCCCCGGCGACGTAAGTGCAACCCACAGCACTTTTAAACACACAAAGTCCCACCGAGACTCGACGCGCACGTCGAGCTCTCGGAAAGAGGCACATAGGGAACGGTCCGAATCGGCATCCTCTGGGCGTTTGCGATCTAGATCGCCGCATGACGCCAGGCAATCATCCACTATTGCCAAAAGTGCCTCGCTCCCCAAGGTAACCGAGGTTCGATCGTCGGAAGACGAAACCGACCTCTATCCCCAGACCGCACTCGAGGAGTCGACGTCAGTACAAGTAACGCCCATTCCCAAATCCCAGCCTACACGGTCGAAGGATAGTACCACCACTACCGAAGCTTGACGCCAGGCGTCGAAAAGCTCAGAAGGCCCAAAGAAGCAGGGCAAACACTCTTCCAGCCACAGGGAGGGGGGAAAACAGAGGAAGCAGTCTCAGCCTACTTGCACACTGCACAAACATTCCACTCCACTCAAACAGACAGGTCTCACACCACGAGTCAGGGAAACTTACCCCCAGGCAGAGTCATTCCCAGTTCAAGAGAGTGGTCCAGTGAGGACATAGTCATGTCAAGAATGTCATCATTGGCAGATTTCTATTCTAAAAATCCCGAACATTTTCTCACTTGTAACCCCGACGGGTCAGCAACCTCAGGCTCTAAGGATCCTATCACCCCCAAGTAAAAAGTCCTGGTTCGAAACAACGCGGTCTTCAGATCCCTTCCACATTCACCCTTATTCTCAGGCACAGGAACCTCCTTCCCTTTGTGAGGATACAGATTTGGGCATGTTGGAAGAACAGACTGGGACAAGCTACTATGGGGATGATGAGGAACAAGAGGAGGAAGAGGACGACCCAGAAATATACAGGGTAGATGTCCCGGTAGATAAAGAACCACCGGTTAACCACTCCCCTGGCGACAACCAGCTCCTCCTAAATGAGGTCCTATCTAGAGCAGCAAACCACTTCCACATTGACACCGAGGGTGCTCAAGAGGAAAGAGATTTTGCCGAAGAGTTGGTGGGAGAAAGGAGACCTGTTGCACAGGCCATTCCTATCCTTAAGTCCATCCAAAGAAGAATAGACCCTTCACTGGTAAACCCCAATCTCACGAGGGCAGTCAATCCCAGGATTGAGAGGCTATTCAGGGCAGCCCAATCAGACCCACTGTATATAAGAGGGCATCTGAAACCGGACTCCCTAGTCGTTACAAACACCCGCAAGAGGGCAGGAACACCCTTGTTATCAGAAGCTCCTCCCGACAAGGAGAGCAAGAAAATCTTGGGTTCGGCAGAAAGGTTGCCTCCATTTCCGCCTACCAAGCAAGAATCGCCAACTCCACCACCCTACTGGCGAGTTATAACTGCCACCAGTGGGAGAAAGTCACGGCACTCATAGATTCCGCCCCAGAGCCCCTAAAGAGCCAATTGACACGAGTCTCAGCGGAAGGAAGAGCCGTATCCGGTTGCATTTTAAAGGCAACCTTTGATGCCGCCGATAATGCCGGAAGATTGATAGCAGAGGGTACTGTTATCAAAAGACACGCTTGGTTACGGCAGTCTGGATTCAAGGCCGAAACACAAGCATCATTGTTAGACAAACCGGTGGAGCCAGATCTATTGTACGGTAAGGCGGTCGAGGACGTGCTGAAAAATGCCAAGGACGAGTATGAAACACTCAAGTACCTAGGTCAACTAACCACAAAAACCCCTAATCAAAGGGATTGTTAGGCAGAAACCTGTGCAGTTCCCTCTGGGACCACTGCAAAAAGTTTAAGACTACAGGAGTTGGCAGTAAACCCAATTGGTAGCAGTCCGCACCACCCAGATTTACCTGGTCGCTGTGGCTGAGCAGTCAGACTTTTCACAAGACGAGTTAGGCCGTATTTGGAGTATACAAGATAGGGCAATTTACACAGTAGAACAAGCAGACACTGATCAGAGCTTGGGTGTAAAGATATATAATTATTTATTTAAAAACACATCTATGAAAAACACACTGGCACTAATATGGCAAACAACTTCAATTACTATAAGTATATATCAATCCCATAACAATATTTCGACAAGTCTAGGTTCAACGGCACCACTTATTTGCAGACAGAGGTGAATGCTTTAACCTAGATGGCACTCTAGTATTCGTTAGAAAGGGAGAGAAAAAGGCAGGGTATGAAACCAACTCAGTACCAATACTTTTACGAATCAAATGCAAGGCAAGCAAGGCAGGGTCTACTGTAGATCACAAAGTTCAGAGGCCAGGCCCACTTGGAGAGGCAAGGCGGTATGTCCCAAAAGTATCACAGTGGAAATGCACTTCAAGTCTTTGTAGCAAAATGTCACAGAAAGGTTGGACCAGTTTAGAACAAAAGTTAAGAAGGTCTGGAGGCGACCCAATGGAAAGGTAAGGATTTAAGACACCTCACGCTAACCGTTTCAAGGGAAGCCAGGCGGACACAGTACCTTGAGAGTGAAGAGACAGCTCCGGCGGGGGCAGTTGTTCCTGGTGGTGGATGCAAGTCGGGGCTTTGCCAGAAGATGAGAGGATGTCGTCGAGGAAAAGTTGAAGATTGTTGCACCTCCAGGGAAGAGACCAGCCGCGGAGTGCTCCGTCACAAGGCACTAACTTTTGGTCACGGTACAGTGGACTGTGGTTATCCGGTTGCCGGGGTGCTCCGCACGGGCCATTCGACCACTAGACGTCCTGGAAGCGAAGAAAAAGCAAGGGACTGGTTGTTCCCACCAGTCAGGGGAAGAAGACTCTCCAGCAGGGAGATCTCCTCTGTCGTTGGGAAGTGGTGAGTCGGTTCAGCAGGGCTCCACCAGAGGTGTCGTTGTTGCAGTCGGCTCAGCTTTACCCTCGTCGGATTCTTAAGTCCTGTGGCGACTTCTGAAGTTCCAGTCCCAAAAGCCCTGCTTTTATGCAGAAAACCCCCATTCATTCAGCCTACATGTCAATCAAACATGCTAAGTGGTGAGCGGGGCGGCTCACCACTTGGGCCAATCACACCAGAGTGCGACTTGAGTTGGCAAGGCAACTCAGTCCAGGGTGCCTAAACCCCCTCCCACACCCCCTGTGGTACCCAGACAGAATGGCACCACTTTGGAGGGCTTCTGTGCAGAAGCGCGCCAAAAGTGGAACAAAGGGCTCAACCTTTGGTTCGGAGTTACAGAGGCGAACACATACGCCATTTTAAAAACCAGGTTCTGGCAGAAAATACCAACCGATGGATTTATTTAAGACAAATAAACCGGCGGTATGTTAGAGACTAATGTGAAAAAGTATTAGCCTCGAACAATGGGAAGAATCCCATAGGAATATATTCGCGGTCGAATATAAAAAGTAGTATCCACTGCCACCAGCCAAAACTCGACGAGGGGGACGGGACAGTGCCCCCTTGAACAACAGATCCAGGGGTAATCGAATTACCCCTACCAGTACGTCCACAATAGGATGGTTTGGACTAGGTCTGTTAGTAAATTTAGGTCTAGTAAAGCCAATGGTGACTTTACATGCCCTGGGAGACAGTAGTCAGTCCCAGGGTATGGAGTCTATGGTGGGGATCCTCTAGGACACCCCAGTGTTACGGCACCGAGGGTGCGGTGTAACACACATAGCAAAACACATGAGGCCCTATGGAGTAAAAGACCCCATAGCCCATAGAACACATTGACATTCAAAGAAATCAACCACAATCATGTCCAAGAGTGGGAGGAAAAGAGTCTCACTCTTGGCAGGATGAAAAAAACAAACTCCAGAAATCCAGCAAAGTTGCTGGGGGACTCACTAGGTTAGGAAATTCGGCCTAAACAGAGAATTCTCCCTAACAGGGATAATGGCAATTTTCGCGCGCACACGCGGACAAAATTCCCAAAGAGGGTCAAACTATTCCCAGGGCCAGGGTACGCAGTGGAACAATAACCAACAGTCTACCCAACGTTATAGTAGAGGGAATAAGAGAGGATGGGGTAAAGGTAGAGGCAGCCCCAGTAGAGGCGGCGGCACGCCTCCACCAAAACAGTGACGCTCCGTTCAGGGTCCCTTCTCACGCATCCCCATTAGTTGGACGCATTTCCAACTTCACCCAAGCTTGGGAAGGGATCACATCAGACAGATGGGTGCTGTCCACAGTGTCCGCAGGAAACTGCATAGAACTCTTAGAGCGTCCCCGAAACCACCCTCCACGACAAAGAACACATTCTCTAGACCACCAAAGAATCCTCCTCGAGGAGATTGTCAATCTGCTAGCAAAGGACGCGATCGAACTCGTCCCGGGACACCAGGTAAACAGGGGTATTTATTCATCTTACTTCCTTGTACCAAAGAAAGATTTAACGATGCGCCCAGTATTAGACTTACGGCCTGCAAACAAATATGTCAAGCCCCAAAAGTTTTGCATGGCTACTCTTCAAGAGGTAATCCTTCTCCTAAAAAAGGGGGACTGCATGGCAACATTGGACATGAAAGATGCCTATTTTCATATTTGCATGTTCCCAGCGCACAGAAAGTACTTGCGCTTCAAGGTGGACAGTTGGCACTACCAGTTCAAGGTACTTCAGAATAGCCTCGGCTCCAAGGGTATTCACCAAGGTACTGGCAGTGGCGGCAGCACACCTACGCAGGGAGGCAATCCCGGTGTACCTTTACCTGGATGACTAGCTCATCACGGGGGAAACCCCAGCGATTTGCAGAACAAACATTCAAAGAACAATCGACCTCCTCTTCGAATTGGGTTTCTCAATAAACAAGAAAAAGTCAAGTCTGGTGCCAAGCACCTCCAAACAGTTCCTATGAGCTATCCTAGACACACAAGAGGGGTTGACCTTTCCATCAGAGGAGAGAATTCAAAATATACTACTGCAAATTCCTCAATATCAGGCCGGTCGTCAGATAACGGTACGCAAAGCAATGCGTTTGCTAGGCATGATGGCGTCACGTATTTACCTGGTCCCCCATGCGCGCCTGCGTCCCATGCAGGAATGGTTGGCGAAACAGTGGTCTCAGGCAAGTGGTCAGTGGGATGATCTAGTGGTCGTTTTTCGTCAACACTGGTACAAAACCTTCACTGGTGGACAAGAAAAAATCTGTCCAAGAGGAAACCCTTTTACGATCCCGAGATACAGGCGGTAGTCACAACCGATGCTTGCCTGACAGGGTGGGGAGCTCACCTCCTCCACCACACAGCTCAGGGTCTCTGGTCTCACTCAGTGGCCAATAATCACATCAACCTGCTAGAGCTTCTGGCAGTATTCAGAGCGCTTCAAGAGTTCGAACCCTACCTGCTGAATCTGTCAGTGCAGATCCGGACGGACAGCACTACAGCCATGTTTTACATAAACAAGCAGGGAGGGACTCGTTCGCCAAATCTGTCCAAACTTGCCCAGAAAATTTGGACATGGGTACTCAAACGGAACATCTTCCTGCCTGTTCCAGGAGATCTCAATTCTCTAGCAGATTCACTAAGCAGGGATCCCCTCCCAGAGGAGCACGAATGGTGTCTACACAGAGAAATCGTGGGCGATCTCTTCTCTCAGTGGGGTTCTCCCACCATAGACCTATTCACAAGCGAAAACAGACAATGCCCAAGATTCGCGTCCAGATTCCCACAACCAGGATCCCAGGGGAACGCCCTGTGGATGATCTGGTCAGGAATGTTTGCATACGCTTTTCCACCAACTCCTCATCAGGAAGGTGGTGAACAAGATGAACAGGGAATCGATGATGCTCATCCTAGTTGCTCCCATGTGGGCGAGACAACCGTGGTTCCTACACTTAACGCAGACTAGCGACGTGCAACCCCATCAAACTCCTGGGCTGGTACAACCTACTGTCCCAGCATCAAGGTCAAACAGTACATCCTCTACCCAGCTCAATGAACCTAGCAGCATGGCTCCTGAGGTCATAGAGTTTGGACATCTAAATTTACCTCAAAGATGTATGGACATCCTAAAAGAATCTGGGAAGCCTAATCTGAGGCAAGTGGAAGAGATTCGTTATCTGGTGCCAGAATAGACAAATCAACCCAGTTGATTGCACTCCTTCAACTATTGTTACATACATGCTCCACCTGCTGGATGAAGGACTGGTTTTTAACTCACTGAAGGTGCATCTGGCAGCTCTGTCAGCATACACTGCCTCCCATAACAAGGTGTTGTGGTGGAAAGTTCCAGTGGTTAAAGCCTTCATGGAAGGAGTAAAGAGACTTCACCCTCCTATTTCAAATCCACCACCAGGGTGGGACCTTAATGTGGTGCTAGCTAAACTCATGGGCCCCCCATTTGAACCCATGCACAAAAGCAGTCTCAAACACCTGACTTATAAGAAAGCCTTCTTAGTAGCTATTACATCCATAAGAAGGGTTGGTGAAATTCAGGCTCTGTCAGTGCAGGATCCTTTCTTTACAGTTCACAAGGATAAACTGGTTTTGCGTACACACCATAGGTCTCACCTAAGTTTATTTCCAAATTCCACGTGAACCAGTCCATCGAGCTTCCGGCTTTCTTCTAAAACCCACAAAGCTCGGCTGAGGTGAAACTACACACCATAGATGTGCGTAGGGCGGTCCTCTACTATGTAAACAAGACCAGACCTCTAAGGAAAACAGACCAACTGTTTGTCTCCGTAGCTACAGGCAGAGAGGGGGATCGCGTCTCTAAAGGTGCCATCTCTAAGTGGATTATTAACTGTATCAGCTGTATTACTCCCTTTCTGAAAAAACTCTGCCTTTCACGCCAAGAGCCCACTCTACAAGAGGCATTGGGGCCACTCTGGCTTTCATTGCAAATGTACCCCTCGACACCATTTGCAAAGCAGCTACTTGGAGCTCTATTCACACTTTTACTCAGCAGTACTTCATTGACACACATTCCAAGACAGATACACAAGGGGGACAAGCGGTTCTAAGACCTTTGTTTGCTCATGACCCTTCTCACATCCCACCTCCTTCAGGTACTGCTCGCTAATCTATGCACAGCATGTGATCAAAGCAGATTCCACAAGCCTCAGAAGGGATGCATTACTCACCGTAATCGTATTTCTGATGCTTGTATCTGCTTAGATTCACATGCGACCCACCCTTCCTCCCCTCTGACAGAAGGCGCATGGATGCTTGTAGTCTTACCTTTCTTTCTATCTGCTTAGATTATCTGTACTCGCGCTACTCCATGTCAGAAAAAAAATACAATCTGAGGGTCCTACACGCGTGAGGGATCATGGGTACAGTGGACGTCACACTAGGGATAGTATTACTGGCACGCCCTTTGTCGACGCTCATTTTCGAGTTTCGAAAAACAAACTGTAATACTCCGCAACTTCCACTAGATGTCGGCCTATGCACAGCATGTGAATCTAAGCAGATACAAGCATCATATCTATATCTATATCTATATCTATATATGTATATATATATCTATATCTCTATCAGTGACAGACGTATGTCCTCTAAACACATACTTATGCAAGAGTTAGTTATAATCCTGTTTAAAACCAACAGAAATCTACCAAACCAGTTGCGCAGTGCTCATGTATACTATTAGATACATTATCCATGATGCATTCACAGCGCCAAAGTCATCTTAGGCAGGTATTTGCAGAATGGTTCCCATATGTCCTTGGGTCTGCAGCTGGGTACAATCAGCGATGTACCCTCTTTCCTTTCGTTGGCATAAGTTATCTTCCTAAACCATACATTCACATGAGGGGCAGCTTTAGATTTACAAAACTTCAATATACATTTTTTGGCAATGAGACATCCCAAATTGAAAAGCCAGAGAATCTTCAGATACCTTCCCGATGTCACCCAGCAAGTATTTGGTGAAGTACAAGTGTAGGGGGAATATCGGTAATATCATGCAGGGCATCCGCCACTGTGTGCCAGAACTTTGCGATCCTCAGGCAGTTCCAGTAAATACGCAGGGAGTCAGCTGCAGCTGTGCTGCATTTCACATTCGCGCTGCTCGTCGTGGGTGCGAACCTTGCTATCTGCGCAGGCATATAATGCAGTTGGTTTAGTATCTTGAACTGTATCAATTTAAACCGAGTATTGAGGGAGACTTCCCTTGTCAATCGGCCATCCCGACCACTGTTCATCATTTATTACAATACCCAAATCTTTTTCCCATTTCCCTTTGGCACTATGGATGAGAGTTTGGTTAGGTTGACATGCTTTGTACATTCTTGACACCAGTCTTCTGGGATCTGTACTGGACACTACCATTCCCAATGCTTCACAAGTAATGGGTTCCTGGGGGGGAATGAGTGCCAGCGGCTGCGGAACGCCGCTCATTCTGAAGTATTGAAGCACGCTTATTGGGTTATTACCTAGTTTAGCCGTGAAGTCTTCCTGCAAGACAAAAGTCCCTTCCGGGAACAGGTTGTGTAGAGTCAGTCTCCCCAGGGTCCCACACACACACTTTGGTTTTCTTTGTCCGACGTCAGGGGTGGGGGTGGGGGGTGGAATTCCAGGGCAGCTCCACAGGGGGAGTGCTCCACAATATGGTGTCGACACATCTATTCTCTTAAACAATCTTGCCCATGCATTTACTGTTGCGCAGACCGGATCAAATGTACAAGTATCAGCGCGCTGATTAGCAAGTGCAATTGACTTCAAGTTCGAAGGGAAGGCAATCTATTTCTCTAGGGCCATATGTATCGGGCAATCCCGGGTGGAGTACCAATAGCCTGCGTACTGTGCCTGCATGGCAATGTAGTAGAGTTCAAAGTCTGGGGACTGACGATCGCCTTGCTCGAACGGTTTGGACAATGCCTCCCATTTCATTTGTGGACCCCCCCAGGTCCCCATGTATAGCTGATTGCCAGAGAGCGTAGTTTTTCAAAGGCGCGTCCGGGCCAGACAGGAATATAATTAAAATACAGTAGTTTGGGAACCACTATCATTTTCAGTAATGAGAGTTTACCATATACTGAAATGGGGAATCTAGCCCACAGACCCAGTTTATCCACCAGCGCCCCTAAGTATGTCTCATGGTTAACTGTCAACAATGATCGGTGTGAACGAGAGACCAGTATGCCCAAATATTTAAACTTGTGTGGGACCCAC
Source organism: Ambystoma mexicanum (assembly GCF_040938575.1). Classification (NCBI taxonomy): domain Eukaryota; kingdom Metazoa; phylum Chordata; class Amphibia; order Caudata; family Ambystomatidae; genus Ambystoma; species Ambystoma mexicanum. The sequence continues at coordinate 1,337,920,512 of NC_090937.1, forward strand.
TTGAACTCCATGAAATCCGTCGGGGCGTGTGTAGTGTCAGTCAGTGGGAACAGCTCAGATTTTTATTTGTTAATATGGTACCCAAAGTATGTTAAGAACCTGACGACCTCTACCAACAGTGGGGCCAGGTTTTGCATTGGGTTTCGAACGTACAACAATGTGTCGTCTGCATAGAGATTTGTGGTGGGCCAGCTACATGCAGACATCTGTGGCTGTGCTTAAGTCGTATTATGCGTGCGACGGGCTCAATCGTTAAAGTGAAGAGTAATGGAGATAGTGGGCAGCCCTGCCTCGTCCCGTGGCCTATGGGGAACACAGGTGAGAGCGTGCCGTGAGTGCGGACTCTGGCTGCAGGGTCAGCATACAGCAGACGAATAAAGGGTACGAAATGATCCCCGAACTGCATTCGTTGGAGCACTGTGAAAAGGAACTGCAATGAGATAAAATCAAGGGCCTTCTCAGTGGTTGTATACTAATGAACCTTTTCACAATTGACCTCTGGAGAATTGACCTCTGGAGAATTTACCTAATGTAGAAGGTCAATTAGGACATATATGTGGGGGGGAAACCCCCTGCAGCCCCTCACCCAATCCAAAACCCCCTCCAACCGCCCCACCCAATCCCCTTATAATATTTATAATCCAAAACATATATAAAATAACTAAAATAATATAAAGGTCAATTGTGCAGAAGGTCAATTAGGACCACTATAATTAGGTCAATTATGCAAAATGTTAATTGTAAAAGGTCAATTTGGGTAATACCGTCTCAGTGTCAAGCGAGGTGGCCACGGCCTGAACTTTCGGGTTAATTTGTGACGTGATGCAGAATAATCTACGCAAGTTGAACTCGGTGGAGCAGCCAGTGACAAACCCAGATTGGTCCGGGTGGACCAGTGACGACGTATTTGGTAGAGTACAGGTGGACAGTAATTTGGCAACAGTTTTGGTGTCCGAATTAATTGGGGATAACTGTCTATACAAGGCCCTCTCAGAGGCTGGTCTGTTGGGTTTAAACAATACAGTGATTACAGCTTCTGAGAGTGAGGTGGGGGTAGGGGAGGATAAATTACCAATTGGACCAGACCTTCAGTTGCCGGAACGCCTTATAAAGTTTGATACCTATACCATCCGGCCGGGAGCCTTTCCGGACAGGAGAGCTGTAATTGCTTCTGTGATTTCGTCAAGTGCGAGTGGTTGATTCAGCACTAGCTCTGCTTCCTACTTCAGCATTGGGAGTGGGATCTCATTTAGATAGCTCGCCAGCTCTGCAATAGTGGACCTATCGGAGTTTGCATACAGAGACGTATAATGTTGGTGGAATTCGCCATGGATTGCCTCCGGAGCAGTAAGGATATTTCCTGACGTCCCTTTGAGAACAGTGATGTGTTGTGCTCCTTTCTCAGACCTAATGGCACCTGATCGACCCGGTTGATCCGCCTCCCCATAGCACCTTGCCTCAATGGGATGACTAATCATGCAGACTTCTCTGTCCACCAGTTCCGTAAATTTTAACAGGTTCCTTTTAATGATGCCCAATAATGCTGTTTCAAGTCAGCTTCTCTGACCAGCTCTCTTCTCGTTTCCTTCAGTGTGCCCGTGGAGATTGAAATCACCTCCCCTCTAACCCATACCTTAAAGGCCTCCAAAACTGTGCAGGAATGTTGAACAGAACCTTAATTTCTCTGAAAAGTATTTAACCTCATTGCGCAATGTCTCCAGGAATACTGAATCTAGTAAGCATGAGGGGGGGCATGCACCGGGGGGGGCGGGAAGGACCAAGGCCGTCCCAAACTATCGTCAGTGTGTCCGGCTAATTATCCGAAATGGTTCTAGGGTAAAGCCTACAATCGCGCCATAAGAGCTGCAGCTACCAGCCAATAGTCAATCCTGGACTGCATCATGCATCATAGGTGAATTTGCATACTACAAGGGTGCATCAACCAATTCAATTTGTTGCATAATATGCCAAATCGTTCGACCCACATTCGTCAACTCGCGTTGGGTGGCCCGTGATCGGTCAACCACACAGTCCAGGATTTAGTCACCTCCCCAAAATGATACGGGGTGGCAGCCCCCTAATAGAATACCCATCACTTGACCATAGCATTCCGGGTAATCTAAGTTTGTTTGTTTATTATTTATAATGCACGCTAGACCCAAGGGTATCTGGGCGCAGAAAAGAAGATACACGAAGACTTTCAGCTTAGGTTACTTAATGGCAAAATAGGGTACAATTCAGGATATACAAAATAGAGTACCAAACAGAATATACAGTGGCACAGAATACAAAGTATACTAGATGCAAGGATACATATAGTAATGCAATACATTATAGGAATAAAACACTATACGAGCAGGACATAGTTAAATAAATAGAACACTCTGAGATCAATTTACAGTACAGGTACAGGTAAAGGCAAATGCAAAACTAGTCTAAAGTGAATACGTGGATACATAAAGTATAGGTGTGGTACAATACAGAGAGGAAGTAGTGTATGTAAAGGGGCGCTCTGGGAACTAATACAGGGAAGGCTATAACTGTAAGGAATTACTGTTTATTATCTTCAGACAGAATTTCATCAAATGGCTTAAAGACAGAGTAAGTTTGGACAGCTCGTAGGGAAGGAGGCAAGGAATTCCAGAGCTGTGCTGACTTAACTGGGATGCTGCTGCCCCCGAATTTAGATAATTTGTATCTTGGCACGGATAAACATTTAGCATTTGCTGTTCTGGTAGGCCTACTTGAGGATTTTCTATTGATTCTCTCAAGCAAATAGTATGGCGCCGCATTGTTAAGGCATTTGAAGGTGAGAGGATGTTTTTAGTTGGATTTTGTTATGCCAGTTGGAAAGCCAGTTATGTTTTCTTCTAAACTCTGAGATGTGCTCTTTCCTTGTTATGCTTAGGGAAGCTCTGAGGGTATTGTTCTGGAGAGTCTGTATTCTCTTGACGATGTACTTGTTGGCACCAATGTAGAGGGAGTTACAGTAGTCCAGTTTGGACCGGATTAGAGCTCTGGCTAGGATGATGCGGCTATTCGTGGATAAGAACGGTTTGCCAGCTCTAATTAATTTGCATGCATATGCAGTGGCAGACGCCATGGCGTTTACTTGTTTGGTGAATGTGAGGGTGGAATCGAGGTAAAAACGGCAACCTTAATGAGGTTCCAGTCAATGTTAAAGGACATATATTCAGGGCTGAGTTTTTTGAGTCTAGGTGTGGTACCCAGGATGATGAGCTTGGTTATGTCATCATTCAGGCAGAGACCATGTGTGGCCATCCATGCCTGAATGATGATCTAGACTTTATTTACCAAGGCCAAATCCTTGTCATAATCCCCAGAAAGTGGTGGGAGAATCTTGAGTGTCATCTGCATAGTTACTGTAGGTGATACCAAGATGGCCCAGATAATCGAATAGGGGCTTGGTAAATGTTATATAGGGTAGGTGAGACACACGATCCCTGAGACACTCCACAAGTGATGGGGATAGGGTATGCAGCTGCTGAAGGAGAGAAGATTCATCGTCCTGTTACTGAGGAATGATTGTATCCAAACTGTTCTTCTTTGGAAAGTGTGCTGCTGAGTCCAAATGGTTACATAAGACCTTGTGGTCCACCAGGTCAAATGCAGCTGAGAGGTCAAGGAGAAGTAGAGCAGATTTCCCCTTGTCCCTCAACTCATCAATTTGGGTCTTAAGATCGATTATTAACCAATTAACCATATTAACCAATGTTGTGTCTATGCCAGCTAGTTTGCTCCATAGGCTCACATAGCTCCCCTGCGGGTCTATACAGCACTTGGCTTCCTGAAAGGTGAGTGATTGGTGTATCGGAGTCATCACGCCCCTACCCTGTGAAGAGTAATCCATGTAATAACACTGGGGTCCCCAACTGGGTGCAAACGTTTCATGGAGTGCCCCTTGAGCGTGAGCTTCTTGCAACATTACAACCCTTGGACTGTGAAGATTAATGTATGTTTGTTTATGTGCGCGCCAGACCCGAGGGTATCAAGGCGCAAGTGAAAGAATGCATACAGCTTAGTTACAGAGGTTGCGGAACATAAACAAGTGTACCTCAGGGTTACAGTAATTGAGGATCAGCAGTAATTGAGGATCAGAGCAAGTACAGTGGACATACACATAGTGACATCAGATCATAGAAGGCACACCTAATAGCTAACTATTGTGACTGTGGTCTAGCAGGTAATATAAGATATAAAGACATAGGCGTGCAAACAGATATTTATACATGAGAAGGAAGTATAGGATGGGCATATTACTTGTCCTTCTCTATGAGTCAATTGATGAGGTTCTGCCTGAATTTGGTGAAAGTTTGGTCTGATCTTAGTGTGTGTGGCAATGAGTTCCACAGTTGTGCCGACCTAACTGAGAAGCTGGAGCCTCCAATGGTAGCTAATTTAAAGTGTAGCACTAGAAGACAATTGGAATTGACTATTCGAGGGGATTGGGTCCTCCGATGTATTCCATATCTATGACATGTAATCACCACAGCTGTGCTGATTACATGTCATAGATATGGAATACGTCGTCGGACCATCCCATCGAAAGAACGTTACCAGGTAAGAAAGTAACTTGTTCTTCTTGCGGGTCTGATTGAGGTCTTTCTGGTGAATCTTTCAGTTAGGTAGCAGGGGCTTTATTATTTAGGCATTTATGAATGAGGGAAGCAGTTTTTAGGTTAATTCTTTCTTTAGTGGATAGCCATTTATGTTTCCTTCTTATTTTGGATACGTGGTCTTTTCTTGGAATGCTTAGGGCTGCTCTAAGCGCGTTATTTTGGAGTATCTGTATTTTATTGATGTATTATTACAGTAATCAAGTTTTGATCAAATGAGGGCTCTAGATAAGATCAGGCAGCTGTTAGCCGATAGAAATTGTTTTCCAGCTCTAATTAATTTGCATGTGTATGCTGTGGAAGAGGCCAGGGAGTTTACCTTTTTGGTAAATGATAGGGTTGAGTTTACTTTGGCGACAAGTTTAGTAATGTGAAATGTGGTGCCCAGGATGATGAGCTCTGTTTTGTCATCGTTCAGACATCGGCCGTGATTGGCCATCCATGCCTGGATGCTGTAGACTCTGTTCACCATAGCCAGATCCTCCTCATACTCCCCAGTAAGTGGTAAGAAGATCTGGCTGCTATCTGCATAATTTGTGTAGGTGATGCCCAGATGGTCAAGATTATCGAAGAGGGGCTTGGTGAAAATACTGGTATAGGGTCTGCTGCTGCCGAAGGAGAGAAGACCCTCATAGTCCTATCACTGAGGAATGACTGTATCCATACTATAGCTTCTTTCGAGAAGTGGGCTGCTGAGTCCAGGTCACTACATAAGACTTTATGGTCCACCAAGTGTAAAGCAGCCGCGAGGTCAAGGAGGAGTAGAAGTGCTAATGTTCCCTTCTCTCAAAGTGTGTATTTGGGCTTTCAGGTCGATGAGTGCTGTTTCTGTGCTATGTTGTGGCCGGAAACCAGATTGGCGTGAGCCTAGCAGCAGGTTAAGCTCTAGGAAGTTTTGAATTTGGATGTAGGGTACTTTATCTAAAAATTTTAATAGGAATGGCACTGTGGTTATGAGCCTGTAGTTGGTGGGTATGTTGGGGTCTAATGTTTGTTTTTTCAGAAGTGGGAGTACCCATGATTCTTTTAGACTGCTAGGGATGGCGCCAGAAGTGAAGGAGGCGTTGATGAGTTTAGTGATGAAAGGAGCTAGGTCTCTGGCAGCGTCCTTGATTAGTTGAGCTGGGCATTGGTCACCTTTGCAGTTAGGTTTGAGAGCAAGGATAACTTTCTCAACCTCAGTAATTGGGCCTTTCGAGAAGTTAAATTGGGTATAGTCTTTAGTCTTGGGCAGCGGTATTTGATTGGAGGGAGTCTGAGCAGTTAGTAGGGCTTTCTTTTGAGCCATTTTATTTTGAAGGTTAGTGACTATGCTGACCAATGCATGCTGGATGTCGGAGCACCATGTTTTATCTTTGACAGAATCCTCTTGTGCTATGGTAGGAGTTTCTAATTCTTTTAGAATGGTGAAGTGAAGAGCTCCTTCATGCTAGAGTTGGCTTGTGTGATTCTGTCATTGTAGGTTTCTCGTTTGGCCACGAGGTTATCCTTCTTATATTGAGTTGAGATATTAATTAGGTTAGTTTTTTGTTTTCTGCTGTGGGATGTAGTTTCCAAGCTATTTCACATCTTCTTTTCTCTAATCTTAGGTGTTTTAGGTGGGGTGTGAACCAAGAGTTGGGGTGATTTTTAGGTTTACTATTCCTAAGTTTTAGAGGGGCAGTACTATCAAGAGCAATGGCCATAGCGTTATTGTATTATTCTACTAGTAGACTAGGATCAGAATTGCCCGGTAGAGAATGAAGTTTGGGTAAGAAATGGGGCTGAAGATTGTCTGCTGTAATGTTTTTTTTATTTCTGGTTAGTGTAGGGGGGGGCGGGTGATGGTATTTGTGCAGTGGGTCTTTTAGTATCTATTGTGAAGGATATAAGGTGGTGGTCGGTCCAAATTCGTGGAGAAATGGAGGAGCTGGAGACGTTGCAATTGCGGTCGGCTACCCAATCGAGGGTTCTCCCTTTAATATGCGTAGATGTGTTCACTCTCTGCGTGAAACCAAGTTCGGTCAGGATATTGGCTACAGAGGTAGCCTGGTGGTCATTGATGTCGTCAAATCCTAAATTGAAGTCTCCTAGCAGTAGGGTTTGTGATGTATTTTTTAGATTTTCCTGAAATGATAATAGAAATGTCTTCGTTAAAGGTGCTGATAGGGCCTGGTGGTCTGTATAGGAGATGAATGTTTAAGGTTGGGGAGTTGGCAGTGGGTAGTTTGATAGACAGTGACTCACAAGATTTGAGATTGGACGTGGAGGTTATTCTCATAGAGATTAGTTTTTGCTATGATCGCTATTCCTCCGCCGCTTGCTTCAGGTCTGTCTGCTCTAAGGATAGTATAGTTAACGGGTACTGCTAGGGTCAGTGCAGGGCCTGCTGCTTCATTGCCATCACAGAATCCTGGCTACATGAAGTCCCAGTCATCTGCTAGGATGACCTCTGCTATTTCTGTTGCGTGGGCAACTAGGGATCTAGCATTTATTACGGCACCTTTTGAGGTCTGTTCCTGACTGTATTGGTTGGTGTGTGTTGAGGGAGGCATGTAGGTTAGTAATGTTCTTGCGTCTTTTGTAATGTGTCTGGGAGTTGGGTGGAGAAATGGCCTTCGTTGGGTGTTGTGATTTAGGGCGAAATATGGTCTAGGTTGGTTTCATTTCTAATGAGGGGTTCAAAGATTTTTGGCAATTGTGCACGGAGTCTAAGGTTTCTCTGTGCTGTGTTGCAAGGGGGTCTTTCAGATGGGTAGCCCCATAGGTGTGCCTGCATTGTTTAAGGACAGTATGGAAGACATGGTAATATGGGCAATGGTACTGTTTACTATATTGGTGGAGCAGGATATAATACTATTAGGCTGAGTAGTATGCCCAAATATGCTTGGGTCGACAAAGTGGGGTACATGATGTATTAAATCAGATTGTTCAATATGGTAAAAGGGCCGCTCAGACAATATAGTGGTAACATTACCATAACATGATAAACGTGCAGCAATTGATGGTACATGTAATAGCAAGCATATGATTACATCAATAGGAACCGGAGGTCTAATTCACTATAGGCTTATATAGTGTGGAGCTAGATAAGGAGGCATAGCAGATTCTCTAAACATATAGTGAAGTATTTATCACGGACCATTTGTTAGTGTAATAAAGCACAATTACATAAATCAGGCATTGCATAAAGGTTTTGTGGTACAGTTTCACAGTTTTGCAAAGATGTGCCGATACTAGTCTCATGAAATCGTTAGCATAGTGTGATCAGACTTTTCATTGCCATCTGGTGGGGCACACCCTTCTTTACTGAGGTCAGCTAGCGTATGAATGCTCATAGTGTCTTAAGGCATGTGTAAAGATGCATACTATGGGCCTGGATCAAAGAGGGTAAAATGTATCACACAGTGGTTTACAGTATAGCAAGGTACTAGTCTTACAAATGAATTTGCAGGTTGCGTTTAGATGCATAGACAAAGGTTTACTCACTTGGCATAGTCTTAGTTTATAGGATAAGGCGGAAGGCCTTGCCTTACTCGCGAGGCGTTTTTACGGTGGGGGTCTTTATGCGTGCTGAGCTCTGCGCACCGGGGCAAACAGGGCCTTAGATGGCCTTCGGTGTGCCAGCTCTTCCGCCTGCCGGCGGATATTTGCAAGATTTAAAACGAGTGGTTGCTAGGCAACCAAGGAGAAGCCAGCCTCATTATCGCACCGCAAAGCGCCTGACATTTTGTTTCAGGAGAAATGTCGCCGCTGATGCAGGCGCGGGGCTCGGTCCGCCAGTGGGTGAAAAATGTGGCGATTTCAGCAAATGTGGGGTAATTCTTCACCTCTTTAGTGGCATGGGCCTCAGGGCATCAAGACCAAGTGGAGAAGGGGCATCTGGGCTGCGCGATCGATCGGCGGCTCTCAGATGAGCAGAGTCCTCGGTGCAGCTGTGGCTGATGGTCGGGGCTCCTGCCCTCGCCACCCAGGACAAACTGCCAGGGGTGTATGGCGCTAGCGGAAAACTTGATAGGGTGGTTCAGGGCCCAGACATTCGAGGTCAGGAAGGAGATCTTGTCTGTACTAGTATCTTGATTATGTTAAGTAGAGAACATAGCTCGCTTTCATGAATAGGGAGGGTGTTGCTACAATGTGTAAGAGTGACAGTCTGTACCGGATTTTGATAAAACACAAGTTAATACATTTTCAAAACATTCAAACCCCAGTAATGGGTGACCCCTCAACCCCCCTTGCTCGTCGTTCACCCCCAACTTGACGATGTACCCAAATAACGTATTGGACATTTCCTGGGATGTGCTATGAACAGGAACTGCTCTCGATGAGATGGCTGCATTTGACTGTGGCCGGCACCATTTATTAAAGGTTACTTATCCATTAACGGCACAATTAAAGGAAAAGTCAATTCAATTATTGTTCAGGCGAGAGCTGCAGCCGTGGTTGCTGCCACGCCTCGGTAGGGGAATAGAAATGGAGGCTTCAATGTAGGTTGTGGCATCAACTGGGTTCTCAAAAAAACTCGCCCAACCACCATGCTGAATTTGTAACTTGGCCGGAAACCTCAGTGCATAAGGGATCTGTCTGATACGCAGCAGTTTCTTAACAGGATCATGCGATTTCTGTAGGGCTTGTACATTTGCAGAAAGGTCCGGGTAGATGTGGATGTCTGAGGCCTCATACTGAAGCGTGCCCTTCTCGCTGGACAGACTTGGTATAAGATCTATATCCCGGTAGTTGAGCAGTCTGGCCAAGGTGGTGCGTGGAGGGGGCCCTCACAGGAGCCAACACACGATGCGCCCGCTCCACCAGGATGTGCGGGGAGAACCTTGATTGATTGAATAGGGACTTCGCATAAACTGTTCACGAGCAGAATCTATTTTACTTGATGTGTTAATAGTTATAAGGGAGGAGACAGAATCCAGCAAACCACGCAACTCCACTTGTATTGACTATTCTTCAAGCGGTGTGACTTCACTGTGAGTTAATGTACAAGGTACGGACACTTTAAAAGGTATGAAATACCAGCCTAGATCAGGGAGGCATAAATTGTTCAAGTAAAATAGATTCTGCTCGTGATGTGTTAATAGTGAATAGGGACTTCAACAGATTCTTGACTAAATGTTCCATCGGACCCCTGCAGGCCGCCTCCGGGATTCCAGTTCTGCAGATCTAGTTTGACTCCAGGTCCTCGCATTTCTTGTGGATTTTATTGTCCTCCAGTTACAGCTGCGTTATGTCTGTTTACCTTGTCCTCTGTGTCGCTGATCCACGTCCCTGCCCCAGTTATGCGGGCGCTTTCCTTCTCCAACTTATATTTCATGGAGCCAATGGTAGACACTATGTTGTCGAGCTTAATTTTGACAGCCATGAATCCATTCTGAATTGCTGCCAGTAAGTGGTTGTCGCGAGAAGCACCCGAATTCGAGGCATGGTCGTTGGCAATCGGCTCGAAAACCCCTGAGGTTTTAGCGGAGGTTTTGGTGTAAGAGTCCATTGCCCCTTTTTTCTTGCCGCCGAATCCCTTCGTCATTCTGCCCCTCTGTGGTGCAGGGGTGGGAGGCGCCGTGCAGGTGGGGACGTCAGTAAGACCCTGGCACTGTTGGCGAAAGTACTGAAAAAAGAGAGATGTTCCTGCAGTTGTCCCCAGCATGAGGTCACCCCAACGGTTTTTCGAGCTTGTCAACCGGGATTTGATTGTGAGAAGAATGAAGTCGGGTTTCCAATCAGAAACAGCAGCAGTCCTATGTCGAGGGCAGGTAGGAGGCCGGGCTGGTTCTGTGGCAAAGACCACGAAGTCTGGTTGAGCGATAAAAGGTCAAAGGAGAAGCCCAGTGGCCACCGGAGCAGTGGCCCTCACGTGTGTGATTCGATGAAGCTCAGTCCAAATGCTGTCGCAGCTCTCACAGGCAGGCCCCACCACAGTTCATGAGGGTCTCTGAGTGGAGCACAGCAAGCAACAATGTGTGATCTATCTGGGTATTTGTCAAATAACCACGTTTTTAAGAGTTTTTTTGAAGACCTGAAATGATGGCTCGTTTCTGAGGTGAAACTAGGAGTGAGTTCCGAGGGTGGGAGCTGTGACACTTTTGTTTTGAATCTGGGAGTCAGCAGGGTGCGGGTGGAGGAGGATCAGAGGGATCGTGTTTTGCTGCTATTCGTGGATGAGGTATGAGGGAGCGTTCTGGTGCAAGCATCTGTGGGCGATGGTCAATGGTTTAAATTCAATTTGTGCTTATATGGGAAGCCAGTGCACTTCCTTCCTTGTAGCTGAGATGTGGTCAGAATTTTATAACCAGGGCAGCTCTCAGTGCCTTATTTTGTAGTAGTTGTAGTTCCGAATGGATTGTCCTCCAACGTCACCGGATGTTATAAATAGGACGCAAGGTGCCCATGGCCTCAGTTCCGTTTTTTCCGCAAACCTGTTTGCTTCGAACACTTGGCGCGCCTCGTGTATTCCTTGTGAATGTCTTCTTCGTCCCCTCCAATTGCAGCTTACGTTTCCGCAAGGCTATGTGCAGTCAAGCAGGCATTGGATATGTGCAGATCACACGTTATGGAGGAAAAAGCATAAACTGAGGCTACGAGCGCCTTATTTATAACATCCAATGACGTTGATCTCGACAGAGGCCTTCGAGGGACATCGACCCGACACCATCGACGCAGGACCCCCTCTGCTGAAAAACTTTCCGAAGTACACAGCTGTGGACATTATATGTCAAAGATATGGAGTATGTTGGAGGAACATCCAATCGAAAGAACGTTACCAGTATGGTAAGTAAGTTCTTCTTTGCAAGGTTCTTGGATGAGGTGCCTGAGAATAATGCATTACAGTATTCCATTTTACGGCCTATTATGGCGTGTGCAAGAGTAAGGGAGATTGAAAGGGAAATGAATTTCCTGCTCAATGTAACAAGCTTGGCTGTGAAAGCCAGTGCGTTGATGTGACGGGACATGTTGAGTTCAGCGTCAAGGTAACACCAAGTGTTTTTACGTACTTGAATACCTAAATGGTGGAGCCATAAATGATAAGAGGAGTAGGACGGGTCCAGGGAGCTTAGTGGTTGAGAGGAGCCCACAATGAGAAGCTCTGTTTTTTCATCATTGAGGCAGGCCTTCCAGTTCTGAATGATATTGTATGTTTGGTTGATTGTTCTAACATACTGGGCATAGTTCTTTGATATGGGCAGAAGAACTTGCATGTCGTCTGTAAAGTTAGTGCGTCCATGAAATCAAATAATTGTCTGTGTTGTAAAAAGCGGGGGTATACAGGAGCCCTGGAGGACACCACATGGAACGTGTATGGGGTTAGCAGTGTCGTCCCCAATGAAGACCTTGGAAGTACGCTCACTCAAAAAATGATTTCACCCAGTGAGTTGCCTGGTGTGGAATTCTGTCAGGAGGTGTTGGCAGAGGACATCATGGTCGACTAGGTTGAGCTCTGCTGAGAGATCTAAGATGAAAAGGATGCACATGTTGCCTGAGTCATTGAGACAACAAGCTGGATTTTCAGGTCCAAGTGTGCTGTTTCAGTGTTATGTTTGGGTCTGAATCCTGACTGCCTTGAGCCTACAAGCTGTTGGTGTTCAAGGTGGATTTTAATCTGTGAGTAGGCAACGTGGTCTAGGATTTTGAGGAAGAAGGGGTACAGTGGTGATGGGTCGATAGTGCGGAGGGTGGGATCAAGGAGGGATCTGTTAATGAGGGGTGAAACCCAGGCGGTTTTGTGGCAGTTTAGGGCGTTATTGGAGGTGAAGGAGGCATTCACCAAGTCCGCTATGGCCAGGGCTAGGGGACTGCACATGGTTTGTTGAGATGGGCAGGACAATCGTCACCTTTGTAGTTTGAATTTTTGAGGTGTTGCATGGCGGAGGCAATATCTTAGAGACACGGGTGACGTGGAACTGGGAGGGGTGGAAATTTAAAAACTGCGATTTATAAAACTGAAGTGGAGCGAAAATGCTAACGAAGTTGTGCCTATGAACTTCTACTATTTCAATGACCTTTTGTAGAATGTTATGAGCCTTGTTTTTAGTATTTTTGTGTTTGTTTGCTCTGCCTTTATAGTGCGCAACTGAAATAAAGCTGAGCATCTTATTGCTACTGAGCACCCCTCGCCTCCTCCCTACCACTGCTGAATGTTCAAACCTATTCTTCCTTTGTCTGACAGGCAAAGCACTTCAGTGCCATAACCTATGACAGGAAGCACTATACAAATGCAAGACAATTTAGCCTAATGTTACTCATGCTACTTTGTCACATTGCATTTTGGCAATTCTGCATGTGTTTGATAGATTAACAGATTTTACACAACATTGCCTGTATTATTCATTTTTTGACTAATCGGCTATTTCTGAGAAAATGACACTTAAAGTGCCTTAATAGGTGTACATGTTTCTTGCAGTGGTCATGGCACAACAAAGTTGGATGTTCAACCTAAAGCCTTAGCAGTTGGTCCCAATGGTTATACAGTGGTGTTATGCATTGGGCAGGTAAGTTACAATATTCCATTTTGTTTTGTACATTCCTTTGGCACGTGAGTTTTTTAGTGCAGAGTCGGAACATGATAGTATACGTGACATAAAACAAAAGAAAAAAAATGAATGAGGATGTGAAGTAGGATTTGCTGTTATTCAGAAGATAGTTCCATTTCATGGTACTCTAGTGCTTTGCTTTCTCCCATGAGACTTTTCTATGCAGGGTTTATCACGTCCCAGTCTCTGGAAATTGCTTTTCTAATCTGGCAGGTAAGAAACCATATGGAGCTTATTTTTTTTCCCCCTTTCTTCAGGCAATGCCAGGTACTGGGGGACTCTGCATGGGTTTTGCATACTGGATGTTAGGATATCAGTGTGGAAGAGTTCAGGTTTTGAGATTGATGTGCATCACTCCCCATAGCCACACAAGGGGACCTTTTTGAGACCAGTATGAAAGGGCTGTCCTGGCAGGATGGTTTAAGAACTCTCCTTGGGGTCTCGCTTCACTGTCATTCGAATTATGCTAGTAAGATATTTGCCGCCTCCTATCACTATTCTGTCTGTATTCAATTGGTGATACTTGTGTTTGGTGCTGCTTTGGACATCTCATTCTTGCGCTGTTTTCCTGGGAGCAGTTCAGCATGCACTCTGGAGCGTTTCTTCCTGCTATGCTCCGATTTGTACCGTGAGGTTCTTGCCAATGCATTCTGTCGAGTCTGGTTTGGGGGACTGGATTTTATTATCGCTACTCTCCCTAGCTACACCCCTCCCCCACACTTTGTCTTCTTGGCAATTGTCGATCTGTTGACCATTCTGTGTTTCTTGCATGCCTCCCACTTTGACGGCCTTGTGCTGGCCCAGAGACTTTGGTGATTATAAACAATGGCGGAAATTTTAGGATATGTTTTGGGCATTACTTTGACCCCTTTTCTGGGAGTTTAAAGTAGTCTGCTTTTGGTTCCATCGAGGGTATGAAGAAAAAGTTCCCGGAATCGAAAGTGTTTGCTGATCTAGACGACTCATTTGATGACCAAGAGACCCACTTTAGTGGTTTTCCATATTGTTTCAAGCACAGATGTTTTGCAGTGCTGATGTGCTTTGGTGCAGTCCATGTTTCATGGTTGCCTCAACAGGTCCCTTTGGTAGTGCTAAGTCGCATAATGGCCTGCAATTATTTAGAGTGGGCGTACCCTATTCAACTACATTATTGAAAAGCACCACATTTTAATATGTGCAAAGTAAAAGAAATATTCAAGACTTTCCTTTTTTAAAATGGCCTTACCATAACCCCGCTCCAATTCACTCTGCTGTCAGTGATTCACAGATCTGTGTTCAGTCCCAGCCTTGGGCCCAAATTGTCACCAAGGTCACTTGCCACGTTTGTGCCCGGTAGTCCTAGGAGCCAACATCGGTTCACAAAACGTTCTTAAGTTTTGCTGCCAGTCCTGGCTATGCACAGTAGCAACATTCTTTTGAACCACTGCAGCTACACCGGAGAGGACTTTCAGCCCTCCAAAGCCATAAACATGTTCCGACTTATGTTCTCTCCCAGACCAACTGAAGGTAAAGCACATGGGGGTGGGGGAGAGGTGTGTGTGGAAACATATTTCCTAGGATGAATTTTATCATGTAGATGTAATGGCCCATGCCCAATCCAATGCTCACCACTTTTCTCCTCACAGCACAGGTGACTCTCCCCTTGCCCCCCATTGTAACATGTGGTCTAGCATTTGCTCTGTCTTTCCATGAAGTGGAGCTGGCTAAATGTTTGCCAACAACATTTTCCTCATTCTGCTTTCTTTCCCATAATGTTTTATGATGGCTGCATTCCTTAGCTCTTGATGCTCTTATCTGATTGCACACCCTCCCCCCTCACCCATGGCAGGAGAGGTCTGCGCCATTGCACATGCAGTTTAGATTTTGCCCTTTCGTTTCACGGCAGATAAATACCGAGGTAAGGCACTTTCTGTTAACTGTCCTCCATAATAGCTCTTTATTTTTAATGGGTGTATGCAGTGCGTGAATATATGCAGATCGGTGGAAATGGGCAGAACCTCGGCTTTGGCTCACTGAGACCTTTAAAGTATCAATTCTGCCCTAGAATTTTTGATACATATCTGAGGCTTGTGGATTTGCTTAGGCCAACATCTAGTGGTAGGGGCAGAGTATTGCACATGTTTCCGAAAGATCGAAAAGTGACATTGTCTGGGCGTGTTTGTAATATTACCCCTAGTGTGACGTCTACTGTACCCATGATTTCTCATGCGTCAAGGTCCCTCAGATTGTGTTTTCCGCAATCGTGGTTGGACATGTTACGCTGAGTCTTTAGTGTTGCTTCCTTTCTGAGTTTTGTTCTAACTTTAACTTCATTTGAAGGTCGCAGTTCGACTCACATTTAGCCGAACATCCTGAAGACCTTCCGACTGCCAAGTCCTCCTATTCAGCGACAGGCTTCAGCCTACACCAGACCTCGCCTTTCAGTTGGGAGAGCGGGAGGGACTGATTAACTTTGTTAGAGAATGCATACTTCCACTGCCTCTATACACTGCTCTTGTCTAGCAGCCTTTTCACCCAATGTAACGTTGGAGAGCACTCCTTTTAAATTCTGTCCATCTTGCAACTGAAAGTACCTGTTGAAAGACACCCATCGAGTGTGCAACCACTGCCTTCCCCGAGACCACCCAGAGGGGCGTTTTGCATGTTTAGGCCCAAAACTCAAAGAACGATGCACCAAGTGATGGCGCATGCCACGATGGCTGAGTCCGAAACCCATATCAGTGGCTATGAATCCACGTGTGGAAGGACAAGGTAGCAATGGCTCTGTTTCTGAAGCCGAAGACATTTCGAGGGAGCCTTCTGGCTCCCACATTTCAGTCCACAGCCCTTTAAAGGTAGTTACAGCGCGCTGCTATAGGGAAGACTACTGGCGACAGACACTCAGACACACACTTAAAAAGCACACATCCCTGAACTGTTCAGATGTGTTGGAAGAAGGCTTCACACCGGCACCTCGTTGACGAACAACCATAACCGCCATAAACCTGCTGCGCATCCAGACCTGCATCTAGCGTAAGGCGAGAACATTAAACAGGAGCCAGTGGACGTGCATCAGATTCCCTCGACAGATGTTTCACAAATACATGTCAAAATCGCACAACTCATTCTAGCAAGCAAAAACACCATATAAAAAGTCTCAGGAATACATCTCTCACACACCTACCGCCCCACAAAAGGTGGCAGAATATACTGGGGCACCTCCCCTGTATCTCAGTCTCTGCAAAAGAAAAGACCCAGGGGAAACCTTAAAGCTATTTTGTTCCTGCTACCTGAAACACCAAAGACAACTTGGTCTAGTGAACGTTTTGAGAACACTATGGACAATGTCTCCTCTTTTGTAACATTCAAGAAAAAGTACCCAATAATGCAAAAGATCTTGGGAATGGGACACCCTTTCGCTAAATTCCCCAAGGCGGCAGCCTTTTGCCACACATACATTACTAAGAAACCTCATCTTGACACTTGAGCCTCTCATTACTCATCAAGATCAGGGGGGTGGGGGGGGACATGCTCGACGATGGCAAATTCAGAGACTTTGAATCACTGCAGACAAGAGGGACTCACGAGTGGCCAATTCCTGTGGTACCATCTATTTAGATTGCAAAGAAATTGTGTGAATGGCCTGAGGAACCCACCCCAGACCCTTTACTACAAGAGATGCACGAACTAGCAGATGGCTGGAAACCGGTGACCCGACTGTACAGTCAATTGATGGACAGACCCAATCCCAAAAGTGCAGCACTGAAAGAAAGGTAGGAAGGAGATCTTGGTGTCAGACTGACGGACAAAGAATGGGAAAGAATACTACTCTACCCAAAAGAGGTGTCTAGAAACACCAGATTCAGGCAGATGCAACTAAATGTCCTGTACAGGACGTACATGACCCCACAGAGGGTGGCCAGCTTTAACAAAAAGGCATCGTTGAAGTGCCCCTGGTGTGGCAGCGATACAGCTGACTTGATCCACATGTTCTGCACTTGTAGCAAGACGATGAAACTATGGTCCAAAGTAAAGCAGACCTGCATATGTGCGGGTATCACCAGATACAAATGGGACCCGAAAGAATGCTTACTAGGAGCCCATCCCAGAATGAGCAAATACAAACACGTAGTCAAATTGATGGACATCTCCTGCATTCTTGCAAAGAGAACCATAGCGATGGCTTGGAAGTCACCTGGAGGCCCGAGACACGAACGCTGGATCAAGGAGCTGGAAAGATGGACAGAAGCAGAAACCAAAGCCTGGCAAGACGGGGCCAACACTGGACTGGAAGACAGAAACAACACCCTCGAATCATGGTAAGCCCTTCTACGAGATATACCCTTCACCGCGGACCATAAACCCCCCTGAAAAAACCGCCCAAATTAACACATCACATAGATGAGACTTATCCGAATTTATGGAGATACCTGATTTGGACCCCCCTCGACACCCGAACCAATATTCCTCTATATCCCGAGCCCTGATTAGACTCTAAAGACACCACAGCGCCACATGAAGACTGTTTCAGTTAATTGTTTGTTATGTTATTATTTGTTAAATGTTATTATCTATAAAAATTAGACATATTGCCAACTCCTAATTTGTCACATATTAAACACCGTCTATATGACTAAATGCCAATAAAATAAGTTTCCAAAATAAATCAAGATCAGGGGGAGGAAGATCAAGACTTGTGGTATGATCCAGATAACTATGATCGGGACAACCCTGACATTACCATTATAAACCCTCCTGATGTTACATCTGAGGGTGGTCACATTTTCCCCATTAATCAGTTTTTATTCAACGTCTTGTTAAAAAGGACTGCTAATCGTTTTAATATTCAAACTCTGGCAAATGGTGGAAGACACTGATTTCATGGATGATATTTTAACTGAGTAAAGCATTGTCCCATCTCTAACTACACCTTCACTTACTTATGCCATCAACCCCAGAATAGAATTTATTTTTCATTTTTTAATCCATCACCTTCAGACCCTCTTTACATTAAAGGTCATGTAAAGGCTGATTCACTAGTTGTCACCACCACTAGGAATAGGGTGGGTGTGCCACTTAGCTAGTGGTGAAGCACCACCTAAAAAGAGTGTGAAAGATTATATACCATGGGCAAGAGAGTGGCCACCTATGGGGCATATATAACTCGCACAGCAAGCAATACTACTTTACTTGGGAGCTATAATACTACTCAGTGGGATAAAATACACAAACAACTGGATTCCATCCCCGAAAACAGTTGGCTCCCACCTACTCAGAATTTCGACTGAAGGAAAACCAGTAGCTCAGAATATTTTTAAAAAAACTGTAGACTCAGCAGACACTTCTGGTAGAGTGATAGCTTGAGGGCACCTTGCTCAAGCGTCATTCATGGCTATGGGATTCAGGCAACTTTAATAAACATGCCTATTGTAGATTCTGTCCTCCTTGGCAAGGCAGTAGATAACCAGTTATAAACCTCCAAGAAGGATCATGAGACCCTTAAAACCCCAGGGCAAATTCCTAATAAACCCATTATCCTTTGAAGCACCTTCAATACTTGGTGTTCGTTTCGGCGCCAGGGTTTCTCAAGGGCCTCAGTCTGGCTTTGGAGCATCCTCATCGTCTTGGTACAATTTCCCAAAACCAATCCTCCTCTTTTCAAAGCAGTCTGGTTTAGGAGAGGTAAAGGTCTGGGCAGAGTTGCCGCCTCTAGAGGCTCTAATGCCCCCTCCAGCAAATAATGCTCCAGTCCATGTACCCTCGTATGCTTCCCCAGTAAGGGGTCTCATAACATCTTTCACTCAGTTAGGACAGTTCTTCTGAAGTCCTAGTAAGGGCTTAGTAAAACCATTCAACTGAGGCAGTACTAGACTCCACTCTTAGTATAAGGCTGTACCACCTCAGTTCAGGGTAGCGTAGAATGAGCAGCAAGGCTTATTTTAGGAGGGAAGAGCGGGCTGTAGAATCAGTACAAATGAAATTGTAATACAAATGTCCCAAAGAAGCACTGAAACACTATGTATTGTAAAAATAAATGGTTTATTTAAATACATGGTGGCCCAGATAAATCTTGGGTGGGAAATAAGTACTATCACATTATGTATAACCACAATTATAAAAACACAACACTATGATTGTAGGTACACAGACCAAAGCATATAAGCTTGTTTTTGAACACCTTAGTTCTAGGGAAGTCCATCCTTTTCATACACACTCAGTAAAGGTCACACCTATTCTTGGGGAGTAAAAACCAATGGCAACTTTCAGATTACATTCAGTAATTCAAGGGTAGTGGACACTAACAGTTATACCGTGACGCTCAGCAACAGATCGCATAGTCATCTCAACTGGACAATATACTTTTCAGATCTAGTGAAACACGGAAGTTATTTTAGGGGAGTTGGACCTTGGGGTGTAACATTCAATTACAGTTGCTTTTCTGTTCAGACTAAAGGAAGTAATAACTCGCTTACTTTAGGATAAGTTATACTCGAGGTAAGTAAAACCTATGAACTTTTTTACAGGAGCTACAAGCAACTTAAAGGCAGGTGTAACCCTAAGACACTTTTTGTGTCCGTCTAAAAAAGACCAGGGAAAGCAAAACCCAATGTTACATTTAATCTAGGTAGGTAAAACCTAATGCAGACTTACTCTGGACAGGCTAACAGCAAGTCAGGGGAAGCAAGACCCAGTTGTGGAACACTCATACAATTATCCTAACAGGAATAATAAAGTGAAACCAGCAGCATTACTTTTGGGAAGAGGCACAACCAAATCACAGGTGAGTAATATACCCTTACATCTACTTTCGAAGGGATTGTGTCCTCCGACGTATTCTGCATCTATGACATGTAACGACCACAGCTGTGTGCACTTCGGAAACTTTTCAGCAGAGGGTGTCTTGCGTCGATGGCGTTGAGCCGATGTCCCTTGAGGGCCTCGGTCGAGGGTCGACGTCACCGGATGTTATATATAGGACCACGGCGCGCGTTGCCTCAGTTCTGTTTTTCCGACGGCAAACGTGTATCGCTTTGTGAAACTCGGCGTGCCTCGTGGATTCTTTGATCTCTTATTATGTCTATTTCTTCGACCCCTCTGACTCCAAGGTCCGGGTTCAAGACTTGCCGGGACTGTAAGTCCAAGATGCCGTTGATCGACCCACACCGTATTTGCTTATGGTGCCTGGGGGAGTCGCAAGACACTGACGACTGCTCCAAATGCCAGTCTCTAACAGCCAAGGCCTTGCATGAAAGGAAGGGGAAACTCAGTGCAGGTAAGCCGAAGTCCTGTAAGTCCGGATTGAAGTCTAGGGTTTCCAACAATGATTTGAGGGGCGACTCTCCATGTTGGGAGGAAGCTCGAGGTTCTCGGTCCTGGAGTGGCTCCCACCATTCCTCGTTCTCGCGGCACTCTCAGCACCGCCGGCACTGGTTGCCTTCCCTGTCCTCTTAGGAGGATGGCGCAGTGCGTAAGGTACCCTTTCCCACGAAGTCCTCGACTCCGGAGGAGTGGGTGGCTTTTTAAGAACAAATGTTGGCGATTTTCCAGTCGCACGGCACGGTTCCTGTCGCGCCTTCTCGCAAAGCCGACCGTGAACGCTCTTGATCCGTGGCTTGCACGCCTTCGGGCTCGCACCGCGACTCGCATCGGGAGCCCTCGAGGTCCCATGCGAACAAGAGCAGTCTCAAGAGACGTGTGTCCAGGTCTCAGTCCTCATCCCCCACGTGACCATTGCAGCCTGTGGAGGTACCAGCGTCGACTCGTTCGGTGCCGGCTCAGTCGGACTCGGACGATGCTTTTCAGTCTTATCAGCCCACGCCTGTGGCAGCGTCGACGCCGAAGGTTTCGGTGTCGACATCCGCTGCGCGGTTTCCGGCGTAGAAGCCCTTGGCGGTCTCAACATCTATGTTCTCGATGCCCTCGACATCGATGTTTTCGATGCCTTCGGCGTCGAGGCCTTCAGCGCCCTATGCGCCTTCAGCGTTTTTTGGGCGGAATATGTCTGAGGAGTTTCATGGGGCTTTCTCTACATCTGGGAGACCGGTATTGGGCCCCAGGCCCTCTTCTGTCACTTTGGCTGGGTTTCCACAAAATAAACCTTTGCCTGACATTTTAGAAGAGGAGGAAAGGTCGGAGGTTGAAGACCCTGCTTCTCAGGATGAGGCTCTGGGATTGTTGGGTGACAGTCACTTGGAGGAGTTGCAGCAGACCCTCCATGATGCCAGTGGCCTGGATACTTCTACGGAAGTTGAGTTTGGTAGGCCTGAGCAAGGGGCTCACGCAGACTCTTCCTACAGGCGGCTCATGTCCAGGGTCTCCGAATACCTGGGGTGGTCCAGTCCTCTTGAGGATTTTACTCAGGATGACCTTACTGACATCTTGGACCAAGGTCCCCCTCTGACCCGGTATTGCCCTTCCATCTTAGGATGCAAAAAAGGGTGTCATTGGTTGGCAGGCCCCGGATTTGCTTCTGTCGGTCAATAAGAATTTGTCAAAGTACCACCCATCTGTTAGTGACTCCAGCTATTTGTCTACTCACCCCACTCCGGAGAGTTTGGTGGTTCAGGTGGCTACGGCCACCTCGAGGCAGCAGGCGTACCCTACCATCCCTCTGGATAGGGACGACAAGCGATTCGACGGATGGGCTCGGAAGGTCTTTTCTTCAGGGAGCATGGCACTGAAAGCTGTCAACTCCACATGTGCCTTGGCAAGATTTATACACATTCTGTGGAACTGTGCTTCCTTAGCGGCTGAGCATATTCCCAAGGGGGAGGAAAGGGATGGCTTCCTGGCCCTCGTGCGTGACCACAAGGATGCTATGTGTGAATCCCTTCAGACGGGTTTGGACACAGCAGGCTGTGTCAGCCGGTCCATGGCTGCCAACACCATCCTGCGCAGGTTTGCGTGGTTGCGGAAGTCTGGGTTTGCTCCTGATGTGCAAGCCCGTCTTCTGAACGTGCCCTTTGATGATGTTCATTTATTTGGCAGCAAGGCTAACGAGAGCCTTGAGAGGTTGCAGACCTCCAAAGCTGCAGCAAAGTCTTGAAGCGCAGCTGTGTGTCAACCTCCGCCTTTTCCTCCTAGGGGGCAGCAGTGGAGGGGAGGTTCTTTTAGTCACTACTCCTCCTTTAGTAGAACGAGAGGGGCTGCCAGTCAAAGGGGCCAGCGAAAAAGTACCCATGGTGGTCGGGGAAATTGTGGTCCCAAAGCCGCTCAGGCAGCTACCTCTTTGGAAGCGGCTGCGGCAGTGCCTGAAGGCAAACAGTTATGAGGCCGTGTCCCATGGTTCGCCGGTTAGGGGCAGACTGTCTCAGCATCTCGAAGAATGGCGAGCCCTTACTTCTGGATACCATAGCCCACGGCTACTGCCTTCTCTTCCTTCAGCGGCCTCACGACAATCCACCGGGGAAACTCTTTGAAGCTTCTGGATCCGCTCCTTGCGCAGGAAATCTTAACCCTGCTGGAGAAAGGTGCTATAGAACTGCTGCCTGTAGCGTAGAGGAACAAGGGATGGTATTCCCCTTATTTTTTGATCCCGAAGAAAGACAGGTGGATTGAGACCCATCATGGACTTGCGTTGGTTGAACGAACTTCTCAGAAGGACAAGATCAAGTTGGTCACTCTTTCTTAAGTCCTCCAGGCCCTTCAACTTCAGGATTGGTTGGTGTCTCTGGACCTACAGGATGCTTACTTTCGTGTGCCGATTCATCCCAAGCACAGAGTACCTGAAGTTTGCGGCTGGCGACTCGCACTTTCAGTTTCGGGTCCTGCCATTCAGATTGACCTCCGCCTGAGGGTCTTCAAGCTAATGGTGGTGATGGTAGCGTACCTCAGGCGAGGGGTGGGTTCACGTCTACCCCTACCTGGACGACTGGCCGATCCGGGTGCGCTCTCCCGAGTAAGCGTTGGATCACCTCCGTCTCACCGCCACAGGCTGGGCTTCTCCCTGAATTTCAAGAAGTCGCATCTGACACTTTCCCAACAGCACCAGTACATCGGGGCTGTGTTATACACGTCCTTGAGGAAGTGCTCGCCTCCCAAGGCGAGGGCTCATCACATTGTGCAGATGGTGAACAAGTTTCAACAGGCCCAGAATCTCCCAGCTTTCTAATTCTTAAGGTTGCTGGGCCTCATGGCATCCTGCATTTTTCTGGTGTGAAAAGGCCAGGCTGCCGATGAGATCCCTGCAGTGGGTCCTCAAGATGCAGTGGTTGCATTTCTCGGGCAAGATATCGGATCCCGTTAAGATTCCACTCTGTCTCCCAGGATCTTCTGTGTTGGGCCAACGAAGGGAACCTGATGAGGGGGTAACCGTTTTGGCAACCGAGGCCAGAGGAGACTGTAGTGACCGATGCTCCCCTCACAGGATGGGGCGCTCATGCCAACGACATGACCGCCAGCAGTTGTTGGTCTCAGTCGGAGTTCAAACTCCACATCAATCTGTTAGAGCTGATGGCCCTGGATGCTGCTCTGAATCACCCCTTCTTTTCCCATACGGGTGCTGCTTTCAGCCCTTTCCTGGGTCAGCGCTGGGATATCACTTGACAGTAAGCATTATGCATTATGGCCTCCTCTTTCTGCTCCGGGTGCTGCTTCCACCCCTGCGCTGGGTTCTTGGGCTTCTCCTTCTCTATGCCTTGGTTGCAGTTTCCACCCCTGCGCTGGGCTTTTCCGCGCCTTCTTTCTGCCCCGGGAGCTCGCTTCCACCCCTGTGCTGGGCTTTTACTTCCCTTATTGTTGCCCTGGGTGATGGGACTTGCTACTTACTCCTTGGGGAGGGGGGGGCAGTAGTTCCTCTTCTCTTGCTGCTCCCCCCTCAGCAGTTTTCTTCTTCTTAGCTGCAGGTTCTTAGTTTCCTTATCGCCAATGGAATGACGTACCTTCTGTACTCTTCTGTAGCTTCTTCATGTATACTTTATTGTAAGATTCATCAAGCTGTTAAGTAGGGAACACACTGGGACCCATCACCCAGGCTGGCTTAGCTTCAGCTGACACTGGGCGTAACCCCAACATACACTCACACACTAACATTCCACATTGGCTGTGTTCCCTACTTAACAGCTTGATGTATCTTACAATAAAGTATATGTGAAGAAGCTACAGAAGTGTACAGAATTTACATAATTTCAGGTTTATTATGTGATTTTTATCACTTGTCACCCCATGACTGACTGGGTCAGCTACCTTTTGAAATACTGTATTACAACAAATGGAGAACAGTCGAACTGCACCACACCAATAAATTCCAAAGAGTACAAGAGTACAGTTTTTTAATTCATGCAATGAACAGCCTGACACGTGTTTCGAGCATAGCTCCTCTTCAGAGGCTGTTACAATTATTTAGGCACATCATTGTGTGTGGTTGAACATTTAGTTTGCAAAACCATTCAAAATTGAAAGGGCCAAAGTTGAGAGGACATTCGAAGTTACAACATAAGTTCGGCAAGTCACCAATTATCACATATGAATGCCAACATTAAGTAAATTATGTAAAAATGCATTAAACATGAATATACATATATCAAACATATTAATGCAGAAAAGTTATTCATTTTACCGAATCACAAGGAGGCATCAAGGCAGTCCGAATTAACAGAAAAAGAAAGAAATATAACAATAGCCAACAGTTAGCCAAATTGAGTAGATAGGCAGTCATGGGTGAAAGCTGAGGCAATGGCAATTAGTCAATATTTTAATTGCAGTTATCAAAATAAAGCATAATTACCACAGGGTCTTGTCCAACTGAATCACTATAATTAGACAGAAAATGATCGGAGAAACAATTAACCCATAACGGGAGAGTGAACCATACAATCACAATCTAGGACACATAGATGTGCACTTACCAAGTATGTGCAATATACAATGCTGTATTCTCAATTCTGGAATCAAAGCGTGACTAAAATAGAAAAAATGCATATGCAACAATTGCACTCTCACCAAAATCAGGAACTTATTGCAACCAATAGAGGACCAAAGTTAAGTATTACCTTAATTAGCTTGCCATCGCAATTGTCAATTATAATAACTGCAGTGGTCCACAAATGCCAGCGTGATTAAGGGAATTGAATGTAAACAATTCAAACGTGAAGCCATCATGTAAGAGAATATCCAGTCCGTCATACACCAATTGTGGAGACAAAAAGAAATAAAGGGCAATCCCGCGTTAACTGGGGATAACAATTACTCACAATTGTGATCACTAAAGTAGTTAGGGATCATGTGTATAGTGCGGGCGTCCTGCTTACCTGCCTTCCGGCCGAAAATGAATAAGTGGGAGAACGCGCTGCTGCGTCTCAATGTAACTAAATACAGCGACTGGGGCGTTACAGCAACGCACACGGCGGTCTTCCAGAGCCGCCATCTTGAGTGAGTCGGGGTGTGGGCAACTAGGTCACAATAAGAAAATGCTGCCATTAAATAAATACTGCCGCTCGTTTCAGTGCGAAGTACGGTGTCATAAATTAGAGAACCTTTACAGCTAAATAATGCTGACATAACGTGGAATATGCAAATTAAAATACCTGCATGGAATAAAATGGGCCGAAAAAGATGTGACCACATAAGGTGTAAGGATGACTTGGGAATGATATAAGCCAATAAAAAGAGAGCATAGTCATTGCCACAGAACACATCACGATTGCCTAACCACTTGACATTACTTCAAATGAAAAGTATAACTAGAAACTGCATCAATGGCAAAAGAAACTAGGAATTCTGCAATACATAGTTCAAAGAAACATAAATTAGTGTAGAAATTAGTCAATTGAACAGTGCATCATGATAATATCAGAAAAAACCTCCATCTGTGGTTCAATCCATATTGAAGCCTCTTGCATAATGCAACATATTTTACAAAGAGGAGAAGAGAAAGTTTAAGAAAGAAAGAACATCATCAACTGTATCGGACAGTGTAATTCACAAAATGATTGTATTCTAAGAGTATACCTAACCTGGTATTATTCCCCAAGAATAGTATATTACTATCCTGAATGTATAACCTTAAGTTTTAACTTGCTTTGACTTGCTTCTTGCTCCTCTAAATTGATATTGAGATTTTATTTCTATTGTGCCCGTACACAAGTGTTTCAGAGCGCGACAAGGCAAGGGAGGGGAATAGGGGAGAACAAAACCACGATCTTACTAGGCCCAGTGACATTGAGCATGCGCAAGTGCATTGGAGAGGGGGAAGGGAAAAGTGCATAGAGGGGGGAAGAAGTGGAAAGTGTGGAGCAAAGGACAAATAGATAAATAATTAAGGCAACAAACAGTGGTAGTGCAGCCAGCAATTGGCAAGTGCTGGGTTTAAGGCAGCAGACAGGGTAGGTCTGATAAGTGCAGGAAGAAAGGTGGGGAGGGGACTGTATGGGTACAGATACAGACTCCAGTGCAAGCGGTGGCCCGGAGGCTGTGCGGGAGGGTGGCAGGGTGAGCAGGTACCTGGGGCCGGAGGACAGAGGGTGGCCAGGTGCACGCTGCCAAGAGAGAACATGTCAGCAGGGGAAGAGGGGAAGTGAAGGCAGAAGCAAAGAGAAAGGTTTTGAGTTGCTTCCGGAGATGGTTCTCCTCAAGATTTAGAATGGCAGGGAGGCCCCAGCCGAAGATAGAGGTCTACCCCCAGCTTGTTTCTGTGAAAAACGACTGATCCTGAGGGAGTTGGAGGTAGAGGAGTGAAGAGCTTGAGAGGGGATGTATTTGCGGAGGGATAGCTGAAGGTATTTTGGATGCAGGCCCCAGAAAGCCTTGTGGACATTGCAGAGGGTTTTGAATTTAATCCTTGCATCCACTGGGAGCCAATGGAGAGATTTCAGAGCTGGAGAGATACGATCCCAGGGCTTGAGGCCAAGGACAAGTCTTGCAGTCCTGTTCTGGATTAGTTGCATAGGGTGGAGAGTAGAGGCAGGTAGATTTAGAAAGAGGTTGTTAAAATAGTCCAACCTAGAGAGAACCAGAGCTTGGGAGACCATGAGATTCTGGGGGAAGGAGAGGAAAGGCAGAGTACCTCTGAGGAGGTGCAGTAGGAATTTGACTAAAGAGACATCAGATGTGGGCGGAGAAGGAAAGTGTGAGTCAAAGATGACCCAGAGGTTCTTAGCCTCGCCGGTGGGGATAGGATGGAGGCCGGCCAGAGAGTGAGGGGAAAGGATGGTGAAGGTGTGCCGATGAGGATCTCCGTCCTGCTGGCATTCAGACAAAGATCATTGGCAGCACACCAATCTTGAATGGCTGTTAGGCAAACAGAGATGGTATAGGAGGTAGACGAGGGCAGCCTGAAAATTATTTGAGGAGTCAGCGTAGCACTGGAAATTTTTGCAGAAAATGACAATGCAGTGGGCGAGAGTTGCCAGGTGGTGTTTGAAAATCCAGGGCGAGAGGTTAGACCCCTGGGGAACACCACAGGTAGAGAGGAAGATAGATAGGAAGGACCCAAGTTGGACCTGGGAGGGTTGATCAGGCTACAATGAATCAATAAGGCTATACCTTGGTTTGCACACTGTAGGTATGGATTTGGTTTGTACGTTTGTGTTTATATGATGTTATGGTACTTTCTTACCCAAGAATTATCTTGGTCTACTTGTTTTTAAATCCTTTATTATTTGCAACACATTATGTTTGTGTTTCATTGACCATATGTATACTACAATTCTCTACCTCCTAAGGTAAGCCTGGCTGCTCTACTCATGCTACCAACATTCTCAGGTGGTATAGCCTTCTACTAAGAGTAGAACGTATGTACTGTCTCAGATGTATGATTTATGAAGCCCTTAGTTGGACTTTAGAAAAACTGTCCTAACACTGTGTCCATACAACATGTCACAGAACCAAGGGCCAAGACTCCCGCCATGCCCTCAGATGCTCAACTTGTCAGATTGGCTCCTGAGGCCATAGTCATCTACATCAACGTTGTACAGACATTTTAAAAGAAGCGTGCAAGCCTAATACAAGACACTGCTATGTTAACTAATGGAAAAGTTTTGTTTACACCATTTACCATGGGCCTCATTACGGGTCTGGCGGTAAGCCTGCCGGTGATACCAGCAGCTTGCCACCGGTCCTGTTAAAAATGACCAGCATCTGACTTTCCGGTGCCACCGGGCTTATCAGAGTCCGGCGGCTGGGAAGTTAGGTGCCAGTCATTTTGTAATTCCTCATTCCCATTGAGTCCAGTAGTTCATAACGGTGCTGGTGCCTCCATGAAACTCTGCGGGTGCCGTACTGCCCGCCAGGTCTGACCCTGGCGGGCAGGGCCTGCACCTGCCCGCAGAGCCGTACTGTGCCGGCCCGGATACTGTTTCTGGACCGGCGCACTCATAATGAAGCCCTATATCTTTTAGACTGAGTCTTACTCTTCAATTCCTTACGATTGTACCTAGCTTCTCTCACCCTATACCACATCATAAAGTAAAGTTTCATACTGGTCAGTGCCTGTGGTGAAAGCATTCATGGAGGGTTCAAAGTTATTCGCACCTGGCTGGGACTCGAATATTGTGCTTACAAAGCTCATGGGGTTTGTGGAAGGGGCCTTCGAGCCAATGCATAAAGCCAGTCTTGGCCTTTTCCCCTTGTCAGGAACATGTCCCTGGAGCATCAACTCATTCTCCAAGCAGACATTCTTTCATTGCTGGAAAGGGGTGCCATAGCACTTGTCCCTCCAGCACAGGTAAACAAGGGTA
This sequence comes from Ambystoma mexicanum, assembly GCF_040938575.1. Classification (NCBI taxonomy): domain Eukaryota; kingdom Metazoa; phylum Chordata; class Amphibia; order Caudata; family Ambystomatidae; genus Ambystoma; species Ambystoma mexicanum. The sequence goes on from NC_090937.1 coordinate 1,337,949,315, forward strand.
TCCATTTTGTGTACTTCCTCATGCCAAAGAAAGACGAGACACAAAGCGCCCAGTGTTGGATCTAAGACCTGCAAATACGTATGTCAAAGGTTCAGGTTGACAACTCTACATGAAGTCATTCCTCTACTGAAGAGGGGCGACTACATGGCAACACTGCATATGAAAGCTGCATACTTTCATATTTCAATGTTGCCAGCACACCAAAAATAGGTCCTCAAGTGTCACGCTCCTCCATGGCGCATGTCGACTTCTACAGGGTTCCGCAGGTGACCATCCTGCAACAGGCTCTTTCCAACTTCAGACCCCCTCGCCCTCTGCCTACGTTGCCTTGACCCAGACCACCGTTGGCAATCTTGTTCAGCGTGTGACTCGCTGTCCTCGAAAGTGCTGAAGAACAGACTAGCCAGGTAGAGGGAGCTTTTCGAGAAGTTGCCTCCAGAGGATCTCAAGACCTTCGTGAAGCATCGAACCAGGCCCAGTGTAGAGCCGATATTCTCCATCGCACCCCGCAAAGGAGACTCCTCCCCAGGGACTTTGCTGCGTGGGAGGGACCGGTCAGGTCCTTCTACCAATGCTCGCACCGAGGCTGCTGCAGCTACTAGCCTCCGTGACGAGGGATCCTCGGATCCTCCCGGGACAGTGTTGAGGCACCGCAAGGCTCTTTTACCAGGCCTTCACCCGGTGGGCTCTGTCCTATTACTGGCACCATGGCCGATGGGCTACACCCTATTACCGGCAATACGTCAGAGGAGGCGCCTAAACGCAGCTCTACCGACCCCCGGGTCGAGGGTGTCCCACCTACCGGGCCTAGGCCCGAGGAGCAGGGTTGGCCTTGTGATCCACAGAGTCCTGGAGGAGGCAGGTCCCAGCGGGCCGAGCAACATGTCGCAGGCACGTGGCAGGCAGCCCGACAAAATGGCCGCCGCGCCAGAATGAGGCACCGGTCCGACACATTCAGCGAAGAACGAGTGTCACAGTGGGACTGGCTTCTTCCAGGTAAATGGCCTCCAGCCTACCCCTGTTAAGCACAGGGCAGCTTTCCTTTGCGTCCGTATGGACAGGGTATTCAGCAGCCTCAGAAGCCCCCTGCTACCCTGTCAGCCCCCCCCGCCACAGCTTCAGTCAGTGAGGTTTTCGGCAAGAGGTTCCTCAGCCTCATGAAGTCACTGCGGATGGGCGTTATCCTCGGAGATGCCATCAGGGAAGTCATTTTCGCCATGCTACCCGCACCACAGACGCCTACATCGGGCCCCCAGGCCCTAGTGCAGCCGGCTCCACAGCCAACTCTGCAGCCTCCGCCTCAGCCTCCGGCTGCGGTCCCTGTAACCCAGCCCCCGGCGTCATCTACTCCTCCTTCGCAGGATCCTCCACATCTACAGGATACGGATGAGGAGGATCCGGACACTCCATCCTCAGCCAGGGCCTTCCACGAACATCTTACTGGGCTGGCAGAGTACCTGGGCCTATCCCAACCTGAGGTAGAGCAGCCAGCAGAGGGGGTGCTGGCTGAAGTCCTTGCACAACGCCCCTCTGCCAAATCGGGGATTCTTATGCAGACCGATGTAGTCTCCCTGGCCAAGAAGGGCTGGCTCAAACCCCACTCGGCCCAGCCGGTCAATCGACGCCTGGACGCCAAGTACATGCAGGTGGGGGGGGGGAATACACTCTTGCTCTCGGCCCATCCTCAGCCACACTCCTCGGTGATCGCTGTGGCATTACTATACTCCAAGCCCCAGTCGTCCTCAGCCTCTTCCTCTGCGGCACTGCCAGGCAAGGAGGAGAAGATCTTGGAGGCGTATGGCAAACTCATTTCCAACGCTTCTTTACATCTACATCAGGCCAGCGCTGATGCCATGCTGGCAGCTGCCAACCAAACATGGCAGGAAATTGCAGACTTCCTCCGGGAACTCTCCACCCAGAGACAATCACGCTTTAAGGCGGGGCTAGCTGAGGCCAAGCTGGTCGTGCATGACCTCATGGAATCCACAGTGGCCCATATTGACACCTCAGGCCGTGCCATCTGTATTGCCACAGACATGAGAAGGACAGCCTGGCTCTGGGCAACGAAATTCAACCTGAATGTCCATGAACGCATACTAGATCTACCATTCGGGGGCCGGGGGGGGACCTCTTCCACTCCTCTACGGATGAAGAGCTGGACAAGAAGAAAAACAGCTCACAAACAGCCAAGTCGTCGTCGTCCATCCTTATCGAGACCACGCCAAATCGTACACTCGATCGCAGCAGTGCTCAGAAAGAAGTTGTACATACAGAGGGTTCTGTGGCTTCCAGCAACGCAGATGCAGGCAGCCGGACCACTCGCCGTCTCAGAACCGGTGCAAGCAACAAAAAAGGGGGGCTGGTGGGGGAGTAAGGGCTTTTTCCAGTCCCCCTCCTCAACTACAGCCTCCAAGGGAAAGCAGGCATGACATGCCCCTCTGGGTCCACGTGTCTCCGGTGGGGGGCAGGCTTGCTGTCCATACACATTTCGAATGGATTGTGTCCTCCCACGTATTCCTCATCTTAGATATATCCTTACCTTCAGCTTTGCTGATTCGGAATTTTTTTTCTCGCTCCACTCGAGGCTGCGGCGTCGATGTCCCTCGGCGGCATCCGTCGAGTACCGACGTCATCTGCTGTATAAATGCCTCGAGCACGCCCGTTGGCCTCAGTTCCGTTTTTCAGTTAGCTTCGCTTCGGATCGTTGCAAACGGCACTTCAGTTTCGTGAGATAATGCCGTCTTCATCAAACCCTTCCACAGCGAAGACTGGATTCAAGAAATGCCAGAAATGTGGGAAGAAGATGTCGCTGACTGATCCCCCCCCCCCATAAAAATTGCCTCTGGTCCCTCGGTTCCGACCACCGTATTGATGACTGTGGTTGTTAGGCAGAAACCTGTGCAGTTCCCTTGGGGACCACTGCAAAAGATTTACGTGTTGGCAGTAAACCCACTTGGTAGCAGTCTGTACCACCCAGATTGACCTGGTAGCTGTGGCTGAGCAGTCAGGCTTCCCTCAAGAAGAGTTAGGCAGTATGTAAAGTATACAAAATAGGCACTCAGACACAATAGCACAACCAAACGCTGACCAGAGCTTTGGTATCAAGGTATATAATTATTTAAAAACACACTGTTTGAAACCCTCCAGCACTCTTATGTTAAAACACTCTAAACACAGTTACTATTATAATATATACATCCCTTATTCCTTATCAGACAAGTCTTAGTTAACACCACTTATTTCCATACAGAGGTGAGCGCTTAACTATAGATGGCACTCCAATAAGTTAACGAAAAAGGGGGGGAAAAAGGCAGAATGTAGGAAAATACACCACACTAATACTTAGGAACCCTTAAGCAAGGCAGGAAAGTCAAAAGCTACTGGTGAGCCAAAGTCCATAGGCCGGGCCCCCTCTTGGAGAGAGCAGGGCACACATGCACCCAAGATCACACAATGACAAAAGGCTTAAAAAGTCTTGCAGGGAGTTCAGAGAGGATTTAGTTAGGCTCAGAAAAGTTTTGCCAGGGTACCCCAGGCTAACCCAGGTTCGAAAGCCGGGGCTAGATCTACCCCGTACAGTCGGTTGCAAGGGAAGCCAGGCGGACCACGGTACCTTAGGTGGAAAGGATCCTCCAGCGGGGCCAGTTGCTCCTGGCAGCGGGTGCAAGTCGCGGCGTCGTCCAGAGGAAGAGAAGATCTCCACGTGGAGGAAAGATGAAGGTCGTTGCACTGCCAGGGAAGAAACCAGACGCAGAGGTTTCCGGTTTAAAGGTACTACCCTTTGATTCGCGGTAGTGGTAAAACGTGGTATCCCGGTTGCCAGGGTGCTTGGCACAGGCAAGGCGGCCACGAGTTGTCCAGGAAGCAGACTGGTTATCCCCACCAGTCGAAGGAAGAAGACTCCGGGCTGAAGATCTCCTCTGTTGTTGGGAAAAGTGGTGAGACGGTTCAGCAGGGCTCCACCGGTGGTGTCGTAGCAGGTCGCCTCAGCTTCTCCCTCGTCGGATTCTTAGGTCCTGTGGCGACTTCTGAAGTTCCAGTCCCCAAAGCCCTGCTTTTATGCAGAAAACCGCCATTCACTCAGCCTAGCTATCAGTCAAACATGCAAAGTGGTGAGCCGGGCGGCTCACCACTTGGGCCAATCAGGACGGAGTGCGACTTGAGTTGCCTAGGCAACTCAGTCCAGGTTGCCTAAACCCCCTCCTACACTCTCTGTGGTACCCAGACAGAGTGGCACCACTTTTGGAGGCTTCTGTGGAGAAGCCCGCCAAAAAGTGGAACAAAGGGCTCGACTTGGGTTGGAGTCACAGAAGAGAACACAAACGCCATTTTAGAACCGAGTCTTGGCAAAAAATACCAACCGGAGAATTAATATTAAATAAATAAACCAGCGGTATGTTCGAGGCTATGAGAATTAAATAATTAAAGTTGGTAGCCTCTAACAATGGGAAATCCCATAGGGATGTATTCGCGGTCGAATATAAAAAGTAGTATCCACTGCTACCAGCCAAAACTCGATCAGGGGGGACGGAGACGTGCCTCCTCGACTAACAGACCCCGGGGCAGTCGAATTGCCCCGGCCAGTACGTCCACAATATGATGGTTTGTACTGGTTCTGTTCAGAATTTGAGACTAGTAAAGTCAATGGTGACTTTACATGCCCTGGGAGACAGTAGTCACTCCCAGGGTATGGAGTCTATACTGGGGGGTCACTATGACACCCCTGTGTTACTGCACTGAGGGTGCTGTGTAACACACATCACAAAAACACATGAAGCCCTATGGAGTAAAAGACCCCATAGCCCATTAAACACATCTAGAGTAAAAGAAACACACTCAAATCATGCCCAAGAGTGAGGGTAAAAGTGTCTCACTCTTGGCAGGAGACATAAATAAACCCCAAAAAATCCAGCAAAGCTGCTGGGGGACTCACTAGGTTAGGAAATTCAGCCTAAACAGAGAATTCTCCCTAACAGTGGTTCTTGTCAGTCGATGACCCATAAGGCCTTAAAAGAACAGAGGTAAACTGGCGATTGGGGGGGGGGGAGTTCATCGAAGAAGGGGAGAAAAGACTCGGCTGAGTCTTCGGTAAAACACCATAAAAAAATACAGGTTGAGGAGCAGATCCGGGAAGTCCTCTGCTTCGTCCTCCAAAAAGACGACACTGGTCTCCCTCTTATTCTCCCTCAATGTCATCTGAGGAAGTTATAACTTGTCCGTCAAGACATGACTCCCCGAGAAAATGGGAAGCATTTAGGACTTCTATGTTAAAAACATTTGAGAACGCGGCCCAGATCCCCTCAAAGTCTGATGAAGACCATGCCCCTGCTCACAAGAAAGGTGACGGGAAGATCTAAAAGAAGAAAATATGACAGAAAATTGGGACTCTTCCCAGACACCTCATGGAAAATGCCTACCGGTGCATAAACCGGAGGTAGAAGGAAAGAAAATGGCATCAGACTCTCATGCGTCATCGACGTCTATATCGAAGACGCCCTCGAAGCCATCAAAGACGTTGAGTATACAATCGACAGCATCGAAGGCTCCTTCGACATTGTCGATGGTCTCGACGATTCCTTTGAGGGCATCGAAAGCTACCTCGACAATATCGAAAGTTGTTGCTACAACATCGACGCCATCAACTTTTTTTGTGAACGCCCATGCCTATACCAATGTTAAAACCTATACCATCTGAAAAGGTTTTTCATCCTGAGAGTAGACATGATTTCATAAGGACCATGTCATCTATATATAAAGGAGAGTCATTGGCTGATGAAGAGGTTTCTCCTGCTGGTGTTATATCTGGCACAAGACCAGTCCCTGAGGAGTTAGTTAACCCGCAATCTAAAATACAAGACCTACATGAATGCTTGCAATCAGCAAGTGGTCTGGATACCTCTCCAGAATACAAATTTGAAAAACCTGACCCAGCAGAACATGCTGATGCGGGCTATAGAAAATTAATGAGTAGAGTTACTGAATTCATGGGATCGGGTAGAAATTCACCTGTCTATCAAGATGATGACATGACTGATATCCTTTCAGGAGGACCTCAGCAAGATCCCATACTTCCCTTTCATGTAGTCTTACAAAAGAGGGTTAATACTGCATGGAAACATCCTGAAGCCATTCCAGCAGTTAGAGGTTTGTGTCAAAATATAGACCCTGTAATTCTGACCCAGAATACTTAAGTAAACCCCCCATCTCCAGAAAGTCTGGTAGTTCAAGCAGCTACCTCTACTAGAAATGCTGCATACCCCACAATTCCCCCGGATAGGGATGATAAAAAGGTTGATGCATGGTCGAGGAAGATTTTTACGCCGGGCAGCATGGCTTTAAAATCCAATAATATAACTTGCACCCTTGCAAGTTTTACATATACCCTGTGGGACTGCATGTCAACGTCAGCTGAACACATCCCAGAAGGTGAGGAACGTGATGGGTTCCAATCCATAATAAGGGATGGAAAGGAAGCTTCGGGAGAAAGACTTCAATCAGGTTTGGACACAGCTGTCAGTATCAGTAGTACCACGGCATCTAGCCCGGTGCTACGTAGATGTGTGTGGCTAAGAAAGTTGGTTTTGCACCGGGTGTGCAATCCAGGCTTCTTAATATGCCATTTGACTGCTCGAGGCTGTTTGGCAGCAAGGCGGATGAAAGTTTGGAGAAGCTGCAGCCCTCAAAGCGGCAGCAAAGTCACTCAGTGCCGCTATAAGACAACCTCAACAACGCCCCTACACAGGCTCATCTCCCTGGAGGGGTCGTCCCTTTGATTTTATTCCTCATTTGGAAGAGGAAGAGGACAGGCCAGTCAGAGAGGTCCAAGAAAATTTCCTCTGGGGCGAGGAAAAGGTGCTAGATCTGCCCCAGCAGCGTCATCTGTCCCTTCAGCTGCTGCTGCAGCTGCCGCAAAACCACTCTGAGGTTTTGACCCACAAGACCCCAGCGGAAGGCAGGATCTCACAGCATCTGGAAGAATGGCGGGGCATTACTTCAGATGCTTGGGCACTGGACACAGTATCCCAAGGTTACTGCCTTCCTTTTCAAAAGAAACCTCAGAATCACCCACCGGGATCCAACTCTGTCAAACATCCAGATCCGCCCCTGTTGCAAGAAGTCTTGACTCTGCTACAGAAAGATGCAATAGAACATGTACCTTTAGCGGAGAGGAACAAGGGTTGGTATTCCGCATATTTCCTCATTCAAAATAAGGACGGAGGACTGAGACCCATCTTGGACTTGAGAAACTTGAACAACTTCCTACATAAGGAAGGACAAGTTGAAGATAGTCACACTTTCTCAGATCCTTCAGGCTCTCCAACTCCAGGATTGGTTGGTATCCTTGGACCTTCAGGATGCTTAACTTTCATGTGCCAATCCATCTGAAGCACAGAAAGTACCTGAAGTTTGCGATTGACAATTCTCACTATCAGTTTCGAGTTCTGCCATTCGGGTTGACCTACGCCCAAGAGTTTTCACCAAGTAGATGGCGGTGGTGGCAGCGAGTCTCAGGAGAGGAAAATTAGGACTTGCTGTAACTAAACAAACATTATCTAGATTGATAATTTTGTCTATAACAGAATATTATAGATTGGCTGGGAAAGAACCACCAGATGGGCTGAGGGCTCATTCAACCAGGGGCATGGCAACTTCCACAGCACTAAATTGGGGTGTCCCTGTACAAGATATTTGTCCAGCAGCCACATGGTCATCCATGCATAAGTTTATAAAACATTATGCTCTAGATTCAACATCTTCTCAAGCAGGTCTCTTTGTTAAATCTGTACTTCATTCTGTACATGATTAGAACATTTCTGTACTCCCACCTCCAAGACTAAAATGCTTTGGGAGTCGATCTAAGATGAGGAATATGCGGGAGGACACAATCCATTCGAAGAACGTTACTTACCAACTGTAACGTTCTTTCGATTGGATGTTCCTCCCACGTATTCCTCATCGACCCTCCCAGCCAACCCCACAGTACAGTTTACGTGATTTACACTCTAAATTCTTTTAAGGCTTGGGTCAAAAGAGGCATGCCCTTTAACTATAATCCATGGGCTATAATACACACAAAAAACAGAACTGAGGCCAACGGGCGCGCTCGAGTCATTTATACCGCGGATGATGTCTGTGCTCGACGGATGCTGCTGAGGGACATCGACGCCGCGGCCTCGAGTGGAGAGAGAGGACATTTCTGAAGCAGAAAAGCTGAAGGTAAGGATATATCTAAGATGAGGAATACGTGGGAGGAACATCCAGTCGAAAGAACGTTACAGTTGGTAAGTAACTTGTTCTTCTGGCCCCAGAATTTCGCAGACCCCTGGTTCCTCTCCGTAGTATCCACGGGGTACCGCCTTCCTATCCCAGCCTCTCCTCCTTCCACTCCCACTGGTTGGGACAGCAACTCTTTTGGTGGAGATCCGGTTGCTCGTAGAGAGCCAGGCAGTGGAAGTCCCAGCCTCCCAGTGCGGCTTTGGTTTTTACTCCAGGATTTTCACCCTTCAGAAGAACCAGGCGGGCCTGAGAGTTGTGCTGAACCTTTCCACCCTCAAGCTCTCGTTACCCCTGCAAATATTCCAGATGTTATGCCAGCTTTTATAGCAGAGACATTGGATAGGGGTGCCTAAATGTACTCCCTGGATCTGAAGGACGCGCACCTACACGTCCCGATTTGGCAGCACCATCATTCTTTCCTACGGTTCAGGATCATGGGCTACCATTTTCAATACAAGGTCCTTACTTTTGGCCTCAACTCAGCCCCCAGGGTCTTTACTAGACTCATGAATGCGGTGGTGGCCCTCCTCAGAGCGCAGGGCATCCACATCTACCCATACCTCGACGACTGGCTAGCCAAGGCTACATCTCCGGAAGCGGTACACCACTCTCCCCATGCTCTTATTAAGACACTGCACAATCTGGGCTTCTTCCTCAATCTGAAGAAGTCACAGCTGCAGCCTACGCAGTGTAAGTGATTTAAATCTGGCACACACCCAGATCACGGCCAGCGTGTAGTGCACAACGGAAACACTTATTTATTTTTATCTATAGGTTCAATATTCTGAACGATATATCACTCGTATCACACCCTCATCCTGGAATATGCCTGACACCCCCCCGTCCCTCCCCCGGTCACACTGAACCAGGAATCGGGCTAGTTTGCAAAGGTAAATATTTATTTATGTATTTAAAATTTAATCACAATATATTTTAATAGATAAACAACAATCACCAATGGTATGACAGAACACTGAATGATATCTTTAATATACTAGGAATCAAGTAATGAATGAGCACAAAACAAATGCAGCACAGACAAGAATACTTTTGAATTGGTTGAGAACAGATGACACTATGGTTAGAGGTTCCCCCTGCAACACCCCTCAACCTCCCAATAGGCAATTAAATAGATGTCAGGAGAGAAGAGGTATTGAGGAATATCACAAATCAAACAGAATATCACTCCCACCTCCCCCCTTCAAACACAAGAGAAAAACGAAATTGACTTTTCAGCTGTCAGCATGGCTTTGAAATTGTCTTTGGAATTTACTGAGCAAAAACACCAAATTTGGTCAAAAATACTTAAATTGTTCTAAATTCTTATGGGAGCCGCTTTGAACAGGTGCAAACAATCACAAGCGATGATTTCGTCAGCAGAAAGCATTTGAATTCTTAAGGTCCAAGTCGGAAGCAGTCTTAAGTTATTTTACACGTGTAAACCTTTCAGATTTTTAAAATCACGGCAAACCTTTCCGTGTGCGATATTCACGATAATGGGGGAATCGTACTGATTTGATTGATAGCTATGGATGTTAGGTACAAGTAGGAGTTGAAATTTCGTTTCGGTCACAAAAACTGAGGGAGTTATAGAGGTTTTAGTAAAGGTAATTTTTTGTAAAATAGCCGTGAAAATGAAAAACAGAAATGCACTTTTGAAAATGGCAAATGGGTTTGCTTACACTAGAGGATGACTGACAAAGTGAATACCACACAGGGATCTTAGTCACTTGATCAGGTTGACCCGCCTGCTAAGGAAACTCGACTTCTTCAGATGGGAAAAGGGTCAGCGCAAAGATGGTTCTAACAATACTGGTTCTGTATGAAAGATAGGACGGGTTCGAAATGGGGATAAGACGATGCAAATATACTATGGGCCACAGTTCTTCCTATTAATACTCACAGGATAAGTTTTTTAAATGGACTGTCAGCTCTGGTCATAGGATTGGTCTTGTCTAGGAAGACAGCACCTCAGGTACGGTACTGGATCAGCTATGCCGGTCGCCGGATTTGCACAGGATCTGCCCTCCTAGTCTGTGGGTATTTGAATCTGCTGGATGGCGAGTTCCTCAGGCAAGCTTGGTGGTGGCAAGCCAGATAATTTCAGGATACTGGTTCAAAAGGCCTTCTCACACCACCCACCGCTTTACTGGGTAGAGAGAATAAATTTGAGGATTTGCGCCTTACTGGAAATCAATGGTTCTCTATTTCTGGCAAGAGTTGTGGCATCTGGATCTGGAAGAATATTACAGCTGGATGTAGGATGCTGGATCAGAGTGCTTCGCCGGAATTAGGAAAGTAAGTGGATATGCAAGTCCCTATGTGTTGTCAGCTGTCTGTACTTATCCTTTAAAATGACATCATAAAGGGGGTGTCTGGGCCGGCTTAACTAAGGTTGCCCTGTGAGCTGGGATGGGACCCCACTTCATCTCTGCCTTGCAATTTGAGTGATTGGATCAAGGACAGCTGATTTCACATTTTATGATTTGCTTTACAGTCCTCGGAGATCTCCCTTTAGCCACTTGTCTCAAAATCGGATTTGATACTAAATGTACATTTCTACATTGGTCACCTTTATACAAATCACACATAAAGATGCCATATTTTACGTAGCAGCTGTTCCTCAAAACCCTGCCGTGGTGGCATCTTGTCTCCACTTTCTACAGAATTTTGGCCTTTTCGCTATCAACACAATTTCCAAAATGTATGCAAATTTCCACAAATGTGCATGTTTAACATGGGGATATGCGTGTACATTTTCACAATTCTAATAGTAATACATTTTGCATAAAACCACATATATGGCCATTCCTGTCCAGAACATGTCACACAGTTCTACCGCCTCTTCACACGTGCAGCCAGAAATTAAATTAACAACTCTGTCCTTTTTTATATTTTTCACCATTTTGAATAGCATTTTGAGTCTAACATTTGCTCTTTGTTCATGTTTAGCAATAGATGGTCCGCCCCTTTTTGCCTCCCTGCAGTCCAGGCAATCCCCCTACTTGCTTTTTCTTTCCAGAGGCCATTTACTACCCCCTTCACACTTCCAGTTTCCTGGGCTGAAGCTTTGTCATTGTTCCTTCGCTTTCTGTAGACAATATTCTGTTCTAACCCGCAATTAACACCTCCCAGTGAGTTTCTGCTGAGAGGAAGGCCCTCCTGGGAGAAAAACCTGTTTTTCCAGTTCTTGCAGCTTCAGCCAGGCAAATGAACATCTTAAATCCAGCAAAAAAATAAATTTTAAAGTATCATCAGTACTCATCTGACAGCTGTCATTCAGGTATCCCCGGGTACTGCACCCAGATTTTGGCATAGGCTGTCAGTTCAGACTTTGTATGTTTCACAATGCTTCATTTGATACATGAATTTTAGCACCAGGCAAGATTGAATGTTGAAAAGTGTTATGTTATGGGCATTTTGGAGTTTTTTGGCAACAAAGCAAATGTCATTTGTAGGCACATTTTGGGGTTTCGCTTGCAAAGTGCTGCTTTTCTCTCTCTGCACTCTGTTTGCTGGTCATGAAGTCAACTGGCACATTTCTGCAGGGTGTGCTCTATTCCACCACACATGCACCATGGGTGGCGGGTTGTGCATCCATCTTTTTGTGTGCTTGAGAAAGTGGTTTTTGTAGGTTTTTGGCAACACAAGTGTTGGTGCCATTGTTGCAGTTCCTTGCCCCATACTATCAGTGTGATGCCGCATAGCATAGTGGAGTGGGTCAATACATCCCACAGAAGATGTTGACATTCTTGGGCCTCATCTGGGACATGTGCTCCAAGAAAGTATTTCTGTTGGAGGATGATAACTCGTCCATCAAGAGGGCCACCGCCCACTTCCTCAGCAGAGAAGTGACCTCGGCATGGTGGTACCAACATCTCCTGGCAGCTGTCTTACTAGCCGTTACGCACAAGAGACTAAGGATGAGGATGATTCAGCTGCACTTCGCGGCCTCATGGAACCAGGAGCAGGGCTCTCAATCAGAGATGATCACCATTCCTCCATCTCTCCACCCGGACCTTAATTAGTGGTCCAGAGACTGCAACCTGCGGATGGGCAAGCCCTGCAGGCCGCCCTCTCCGCAGTCCACCATCACCACGGATTCCTCGCTCGAGGGCTCGGGATCCACCCTGGATGATCTCTCGTTCCACGGCACCTGGACTCGACAGGAGCAGGAATACTGCATCAATTGGCTAGAGCTGAACACCATCTGGCTGGTGCTCAAGGCCTTCCTACCACTTCTCAGGGGCAAGGTTGTCCTCATCCAGATGGACAACTCGACCAGCATGTATTACGTCAACAAGCAGGGTGGCACCAGATCCCCTCCTCTGTGCAGACTGGCAATCCGCATGTGGGAGTGGGCCCTGGAAAATGACTTTTACCTCATGGCAGTCCATCTCCCGGGGAATCCAACCTGGAAGCGGACAGACTCAGCAGACTGGGAGCGGACAATTATGAGTGGCAGCTAAACAAACTTGTTATTCAGTAGATTTCCAATAGGTGGAGTCACCGCCATGTGGATCTCTTTGCCACCTGGCACAACAAGAAGTGCATCCAGTTCACATCCTGGCAAGGTCGGGGCCCTGGCTCTCTGGGTGACGCATTTCACCTCCAGTGGACCGACATGAAAGCCTGCGCCTTTCTGCCGACACCCCTAATTCAAAGGGTAATTTGCAAAATCAAGGAGTCTCGCCAACTCCTCACCATTGTAATAGCTCCATGGTAGACGGCCAGTCCATGGTTTTTGGAGCTGCTCAGTCTCTCGGAAGTGCCCCTGATTCACGTCCCGACAGGCCTAGCACATCTTCTGGCTCAGCAGGGGGGCAAAGTCATCCACCCTGTGCCAGGGAAACTAGCCCTCACAGCGTGGTACCTGAGCAGGTAACGCTTTGCCACCTTAGCCTCTCACAGGCTAATCTGGAGATCATACAGGCGCCAGGAGCAAAGCTACCAGGACCAGTACAAAAGCAAATGGACCAGATTCTGCCACGAGGCAGACTCCAAGGGAATCGACCCCCTGGCATGCACCTTGAACGACGTGCTCTACTTTTCCGCGCACCTCGCTCATTCAGGCGTGCAGGTGGACCCCTGCCACACATACCTCACAGCCATTGGGGCTTACAGGAACTCGGAGGTGGGCATTTTCTCCTCCTCCAACCCCATCGTCAAACATCTAACGGGACTTGCAAGGCTCTATCTGCCCGTCAAGAGACCGCACCCGGTGTGGGACCTTAACTTAGTCTTGGGCGCCCTAGCGCACAAACCGTGCAAGCCACTGGTGTCCGTGGACATCAGGCTGTTTACCATCAAGACAGCCTTACTAGTCGGCCTTACCTCGGCTCGTAGAGTCAGCTAAATCCAGGCACTGGTTGCCTCTGAGCCATATACCACCTTTCACAAGGTTCCGTCTGCTTTCCACTTGAACGAGGAAATGATCCTTCCTACGTTTTTCCCTGATCCCAAGGACGAAGCACAGAGAGCACTGCACTGCCTGGATGTCAGACAAGCCCTGAAATTTTACTGGACAGGACCAAGGGCTTCCGCAAATTGGATGCCATGTTTGTCACTTTTGGGGCTCAAGAGCAGGCCATCAGGCCTCTAAGGCTTCCATATCCCGCTGGATGGTCTCCGCCATCAAAGAAGCGTATGAGGGCCAGCACAAACCGCTCTCGGCCAACATGCATGCCGACACATTCAGGGCCAAGGCAACGGCCATCGCATTCCAGCGCCATGTCCCCTGGCAAGTCATAAGCATTGCGTCCCCTTGGTCCTCTCCCTCGGCTTTCTGCAAGCATTACTGTTTGGATGCCGGCTCTAGATCTGATACGGCTTTCGGACAGGGGGTTCTCAGGAACCTATTTGCTTACGGAGGATCTCCTCTCCACCCTGGGGCTACAATCAGTTGTAATCGCCCATACAGTATGGAGGAAAGGGGATGGGACGTAAGAATAATTATAAGTTACTCACCATAGTGACTAACATACTCTTATTCCATAGTACCCTTTCCTCCATACGTCCCACCAACCTCCCCCCTAATACTGGTATCATTAGGTAATGTTACATTTATAGTCGACCCGTCAATGGTGACTGAGGTGTGGTGCCGGAGAGCTGAGTCAGGGCAGCGCATGCTCCCTGGGCCGCACCCCCACGCGCCTCTAAATTTAAAGGAGGTTTTTTTTCTTGTGAAAAAGGTTCTGTCTCCCATACAGTATGGAGGAAAGGGGACTATGGACTAAGAGTATGTTAGTCACTACGGTGAGTAATTTATAATTTATTTATGCACAAGACACACAAGCAAATGTAAAATGCAGCAATTTACAATAACATTCAATGTTGAATGGAATGCAGTTTTATATAAGAAACAATAATGCAGGTGAGTAACTTTTTATATGCTTTACATGTCCAGCATACCGAGTGACTTCAATTAAAGCCAGTATCAGCACTTGCATATATCACCTTTACAAAATTGAGCTGGGAGGGATAGTTAGGGAGAACACACTTTAGCAACTGCTAATAACACATATATTCCCCCAGAGGGATATAGGCAGTCTGTTTCCTAGCAATTAAAGTGTTCACAATTGAAACCTATGGAACCAGCATTGCCAAAGCAATAGGATCAGAAGATGAACCTTTGGGAAACCAGGACAGCCAAAGTCAAATGGACAGTTCCAGTTCTGATTAAGATCTTCAGAGGATAAATTAGTTAACCAGTCAGTGGTTCTTGAATAAACACAGGAGCTCAAGGAGAGCCTACCACAAGCTGCAATGCCTGCACAAAGGAGTTGACCTCAACTCTTACTTGAAGAAAAGGCACTTCCCAAGCCAGGAAGCACTGGACATGGCACAAGGTAATTACAACCCAAGCCCCACAGTACCTTGAAAGTGAAAAAGACATTGTAGCTGGCTTCCTTCTAGGTGCAGCGTTGCAGACCCTGATTCCTGCTCCTTGGTCGTGGTGATGAAAGGGGGGGACCTCTGCCAGGCTTCTTCAGCAGCACTTTGGGAAAGGGGTCAGTAGCAATATATTCAGCTCACTCCAGCTCTTTGTGGTTTTGGCACCTTTTTCTTAGTGCCAAGAAGAAATTAATATCGCTGGTCAAATTCTCCTTGATTACTCGGTCCCGAACTCTGGTGATGGGACTTTTGGTGAAGAATTCCTGCCTCTGGAGGTCCACACGTATGCCTGCAAAGTTTCAGCTGGATTCGATCTTCAGAAGACGATGCACTTGATAATGTTCCAGGTAGCCTGAGTATTGGGATTCTGCAGCTCCGGAAAGTCACAGCAACTCGGATAGCCCAAAACGAAGGTCTTGAGGCTAGTTGGTCCCACCAGCCTAAGGTAGGAAGTTGTCCTTGGCGGGTCTTTCCTGTTGATGTCAGAATGGGCTCAGCACAGCTGCAAGGCTTCACCAGTGCTTTCGCAATCCTGGAAGGTTCTGCTGGCATCTCTGCTCGTCTTCTGCTTCGGATTCCTTGTTCCATTGATGGACTCTGTCTGTAGTCCCAAAATCCACGTCTTTTTATTCTGGATCCCAATCACACACACTCCTGTCAATCACCTGGGGGTTGGCTGTCCTCCAGGACAGCCAGCTGCCCAGTTAAAACTGGTTTCAGTGAGGCATACCTACAGATGGACAGTCAGGTTTCAGGCTCCTGCCTCACTTCCTGCCTTCCCAGACACACTGGCGCCTGGGCAGGCTTCAGGACGCCAAAGACAAAACTCACTCATGTTTATTGTGTTGATAATCTATCATTTCAATCGAATTTTGTCACTTTTCTATTTAAAAGTAAGGTAAGATAATTTTATGTACATTTGCAAAGTTCTATATGCAACTAAATCAAATAAAACATTTAAAAACTCAAAGGACTCCAATCTATTTTAAAGGAAAGGGTAAAAGCCCAGAAGGAAATGACAAACGTAATATGGCAAAATAAGAAGACGCAGGACATTTTGAGAAAATAGTCACCCATGGGTGCTGTTCTGCAGCTGAGTAAGCAGTCTGCTAGTAACTTGTACAAAAGGTAGTAAAAGGTAACCACTGCCACCAGCCATTTAAGTAAGTCAGTTGTAACAAAATGTTACATGAGAAGTGGGAGGAGTTTTAATGTGTAACCTCTCCTGCTGCCCCACAAAACCCCACATAGGCTGGTGTATGCTGGACCCACAAAAGACAAGTTAAGTAGGATAAGTGATCCTAATATTCTTGGGAACTGTAGCTCTCACAAGAAAATGTATTTAAACATCGAGAGAAGTCCAAGGGACTTTTCAGTGACACTGCACATAGTGGGCTGGGTGTCACAAAGCAAAACGCAGGTGCTTGTATTAAACATGGAGTTTACCAGACTTCATAAGGCAGTACAAATAAAAATCTGTCAGAGAATAAAGTGTGGGTAAAAGGTTCCACTCGCTGAAGAGATTGAAATAAAAAATGTCCAGAGTCCAGCAAAGGTGCTGCAGGATCTCTCAGGTTAAAGAGAATTAACACAGAAACTGAACATTCCCACTAAAAACACTAGAGTTGATAGCAGTATTCAAAGCCCTACAAGCCTTCCAACACCACTTGACGGGGAAAACAGTACTAGTTCGCAGACAGCACAACTGACATGTTTTATATCAACAAGCAGGGCGGTACACACTCTAAGCCTATACAGACCAGCACAAAATATTTGGAAATGGAGTTCCCAGAGACAGATTGACCTTGTGTCGCAACACGTCCCAAGGGACCTCAACTGCCTAGCCGACTTACTAAGCAGAAACGCAGACCTTCCCTCCGAGCACAAGTAGGGGTTACATACAATTTGAATAGCATTTTTACAACATGGGGTCTTCCAGACCTCGATCTATTTGCGACACGAGAAAACCTAAAATGCTACAACTGCGCCTCCAGCTTTCTTTTGAAAGTCTGCTGATAAATCATTGTTTTAATAACAATTTCTTATTTGTTTTTGTTTAAATATTTATTATTAGATACATTGGCATACAGGGCTACTTTGAACATGCAAAAATCAATTCAATGTAAACATCTCCTTTTAAAAACACATTTCGAGGGGATTGGGTCCTCCGACGTATTCCATGAAATGTAATCACCACAGCTGTGCTGCTTCGGAAACATTTTTCGGCGTCTGCATCCTGCGTCGATGACGTCGATGCGCCGTCGTCGAGGACCTCCTCCGACGTCATCCGATGTGATAAGTAGGACGCACAACGCCCGTAGCCTCAGTTCCGTTTTTTCCGCAAACGTGTTGCTTCGTGAATCTCGGTTAACGCCTCAACTCTTTGGAGTTCTGTTCTTCTCGGTTCTTCGAACCTGTTCGTTTTTGTGAAAATCCTTCGTGTGAAGATGTCTTCTACTTCGTCTTCGACCCCGCGTCCGGGCTTCAAGAAGTGCGGGGAGTGTGGGTCCAAGATGTCGGTGACGGACTCGCACGACGCCTGCCTCTGGTACCTCGGGGAGGCCCACGACACGGATGACTGTATCGACTGCCAGTCGCTCACGTCCAAAGCCTTACGCGAACGTAAGAAGTTGTTGTCGGTAGGTCGGGTGTCCAAGCCCTGGAAGTCGAGATCTGCGGGGCTTTCGACGGATGATTTGAGGGGTGACTCTCCGCGTCATCGTCGGAAGTCTCGTGGGTCTCCTTCTAGGAGTCTGTCTCGCCACTCCTCAGCCTCTTCGAGGCATTCTCGAAAGCGCCAACACCGGTCGTCTTCCAGGTCCTCTTCGGAGGACTCTGCCCGGCACGTCGCTTACCCCACCAGCCGTGCGACGCTGGAGGAATGGGCTTCCTTCGGGAAGAAAATGCTGGCGATTCTTGAGTCGCAGGGTACTAAGCCGTCCGCGCCCCCGAGTGGGGTTGGTCGTGGAGGTCGAGAGACACCGCTCGCAAGAGTGGTCTGCACGAGTCACGGGAGAGGTCCCGTTCGGACAAGGAGACTCGTTCTCGACGTACCCGTTCCAGGTCCCGGTCCTCGACGCGTTCGAGACCGTGTGCACCTGTCAGGTCTTCGAGGAAGACATCGACGTCTGAGGCATCAAGGGCGTCAACAGGCTTTCTCGAGGCTCCGGCTCCGAGGAAGTCATCGAAGCCGTCGAAGGACACGCTCGGGGCTCCGGCTTCGAGGGCTGTGTCGACGCCGCCGATGCTGGCGGCGCTGCATCTGACGTTGACGCTGATCCTCTCGGCGCTGATGCCTGTTCTCTCGACGCCGGCGCCGATTCGCTTGACGCCTTTCGTGTCGGAGGTACTCCGTGGCACGGGGGAACCCCCTAGGAAGGCTCTGGTTAAGAGCAAGCACTCTCGGGCGCCTTCTTTTCGCCACCTGGAGTATATTTCAGAGGCGGATGAGGATTCTGATGGCCTGGTTCCTAGTCAGGTTCCAGATGAAATTGTCTCGGGCCATAGTCAGTTTGACGATTTGAGGCAGTCACTGCATGATGCCAGTGGACTGGACACCTCTCCGGAGGTGGAGTTTTGTAGGCCTGAGCCTGGCTCTCATGCCGATTCCTCGTACCGGCGCCTTATGGCTAGGGTTTCTGAGTACTTGGGATGGTCTGCTCCCACAGGGGAGTTTGTGCAGGATGATCTAACAGACATCCTTGATGTTGATCCCCCAACTGACCCGGTACTGCCGTTCCATATGGCTTTACAGAGAAGGGTGGCGGCGGCTTGGACTGCTCCGGAGAGTCTCCCGGCGGTGGGCAGATCCTTGTCGCGAAAATACCGTCCAGCCAGTAGCGACCCCTGCTACTTGACCAGGCACCCCACTCCGGAGAGTTTGGTGGTGCAGGCGGCCACGGCCCCGGCAAAGCAGGCGTCCTACCCTACCATCCCTCCTGATAGGGACGACAAACGTTTTGATGGCTGGGCGAAGAAAGTGTTTTCTTCTGGTGGTATGGCGCTTCAGGTGGCCAACTCCATTTGTGCCTTGTCTCGTTTCACACACACTCTGTGGAACTGTGTTGCGTTAGCGGCTGAACATATTCCCGAATGGGAGGAACGGGATGGTTTCCTTGCTATGGTCCAGGATGGTAAGGATGCCATGTGTGAGTCCGTTCAGTTGGGTTTGGACTTAGCTGAATGCGTCAGTAGGTCCATGGCGGCGAGCACCGTGATACGCAGGTTTGCGTGGTTGCGGAAGTCGGGGTTTGCACCTGATGTGCAGTCCCGGCTCCTCAACATGCCCTTTGACGGTAAACACCTTTTTGGCAGCAAGGCTGACGAGAGCCTTGAGAGGTTGCAGACCTCAAAAGCTGCAGCGAAGTCGTTGGGCGCTGCAGTTTGCCAACCTCTGCCTTTTCGTCCTAGGGGACAGCAGTGGAGCGGTGGTTCCTTTCGCTATTACTCGTCCTTCAGTAAAGCGACCAACGCAGGGGTACCAGAGGTGGACGACAGGGTACCCGTGGTGCCAAGGCCGCTCGGGCAGTTGCCTCTTTGCCCTCAGGTAACGCTGCAGCCGCTCCCACTCAGTCATGAGGCCATGTCCCATGGTTCGCCGGTTGGGGGAAGGCTGGCGCAGCATCTTGTAGAGTGGCAAGCCATTACTTCAGATGTGTGGGTTCTGGAGATCATGACCCACAGCTACTGTCTTCCCTTTCGGCACAGGCCTCGCGACAATCCACCGGGGAACCTCTTTGCAGAGTCCGGATCCGCTCCTTGCGCAGGAAATTCAAGCCCTGCTGGAGAAAGGCGCCATAGAACTGGTGCCTGTAGCTGAGAGGAACAAGGGATGGTATTCCCCTTATTTTTTGATTTAGAAGAAAGACGGGGGATTGAGACCCATCATGGACTTGCGCAGTTTGATCAAACTCCTCAGGAAGGACAAGTTCAAGATGGTTACTCTCTCTCAAGTCCTCCAGGCCCTTCAGCTTCAGGACTGGTTGGTGTCACTCGACCGCAAGGATGCTTACTTCCACGTGCCGATCCATCCCAAGCACTAGAAGTACCTGAGGTTCGCGGTTGGCGACTCGCAATTTGTTTCGGGTCCTGCCGTTCGGATTGACCTCCGCCCCGAGGGTTTTCACCAAGCTCATGGTGGTGGTGGCAGCGCATCTCAGGCAAGGGGGGATTCAAGTCTACCCCTACCTGGATGATTGGTTGATCAGGGGGAGCTCTCCCGAGCAAGTCCTGGATCATCTGTCCGTCACCTGCCACTCCCTTCACAGGCTGGGCTTCTCCCGCAATTTAAAGAAGTCCCATTTGACGCCAACACAGCGGCTCCAGTACATCGGAGCAGTGCTCGACACTTCCCTGGGGCAGTGTTTTCCTCCCCAGGTGAGGGCTCTTCACATTCAGCAGATGGTGCACAAGTTTCAGCATGCCCAGACGCTCCCAGCGTTCGAGTTCTTGAGGTTGCTCGGCCTCATGGCATCCTGCATTCTTCTGGTGCCAGAGGCTCGCCTGCGGATGAGATCTTTGCAGTGGGCACTCAAGACGCAATGGTCGCAGTCCTCCGGCAGGATGTCGGACCCGGTTCAGGTGCCGCCCTCGGTCGCCCGGGACCTTATGTGGTGGGCCGTCGAAGGCAACTTGATGAAGGGGGCTCCATTTTGGCTTCCCTGGCCGGAGGTGACGATCGTGACGGATGCATCCCTCACGGGATGGGGAGCTCATGCCAACGGGCTGACAGTCAGCAGTCGTTGGTCTCCGTCGGAGTCCAGACTCCATATCAATCTGTTGGAGCTGAGGGCCGTCAGGCTAGCCCTGAAGGCTTTTCTGCCGACTGTGCGAGGAAAGAGTGTCCTGATCCTGACGGACAACACAGTGGCCATGCACTACCTCAACAAAAAGGGGGGGCAGGGTCACTTCCTCTGTGCAGGGAGGCGATGCAGCTCGAGTTCTGGGCCATCCAGCAGGAAGTTTCGATCTCGGCAGTTCATCTGGCCGGAGTCAAAAACGTGACGGCGGACGCTCTGAGCAGGCAGAGCGCGATCTCTCACAAGTGGGAGTTGGCTCAGGAGATTCTCCTGGAGATCTTTGCCCTTTGGGGGACCCCTCAAGTGGATCTCTTTGCCTCCAGTGTCAACCGGAAGTGCGAAAGGTTTTGCTCGCGGGAATTTAGGAGACGCGTTCGTGGTGGAGTGGTCATTCCCGCTGCTGTACGCGTTTCCTCCAGTCCCCGTCATCCCGCAAATGCTGCGGAGGTTATGGAAGTTCGGTTCCCGGATGATCCTCATTGCTCCGGCGTGGGCTCGGAGGACGTGGTACCCGGACCTTCTCGACTTGTCCATCTGCCCTCCACGTCGTCTTCCCTACCGAGACGATCTGCTCTCACAGGAGGGGGGTCAGGTTCTCCATCCAGAGGTCAGATCCCTCAACCTTCACGCTTGGCTTCTGAAAGGTTGAGGTATAAGGATTGGGACCTCCCTGAAGACGTGATGGAGGTGTTGCTTTCGGCCCGAAGGCCAGCAGCAAAGTCTCTGTACCGTTGCCGTTGGCGTAAGTTCTGCGACTGGGGCAGAGTTCAGAATGTGGATCCTTTTGCATGTGACATCCCCATGGTTCTGTCCTTTTTACTCTCTTTGGCCCACGGGCTTGCAAGTGGGTACCGTTAAAGGTTACCTGGCGGCGCTGTCTATCTTTAAGCGCTCGTCTGAAGAGTGTTCTTACTTTAAAATCCCTTTAATTTCACAGTTTCTGAAATGGCTCACTAATGTGTTCCCTCCGTCACCTTTCCTGGTGCCCGGTTGGGATTTAAACCTTGTTCTTAAGTTTCCTATGGGTGCTCCGTTTGAGCCTTTACATTCTTGCCCTTTGAGGCTGTTAACTCTGAAAACTGTGTTTTTAGTTGCGGTTACTTCCGCTCGCAGAGTGAGTGAGTTACAGGCACTTTCAGTTAAGCCACCCTTCACTGTATTTCACAAGGACAGGGTTGTCCTTAGAGTTCGTCCTTCTTTTCTTCTGAAGGTAGTGACGGAATTTCATTTGGCCCAGAAGGTTGTTCTTCCGGCATTCTATCCTCCTCCGCATCCTGGTAAGGAAGAGGAGAGGCTCCATAGGCTTGATCCTAGGAGAGTTTTAAGCTTTTATGTTTCACGCATGTCCCGGGTCAGAGTGGACGATCAACTCTTTATTGGTTACGCTGGAAAGCGTTTGGGGCAAGCTGTGACGAAACAGACTGTCTCGCTGGATTATTTTGGCCATCTCGTAGTGTTACCACTTGGCAGGTAAGGACCCACCTGCTGGCTTGCGGGCCCATTCTACCAGGGGTGTGGCTGCATCTACTGCCCTGCAGAGGGGTGTTCCTATTCGCAACATCTGTGATGCAGCCACCTGGGCTTCAGTACATACATTTGTATGTCACTATTCCCTCGATTCCATCCGAGGACAGGATCTGGCCTTTGGCAAGGCAGTCCTTTGCTCTGCTATTTGATTGGCTATTCTAAATTTTGATTCTAAATTCTTTCCCTCCTCCTTGCTCTGGTACTGCTTTGGGAGGCTGTCATAGATATGGAATACGTCGGAGGACCCAATCCCCTCGAAGAACAAGTTACTTTCTTACCTGGTAACGTTCTTTCGATGGGATGGTCCGACGACGTATTCCATATCGCTCCCGCCCTGCATTCCCCGCTGCAGAATTTCTTTTGCGATTGCAGCTTACGTTTCGCAAGGCTTTGTGTCTGACTGGCAGTTGACTAATGTCACACGTTCTGGGGGAAAAAAACTACAACTGAGGCTACGGGCGTCGTGCGTCCTACTTATCACATCGGATGACGTCGGACGTCGGAGGAGGTCCATCGACGCAGGACGCAGACGCCGAAAAAAGTTTCCGAAGCAGCACAGCTGTGGTGATTACATGTCATAGATATGGAATACGCCGTCGGACCATCCAATCGAAAGAACGTTACCAGGTAAGAAAGTAACTTGTTCTTTTAAGATATAAATTGATAATGTAATGAAGGCCTGGCATGCAGAATTAAATAAAATATATCGTTCTGCATAAATGAAAGATTTATGCATTATTTTCAAGATAAACTAGTAGGTATATATTGTATATATTATGAAAGTTAAAAACCTGGAGGACAAACAGGACGGACAGAAACGTCCTATTACAGTTTAAGGACTGTGTACTGTATGTTGTAAATATTCCGTGAACAACCCCCATTTCAATTTGTTTGCTTAATAGAAGTGGGGATGCGGCATTGCATTTCTCCATTTTATGAATATTACAAATAGAGTTCCATATTTTACAGTGCAGTTGTTTAAGGTCTTTCCAATTTCGAGGTAATAGTTTGAATAGCTATTGCAATAAAAAGATAAAACAAGAACCCCTTGTTTTTACAAATAGCTGGCCTAATGGCTGTGCTTCCTAGGTATTGAAATAAAAGGCAAAATGCTTGTCGCAAGTGAAAAATTGATTTTAACACATTCCATACAGCTTTCAATTTTTTTAAATGTAAATAGTCATATATTAGATTTTTAAAAGATCCTATCGTACATAGGCAGCTCCAACAATTTTCATCTTGTGAGAAACCTCCTTTGAATAGAATAGATGGAGCTATAAATGCCCTCTGGTGAAAGAAATAGAGTTTGGCGCAAACTTGCTGATACAATAACTTTAAAAATTTCTTTACAGATCAGAGGCCATTTCAGTTGAGAATCCACCAAAGAGCAATCTAATTTCCAATCCAATTGGTATTTCATGGGGCAGTAATCTCTGACACAGAAGTATTTTGTAAAACATTGAGGCATTCAAATTTTGATTGAGCAAACGTTGCATTTTGTTAACTTGATACATATCATGAAAATGAATTAGCACATCATAATAACATACAATCGCATCAACCAAATTTAAGTATTGGCGCATGATAGTCTTGGGAATATGATATTTGATTACCATTTCATTAAAAGGTATTCCATTTATAAAAAAGTTGTCCCACAAATCTAATGCCATGAGAGTCATGGTCTCCAGCATATAGTTTTGTTATTGATCTTAATTAGCAGATTTATCCAAATATATGGGGCTACAAATTGTGATGTTTTAGAGACATATGGCAGTAGATATACACTAAGATAAATAATAGTAGTGTTAATACTACTACTGGCTAGAAATCTATTGCATGTTTTGATGCATGTTATGTTACTTGGCAACTATGTATGGGCAATCCGCTAGGATATGAGGGGAATCAATCGCTCTCTCAAGAAGAAGCCAATTTGGTGGACTCAACAAAGTGTGTGCAAACCATAGTTGAGCTTGACGTAGAAAAAACGCTATGATCTTTTTTTTAAATCGGGGAGAACATCTCCACCATCTGTCCAAGGGGCTTTAAGTTTTTTAAGCTGAAATTCAGTTTCTTCTTTCCCCATGGGAATGTATGTATCCAGGGATTTAAAGAACGTAGCAGATAGGGAGCATGTATAGTAAATAAGACAATTGGGGCAATGCTCATTTTGATGGATTACAGCCTTCCCCAACATGACAAAAATAAAGGAGACCATGAGTTAGTGAGATCTTTGACTCTATTAAGGATGTTCATGGTGTTTTGTTTTATAGCATCTTTAATTGAGGAGGTTATTATGATACCCAATATTTAAACCCTGTGGGGCACCATTTCATTCCTAGATTGGAGCAGTGGTGTCTGGTACAATATATGTACAGTGGTAGGATTTCTGATTTTTCAATATTAAGTTTGTAGCCGGATGCTAAGGAAAATTGCAAAATTGTATTGAGTAAATTATCAAGACAAGAGTTTGGAATCTAAGTAGAACATATCTACATACACAGCCGTTTTTACATGGATGTGATCATGTTGGATTCCAATGATGTTTTTGTTTTGTCCGATTGCCTCTAGAATGGCTTTATAGCCAGGATGAAGAGAGGAGGGGATAGTGAGGAGTCTTGGCGGGTTCGTCTCCTAAGAGGAAAAAGGAGGATATATGTCCATTTACAAAAACTGCTGTTTTGGGGTTCACTATTGAAATAAAGGAATCTGGTATATCATGCCACTGAAGAGCTTTGAACATAAAATCCCACTCCACCCTGTCAAAAGCTTTCTCTGCCTCAATTGCTATAGCTGCATAAGGATTAGTGGAAGTCTTAATTATGTTGATGAGATTTGTGAAAAGTCTAATATTCGCGGAAGATAATCTTATGCTACCTGGTAATTCTTTGTTAAATTCGGGAGAAAGGGATTTAATCTATTAGCTAGGATTTTACAATCCGTATTGGTTAGGGAAAAAGGTCTAATTTTGAACTGATTCTGGGTCTTTATTTGGTTTGGTAAAGACAGTTAACATTGCTTCAGAAATAGAGCCCATAGCTCTTTCATTGGAGATGAAGGAAGAATAGAGTTCATGGGGTTTGTGAATCAGGAGGTCTTTGAAATTAGCAAAAACGTCTATCCGGAATCCATCTGGTCCTGGGGCTTTTCCCTTTTTTTAAGATCTTTTATAGCTTGATAAATTTGTTTGTTCATGTAATGTTTGGAAATGAATGGTGGTGTATGAATCACGATGTATATTTTTGAGAAAGTCAGCAGCATGAGTGTTGTTGAGTATTGATTCTGAAGAATATAATTTCTGATAAAATTTGGGGAAGGCTTGTAGAATTTTGATCTTTTATGACCGTAATTTTGGCTATATCTTTTTTAATCTAAGGTATGAAGCTAATGACTTACTTGATTTGTTGGAGAATTGATACATTTTTGATTTATACTTTAGGAGATTGGCCCAGGAGTATTGCGTAATCAGATTGCTATATTGGTTTTTTAACTTGGTTATTTGTGTGAGAATAGAATTAGTATTAGTGTGAATATACTCTGATTCTAAGTGTTAAATAGTTTTGAAGGGATGATCAGATTCTTGTTGTAAGTCTTTTCTTTTTTTTGAGCTACATAAAATGTGATTTGGCCTCTCAATAAAGCTTTATAACAGTCCCATTTGTTATGGATGTAATAAAGTTGGTTTGTTGGATGAATTCAGTCAAACTATCTGTTGAAAGGGTTGAGTTAAATCTCCACCTGTTTTGTTGGTTTGTTGGTGCATGTAATGTGAATTAGATAATTGAACACGGACAAAGGGCATGGTCAGACACCTCCTCCTCCCTCCTGGCCTTTACCACTCAACTCCTCCTCCTCGGTGACCTCAATATCAATTTACAATCCCCTTGTCCCTCCTCTGTACTCTTCCGTGACCTCTGTGACTCCCTCTCCCTGTCTATCCTCCCCTCTGGCACGACTCACTCTGCAGGGCACACATTTGATGTCTTGATCTCCTCTGACCTCCCCCTCTCCATCCCTCTGACCACTCCTCTCTCCTGGAGCGGCGATTCCCTCCCCTCATCTCTCACTCTCTTCGCCCCCAAGCCAAGCCTACCCCAACATTGACACCTACCATCTCAGACATCCGGCCCATGAAGCGTGTGTCAGTTGAGACTTTCTCTGCCACCTTCTCCCCACCCCTCCACCTCTGGCTGTCTCGCATCCTGACACAGCCCTGTCTCTGCTCAACTCTTCAATTTCTGATACTCTTGATGCTCTTGTCCCTGTCATGAGGATCCGTTTGAAGTCTAAAGCCAAGTGCAATTCCTGGTATGAATCCGACCTAGCTTCACTTAAACGTAGGTGTAGGGCGGCTGAGAGGAAATGTAGGGCTTCCTGTTCATCCTATGACTAACTGGCCTGTCTGCTCCAAAGGCAATACCGACTCTGTGTTCTCCAAAAGAAGAGTCCACATTAAAGCCTGTGTCTCTGCGCCATCTAACAACTCGGTCGAACTCTTTCAAATCTGCAACGAGCTGGCCAACCCTGCTGCAGTCTCTACCCCTCCTGTTGCCTCCCAGGCTCTTTGCAATGCCCTTGCCTCTCAATTTACCTCAAAAACCCAGGACATCCTGTCCACCCTCTCCTTACTTGCCCGTCTTCTCCCCTCTACGTCTTTGCTTGCTGTCCTGTATTCAGCCACCCCCCACCCTCCTTCTCCTCCTTTCCTCTTTTCTCCCCTGATGAGGTCACTAGACAAGTCCAATTTATGAAATCCTCATCAAAACAGTTTCATCCCTGTTCCTCAAAAACCATCAAGGACCACATTGACACCCTTGCTTCAGCCCTTGCTGATTTATGCAACCACTTCTTTGCCTCAGGATCGTTCCCCTCTCCTCTGAAGCACTCCCTTGTGAATCCTCTTCTCAAGAAACCCACAGCTGATCCTTCTTGTCTGGCTAACTAGCACCCAATTTCCATTAATCCCTTTCTGGGCAAACTCCTGGAAAAGCTGCCCATCTCTCAGCTTAACCTTCATTCCGATTCTGTTGGCGGTCTCCATGACCACCAGTCTGGCCTCAGAGCTGCCAGAAGCACGGAAACTGTTCTCCTGAACATCCGTGAAGATCTGCTCTCCAACCTTGACTCAAACATTCCCTCTGTCCTCCTACTCGATCCCTCTTCTTCCTTCGACACGATCAGCCATACCATCCTGCTCAACCGTCTCTGTGATAACCTGGGTATCATTGATCAGGCTCTTGATTGTCTGACCTCTTTCCTCTCTGATCGATCCTCCCAGGTCCAATTTGGGTCCTTCCTATCATCTATCTCCCTCTCTACCTGTGGTTTTCCCCTGGGGTCTAACCTCTCACCCTGGCTTTTCAACCAATACCTGGCAACTCTCGCCCACTGCATTGCCATTTTCTGCTCAAATTTCCAGTGCTATGCTGACGACACTCAAATCATTTTCATGCTGCCCTTGGCCACCTCCTCTCCCTCTCTCATCTACGATTGCCTGTCATTCAAGATTGGTGTGCCGCCAATGATCTTTGACTGAATGCCAGCAAGACTGAGATCCTCCTCATTGGCACACCTTCACCATACTTTCCCCTCACTCTCTGGCCAGCTAAGAACCTCCGGGTCATCTTTGAAGCCACACTTTCCTTCTCTGCCCACATCTGTCTCTAAAAAGTCAAACCTCCTACTGCACCTCCTCGGAGGTACTCTGCCTTTCCTCTCCTTCTCCCTGAAGCTCACTGTCTCCCAACCTCTGGTTCTCTCTAGGTTGGACTATTGTAACAGCCTCTTTCTAAATCTACCTGCCTCTACTCTCCGCCCTCTGCAACTAATCCAGAACAGGTCTACAAGACTTGTCCTTGGCCTCAACCCCTGGGATCGTATCTCTCCAGCTCTGAAATCTCTCCAGTGGCTCCCAGTGGATGCCAGGATTAAATTCAAAAACCCTCTGCATTGTCAACAAGGCTTTCTGGGGCCTTGGTCCAAAATACTTTAAGCAATCCCTCCGCAAATACCTCCCCTCTCGAGCTCTTCGCTCCTCTACCTCTAACTCCCTCAGGGTAAGTCATTTTTGAAAGAAACAAGCTGGAGGTAGATCTGTTTTCGACTGGGGCCTCCCTCTGGAACAGCCTCCCTGCCACTCTAAAACCATCTCCGGTTCCGGAAGCACCTCAAGACCTTGCTCTTTGCTTCTGCCTTCGCTACCCCTGATCTGTTCTCTCTTGGCACTGTGCACCTGGCCACCCTGTCCTCCCGGACCAGGTACCTGCTCACCCTGCCACCCTCCCGCACTGCCTCCGGGCCATCCCTTGCACCGGGGTCTGTATCTGTACCATACAGCCGCCCCCCCCCTCGTTTATCTTCCTGCACTTAAAACCTACCCTGTCTGCCGCCTTAAACCCAGCATTTGCCATTTGCTGGCTGCACTACCACGGTTTGTTGCCTTTATTTATGTACCTGTTTCTGCTTTGCTCCGCACTTTCCACTTCTCACCCCTTCCATGCACTTTTCCCCTCCCCCTCTCCCATGCACTTGTGCGTTCTCAATGTCACTGGGCCTTGTAAGATTGTTGTTTTGTTGTCCCCTGTTCCCCCTCCCTTGCCTTGTCGCGCACTGAAATACTTGTGTACGAGCGCGATAGAAATAAAATATCAATTCAATCATATTGGTATAGAGGAAATATTGAAACACCTTTTATAATCAAATGCCAAGGGTTCAAAGAATTAAGGGAGAAATATTTCTCTAAAGGTGTTCACTACAGACCGTCATTGTAAACAGAGCACTTTGAGCATGCTGCATTGCAGGAAGACTAGCATTTACCAATTTTGTAGATAAGCTAAATCTCTCTAGCAAGAATTTTTAAGGCAGTCGTTAGACTGTTCTGTTCCCGGGTAAATGGGTATGGTTGAGCAGTAGGGAATTTAGTTGCAAATAGCTGTGTATAAATTATGTACAGATTGAGTTCTGCTAATGCGAATGTCTTGTGTATATTTCTTAACTGGGTGTGTGTGTGTGTGTGTGTGTGTGTGGAGAGGTTTATATTTGTTTTACTATTGTGGCATAATGGTGTAAGGGATGATTAATCAAATGAAAACAAGATACTGACATTTAATATTTGACCACTTTGCTTACCATTTCAGATACTACTAATGAAAGATAAGAAGAAATGCAGCATTATAGATAAACTAGACTACGAGCCTGAAGCCGTGGCTGTTCATAAAGGCGGCGTGACCGTTGCAGTTGGAGGATCAGTAAGGGAGTTTTATGAAAAACATTAAAATGTTAATGATTTATGAATGTTTGTTTTATGCTCTTGGTATTTTAAGCGTGGGGCTCAGTCCTGTCTCCTTTCCTCCATAATTGTGCATGTTCATCCATAGGGGTGGGAACCATTTGCAGCAATCTTAAGCCCAAGCATGTGGACACCTCACCCAACCACTGCCCTTCTGCACTGACTGGATTGGTAGTTAGCACTGTAGGCTTTTCTTCTTTTTATTCTTGATTTCTTAGTGTTGCTTTCTCCTACCCTTTTTTTTAAAAATGTTTTCTTTTTTTTTTATTTCTTGCTCTGTGCCTCAGTTTGTCACATGTTGGTGTTCTCCGACTTCTTAGTGTCCCTTCCCAGACTTGCACTCACTCGCATTCTGTTTGGAGTGGCTGGGGCCCAAGCACTGTTGGGATGTGTGCGACTTGTTCTTACAGAGGACATTAAAAATATTTGAATGCTGGATGTAATTCTTTTTCAAGGGTTCCCCAATTAGGTGTGTCATTAACTGAAGAGCTCACCTGTTGGCTTTAGAAAGGTGTTCGTTTGAAGCACCTATGTCTGCCTGTACCCCCTTTCCGTGTATTTCAGTTGAGGGTGAACTTTTGTTTCTTTACTGGTTAGGTAGGGAAGGACTTGTAAAGCTTTTAGGTAGTGTCTTGTGATTGGAAGGTCCATGGTTTTTGATTGTTACACCGTTTTTCATGTTCCTGCCCACTTTAGTTGAAGGAGCATTGCTGATGTTTTACATTCCTAAATGATAGGGTTACCCAACTGTGTTAGATAGGTAGCTGGGTAGGTAGGTAGAGATAGATTATTTGTCTGCCAAATGAGTAGTAGTGTTGATTTTTAATACATGTAGTTTTTAATTTGGACATATTTGTGTGGACATTGTTTCTTGTCAACTGTGTTATTTACTATTTAATTCCTACAAAAAAATAGACAAAGGTATTCTACTTTTTACTTTGTTTACACCATATTACCTATCCAATTGCCACATTTCAAGTGTGTAGCATGTTGGGAAGTACGCTTAACATTGCAACACCATGCTTACTAGCTTTGGCCACTAACTTTGACACCAGCAGCCTTTCAAAGTGCATACTTGCTTTTGTGTCTAAACATTCAAGCACTGGCACGGTTTCCTGTTACGCAAAACACCTTTGTTTAGTCACAATTCAATCTTTCATAAATCCAAGTAGAGCGTTGTAAGATTCCAAAACTACTTTTTTCCCCCTTTCATTACCATTGCCAAAACAATGGTACAAGGGACAGAATAGATTATCTACAGCCTGCTAGTACTAGTGGTATATGCATGCTTGTAATATTGTAGATACTAAAATGTTATTTTTAAAAAGGGGGAGAGCCACATATTACATGTTTCTCGGTGGATAAACCGACTTTAATTGCAAACATCCTTGAGGTTTATTTACTAACGACTGCAGTGCAGAAACATTTTGAAACCAACACCCTATTTGCGAGTCTCAACAAGGGTTTAGTCTTGGAGGGACAAAATTGGCACTATGCTCGTTAGGGGAGTTTTCCTTAAGACCTACTGGCAGTAAGACTTTAGTAAGATCTCTTAGTGGTTTGTAGAACCCCCAATTCTTCGAATCAGTCTGTACTAGCTCAGGAACTTGGTAGAGTGGCAGAGCAGTCAGGCTTATTTTACGAGGAAGATGTGAGCTTGTAGGCAAGTACACTGAATCTTAGCTAGATGGGCACACCAAAGAAGCTTATAATTATTTAAAAAGTATATATTATATTTAAACCAGAATCTCTTTTAAATACTTCACGCGTTTATACTAGAACACTTAGAAATACTGATAATACACTTCAAAGGTCACTTTCACTTTTGTGTTTGTTCACGGTTACATTTGTAGCAATGATAAAAAGGGAAAAGACAATGTTATCGTATTATCGATGATTGCGCACTCATGCGGTTTTCAACAGTTCATACGGTAATGCATTTACTCTGCAAACACACATATAGTAAAGTCGCTTAAGGGAGGAAAATGGTTGGTGTAACATGAGCTTAGTTCAAGGTTCTAGAGACGGTTTCTTCGCCTAGTAAGTCCAAAAATGCAACCCTAACTAAAGGCAGTTTGGAGAGGGCTTGATGTCTTGACAAGCAGCGAATTACGAAGAGTTCCTGTGGATTTCTTCCAGTTTCTAGTGTTATTGGAGTAGCAAGTTACTAACTAACAAAGGAGCCCTTAAAACAGACTCTAGAAGGGGACACAAGTAGCGGCTTGGGTCAGAGTTAAGAGGGGCTTGCCCTGGACACCTCTGTGTGCACTCCAACGCCTTGGTGCAACTTTTTGGAATCCGGTAAGCAATAACATTTTCCCCACAGTACCTTAGGTTAGAAGAAAATGTTTGTGCTGGATGCTACGCGATGTTGGAGCTCTGGACCCGACCTCCGGATTCCTTGGTCTGATGACTGAAGGCAAGACAATGGACGGTATCTCTCGGCAGCAGTCTCGAGGGAGGACCTGTAGCTTGACTTTCAGCAATGTTTTGATTCACTCAGTGGTTCTGGTGCCTCTTCAGCAGCACCAACAAATTACACGGATTGACTGGTTAAACCTCTTCACTTCCTGCAGTCCCACACTCTGATGGGGCGGTGTGGGCGAGTTGGATCTGATCTCTGGAGTGTCCGTACTGGTTCAGCAAAGATTTGGATGGATTCGGCCTTTCCACGACAATGCACTTGAATGGGCAGCAGGTCTCCTGGTATTGGGGTTCCGCAGCTCTGGAAAGTCCTAGGACCTCAGGAGATGGCTTGTTTCAAGGTTCGTCCTGGGACTGGTTGTTCCCACCGGCCAAAGGGAAGGAGTTATCCTCTTCCTAGCTCCACTGTTGCACAGAAAGCAGGGGTCAGGACAGCAGTGTTCACTTCAGTGTTTCAAAGGGTCTGCAGGTGTCTCTGGTTGTTGTCTTCTTCGGTTACTTCAGCTTCAAGTGGTCGAATTGCTTTTCACTCCAGAAGCCTCACCTTTTATACAGTTCCAGCACACACTCCTCTGCAGTCGTTCTCAGTATTTTACAGAAAGGGTTGTTTGGCTGTCCAATCAGGACAGCCAGACCCACTGTGGGAGCTGGACCTATTCACGCACCCTGGCAGACAAAGGACAGGGGGGTGGAAAGCTCTGCCACTTCCTGCCTGCCCAGACACTCTGGAGCCTATGTGGGGACACCCAAGGGTTCCTGCCAAAGGCACAACACGCACTGACCTCCTCCTCCCTGAATGGTAGAAGTGCTAACAAACAACCATGTTGGTACATGTGTTCTTCATTGTGCTTGTGCACTACGAAGGCTATGGACCTAGTCTGCGGTATAGAAAATAAACAATAGTTGTTAGGACACGTCCACTGCCACCAGCGATAACTAGGTGATTGTCTGTGTGACTAAAAAGTCACAGGAGCAGAGAGAAGGGAGATACTAGGTATCCCTTTGGCACACCTCTGACGGTAGCATGTGCCAATCTCTCAGACTATAGAGTTTTTGGAGAGATTGTTAGGCAAGATTATATGTAGTAACCCTGTGGTAGACTACACCTGCCTTGTTCTCTTGGCAATAGATAACCCAACCTGTGTTATAGGCTTGTACTACACAAGTTGGTAGAGTGACTGAGCAGCCAGGCTTATCAAGAGGGGTCAATGCGCGCTGTAGAGGTGCAACATAGAGATTCACAGTGAGAAGTATTAAAATAACACTTATACTCTAGGTTTCTTCATTAAAATAATTATTAATTTAGCAGTCAGTTTTAAAATAAGCCTTCTTTAGAAGGGGCAATATGCAAAAATAAAATATACTTCAAAAATACCATCCGTTCAGTCAAGTAAGTAGATACCATTTTGGGATGTCACACACACACTTCCTACACCCTGAGGTGACTTCAATAGTTAGGACACTGTGGACGTTGATATATCCCTTATACCTAAATGCACTACTGAAGTTATGGCAAAAGGAAAAGGTTGGGGAAGGAAACAAAGTTTAACACATTTCTCCAAACAGGTAAGTCCTTCACAATCTCCCACTGAAATATAGGTTAACCCTTTCCCAGCTATAAAAGTAAGTTATGTATGACTTTTATTGGGGGCAGATAAACGCAAAGTCGGAGGGTAAGAAGAGTCTGCAGGGAGCCAGGACAGCCAATGTCAATTGAGCAAAGTCTAGGGTAGCTGAGGCACTTCTTGAAGATAGTTTAAAGTCTTGCACAATTTTAAAGAGTTTTTGTTTTGTTA
The DNA here is from genome assembly GCF_040938575.1 of Ambystoma mexicanum. NCBI lineage: Eukaryota > Metazoa > Chordata > Amphibia > Caudata > Ambystomatidae > Ambystoma > Ambystoma mexicanum. The sequence goes on from NC_090937.1 coordinate 1,337,983,316, forward strand.
TATACGAATCACTGTTGGACCACAAGCTGGGAGGAAGATGAAAAGCAAAGATGCAAGCAACTCTGCAAAGGGCAGCAAATGCAAGTATCGATTGAGAGTAAGCAAGCTACATACAAGAGGTAAGTACCCCTAGTTACACAGTACCATGAGTCTGAAGAAAAGGGTCCAGCTGGCATCTGTTCCTGTTGTAGGCCTGCAGATCCTGGTGTTCCTGGGCCTCAGTCGTGGGACAAGAGGGAGGACGTCTGGGGACTCCTGCACTATGGTTTGAAGGTCGGCGGCAGCAACGCACTCACTCCAGATCAGCGGCACTTCGCTGTTTCAGCAACTTGCAAATCGCACCACTGCAGTTCTTGAACAACACCTTGTGGCTCCAGCATTCAGTTCAGGTGGCTCAGGCTTGGGTCGTCCTGCTTTGAGGGAGTCCTTAGGATCTTCCTGGAGCTTGGGTCCAGCTTTAAGGCTATGCACTCATTCCTGGTGTTCATGCCCTTGGCACTCTGTTCTAGCAGCAGCAAAGAAGTACAGCCAGCAGGGACAGGTTTTCCAGTCGAGTTAGTCTTGGGGTCAGTTGGTTCCATCATCCCAAGGGAAGAAGTCTTCCTTGCCGGGCTTCTCTAGTCGATAAGAAAATTGGAGCTGCAGCAGGGCTTCACCGGGCAAACCCAACTGTCCAGGAGGTGCAGCAAGCTTCTCTTCCAGGTTCTTTCTTCGGTTCCTTCGCCCAGTGGTCGACTCTGCCTTCCTTGCAAAAGACCTCCTTTTATGCAAGTTTCTCCCATTCATTTGCAGCCTAGCTGCCACTCGCACAGCAGGGTGGCTGTCCTTCAAGGAAAGCCACCCAGCCAATCCCCTTTGGGTGCATTCCTGTAACCTAGGAGACTAAGCACAGGGAGTTTCGGGAACCTCCCTCGCTTCCTGCCCTGCCAAGACACGCTGGAGCCAGAGGCGGGCTTCACCCGTGAATCCTGCCAAAGACAGAATGGACCAAATCTGGTTTGGCATGCAGAGTAAAACCCAAGAAAGACTTCACAAGCAACAAATGGCGAAAAAACAAAAGAGCGGGCCATTTTTTTCATGGGTGCAATACTGAATCTGCGAATTAAGCCTGTGGTAAAAACGCCCAATGGTAGGAAAAATAAGCCACCAGCCTTTAATTGTAGCGAGGGGTAACATAAAAATGTTACATGAGAAAGTAGACAAAAGGGGATACTAAGTATCTCCCCAGCACTCGATGTAGGGTGGTGGGTGCTGGGTCTACAAAGAGAAAATGGTAAGTAAAGTCAATTTTACTTTACTACTCGTGGAAACTGGAGTTTATCCAAGAGAAGGTATTTAAACCTTTAGAGAAATCCAAAAGGACTTCTCTGTGGCACTGCACTGAGGGTGCTGTGTGTCGCAATACAAAAAAGTGATGCGTATGGAGTTTCTCAGACTCCAAAACCAAAAGAAAGAGTTCAAATCAAAGAAAAATATGAGTGAGAAAAGGTCTCACTCCAGGATACAAATTAAAATTCCTGAAGTCAAGCAAAAGAGCTGTTGGGGTCTCTAAGGTAGAAGGGAATTAACACAGAACTGAGAATTCTCCCTAACAGCACCCCTGGTAACCCTCTTTGCAGTGTATGATTATGTAACATGTGATCATCCTGTGTTATCATCCACTTTTACTGTGTAAGTCTGCTCGCTCTCTGTAACCTTGAGCATAGCACTTGGTCCATGTAACTAAGACACTTTCATGCAACAGCGCCTCGATGCCTCTGGGCTGCTAGTGCGCTTTATAAATTCAAAATACTAAAAAATGGCATCAAAATGGCCCCTTTCTTCTTTTTTCGCCGTTTCTTGTTTGTGAGGTCTTTCTTAGATTTTACTCTGCGTGCCAAACCAGGTTTAACCCTTTTGTTCGCTTTGCCTTTGGCGGGCTTCAGTACTGAAACCCGCCTCTAGCTCCAGTGTGTCTGGAAGGGCAGGAAGCAAGGGAGGTGCCTAAAGCTCCCTTTCCTTAGTCTCCCTGGTTAACTGAGGGGGTGGTGTGTGTGTCAATCTCTCAGGCTATACATTTTTGGGAGAGATTAGTATCCCTCTATCCTTAAGAACTGTAGTTACTTGAGGATCTAGAAAAATAATCTTAAAGGAGGACCCTAAGGGTCCCAAGCAACACTGCCCATAAGGAGCTGTGTGCTGCAGTATTAAAACACAGATGCCTTTAAGAGCTATAGAGCAGACAGACTCCATAGTATAGGTAGAATACAAAGGATAGAGTTCCAAATGACAGAGCCCCCAAGAATGAATGAGTGGAAAAAGGCTCCACTCATTCAGGATTGTAAGAAAAAGGTCCAGAAGTCCAGCAAGAACTGCTGGAGTGGTCTCACTAGGAGAATGGATGAAGCACAAAAATGATCGATCTCCCTAACAATCTTCAGTCTATGAACTTGGCAGCTTGGTTCCTGAAGTTAGAGTTTGGACATTTAAAATGACCTCAAAGGTGTAGGAAAATCCTCCAGGAGGCAAGCAAAGCGAACACCAGGCACTGCTAATTCAACACATGGAAAAGATGTGTAATATGGTGCAGATCAAAGGATGTGTTAAATCCTATTGCATGTACTCTTTCACGCATTCTTCACTACACTTGACTCTTTCTGTGTACACCACTTCACAAAACAAGGTGTCCTGATAGAAAGTTCCTTTTAAGGCTTTCATGGAACGAGTAAAGAGACTTTACCCCCCATTTCCAACCCACCTCCAGATTGGTATCTTAATATTGTACTCTCAAAGCTCATCGGTCCTACCTTCGAGTCTATGCACAAATCCAGCCTCAAACACCTAACATGCAAAACAGATTTTCTGATAGTCATTGCCTCAAAAAGAAGGGTTGGTGAGCTACAAGCTTTGTCAATGTAAGACCCTTTCTTTGTTATCCACAAAGACAAAGTGGTACTTGGAACACACCTTAGGCTTTCGGCCTAAATTCATATCCAAGTTACATGTTAACCAATTCATTGGACTACCTGCTTTCTTTCAAAATCCATCAAATGCAGCTGAGAAAAACCTCCATACACTGGATTCAAGTAGGGCAGTTTTGTACTATGTAAACCAAACAAAACTGCTAAGAAAAACAGATCAACTGTTTGTCTCCATAGAACCTGGCAGGGAAGGTGATCATGTTTCAAAGAACACCATCTCCAAATGCATACATCTCTGCTATTCACTATCAAAGACAATTCTGCCTTTCACAGCAAGAGTTCACTCTACCAGAGGTACAGGAGCTACTTTGGCTTTTATTGCAAATGTCCCATTAGACACCATTTGCAAAGCAGCTAAATGGATACAGCTTTACATACATGGCTTTACTCGGCATGACTGCATTGACGCACATTCTAAAACAGATTCACAGGTGGGACAAGCGGTGCTAAAACATCTATTTGCTGCCGTACCTTCTCACAACCCACCTCCTTCTCTTGATACTGTTTGCTAGTCTAATCATAGCATGTGATCTAAGCAGATCCACAAGCCTCCAAAGGGATACATTACTCACCGTAATTGTATTTTTTATGCTTGTACCTGCTGATTCACGTGTGCACACACTGTCTCCCCTCTTGGAGTAGAAGGTGCATAGATGGTTTTCTGGCTTTATCTCTTCTTATCTGCTTTATTACATCTGTACTCGCACTACACTTCATGCTACCTCATGTTGGAAACAAAACAATCTGAGGGACCCCGATGTGTGGAGGACCATGGGTATAGTGGACATCCCACTAGGGATAGTATTACTGACACGCCCTGTATGAGGGTATGCAGTACCCTTTGGGTGCACTGCAACAACCCTGACCTCTTGGCAAGAGGAACCCAACCTTTTGTATAAGTCTGTACTACACAGGTTGGTAGCGTGTTAAGCAGCCAGGCTTATATCAAGAGGGGTCAATGTGAGCTGGAGGGGAGTTGCACAGAGATTCAAAGTGACAAGTATTGAAATAAACTCTTACACACAAGGTTTCTTGATAAAGAAATTATTAATTTATTTAAGTCAGTTGGCATAAGCCTTCAGAAGGGGCAGTACTATAGTAACACACAAATACACTCCAAAATACACATTCTTAGATTCTCTAAATCAGCAAATACCCATTTGGGATGGCACACAGATACTTACTACACCCTCAGGTGACTCAAATAACTAGGACACTCTGGACATTAATATATCACTGTTGCATTTAGAGTTCTACCGGTGAGTATGTCAAAGAAAAGAATGAAACAAGAGATCACACAAATATTCAGAAGCAGGTAAGTACTTTTGGGAACCCCCAATGCAAAGTTAGCTAACCCCTTCCTGGAAGAAAGACCAAACACAATGTCAGAGGGAAGAAGAGTCATCCGGGAAGCCAGGCTAGGCTAAAGTCAATTGGCCAAAAGTCTAGGTGAGCTGAAGCACTTCTTGCAGGTAAGTAAAAGTCTTGCACAATGTTTTAGAAGTCTTTGTAGAAAAGAAGAAATCAAAGTAGGACCACAAGCTGATCAGGCTTGTGAGGTAAAGAAGCTGATTACAACTTTAAAAAAGCAACCAAGACAAGTCTCAACTGAGAACAAGTGAGGTTACCCAACAAGAGGTAAGTTCTCTCAGACTGTACAGTACCTTTTGGTTAGAAAAAAAAGGGCTTTGGGTGGCTTCTGTTCCTGAGCAGCTCTGCAAATCCTGTGTTCCTGGGCCTCAGTCGTTGGGACAAGGAGGACATCTGGAGGACTCCTGCACTGCAAAGGGACGGTTGGCGATAGAAAAGGGCTTCTATACAGTGGCACTTTGTGGTTTCAGCTCCTCGCGTCTAAGCAAATAGCAGCACTGCAGACTCTTTGCTATCGAGATGGCCTTTCCTTGCATCTGGGGTCCAGCACTCTGTTGAGGTGGCTCAGGCTCGGTCAGTCCTGCTTCCTGGGAGACCGGAGGATCTTACTGGAGCTCTTGGCCAAATTAAAAGCAACGCACCTCCCTGGCTCTACGATGTCCAGCAGCAACTCTATGGAAATTCAACCAGCTCCGAGATAGATGTCCAGGTGGCTTACTTTGGAGCTGATTGGGCCCACCAACTCAAGGGGAGAAGTTGTCCTTGCAGGAGCTTCTCTGTCGAAGCGAACTTGGCGTTTCGGCACTGCAGCAGGTCTTCACTGGGCAAGCCAACGGTCCAGGAGTTGCAGCAGGTGTCCTCTTCAAGTTCTTCTTCGGTTCCTTCGTCCAGTGGTCGACTCTGCCTTCCAAGCCAAAAGACTTGCCTTTTGTACAGTTCTCTCCCATTCATTCCAGCCTAGCTGTCAGTCACCCAGCAGGGTGGCTGTCCTTGCCAGACAGTCAGCCGGCCAATCACTACAGAGCATGGTGTTTCGGGCACCTCCCTCACTTCCTGCCTACCCCAGACACCCTGGAACCAGAGGCGGGCTTCACTTGTGAATCCTGCCAAAGGCAAAATGAACATAGAGACCAAACCTGGCTCGGCGTGCAGAGTAAATCTCAAAAAGGACCTTTCCACAAAGAAATGGTGAAAAAAGAAGACCAGGGCCATTTTGACAAAAATTGCACCCTTGGGTGCTTTACTGCAGCTGCAAACGCAGCCCGCGGTAAATGCACACCATGTGTCATGACCCTTGCCCCTGGCCCTCACTGGCAGGTCAGCCTTCCAGTTAGGGCCAGGTCAAAGGCCTTAAAACCTCATCCAAGACTCTCTTGCACCTATACCTTTATTGGAAGCATTGGTCTGTACAATAACGGATTGGTTGTAGTCAGGAGCTCTTAAGACTGGAGCTTGACAAAGGGCTTGTTTAAGTCCTTCAAATGCCTTAGTGCACTCCTCATTCCACCTGAGCATGGGGAATTTGGGTGAGGAGATCACATTCAAGGGAGAAGCTATGGACCCATAGTTCTCAATGAAGTTCCTATAGTAACCTGTGAGACCTAGAAAGGCTCTCACTTGGGTTTGAGTAGTAGGGGTGGCCCAGTCTTGTACAGCTTGTACTTTGCTAGGCAATGGCCTGATTCCACCTCCTCCTACCTTATGACCAAGGTAGACCACTTTACTCTGACCAATTTGACATTTACTTGCCTTTTCGGATTGGCCTGCTCAAGAGCCTACAATACATATCCCAGGTGGTCAATATGCTCTTCCCAAGTAGGGCAGAACACTGCAATGTCATCCTAGAATGCCATACAGAAGTCCTCCATCCAATTCAGAACATGATTCACCATCCTTTGGAATGTAGCAGGTGCATTTTTTAGTCCAAAAGGCATAACCTTAAACTGGTAGAGGCCTCTTGGGGTTGAAAATGCAGTTTTCTCCTTGGCATGGTCTGTCAGAGCTATTTGCCAATAGTCTGTGGTTAGGTCAGATGTACTGAGGAACTTGGCTGAACCAAGTTTGTCCACCCGCTCATCTGTCCTAGGTAAAGGATGGGCATCAGTCGTGGTGACTGCATTAATGGCTCTATAGTTCACATAGAATCTCAACTCCTTGGATCCTGCCTTTGGTACTAGCACAACTGGATTAGACGATGGACTTGTAAATGGCTTTATTACCCTGAGATCAAGCATCTTGTTGACCTCTTCCTTTGTGGGTTCTTACATGGTCTGACATTCTGTACCCTCTGCTTTTAACAGGTAAACGATCATCAGTGATAATCTCATGCTGGCCCCAAGGGGTCAAGCCTGGTGATAGTGAAAACAGAGGGGGCAAACTGATTTAACGGAGTTTTGCATTCCTCTTGTTCCAGTGTCAGATCGCAAGAGAGATTAACTCCTATCTTCCCATCTAAAGGTTGTCCCCTGAGGAGGTCAGGTAGAGGCTCCCTCTCTGCTTGAGCAGAGGCTAGAAGCAAAGCTCCTAGTTCTGGTCTAGAGACATAGGCCTTTAGGCGGTTGGTGTGAGAGACCCTGCTGGCCTCCTTAGGATTGCCTAGGTTCACCAAATAATTGACCTCCAAGTTTTCCCACAACCTTGAAAAGTCCAATCCATTTGTCCTGTAAGGGCCTCCGCCTTGTAGGTACTATAACTAGAACTAGCTGTTCTTGATTAAACTCAACCATGTTGGCCTTCTGGTCATGCCAATGCTTCACCAGAGCCTGACCTGTTTTCAGGTTATCTGAAGCTTTTGTCATTGTGTGTCATTCTCCTTCGGAGACCTAACACATAGTCAGTGACTCTCACTGGCTTGTGGGAAGGAGCACTCTCCAACCACTCCTTGATTAGGGCCAATGGACGTCTAACCGGATTACCATAGAGAAGCTCAAAGGGACTGAATCCAACCCCTTCCTGAAGGACTTCTCTATAAGCAAAGAGAAGGCATGGCAGTAGAAGGTCCCACTGTCTTCTAAGGGGTTCTTCTAAAGCACCTCTCGTGCTCTTCATAGTTCTGTTACCAACCCATTGGTCTGAGGTTAGTAGGCTGTTCAGAACTTGTAGGTCACTCTACAGTTTTTCCACATGACTTGCATGTAGTGGGACATAAAGTTAGATCCCCTGTCAGAGAACCTCCTTAGGAAAACCTACTCTGGTAAAAATACCAAGTAGGGCTTTAGCCAAGAGCTGTGACAGTCCTCATAGGTATGGCTTCAGGATACCTGGTAGCATGGTCTACCACAACCAATATAAATCGGTTGCCTGAATATGTTGGAGGGCCTAAGGGACCAACAATGTTGATTCCTACACTCTCAAAAAGGACTCCCACCACTGGGAGAGGCACCAAAGGGTGCCACATTCTTGGCTCCACTCTTTTTGGAAGTCTGATAAGTCTGACAGCTTCTACAGAATTTATCTACATCAGACCCCATTTTAGGCCAGTAGAATAAGAGACATCCTTTCTTTGGTCTTCTTAAAACATAAGTGACCAGCCAAAGGAATCTCATGGGCTAACTATACAAACTGGGGTCTCACCTCCTCGGGCACTACAAGGCTTCTGTAGTCTTCTGGGGTAGACTTAATAGGTTCACTGTAGAGGAGGCCATCCTCCAAATACAACCTGTGCTTCCCTGGCTCTTGCCCTTCCAGCTGGGAAGCTGCCTGGTGGCGAAGTCCTTCAAGAGTAGGACACTCTGACATCTGCTGAAGTCTGCCCTACAGGGGCCTCCTTCTGCCAGTAAAGATTGCAGCTCAGGATGGTCTTTAGGATCCATATCTCCAACAGGGGGAAGGTCTTCCAGCTGTGTGTCATCAGTAGCTAACTCAACCTCTTCTGGTTGTATCTCACACTCAGCTGGTGGAGTAGTCACAGGTGTGACTTTGGACTGTCCTCTCGGGGATGTCTTGGTTTGATGCACAGGAGTGCTATCTTTCTTGTTTCTTGAGACCTTGGGTTTCCCCTTCGTCTTTCTTCTTGGAAACAGAAGTTGGCTTTTCCTGTGGACTGGGTGTTATAGGTTCTTCTTTAACAACCCACTGAGAGTCATTTAGAGTGAGCTCTCTGGCCTGCCTAGCCTGCACCTGCTTCCTTTTACTGGGAGGCCTGGGGTTGCTTGATACAAATCCAAGAGTGTTTAAGTCATTCCCCAGTAGGACTCTCCCAGGCACCTCAATTTGTACATTGACAGGTATTCTTACAGTCATATTTTTGCACTGGATGAGCTGGTAGTATTGGAACCATCTGGATAGGGCCTCCAGCAAGCTTAGTGGGGCCTTTGGGTGCCTTAGTAACATCCTCCGGTTTGAAAAAGGTTTCATCCACCACTGTGATGCTGGCCCCAGTCTCTAATGGCAGGGGTCTCCTGACCATTTACAAGTACACTGTCCTTGTAGTATTAGTTTGTGTTATCCGGTATAGAGTAATTCACCTCTACATTCTGCTGTTCCCACAGACCCAGGGACACTAAAGAAACACTGGCAGAGACTCCCATGGGGTCTTTAGCCAATAGTTGAAAGTTTCCACTTGCCATATGTACTTCTCCCTCAGGGATGAAGGCTAAGGAGTCAGTGTGGACCCCTGAAGGTTTACCCTTGCATCTAGGATCCCCTTTCACATGGTCAGTTGACCCACAAGCATAACATTTTCAAAAGGTTCTGATAAATGGGGGCTTCTGCAGACCTCCCTCTGATTTTGCACCAGAGGTTTCACAAGACTGACCTGGTTTCCCATGTGGCTTACCCTTCTTATGTTTGTGGTCCTCTTTTGAATGGGAGGTATTAGAATTCTTTTTGTCATCTTTCTTGTGCTGTTCCCCTCATCCTTTTTATGAGTGGCCCCAGAATCCTTATGAGTAGCCCTGTTGGCAACCCACAAGTCAGCAGCTTTTGCTAGCTTCTTGCATCAATCTCTTTAGAGTCAGCCAAGTGCTCTCAGCTCAGGAGAGCAGACAGCAACAATAGTTTACAACAAAAACTGATTTCTCATTCCTTCAAAAGAGTTCACTCTGTATCCCTTAACCCAATCATCTTAAGTTTTTCAGACATTCACACACCCAGGTAGCCCAAGGGGTACCATCAGTCTTTTTGAGGGTCCTAAACCTCTTAAGGTACTGGGAAGGGGTATTCCCAAATCTAGCTATCAAAGCTAGTTCCACATTTTCATACTCCAAAAGTTCCCCCACCTCCATTACAGCATCAGTTGCAACCTGGGGAAGACAAAGGCCATGGAATCAACTATTTCCCAGTGACACCATGAATCCCATAGTTATATTTAAAAGCACCCAACCAATCCAAAATATCAAGTTTCACATCATACATACTCACTGTTTCTTTAGGCATGCAAGGTCTCTTTGGACTAGAGGACCTAGAAGACTCTGGGATAGAAACATTTTCAAGAGACAGTTTCTTCAAGAGCATGTTGCATTTCAATTTCCCTTATTTTGATGTCCTGATGTTTGGCTTCAGCTTGGAGCTGTAATCTTTTGAACTCTAACTGGTGTCTCATTTTTTCAGGAGACACAAATTCTGGACTCCGTGATGGACCTGGTAGGGTCCCTGTGGCTAAATGTTGAGACATAAGGGCCTGTTGAGGTAAAGAGGGGCTCTCTTCCTGAGACTCCTCTGACTCTTCAACAATATTTTAGTTAGACTCTGAATTCTCATCCTCATTATCATTTTCCACATTTCCTGGGATAGTAGGTGTGACAGGCCTACTACCCAGACTTTTATTATTCAACAGTCTTGCAATTATTTCATTTTTCTTTACTTTAACAGGGAGATTCCTGACTTTACACATTTCGTTCAGTTGCTCTACTATTAAAATGATCAGGCCTTCCTGCCTCAAGTTATCCATATCTGGCATTTTACAATTGCTTTTCTAGTGGAGCTGAGCCTTATGAAGGTTTTTAGTTGAACAAAAGTAAAGCAAATTCTTAATGTAACAACTCTACAATATATCCTCACCGCCTGCCACCAGTGTTGGGCAAGGTTTGTATGCAGTACGCTCTTGGAACACTACAAACAACTCTGACTACAAGTATAGGAAACCTAACCTTTGCTATAAGCTTGTACTACACAGTTTTGGAAGCGTTTTGAGCAGCCAGGCTTATCTCAAGAGGGGGTCAATGTGAGCTGTAGAGGAGGTACACAGAGATTTACTGTTACAAGTATTCAAATAAACTCTTACAAGGTTTCTTGCATAAACAGTTATTAATTTATCAGTCAGTTAGAATAAGCCTTCTTCAGAAGGGAGCAATATAATAGAAACGCACACATACACTTTGATACTGTACAGTCTTAGTTTCTAAATCTGTAAAGACCCTTTTGGGATTGGCCACAGACACAATCAACACCCACGGGTGACTTCAATAACTAGGGTGCTGGGGACTTTAATATCGTACTGTTGGCATTTAGAATACTCTTAGAAATTGGCAACAGTTAAAGGTTATTATTAGAACAAGATACCATAAATATTCTTAAGGAGGCAAATACTTCTGGATCCCACTAGAAGAGTAATTCGGTTCAATAGGCTAAGCCAAAGTCAATTGGCAAAAGTTGTGTATAGGATAAAGCTCTTCTGGTAGGTAAATGGAAAAGTCTTTGCACAAGTTCTTGGAGTCTTTGATGAAAAGAAGAATCGAATGTCGGGCCACAAGCTGATTAGACTTATGAGTAGTAGGAGATGCAAGCAACTCTAAGAGGTAAGTTCTCTCAGACTTTTTACAGTACCTTGGAAATGAAGAAAGGATGCTGCAGATGACATCTGTTACTGTGCAGCTCTGTAGGTCTCACTGTTCCTCGGCCTCAGTCGTGGGGACAAGAGGGAGGACGTCGGGGGACTCCTGCAATGCACTGGGACGGTCAAAACTCGCAACCGGCAAACTTCACTTTCAGTGACTATTCAGTGTTTCAGCTCCTCGCGTCTACCACAAATAGCAACACTGCAGTTCCTGGCTGTCGAGATTGACTTTCCTTGCTTCTGGGGTCCCGCACTCTGCTGAGGGGCTCAGGCTCGGTCAGTCCTGCTTCCTGGGAGTCCAGAGGATCATCCTGAAGCTCTAGGCCAGCTTAAAAGCAACGCACACAATCTGGTATTCCTCTCCCTGGCTATACGATTTTCAGTAGCAACTCTCTGGAAATTCAACCAGCTCCGAGATGAATGTCCAGGTGGCTTACTTTGGAGTTGATTGGTCCCAACAACTCAAGGGGAGAAATCGTCCTTGCAGGGTCTTCTCTGTCGATGCGAACTTGGCGTTTCGGCACTGCAGCATGGCTTCATCGGGCAAACCAATGGTCCAGGAGTTGCAGCAGGCGTCCTCTTCAAATTCTTCTTTGGTTCCTTCGTCCAGTGGTCGACTATGCCTTCCAAGCCAAAAGACTCGCCTTTTTATTCAGTTCTCTCCCATTCGTTTCAGCATAGCTTTCAGTCACCCAGCTGTCAGTCACCCAGCAGGGTGGCTGTCCTTGCCGGACAGTCAGCTGGCCAATCACTACAGAGTACATTTGGGTACATTTTGGGCACCTCCCTCACTTCCTACCTACCCCAGACACAATGGAGCCAGAGGCGGGCTTCACTCGTAAATCCTGCCAAAGGCAAAACGAACAAAGAGACCAAACCTTGTTTGGCACGCAGAGTAAATCTCAAGAAGGACCTTTCTACAAAGAAATGGCAAAAAAAGACAACCAGGGCCATTTTGACAAAAATGGCAACCTTGGGTTCTTTACTGCATCTGCGAACGCAGCCCACATTAAATGCACACCCCGGCAGTTAAAATGAAACCACTGGCTCCAGCAATTCAGTGAGAAAAGGGTAACATAAAAATGTTACATGAGAAGCTAGACAAAGGGGATACCAAGTAGCCCCTTCAGCATCCTATTGTAAGATAGTGTGTGCTGGGTTTAGAAAGTTACAAATGTAAGTATAGTCAATTTCACTTTACTGCTCTGGGAAACAGTAGTTTATCCCAGAGAAGGTATTTAAACCTTTGGGAAATCTGAAATACTTTCCTGTGTCACTGCACTGAAGGTGCTGTGTGACACAATGTAAAAGATGATGCCTATGGAGTTTGTCATCTCTACAACCAAAAGAGAAAGTGTTGAAAATCCCTTTTTTAAAAAAAAAAAAAATGTTGCTGATAAATCAACTTTAACAATTTACAAACTTTTCAATAGAAGAAACCTTTACTAATACAAAAGATTTTTTAAATATATAAAAATTATTTCAAAGCTTAAAATTCACAATTCATAAAATGCAATTTGAGATAATTATTAAGAATCAAATGCATGTTGGACTAGACTTTTGAGTTTGACTAGCGTAGCAGAGTTCAAGTATCTATTCACATAGTCTCAATGCATATGGAAATTGAAGAACTGCAATTCTATTTGTGGTCTTGTGTACAGAAAAGAGCATTTGCCATAGATGATGATATGTTACAATTTGATATGGTGTCTTCAATTTCTTAAAGTACAATAAACGTAGATCATCAAGCCTCTCACATCTAACAGTTAAGTTGCGCAATGTTTCTTTAGTATTCTTTTGTAGGCAGAATCGACTAACATTTTCACTTTTTGATATCTGACCACGCTTACTCAAAATGTCTCTTGTAAGCCATAGATCAAACCTTAAATGAAGGAAATCCAGCCTACGTGATGCAGAGGGAGATTGTACCAAATAAGATTCAACCATGCTGTACTTTTTATCTAAAAATTGATTATTTTTATTATATTTCATACATTTGTCTCGTGTTCATGTCCAGTCCAGTTGGAATAACTTAGTTTTGGCTTTATCAGGATTCTCTAGTAATGGCTGTATCAATATATCACTGTGTGCCAGAGTTTCAATTACCTGATTCATCCAGGCCTTGCCAAAAATGTGAGTAGATGTAAACATATACTGAGACAGTGTACTAATTAATATTTTTGAATGTGAAGCTAATATACATTTTCGAAACCAGGAGAGTGCTTGCCACAAGTATCTAGAATATAGAGAAATCAACCCCAATTCAAACCGGATCCAAACCACTGGTACGCATTTTGGAAGTTTTAATATACGTTTCCAAAAGCGCCCTTCAAGTTTTTGTAAAAATTCTGGTTGCTCCAGTTTTACTTCCGAACTATAGAGTATTGTAGGAGTAACATTTTGTTTATGAAAAATTACAACTGGTTCAAGTGAACAATTCCCATATTTAGCCTGGATTAATAGAGATTGAGAAATCCCTGTAGTCATCTTGGAATTCAAGTTAATCAAATATGATTTATCATTTTTTTTTCATTACTGAGTACCATACCTAAATAGGTGTACTGTTGGACAATATCCAGTACTACTTTCTGAAATACCCATTTTCTTCTTTGGGAACTTGACCCTTTCTTCTCATTACAAATTAGCACTTTTGTTTTATTCACACTTATTGTCAGTAAATTTCTGTCGGCATATGCCGATAGGATGTCTAGAAGACGCTGGAGCCCTGTGGTGTCTTTGACATCAACACAAGGTCATCCGCGTAGAATAGTGCTGTTATTTGTTGCCCATTAAGTTTCGGAGCATCACTAGCTACATCTTGAGAGCCCTCACTCATATCTGCTATGAAAATGTTAGAGGGCTGAGTCAAGTATACATCCTTGCCTCAGCCCTTTATAGGTGTCAATGAGCGGTGTTAAGTCACCCAAGATAGAAGTTCTGACTTGAATTTTGGTGCCTGTGTGTAGAGTTTGAATCAGGCCGAGTATGGTAGAGGGACAGTTTGCTCTTCTCAATTTCTCAAATAAGAGCTCTCTCGTCTCGAGACCGAGTCAAACGCGGCCTCGAAAGTCGATAAAAGCAATGTAAAGAGGCTGGCCATTCTTAAAATGTTGACTTTAAATTGTTTTAATTGTCATCAAATTAGTTGATGTCCCTAGCCCAGACACAAAGCCCGTTTGAAGCGGATCTCAAAGTGAATTTCTTGTGGTCCATTTATTAAAGTCTGAGGATGAACATTGAGAAGAGCTTGCCAGGGGTGTCCAAATGGGCGATTGGTCGATAATTAGCTGGACATTACCGATCGCCCTTTGTAAATATCGGCACAATGATGGAGTTACGCCACGAGTTCGTTATTGCCCCATATGTTAGGACATAGTTGAATATGTCAGAGGATTTTGGCCCATTCATTTGGATGCTGCTTAAACATCCTGTTACTAAGGCCATTGGTGCCCGGGGCTCTCAAATTGCTAGATTTCATTATAAAGTATAGAAAATACCTCTTGATTCATATCCATACAATATGTTGTAACAAAATTTGGGATGTCTGTCCTATCACCAATTTTTGGTTGCGCAGACAAATCAGAAAAATGTTTAATCCACTGGTCTTGAGATACTCCATTAATTTGTATGGGGACTTTGATATTATGATTTGCTGAATTTAGAAAATGCCACACTTGGGCTGAGTTTTTCTCCTGTAACACTTGTAACATTGCTTCACCATCTTTTTGATAAAGATGAGCTCGCCTTCTAAGTCTCCAGTTGTTATATTTACATTTAATAGATCTTTAAATGTACATCTCTCTGAGACGTTTTTTCAGGACACGTCTCTCGTGGGCTCTTATTTTTCTTTTGTTGCACTTCAAGATCAAAACTATGCCTTTTTTTAAATGTATGTTCTGCAGTAACAAGTGTATGGATTTTAAATAACTGCAAGGCATTGATATATTTATCGCCATCCATATTAGGCTTGGTCTGAGATGTTTGTGATCTGATAACGCTATTATTAAGCAACTTCAGAGAGTTAGAGTTCCATAAGAAACGTGTCCGAGCATTATTAACTTGTAAACATTCAGAGTAAACATTTCGGCTTGATTGTGACTTTTGTCAAAGCAAGATTGCATCGTAGGGCCAGTAGTTCATGATCACTATATTGTTGGATAATCACTTCATAATGCATTATTTTAGAGTAAGTAGCAGAATCCACATAGACACAATCTATAATTGAATGACTGTGGCCTCTCTGCCATGTGGGGGCTGGTGGCACATCTCCCTCTGCTGTGCCATTTAGCATATAGAGCTGCCATCTATCCATGATAGATGTCCAAGCTTCAACTGCTAAATTTTTGTTTTTTTCGTTAGGACCCAGGCACTGCAAATAAAGATTGCCTGCAATGATGACATTGGTAATTTCCACAGTATCACTTATCAACTTAAGTAAAGTTTCAAGTACGCAGTCGAATTTCTGATCAGTCATAGCTGCTGGATTCCTATACACATATCAGTGCAGTCGTCCCGCCTGTATAATTTATTTTAACCAATTACAGGTGGGAGTTGGGCAATACCCATGGAACCATTCTAAGCCCTGTGTTTTTTGTAATTATCATAAGGCCTGAGGATGGGCGACCTTTGCTTTTACTTATGGCCGGATTAAGATTAATAGTATGGTTTTCCCAAACCGGCTGCTCGACTAACCAGGTTTCCTGCAGTAATATACAATATCATAATTATCAATAGCGCGTGGATTTCCGCTGAATAAATGAGTGACCTTGTGTATTCCAGCTGGCCATCAAAATTGCATTGTTTGAATCGTAATCATTTTGCTAATGATTATCTTCTGTATTCCACTGGCTGGAAGGTAAATAATTAGAATGACTTGGAGGTTTTATTTAGTTCACTGTTGTAAGGACGGCGTTGGAATGTATGCTCATCAATGTTTACATCCTCTTTAGTTGACAGTTGATTGAAAATCGTAGGATCAGCAGCTAATATGAAGCCTAATCTGAAACTTCATTTTGGCCAACCACAAGGTGTTTCTGACTACCGCTGATCTTATTCACAACCTTACTATAGTCAGGTCTTGATCGTTGAGAAACTCGACTTGATCAATATCTGAATATGTGATATCTTCTAGCTGTGCTATATCAGCAATTATAGCTAATAGATTAGCCCGATTAAGATCCTAAGATTCAAATGGAGCAGAGCAGCATTTTATTAGCCGATGACTATACTTTACGTCTTTACGAGTTAGTCAAATTTGACTTGCGTTGCAAAAAGGAACGTGTAGCCAGTGGAACAGATAACTGTTGTTCAACTCTATTATTGTAATTAGTTTGTTCATTTGAATGACCGACTCTTTGCATTGCAGGTCTGTTAAGGCTTTCTATTGTTCCATTAGTACATGGTACATCAATTGATGGCATTTGTATTTTTTAATAAGAAATTCTTGAATGGATTCTGTATTTCTTCTCTTATTTGTGGCAAAAATGTTTCGCCCAAAGTCGTTTTAATGTCTTCTTTGTCTTTATTACTATTTAATGTGCTTTGTGTATTCGGAATTATGTTCTGTTCTACCGAGGTTTCTCCACATTTTATGATCTCGTTCAAGATGTGTCACAAGATTGTCCAGGGGTGATTTTGTGTAGTCTGATGACTTGCACCAAGACCGAAAGTCTTATGTTTGTGCTTATTGTATTAGCTAGCAATACAATTGTCTTGCAACGTTATTGTAATTATTTCATTAGGAATGGTAGGTTCAGTTGTATTTTGTGCCAACACTGTGGATGGTGACGTCTCTACCCAAATAATGTGTGGAATAGTGGGGAGCGGGGGATGGCAGTTTTCTACTGGCATACACGCACTTTTAGCTGACATATAAGCGTAAAGTTGTAAAACTTGCAAATGAGATTGTATGAATGACCAACACTTTACAACCTATAATGAATGTACTTCGTGCGCACAATTGGAATGGAGTGCAATTGGCAAAACTAAAACAATTAGAAAGCATCACAGCTTTTATAATTACAATATCCACCTCCCTGCATGCTGCTTGCTTCGCAGCAAAGCAGCCTACCTCATTTAACGTATACGCGCGCAATGTGCGTGTTCATAGAAGTTATAGGAAGTGAGGTAGGCGAATCTGGGCACCACGGGGCTGCGCTTCCTCCCAAAAAATAAGCTCAATCCACTTTCAAGAAACGCTTCGTGCACGGCAATAGTAGTTCAGATCAGCAAAGGCTCAACAGTGGCAGTAACGTTCTCTCTGACTTCCTCTTGACTTCACGAATCACTTTAAAATACATGAGAATTAGGGGGTCGTGGGGGGGCTAGGGTCTCCCTCTCTCACGGTTAAAAAAATCAAGTCCTCAAAATCCAGCAAAGTTGCTGGGGGTCTCTGAGGTGGAGGGAATTGGCACATTTCTGAGAATTCTCCCTAACAAAAGGCAATGTTCCAGAAGATTCTTTAGTTATGAGTAAATAGCAAGCTTTTGTTGGTAAAAAGGGTTCAGGCACCTCTGGGAAGGCTCCCTGAATGTGCATAAGCATTGGGCCTGGGCGAAGGTGTGTGGGGGCGAACAACCAAACACTCAAATCAGCCCACCAACAACAAAGCTGTGACGGAACGCCTCAAGGGAAGTATTCCCACGAGACCCACAGTACCTGCGCAGCGATGAAGGTGAAGCCGGATTCCTTAATGATGGCAGCAGTGTCAGACCCAGTCTCCTGTTCCTTGGTCATGGTGACAAAAAGAGGGTTCTTGAAGGGATACCGCAGCAGCAGTCGAGAGTGGGGACCCCCAGCAAATGATTTTGTGCTCTAACGTGGATCTGTGGCTTTGGTGCATTTTCAGAGACACCAATGAAGAATGGCTACTGCCCGGTCGATTTGCCTCCCGTGCTTGTTCCTGCACACTAGTAAAAGGTTTTGGGGGGAATCTTTCTTCTGGAGGTCTGGCAGGAGTCCACCATAGTTTCGAGAGGATTTGATCTTCTGAAGAGGATGCACTCCAAGACGGTTGCCGGTACCAGGGCATTGGTGGTTTGCAGCCCAGGAACATCTCGGGTCATTGTGGGATGGCTCAACTTGCAGGTCGTTTTAAGACTTATTCTCCATCATGGGGTCTGGCATGTATTCACATGCTCATGAATATTCCCAGTCGTCAGGCTGGGAATCCTCGGTAAAGAAAAAATCAGTTTAATTTCTGAGCTGTCTTTCTACTAACAACCAATCACTGGTCTCTAGGCCATATTGCCCCCACCCAGTAACTGCCCTCTACCTAAACCCCTCCTCTTGCAGCCATCTTCAGATTTCTACCGCACGTTCAAGTGTTGGGAGTCCTCGTGCTATAGCTTTCAAGCTTTTACTGTGTTTTGTGCTTTTTCTAAGAGTTTGACTCTATTTTATCAGTCAATTGAGCCTTACGCTCATCGATCCACCTTCTGATTAACGGGTACCCATTTTTCAGATTCTTCACGCCCCTCAAGGGCGAATTACGTCGAGTTTACTTCTTGGAGGATTCCAGAAGCTTCTTCAAGGCATACGGCGCGTGTTGGACCGTGCCAGACATGTCGGATGAGAAGGACTCGGCGCCCGTTTTCAAGATTTGCTACAGCTCACGGAATGTCTTTTCAGACAACGGACATTCCCTGTGCCTTTTATTGCCTGCCCTCGGACGCGACACACGTGGAGGATGACTGTGCTTCTTGTCAGGATATGGTGCCCTGCACGCTGAACGATCGGCGCAGGCAGCTCAAGGAGTGGCTGCAGGCCAAGGTCCCTGCTCTGGGTGAGTCTCGGCAGCATGCCTCCCCTGCCCAGAAGAAAGGTGAGCGGTCTTCTAAGATCTTTGAGGGCGCCCCTCCCGTGGGGCAAAGCACCGTGAGTCCACTGTCACCGAGAGCGCTGTTGCGACGGGCTCCTCGGCAGCCAGGGTGAGTACAGCGTCTCTGGCGGCTTTGATCACAAGCCAACACGCAGGATCTTCGAAGAAGAGGAAGTCGGACCAACCGGCCAAACTGTTGGAGAAGACCCAGACAGGCCCCCTGGAGAAGGCCAAGGGGGGAGCGGGGCTCAGACCCTCTCCCAAAGGCTGCGGGCTGGACCAAGGCGTGAAGGCCCAGCCTTCCATCGAAGGAGTGGTGGTATCCCACAGGTCATGGCCCCGAAGGTGAGAGTTTCCACGCCTGCCAGGAGGGAGTCATCTTTTCAGCCCATCGAGAAGACGCCGGAGAAGATGCCTATCATTTCAAGGAAACAGTCACCCTTGGTTGCAGAGAAGGGGGGAGCAAGGTAGCCCTTCAGTGCACAGATATCTCCTCAGAGTAGGAGCTTACCAAACTCCAGACCTCCCAGGAGGGACGATTGGTTGAGAACAGGTCCTTTGGCGAGGATCCCGACAAGGGCGATGATGGTGAAGACGAGCAGACCGACAAGGAGCAGCAGGGCGCGGAGGACCACGAGGACCAACCTAGGCCGCAACCGCCTTCTCCTCCTTCGCCACAGCCACCTCCGCATCCACCTGGAGATCTCAGACATTCTCTCAGCCTTGCATACGCTATGCTCAGAGATCCGGACGGCGCTGTACCATTGGGGGAACCACCAGTCAAGAAGAGGAGAGTTCACCCCCCCGCCTCCTTGTCACCCTTCGCCTCCCTCTCCACCCCTGCTGCCTCCCTCCCTGAGGGATGAGACAGATCCTGACACGGCGACGACGGGCACTGGCACAGATGATGGCGGATTGGGGGATCTCCCGTCTCCGCCTCCTAGATCTTCACCGCCCGACGAGATAGGCTCGTTCCTCGCCATGATATCCAGGTCCTCACAAGCTATTCCAGCTTGTCCTTGAGGAGAAGAGGATTTCCTATACCAGCTCTATAAGGCGAAGAGGAAGACCGTACTTTCGATCCTGCTGTTGGATGACATTTGGGATGAGGGATTGTCCCTCATGAAGAACCCTTCCTCGGCCCGGCGGAGAGGGACTGTTATGAGAAGTACAGGGTGCCAGACTCTGCGCCTAAGTCCTTGCGGTCCCAACCGTCTCCGGACTCTGGTTTTGGCAGCAGCCAAGAAGAAGTCTTCGGGCTCCTCCAGTTCGGACACCTCCTCTCCCCCGGACAGTGAGGGGAAGAAGTTGGATGCCATGGGGCGAAGAGTTATCACTTCAGCAGCGACTACCATCACGGCTCGCTCTGCAGGTACTGCCATATTTGCTGTCATTGGCCAAGGCTGGACTGGCTCATGTCTCCATCAAGGTTCATCTGGCGGCTATCTCCCGCTACACCAGGTCGTCGCTGTGGTCACAACGTCTGGTTAAGGAGTTCGTCAAAGGACTGTTCTGTTCGTTCCCGCCGGTGAAGGCTCCAACCCCGGCGTGGGAGCTCAATGTTGTGTTGACTAGGCTCATGGGTCCTCCATTCGGGCCTATGCTTTCGGCGCCACTGAAGTTTGTCGTGGAAAACGGCTTTCCTTGTGGCCATCACATCTGCATGAGTGGGAGAGATCCAGGCCCTCTCTTGTAAACCACCTTACTTGACATTCCACTAGACGAGGGTAGTGCTGCAGAAGCACCCCTCTTTCATGTCCAAGGTGCCGTTGGTGTTACCTGTATTTTTTCAGACGCCTTTGTCGCTGGCTGAGAGGCTTTGCACTCGCTAGATGTGGCTAGAGCACTGAAGTTCTATGTGGACCGCACAAAGAGTTTCCGGAAGATGTCACAGATTTTCGTGAGCTTTGGGCCTGTGAACCATGGGAAGGCCCTTTCCAAGACTTCCATTTCCAGGTGGCTCTCTGGCTGCATCAACCATTGTCACCGGTTGGCAAACCGACCATTGCCTGGCCGTCCGAGAGCCCATTCGACCAGAGCGATCGCTGCAATTACGACGTTCCTGTCTGTTGTGCCCCTGCTGGACAACTGCAGGGAGCCGACATGGAGGTCCACGCACACCTTCACGAGATTCTACTCCGTTGACAGGGATTCCAGGGAGGAGTCCAGAGTCGGCCTAGCAGTGCTACGCAACCTGTTCGCTTGAAGGTGAACCTGGTGAGGAGGTAAGAGATGCTTGATGTTGAGCCTTGCCACCGCCCGTGGTTGTGCATGTGTACTGCCATGTATTCTTTATTCATGAGCATGTGAATCCATGCCAGACCCCATGCTGGAGAAGGAACAAGTTACTTACCTGTAACTGTTATTACCTAGCATGGATTCATATGTGAACCCTCCCGCCTACCCCTCTGTGGCTCTTCTCTTGGTCTTACTGCCACTTTACGTGCTACCAAATCTGAAGATGGCTGCCAGAGGGGCTTAGGTAGAGGGCAGTCATTAGCTGGGGGCAGTATGACCCAGAGACCAGTGATTGATTCTTAGGAGAAAGACAGTTCAGAAATTAAACTGATTTTTTCTTTACCAAGGATTCCCAGCCTGATGACTGAATATGATATGGCATTTGTAACGCGCCTATACACAAGTGTTTCAAGGCGCGACGAGGCAGGGAGGGGGGAACAAGGGGAAGACAGACAACGATCCTACTAGGCCAGGTCTCATTCAGACCGCGCAAGTGCAGGGGGAGGGGGAAGGGAAAAGTGCAAGGGGAAGGGGAGGGGGGGGGGGGAAGTGCAGTACAAATAAGTAGAATAAAGTAAATAAATAGGGCCGGCTGGTGGCAAGTGCAAGGTAAGTGCAGACAAGTGCTGGGAAAGGGGGGGGCTGTAGGGATACAGAAACAGTCCCTCAGTGCAGGGGTTGCCTGGGAGGCAGTGCAAGAGGAGAGTGGCTGGGCCCAGGACCGAGGTCGGTGAGAGTGGCCCAGTTGCAGATTAGGTGCAGATTCAGTCGAGAATTTAGCAGGGGAGAGGGAGAGAGAAAGCAGAAGCAAAGGGGAAGGTTTTGAGGTGCTTCCTGAACCGGAGATGGTTCTCCTCAAGTTTCAGGGAGGCAGGAAGGCTGTTCCAGAGGGAGGCCCCTGCCACGGCGAGAGATCTACGCCCAGCTCGTTGCTTCGAGAAGCGGCTGACCGTGAGGGAGTTGGAGATGGATGAGCGAAGGGCTCGGGAGGGAAGATATTTAGGAAGAGAGAGTTGAAGGTATTTAGGCCCCAGAAGGCCTTGTGGACAATGCAGAGGGTTTTGAACTTAATCCTCGCAGGCACTGGGAGCCAGTGTAGAGATTTCAGTCCTGTAGAGATACGGTCCCTGGGCTTGAGGCCAAGGACAAGTCTCGCAGTTCTGTTCTGGATGAGTTGCAGGGGGCGGAGAGTGGAGGCAGGCAGATTAAGATAGAGGCTGTTACAGTAGTCCAGCTTCGAGAGAACCAGGGCTCGGGAGACAGTGAGCTTCTGGGGGAAGGAGAGGAAGGGAAGAATACCTCTGAGGAGGTGCAGCTGGTAGTGTGACTTCTTAGAGACGTCAGATATATGAGGAGAGAAGGAGAGTGTGGAGTCGAAGATGACCCCGAGGTTTTTTGCCTTGCAGGTAGGAGCAGGAGGAGGGCCAAGCGAGGCTGGCCAGAGAGCTACAGGGAAGGAGGGAGTGGGTGTGCCGATGAGTAGAATCTCAGTCTTACTAGCATTGAGGCAGAGGTCATTGGCGGCACACCATTCCTGGATGGCAGACAGACAGAGATGAGGGAAGGAGAGGAGGAGGTTGAGGGTAGCCTGAAAATGAGTTGGGTGTCATCCGCATAGCACTGAAAGTAGGGGCAGAGAGCGGCGATGCAGTGGGCAAGGAGTGCCAGATATTGGTTGAACAGCCAGGGAGAGAGATTAGATCCCTAGGGAACACCAGAGGTGGAGAAAAAGATGTCAGAGAGGAAGGACCCAAGTTGGACCTGGGAGGGTCGATTGGAAAGGAAAGAGGTCAGCCACGCCAGAGCCTGACCAGTGATACCCAGGTTATCACGGAGACGGTTGAGCAGGATGGCATGGTTGACCGTGTCAAAGGCAGAAGCGAGATCGAGCAGAATGAGAACACACGGAGTGTTGGAGTCGAGGTTCAAGAGCAGGTCCTCACGGATGTTCAGAAGAGCAGTTTCCATGCTTCTGGCCGCTCTGAAGCCAGATTGATGGTCATGGAGACTACCAACAGTTTCATATTCATGAGCATGTGAATCCATGCCAGACCCATTCTGGAGAAAAACTGTTACAGGTAAGTAACTTGTTCCTTATGCCCATCAGTCCAAGGGAGGAAGTTGACCTCTTAGTAGCTTCCCTGTCTATTTGAAAACTAGGTCAGTACAGCAGCAGTCGCTTCAGCAGACTTCTCCAGTTCCTGAAAGGTGCTACAGCTCTCTCTGGTCCCCTTATTCAAGATTCCAGTGGTCGACTGCACCAGTCTCAGTATCCTCACCTTTTATCCAGGAACCCAGCCAATCAATACTCCTGCTACATTTCAGACTTTGGGGAGGGGGCTGTCCTTTGAGGATACAGACTCCAAGTTGGAACTGGCTCCAAGCAGGCATGCCAGAAGACAGATTAGCAGTGTTTCGGGATCCGCATCTGCTTCCTGTCCTCACAGGATACTTGGCAGACTTCTCAAAGGATTCCTGCCATACATGAAAGTCAAACCAGGACCCACCTCCCTCACCCAGCACGGCAGAAGGACCAAGAAAGAACAATCAACCAAGCAATGGAGAAGAAAAGAAAACGGTCACCATTTTGGGTCAATGGGGACCCTTCTGTGCATTACCACAGCTGTGAGCACAGCCTGCAAGTAAAAATGGCATCAGAAGTTCTAGTAGCAGTCACAGCGCCTGTAGCCTCAGTTCTGTTTTTTCCTCAAACGTGTTTGCTTCGAGAACTTGGCACGCCTCGTGTTATCTACTTCGATAATTTCTTCTTCTACTCCACCAACCTCGCGGTCTAATTTCAAGAAATGCCGGGACTGTAAGTCTAAGATGTCCATCACAGACCGCACCATATCTGCTTGTGGTGTCTGGGCGAGAGCCACGACACGGACGACTGCTCGAAGTGCCAGTGGTTGACTGCGAAGACCTTGCAGGAGCATAAGGGGAAATTGCAGGTAGGTCGGGTATCCAAACCCCGTAAATCCAAAAAGACTACTGGTCTTTCCACTGACGACTCGAGGGGTGACTCTCCCTATCAGAGAGAGATAAGGGGATCTCGGTCCCAGAGTGGTTCCC
Organism: Ambystoma mexicanum; assembly: GCF_040938575.1. Lineage (NCBI taxonomy): Eukaryota > Metazoa > Chordata > Amphibia > Caudata > Ambystomatidae > Ambystoma > Ambystoma mexicanum. The sequence goes on from NC_090937.1 coordinate 1,338,007,551, forward strand.
GCCACTCGTCCTCGTCGAGGCACTCCCGGAAGCGGCGTTACTCTTCGCCTTCCCTGTTGGATGATGGCTCTGTGAGGAAAGTGGCTTGTCACACTAAATCCTGTACTCCGGAGGAATGGGGGGGCATTCAGCGAGAAAATGCTGGAGATTTTTAAATCTCAGGGCACTGTTCCATCCGCGCCTTCAGTTGAAGCCGGCCGGGAGCGGTCTTGGTCCGACGCTCGCGCACCCTCCTCCCGGGCAGTCGGCGCGATAAACATCGGGAACCGTTGTGGTCCCGTTCGGACAAGGCTCCGGTAGATCGTCGGAGACGTGCAGGATCCAGGTCACGGTCTTCGTCCCCAACAAAACCGTAGAAGTCTGGGAAGGTGTCAAGGAGGGCCATCTCCTGAAATGGAGTTTGGTAGGCCAGAGCCTGGGGCTCATGCTGAATCCTCCTTTAGGAGGTTGATGGCGAGAGTTAGAGTACCTAGGGTGGTCCGGCCCTCCAGTTGAATTCGATCAGGATGACCTGACTGACATTTTATATCGGGGTCCGTCCACTGACCCAGTGTTGCCTTTTCACATGGCGTCACAGTGAAGGGTGGCTGCTACTTGGAACACCCCGGAGTCTCTTCCGGCGGTCAACAAGTCGTTGACTAAAATGCTGGCCATCCAGTAGCGACCCCAGCTACCTATCCACACACCCCACTCCTGAGAGTTTGGTTGTTCAGGTGGCCACGGCCACCTTGAGTCAGGCGGCGTACCCTCCCATCCCTCCTGATGGGCACGACAAGCGCTTCGATGGATGGGCGCGCAAGGTATTTTCGGCTGGGTGTATGGCACTGAAATCGGCCAACTCCACCTGTGCCTTAGCAAAATGTTTGCACACTCTGTGGAATTGTCTCTCTGGCGGCTGAGCATATTCCCGAAGGGGAAGAAAGGGATGGGTTTATTGCTATTGTGCAGGATGGCAAGGATGCAATGTGTGAATCCATTCAGTCTGAGTTGGACACGGCATAGGGTCATACGGTCCATGGCTGCAAGCACCGTGATACGCAGGTTTGTGTGGTTTGCCGAAGTTGGGGTTTTCACCGGATGTGCAGGCCCATCTTCTCAACATGCCCCTTGACAGTTCTCATTTGTTTGGCAGCAAGGCTGACGAGCGCTTTGAGAGGTTGCAGACCTCCAAAGCAGCTGCTAAATCTTTGGGCGCAGCTGTGCGTCAACCTCCCCCTTTTCATTCTAGGGGACAGCAGTGGAGGGGTGGTTCCTTGCGTTACTACTCCTGGTTTGGTAGAGCAATAAGAGCGACCAGTCAAAGGGGCCACCATAAAGTTCCTCGTGGTGGACTGGGAAGAGGTGGCAAAGCCGCTCAAGCAGCTGACTCTTTGCCTTCAGGCGCTGCTGCAGCCGCTCCAAAACAGCTATGAGGCCAGGTCTCATTGTTCGCCGGTTGGGGCAGGCTGTCTCAGCATCTCGAAGAGTGGCGAGGCATTACTTCAGATGCGTGGGTTCTGGAATCAATAGCCCATGGCTACTGCCTACCCTTCCTAAACCGGCCTCACGACAATCCACCGGGGAAGCTCTCTTTGAAGATTCCGGATCCGCTCCTTGTGCAGGAAATCTTTACCCTGCTAAAGAAAGGCGCTATAAAACCAGTGCCTGTGGCGGAGAGGAACAAGGGCTGGTATTACCCATATTTTTTGATTCCCAAGAAAGACGGAGGACTGAGACCCATCTTGGACTTGCGTTGCTTGAACAAATTAAGGACTAGTTCAAGATGGTCACTCTTTCTCAGGTACTTCAGGCCCTTCGACTTCAGGATTGGTTGGTGTCACTGGACCTACAGGATGCTTATTTTCATGTGTTGATCCATCCACAGCACAGAAAGTACCTGAGTTTTGCGGTTGGCAACTCGCACTTTCAGTTTCGGGTCCTGCCATTCGGGTTGACCTCCGCCCAGAGGGTCTGGTGGTGGCAGCGTATCTCAGGAGGGGGGGGGGGTTCACGTCTACCCCTACCTGCACGACTGGTTGATCCGAGCACGTTCTCCCGAATAAACCTTGGATCATCTCAGCCTCACCTGCCACTCCCTTCACAAGCTGGGCTTCTGTCATGACCACTGCTTCCAAAGAGTCAGGACCTACCCAACATCCTTGGAAGTAGGCTCATAACATATACTATCGGCACCAGCAAGTCCCAATAGGGACCTTTTGGACCTTGTCCTGGCACCGGTGGTGCCAGGCTCATAGCATGGACCCTACCCGGCACAGGAAGCGCCGGGCTCAGAACAAGTGTGAAAGTGCTTGGGTGGACCTACCTGCAGCAGACCATGCTGCTTACTTACCAGCAAGATGATGTTTCACTCTCTTCTGGCAGGGACTACTTTTCCTTCTGGGTGGGGCAGGCACCATTCCCTGGATCATTGATGCTGGACCCCTTCTGGAAGCAGGAACTCTTTTGCCTGGGCGAGGCTGTGGAAGAAGACACCTAAGCACTCCTATGGACTATTTAAACCACACCCGATTAGTGCAACGTGCTTCGCGTTATTCTGCATCTGCAGCAGGACGCTCACCGTGTCAGCTCCAGCGAATCTTCAGTTCCGGATCCTGTGAATACGAAAATTACCTGCTGGGAACCAATCTTCAGTCTTCAGCAGCTCCTGCAAAACAAAAGGCACAGGTTAGGCAAAGGCAAAGTTAGCGGTTCAACTTACCCGATCCATCGGCAGCATTCAAGGCGTTTTTTCTGCATTTCTCGTCCGGCATCGGGCCTGCAAAGACAAAGAACATTGGTTAGTAACGCTTAGTTACAAAACTGCTTACCTGTGTTACGCTCGCTCCATCTCTGCTCGCGCTGCATTCCGGCACCTGAAAAGACAAAAGAGACATTAAGGTGCATTCTACAGCCCTAGAGCAGCCTTTCTACTTACGTGCCTTCGTATTCACCATCTTCTTGTTACGCTCTCTGCCACGAACCTGGGGGAGCATCTTCTTCGGCACCGACAGCATCTGAAAAGGAAAAGACATAGACATTAAGGAGATAAGACATTTGAAGAGAGCAATCTAAAGGGAACTTTAATACTTACAAGTCACGCTCGTGCAGCACACGGCGGCATCGCTCTCAACTTACCCTCTGCAATCAAGAGGCTGAACTCCTATCCAGTGAAGTAACTGGACCCAGCGCCCCTGCACAAGAGGCAGGATGGAGAGCCCAGCATTCACCTATTTAAGGTGAGCACAACAATCGACCCAAGTACCACGGGGATAGAGGGAGAGAGGGGCTTGGAACTTCTCCCAACCTTCCAGCCACTAATACCTTGATTTTCCACTTGCAGACACCTCCCCCTTCAGGTCAAACTTTCGGTGAGAAAGGGGCCAAATCCGGGAGCCAAACGAATCCTATGCCTAACGTTGAAGACGGTTTCACCGCCCAGTCAAGACCCGCGCCTCCGAGGGAACCAGGTGAGCGTTACAGCTTCTCCCTCAATTTCAAGAAGTCACATATGACGCTTTCCCAACAGCTCCAGTAGATCAGGACTGTATTGGACACATCTTTGGGAAAGTGCTCGCCACCCAAGGTGAGGGCTCATCAAATTGTCCAGAAGGTCAACAAACTTCAACATGCCCAGAGTCTCCCGGGTTTTGAATTCTTAAGGTTGCTCGGCCTCCTGGCATCCTGCATTTTTCTGGTGCCAGAGGCCAGACTGTGGATGAGATCCGTTCATTGGGCTCTCAGAATGCAGTGGTCGCAATTCTCAGGCAAAATGTCTGTTCTCCTTCAGATTCCGTTCACGGTCTCACAATCTTCTGTGGTGGGCCCACGAAGAGAATCTGATGAAGGGGGAGCCTTTTTGGCAACCATGGCCGGAGGTATTGGTAGTGACTGATGCCTCCCTCACAAGATGGGGAGCTCACGCCAACGAGCTGACCACCAGCGGTCGTTTGTCTCTGGAGTCCAAACTCCACATAAATCTCTTGGAACTTAGGGCGATCGGGCTAACCCTGAAGGCTTTTCTGCCATTTGTGCGCGGGAAGAGCGTTCCGATCATGACGGACAACACAATACAGTGGCCGTGCATTACTTCAACAAAAAGAGTGGTAGGGTCACTCCTGCTGTGCAGAGAGGCGATGCAGCTCTGGTTCTGGGTGATACAGCAAGGAATCTCACTCTTGGCAGTTCATCTGGCCGGAGAGGAGAATGCGGCGGCGGACGCTCGGAGCAGGCGTAGCGTGGTGTCCCACGTGTGGGAGCTAGCTCAGGAGATCTTCGCCCTTTGGGGAACCCCTCAAGTGGATCTGTTCGCGACTGGAGCCAACGGAAAGTGCGAGACCTATTGCTTAAGGGAATTTAGGGGACGTGTTAGTCGTGGATTGGTCATTCCCACTTCTGTACGCGTTTTCTCCGGTTCCCGCCATTCCTCAGGTTCTAAGGAGGTGGCAGAGGTTCGGGTCCCACATGATCCAAATTGCTCCGGATTGGGCCGGATTGGGCCTGGAGAGTGTGGTACCCGGACCTTCTAGAAATGTCCATCTGTCCTCCACACCGTCTTCCCCACAGAGAGGATCTTCTCTTGCAAGAGGGGGGTTGGGTTCCTCATCCATAGGTCAAGACTCTCAACCTTCACGCATGGTTTCTGAAAGGTTGAGATATAAGCATTGGGACCTCCCGGATGATGTGATGGATGTGTTGCTTTCGGCCAGGCGTCCGGCAACCAAATCCCTGTACCTTTGCCGTAAGTTTTGAGACTGGTGCTGAGGACACAATGTCGATCCTTTTCAGTGTTCCATTCAATGGTTCTTTCTTGCTTTCTTTGGCCCACAAGGGTCTTCAAGTGGGTACCATTAAAGGTTACCTGTCAGCGCTATCTATTTTCAAGCGCTCGTCTGAAGAATGTTCTTATTTTAATATTCCTTTGATTAACCAGTTTCTAAAAGGGTTCACAAATGTGTTCCTGTCGTCCCCTTTTCAGGTGCTGTTTTGGGATCTGAATTTAGTCTTGAAATTCTTGATAGGTGCTCCGTTTGAACCTTTGCACTCGTGTCCTTTTGAGACTGTTGACCTTCAAGACTGTTTTCTTGATTGCAGTTACATCTGCTCGCAGAGTGAGCGAGTTGCAGGCACTTTCATCTAAGCCACCCTTTACTTTGTTCCACAAGGATAGGGTTGTACTTTTGGTACGTCTGTCCTTCCTACCTAAGGCAGTGTCTGAGTTTCATTTGAGCCAGAAGGTGGTACTTCCTATCCTCCTCCTCATCCTGGTAAGGAAGAGGAGAGACTCCATAGGTTGGACCCTAGGAGAGCTTTTAGCTTTTTATATTTCTAGGATGTCATGTGTCAGAGTGGACGACCAACTCTTTGTGGAGTACACTGATTGGTCCAGGCTGTTAACAAACAGACCTTGTCCAGGTGCATTATCGTCACCATTGCTCAATGTTAGAGATTGGCTGGCAAGGACCTCCTGAGGGTTTGCAAGCTCACTCCACCATGTCGTGGCTACATCCACAGCCCTGCAACGGGAGTTCCTGTTAGGAACATTTGAGATGCTGCAACGTGGTCTTCCATCCATACCTTTGTCAAGCATTACTCCCTGTATACTTTCCAAGATATGGCCTTTGGTAAAGCAGTGCTTTATTCTGCCATCTGATTGGGCATATCTAAATTCATCTCCCTCTTCCAATCACTGATACTGCTTTGGGAATCTGTCAAAGATCTGGAGTACGTTGCAGGACACAATCCATTCAAAGAGCAAGTTACTTACCAACTGGTAATGTTCTTTCGACTGGATGTTCCGCCAACGTATTCCTAAGTCCCACCCAGCCTGCCCCTCTGAAGAATTTCCTGTGCTATTGCAGCTTGCGTTCCCACAAGGCTATGTTCAGTCAAAGAGGCATTGTGTGTGTTTGTCACACGCTGTGGAGGGAAAAAAACATGAACTGAGGCTACGGGTGCCCTGCGTGCCGCTTATAACATCCAATAACGTCACCCTCGACGGAGGCCTTCAAGGAACATCGACTCGACACAGGATGCCCTCAGCCGAAAAACTTCCAAAGCAGCACAGCTGTGGACATAACATGTCAAAGATGTGGAATACGTTGGAGGAACATCCAGTCAAAAGAACGTTACCAGCTGGTAAGTAACTTGTTTGTCTCTGCTCCTGTGACTTTCTAGTCACATAGACAACCTTGTAGTTCTGGCTGGTGGCAGTGGATATGGTTTGCCAACTATTGTTATTTTTTACCGCAGACTGTATTCAGTCTTGGTTGTGCACAGTGGGGTCACCTATGTTCTAACATGGTGGCTCCTTTCTTTTTTCGCCGTTACTAGCATGGCCATCTTTGTTAGCCCTTCTACCATTCTGGCAGGGGAAGTCTGTGTGTTTTGCCTTTGGTGTGAACCCTTGTGTGACCCCGCCTACGCGCTAGTGTCGGGGGGAGGAGTTTTTCACTACCCTCCCTTTGTCTGTCTGAGTGGCTAGGTGAGTGGGAATAGCTTTCCCATCTCACCTAGTCTTCTAAAAATTTTTATCAGGGACCTTTTTATGTCTCGCCATAATGTATGATTGGAGTTATTTCCTAAAACTTTTGGGGCTTACGCTGGGTTGCCCCTTTGGGCTTCCCTGTTAATTTTTCTTTAATGTACTTGGGTTAACTACTGTTCCCAAGGGGTAAAGAGGGACTTTCATCCCCTTTACATTTTATATAGTGAGCCAGCACACCCCGCCTTGCGTGGAGTGCTGGGGGGATACTCTGTATCCCCTTGCTTGCTTACTTGTAGCATTTTTGTTACAATTGAAAGTTTAATTGAATGCTTGTGGCAGTGGTTTTACCTTAGTGCCCTTTTAGTCGTATTACTCACAGGCTGTTAATTCAGCCTTGGCAATGCACAGATGTGCCACCATTGTGCTTGAATTGTGAGTTCCTTCTTTTTCACCCGTATCCTTGTTGTTTGAGGTCTTCCCCTGTCATTCTAGGTGGGAACGACCTCAGTGTAAGTTTTGACTTTGGCGGGAATCCTTTGATTTCTGCGCCGAGGCTCCAGAGTGTCTGAGAAGGCAGGATGCAAGGGAGGAGTCCAACTCCTCAGCCTTTCTTTCACCTTTCCTGAAAGAAACCACGTCCCAGTGGGGGGACTGGCTGTCATTAACGGACAGCCAGACTGACCCTTTCTGTAAGCTGCAGGGAGAGATTGCAAAGGTTGCGATTCCTGATAAATGGTCCGGACCTGGAAACTGCTGAAAAGTCGACTACTGCAGCTGAATACAAAGAGGAAGAAAAGACATATGTAGCTAGTTCCAGGGAACGGAGAGTCTGCTGTGTAACCATAGCCTGATGCAACCCTTCCTTCCAATCGACCTGGGGGTCCTGAATGTGACGACTCTGACCCAGAGGCTGGTGAGATCCACTAGTCTCAAGAAAACCTTCATTTTGAGCCATCCATGATGTGCTTTGACCTTGCTGGGCTACAAGCCGCCAATACGCTGGACCTTGAGCTGGAGTGCGGTGCATGGTCTTCCAAAGTCCGAATCCAGCTGAAATGCTGGACTCCTCATGGACCTCTAGAGACACGATCTGAATCCCTGAAGTCACCTTAACTGAGTTCAGGACCGAGAGAGTGAAGAGAATCCAACTGACAATATTTGTTTATCTGGCTGCTGTAAGAAAGTTCGAAATCCACATAGCTGCGGGAATCCATGTAGAAACCTTTGCCTGAAGCCTCCTCAGATGGCTGCTGCTGCAAGGTCCCATCCAGTGTCCAGTTCTTTCGTCTCCACATCAGGAATCCAGGGACCTGATACTGTGCTGCTGCATCCTGAAGGCATCCACTCCGAAGCTCTTCTTTTCGCCTAAGGTACTGTGTGGGTTTGTGTTGGGGAGAATTCTCAGAAATGTGCTAATTCCCTTTTACCTTGGAGACCCCCAGCTCTTTTGCAGGACATTTAATTTTTAACCTGGAGAGAGGCAGACCTTTTTCCCACTCTCTCATGCATTTCTATTTGATTTGAACCCTGTTTCTTTTGTTTTTGGAGTCTGACCAACTCCATAGGCATCATCTTTTTACATTCACACACAGCACCCTCTGTGCAGCGTCACAGAGAAGTTGCTTGGATTGCTCAAAGGTTTAAATAACTTCCCTTGGATAAACTACTGTTTCCAAGAGTAGTTAAGTGAAATTCACTTTACTTACCTTTTTTTCTTTGTAGCCCCAGCGCACACTATCTTACATAGAGTGCTTGAGGGGTTACTTAGTATCTCCTTTGTCTACCTTCTAATGTAAAATGTTTGTTACCCTTTCTACAATTAATGGCTGGTGGCAGTGGTTTACCTTTTCCTACCATTGTGTGTTTTTACCGTAGGCTGAATCCTTGGCTGCAGTATTGCCCCCATGGGTGCCCATTTTGTCATATGGCACCAGTCTTCTTTTTTTTCGCCATTTTGTGTTGGAAAGGTCCTTCTTGAGATTTACTGTGTGCCAAAACAGGTTTAGTCCCTTTGATTGTTTTGTCTTTGGCCGGATTCACAGGTGAATACCGCCTCTGGCTCCAGCATGTCTGGCAGGGTAGGAAGCAAGGGAGGTTCGTGGAACTCCCTGTGCTTAGTCTCCTTGGTTGCAGGAATGCACCCAAAGGTGAGTGGCCGACTGGCTGTCTTCCAAAGACAGCCTCCCTGCCGTGAGTGACAGCTAGGCTGCGAATGAATGGGATACAATTGCATTAAAGGCAAGGTCTTTTGCAAGGAATGCCGAGTCGACCACTGGACGAAGGATCCAAAGAATGAAACTGGAATTGAAGCTTACTGCACCTCCTGGACCTTTGGTTATCCCTGGTGAAGCACTGCTGCAGTGCTGTAGCTCCAATTTTGACATTGACTAGAGAAGCCCGGAAAGGACTTCTCCCCTTGGGTTGGTGGGACCAATCAACCCCAAGACTAACTAGACTGGAACCCCTCTCTCTGCTGGATGTACTTCCATTGCTGTTGCAGGAGCCGAGTGCCAGGGGACAGGAACACCAGAACCGAGTGCATCGACTTTAAGCCGGACCCGAGCTCCAGGAAGATCCTCCAGACCCCCTCGAACTAACCAAGCCTGGGCCACCTCAACAGAGTGCTGGACCCTAGAAGCAAGGAAAGTCCACAAGGTGTCAAAGAACCGTGGTGGTGCTGTTTGTTAGTAGCTGAAACCGCAAAGTCTTTCCATTTCTGCTGCCGACCTTCAAACTGCAATGCAGGAGTCCCCAGATGTCCTCCCTCTTGTCCTCACGACTGAGGCCCAGGAACAGGATCTGCAGAACAGGAACAGAAGCCAGCTGGAACCTTTTTCTTCAGACTCAAGGTACTGTAAACTAGGGGTACTTACCTTTTGTTTTGTATAACTTGCTTGCGCTCACTGGAGTCCTGCATTGGCTGCCCCTTGCAAAGTTGCTTGCAGCTTTGCCCATCACCAGCCTCCCGGCTTGTGGCCCAACAGCGATTTCTTTTTACAACAAAACGCTACCATTTTGCAAGTCTTTTGCCTATCTTCAAGAAGTGCCTCAGCTTCCCTAGACTTTGCTCAATTGAGTTTGGCTGTCATGGCTTCCCGAAGACTCTTCTTACCCTTTTACTTCGTGTTTAACTGTCCCTCCAGAAAGTCATACATGCTTTTCTTGTATAGCTGGGAAAGGGTTAATTAATATTGCATTGGGGGATTCCAAAGTGCTTACCTGTTTGAGAAACTTGCTAAACATGGTTTCCTTTCCTAACCTTTTCCTTTCGACTTTAACTTCAGTATTATCATTTAAGTGTGAAAAGTGATATATCAATGTCCAGTGTCCTAACTAATGAAGTCACCTCAGGGTGTAGGAAGTGTCTGTGTGCCATCCCAAAAGGGTATCTACTTAACTGAACTAAAGGAGTGTGTTTTTTGAAGTACATTTAAGTGTTGCATATTGTCCCCTTATCTTAAAATGGACTGTTAATTTAATAAATAATTTTAATCAAGAAACCTTGAGTATAATATTTGAATACTTGTCCTTGTGAATCTCCATGTTACCCTACAGCTCGCATTGATCCCTCTTGAGATAAGCCTGGCTGCTCAGTCACTCTACTAACTTGAGTAGTACAGGCCTATAACAAAGGTTGGGTTACCTATTGCCAGAGGGACAAGGTAGGTGTAGTCTTCCACAGGCTTACTACATACAATCTTGCCGAACAGTTTGGCTAATACGTACCTCAAGTCTAGTGTGCATTTTGTGAGGCTGAGTGGGTGATTCGTGTGGTTGGGAGTTTGCCCATAACACTTCCCCAGTCCTAACGCTGGAACGCATATAAGGAACCTTCTCAGACATCCATGAACACTTTAACTCTGAAGCTGCTCCTTATGTGCTAAAGAAGATATCCCCTGGAACTTTGACTTTCCTGCAACTGAACCCTAGCTCAACCTGCCTGCAGCTGGCACCTAGACCACTAGAGTCACTCTTCTGCCTCTCAGAGAACTCCTGCAATAGATTAGGAAAGGACTTGATAGATAAGAGAGGGATTCTGCCTTGAAAGAATAACAAGTAAAGTGCTTGCTAAAGGAGTTAGGGTAGGAACTGTATCTCTGTGAAAGAAGTGCCAAGTGTATGCTTACCTTTGATTTGCATTGTGCACCTCTACCTCTAAAAAGTAAAGACGTTGCTTTACTTACTTTGACTGGTGTTACCCTGTTGGGCAATAATTGGTGTAGTAACCCTGGGGGATGCTACACAATCCTTGTCCTCTTGGTATTAGGTAAGACACCTTTTGGTATAGGCCTGCACTACACACGTTGGTAGGGTGGCTGAGCAGCCAGGCTCATTGTAGGGTTAAATGTGAGTGGTAGAGCTTTAGCAATGAAATCCACCAAATGCAAGTAGCCAAGTAACACTTATGCACAAGGTTTGTAGTTAAAATAATTTTATTTATTTAACAAGTTTTTAAATGAGCATTCTTTAAAAAATGAACTATATGTAGCATTCAAATGCACCTCAAAATACTTTCTCAGAATTAACACAAAGCAAGTCGATGCACCCTGAGGTTACTACACTAACTAGGACAGTTTTGGCATTTATATATCACTTTTGTACTTTGTAAATTCTGATGTTGGTAGAAAGGAAAATCTTGAAGGAAAAAGGTTAAATACATGAGCACTTTTAAATCTTCCAATGTAGTCTAGATAAAAACCTTTCCCAGCAATATTAGTTTAAAACCAATGCATCACCTATGAAGGACAGTAAGAATCAAAATCAAATGGAATATAAGAGTCTGCAGGGAGTCAGGACAACCAAAGCCAATTGGAGCACAGTCTATTGAGCGGAGGAACTTCTTAGATAGCAAAAGGTCTTGCACAAAGTTAGAGAGTTTGAAGTAAAATCATTGTAGTGTCACAAGCTCTTAAACTTGTGAAAGTTAGAGTTGAAATCACCTCTAGAAAAGAAGTTACTGCAAGTCTCAATGGAGAAGAGCAAAACTGACAGAGGTAAGTACCCCAAGTCAGAACAGTACCTTAGGTTAGAAGAAGAGTGGTCCAGCTGGCTTCTGTCTGGTTGCAGTGTTGCAGATCCAGTGTTCCTGGGCCTCAGTCATGTGGACAAGAGTGTGGACGTCTAGAGGACTCCTGCACAGCAATTTGGAGGTCGGTGGCAGCTACCGATCTGCGCACGGTAAACCCCACCGCTGCGTGTCTTGGATACCGGTTGGGTTTCCTTCACTCCTTGAGTTCTGCACTCTGATGAGGGGACTCGAACTCTGGTTGTCCTGCTTTTGGAGGGTCCTGGGGAGACTCCTGGAGCTTCTGGCCAGCTTACAGACGTTGCACTCGACTACAGATTTCTCGACCCCTGGCACTCTGTTACTGCAGCAGCAAAGAAGTACAGCCATTTAGGGAATGTGTTCCAGCAGAGTGTCTCAGGGTTAGTTTGTCCCACTAACCCAAGGGGAGAAGTCGTTCCTTCTGGAGCTTCTCTTGTCGATTAGAAAAAGGAGTTTCAGCACAGCAGTAGGGCTTCACTGGTCAATTCATAGGTCCAGGAGGATGCAGCAAGCTTAGTTCAGTTTCTTCATCGGGTTGTTCTTCCCAGTGGTCGGCTCTATCTTCCGTCCAAGAACCCATTCCTTTTAAGCAGGTTTCTCCCATTCATGCACATCCTAGCTGTCACTCACTCAGCAGGGTGGCTGTCCTGCAAGGACAGCCAGCCATCCAATCAGGAGTGGGTGCATTCAGCATACCCTGGAGACAAAGGAGAGGGGAGTTTCAGGCACCTCCCTCACCATCTGCCCTTCCAGAGGCGGGTTTCAGTACTGAAACCCGCCCACGGCTAAATGAACAAAGGGCTCAAACCTGGCTTGTCACGCTGAGTAAAACCCAAGAAAGACCTCACAATTGGAAAACTGCAAAAAAAGACGACCGGGGCCATTTTGACACAATTGTCACCCATGGGCGCTATACTGCAGCTGAGGTTTCAGCCTGCGGTAGAAAAGCACAATTGTAGGAAAATGGAACTACTGCCAGCAGCCATTTAAAGTAGTGAGGGGTAACATACAAAGTGTTACATGAGTAGGTAGGAAAAGGGGCTACTAAGTACCCACCACAGCCCAGCACTCCACATAAAATGGTGTGTGCTGGACCTACAAAGAGAAACGGTAAGTAAAATCAATTTCACTTTATTATTCTAGGGAACAGTAGTTCTCACATGAAAAGGTATTTAAACCTTATGAGAAATCTAAAGGATGTCTCTGTCACTGCACTGAAGGTGCTGTGTGTCACCATACAAAAAGTAGATGCCTATCGAGTTTCAGACTCCAAAAATAAAGAAAACATATCATCCAAAGCAGGTCAAAACACATTGGGGGTCATTCCGAGGTTGGAGGTAAGGGATTACCGGCGCCTGTAAGGGCACCGATGGCGGTAATCCCTTACCTCCGTATTCCGAGTTCCCTTTGCGGGTCCCTCTTTACCTCCTGCTTTTAGCAGGAGTAAATTACGGGACCCGCAAAGTGACCTTGGAGTAAATTACGGCACCGTAATTTACGGTGCCGTAATTACCTCCTTCCCCATTCCCATTGAGCCCTATGGGGGCAGAAATGGGGTTGGGGAAGGGCTATGGTGAATGGGGAATTACCGGTCCATCCAACCTTGGAATGGACCGGAAATTACTCCATTCACCATGCCGGTATTCCATGGAGTAAATGGCTCCATGGTTGCCAACCATGGAGCTATTTACTCCATGGTGTAGTCCTAACTCGGAATGAGGGCCATTGTTTTTTAAATTTCTTTATTTATACATTTTGCAGAATAACAAATAACTGTCAAAACACATTGGGGAGAAGAAGGGCTCATTCACTGTCTCTAAGTTGGGAGGAATTAAGCACTAAAATGAACATTCTCTGTAACAGCCCCCTTCTAAAAAGTAGTTCATGGTGGTAATGTTTTATCATTGATTAACCGAATTAGTGTAAAAGCTTACCAACAGGATTTACCTGCCTTGAATAACCTTGTCCTTAAGTGCATTTTTGGGTGTTGCTTTCCCTGGTCTGCTTTATAGATGGAACACTGTCTTGAAGTTAATACTTTGAGTTGCTTGTAACTCCTCTTGAAAGTATAGAGGCTTTGCTCACCTTGAATAGCTGCTGCTCTTCTAAATGTGTTAACCTGGGTTGTGCATCCCTGAATTGCTTTGCAGCTATTCTAAAAATAGTTTCATAAATGTCTTACTTACCATAGAAACTGTATTATACACGTCTTTAAAGTATACTGGGTATAACTAGCTATTAGGTAGCAGATGGTTATGTACCAATAGGCCAAAATCCATTGTGTCTTGCTTAGTGTGATTGGGTTTTGCTTACCCTGATTTGCTTAGTGTGCATTATGAAATAGTTATTGAATGTTCATACTTGTCATTGTGTAGCTTAAGGCCCCTCCAGAAATGATATGAGTTGATTTACTAGCTCTGTACTGAGTTCTACAAAGTAATGTTGCAAGGGGTATACTTGCAACAGGGTTGGTTTATTATGTGATTTCATAACGGAGTGTCACTGCATGACTGATGGGGTCAACTACCCTTGAAGTACAGATTGTTTTCTATAAATATATCTAACCTGGTCTTATTCCCCAAGAACAGTAGATTACGATCCTGAATATATTACGTTATGTTTGACCCACCTTGACTTGCATCTTGCTCCTATAAATAAGGTTATACCTTGGTTTGCATACCATAGGGAGTTTTTTTTTTTAATTGTGTTTATATGATGTTACAGTACTTATCCAAGATTTATCTTGGTCTACTTGTATTTAAATAAACCCTTTATTTTTACAATATTTTACAACATAGTGTTTCAGTGTTTCTTTGAACCATATGTATGCTACAATTTATTTGTCCCAAGCTACAGCCCTCTCCCTCCGAAGATAAGCCTGGATACTCTTTCCATGCTACCCACATCCTAGGGTGATACAGCCTTATACTAAGAGTGGAGCTTATGTACTGCCTCAGATATGGTTTGTATGAAGTCTTGGTAGGATTTTGGAAAAACCTGTCCTAACCCTGAAATAAGCCCCCCCACCCCCCGGTCAGAGCCCGCCCTCTCAACACCAGTCCAAGGAATCCAGAGACAGAGAGCTACACAGAGGACAATCCAGCTACAACCATTTCTTCAAACATAAGGTTCTGTAGGGTGAAAAGTGATTGCTTACCTTCAACCAAGAAGTTGCTCAAGAGTGTTGGAGTGCACAAAGGTGTCCAGGGTGTCCACTCTTACCTCTGACCCAATCTACCGGTTTCTGTCCTTTTAGTGAGTCCTTTGATCGGCTCTCCAACGTTGCATTAACTCTTCTAGCATCTTATTCCAGAGACTGAAAGTATCCAGAGGAACCTTTGCTGATCTGCTGCTTTGTAAGACTTTGAGCCCTCTCCGGTCTGACTTTTGCATAGTTAGGGACTGTACTTTAAAAGCTGTAGTTTGCCACGGAACCGCCTCTAGAACGTTAAGCTCTGCTACTGTAAGACTAACCAACCTTTTTCCTTCCTAAAAGACTTTATTTTATGTGGTTTTGCTAACTAAATGCAATTACCGCATATCTTTGTCTTTGCGCGTGTGCGCGGCCGTACTGATACTACGTTAGAGCTGTCATTGGTGTCAAACTCGGTAAAAATTGTACCGCAACCAACTACCTTCTAAGCAGTGGCCTTTGAAAAGTGTTTATAGATGGGCCTATGCGTTTTGATTAAGTGATCTAGTATTTTAAGACATTCCTTGTGTAAATGGAATATATGTATTACTATAACTTTATTGGTGTAAGTGTTTCTTGTGACTACTGTACTAATTGGGTTCAGTGTACTTAGCTACAGCTCACATCTTCCTCTTATGATCACCCTGACTGCTGTGCCACTGTACCAACGTTCCATGAATAGTACAGACTGATATAAGTTGTGGACCTGTATACCATTGGGATGGTTTTATCAATTCTTACCTCAAGTGGACTTTAGGAAAACTCCCCTAACAGTGAGCCACCAGGGATAACTGGGAACCTCACACATGTCAAAAAAGACAACACCTGCAAAATCCAAATAGACATCACTTGTGTAGATGGGCACACATTCTCAGACATTACTTACCTAGAATGCCCAGCAAAGTCCAGAATGTTGAAAACAAAACAAAAATGTTGACATTTGCCACTAGGAAACCACCGAAACACAGCGCATTTCCTTTCCTTCCCATCTTCCCACGGTTGTTTTGATCAAAACGGTACCTCACATGTGTGGGTCCTTGGCGCTCAGAGGAAAGGCTGAAACACCGGTACACTAAATGCTCTGGATGGAGAAAATCCAATATTGTGATCGTTTTCTGTAGGGTACTCAAAGTAACAAAGGGCATTAAGACTTTTACTTTTGTCTATTGGGTGGTGCTGAAAAACTATTGTAATTTAAAAAAAAGGGATTTGACGTAAGATATAACAATTAGGGCTTTGAATGAGGGCCTCTAATGCTTTTCAATGCAGTTGACATATGAGGATGGATTTGTGCTTGGCTATGTGTCCCAGCCACTTAACGGCTATCTCTGAGTGAAATCTATATGATGTTCCTCTCATTCTCACCCTAGACCACGCCCCTTTTTGTGCTCTTGCCTGGATTTGTATTGTGTGCGAATGTGTCAGCCATTTTACTTCCAAAATGCTGGCCTCCATATGTTAATGTTAAAGTTATTTGACTTCATTGATGCTTTCAAAAATATTGACTACAGCTTTGAAGTTGCGTTACACATGTTAATGTATTTTGTATTTAAAATAAAGAAGTAAATGTAATTGTGTTTTGTTCTAAAATGTCTCTCAAAATGCCCAGGGACTTGGTTGTGGTTGTCTAGTGTTTTCTGCTGTAAGTATTACCTGACTGGATATGCAGTTTAATTGGATTGGCTATGGAGTGTCTGCTTGTGGTATTGGAAGGGAATGGTAAGGCCATTTGTTGACAAACTTTATAACCTGTTGTGTGTATGCACAAGTAAGGTGGATGCATTACGTGTTCTTAAACTGTTATCAGTTTATGGTTATGAAAGTAGTGTTTTCGTTGGGGTGGCACCACAACAAGCAGCACATTTCTGGGTCGAGATGGCTGACAGTGCCAGTCCAGCTGCCACGCTTACAGCAGATCGTATTATGTTGCAATGCTTTGGCAGTTTCCATTCCCAGCATGGCTGCCGTACTTGCACAGTGCCACGTTTTCACTGTCCTACATGCCCCTAGTCCACTCTTTCTGTTAATATAAAGCACAACCCCAAAAACTTTGTTAATTAGAAGTCCAAGTCCAACCATCCCCGGTGCTGTGTTCTCGGAGCAGCAGGTTTGTACAGAAAGAAGAGCCAGAATCTATGGTTTTCTTCTTAAATTACTGCAAGACAATGAAACGTTATTCAGTACTCGGGGTGGTTTGGCAAGGTCTGATAGCCTAATACAATGATGCTTTACTAATCGCAGTGATGTTTCCATTATTTGATAAAGCAAGAAAGAGAGGCATGGCAACAGAACGGGATTGGGCAGAACTCCTTTGTTGATTTGGGAAGAGAAATCACAGTGGTCGCCCCCGAGCGTGATGTACGTCTGCTGAGCATTCAAAGCGCTCCTGTAATTCTTTAGGTGAAACACTTTTTCACTGTTGCCATTCCTGAGCATGCAGCAGGCATAAGCATACCCGATAAATGCAGCCTTAAACGGAAGCATTGGAACGGTCACGCCCTCACTGTTTCACGATCAATAGTCGCTTCACCTGCTCCTCACGCCGGCATGTATAGTAGTAGGTTCTAATTACTACTGAAATAGTGGCGTTCTCTTACATTGCGATCCTGTCAGGGTGGCTATACGACTGTCTGTCAGCGGCACAATGCAGGGTATGGAAGCAGACCAACCAATACAAGAATGAAACGGGGAAGCGAGGCTGCAGAAAGGAGAAATCTAGCACTGAAAGATGCCGGTATATGACATCCAGAGCCAGGGTAAGTTGATGCAACAATGGGAGGGTCACTCTTAAGGGATTCAAAGAGATGCATAAAGCATTGTTGTCTGCTAAATTGTTGCCTGTTATTCTACCTTGTTCGTTGTGATTTTACATGTGTCCACAGCACATACTAGTACAAAAAGGTATAAGAACTTGGATGTTTCATACAAGGATATCCCATTTCTGTGCATTAGTTAGTCATGCGTGTTTGATATGTGTGTCTGTGTACACAATGCTGTCGCCTTTACTGTAACAGATTTACATTACACTTGTTGCTTTAGTTTGACGTTGTAGCACTGTTCAGTTTTAAAATGGTTGGCACAATAAAAATTTTCATATCGAAAAAAATCGTTCTGTATTTTTGCCTGGCTGGTAGTCGAGGGGCATTAAATGTGATCAATGTTGTGTTGCTGATCAATTTCATACATTGACAGAATTCTCAGTTATGTCACTTTCCTTTAGATCAGAAAATATATCTAAGTCCAATAACATGTGATGACACATGCTGGTTTTGCAGCAAAGAAGAATGTAACTTATGTTTTTTCATTGCCCTTTTGTACACACATTCTGGATACAGACCAGTCATACAAAATATCTTAAAATTCTCTACCCCTTTAACCTTTGCAGATATTTTACTTGATGAGCATGTGGCTGTTGATTGATTAGGCGTGAGCAACTGCTTGGGGGGATAGCATGGAGTATGGAAATGTTAATTTAAGTGGCTCGGAAGGGGAGGTGCACATGCACAGCTGGTGATGGACGGTGGTGTGTCTGCAAGGGGTTAAAGAGGATGAAGCTATATCTGTGGAGTATAGGGGCTGAATGATGTGTGAGAATCTGTGTGGCTGTTGGAAGGCTTGAATATGGAAATGCATGTAGGGCTGATGATGGAAAATTGGATATACCTTTGAGGCAAGGGGGGGGTCTATAGCCTTAAGAACAGAGGGTATGCCGGATTTGGTATGCTAGCAATACAAATGTACCAGCTGTGTGATGTATGATCTGGATAACCCTGCATGAAAACATTATGGCCAACACAGCTTGATGGCCTTTATTGATAACATTGCATAAGATCAGTATTGCTAATTCCTTCCTGGCTTTCTTATCAATCTGCTGTCAATCTCAATATTCCACTATTTGTCTGAATTGGTCTGAACCCTACAAGACCTGTTTCTCTACATATAAATACCAACTCAGTGGTCATACATTTCAAGTCTAAGTAATTAGATTGTACATTATATATACCTTGAGCCTATTCTTATTAGTGTATATTTACTTGCATCCTTTTTAGTTTGGGTTATAAGCGCCACCTATGAACCCGAAAATAATGCACAGATATGGAGAAATGGCATATGAGGAGGAGCACAATGCTTCTAGGTGTTTGAATATTTACCCACCCATTTACTGCCTGTGGCCATGCTAATCTGTATTGCCATTCCCACCCAGTTCCTGCCCCTCTCCCCATGGGAAATCTTACAGCTACTTTTATGAAGCCTTGCCAACATTGCACGTGGAAGTGCATGCAAGTGTTTTTTCAAAGCATTCTTCTGTGCGCTACTGGAGTAATACAAATGTCTAAACCAAGTCTGCCGTCAGCCACTTGATTTATAAGCAGTGTGTGTTTCACTGAGGTCCTGTTAAAAGTAAGCATTGGCAAAGCCAACAATTTCAGTGTTCTGTGCACTATTTCCCAGCTGCTACTATTAATGGCCAGTTAGTCCCATTTTGGCAAGACCTGGCAAATATTGTTTCCATGTCTACACAAAATGTAAAGCTGTTGGCATTGCAAATGCTTGTTCTGCATGGCTTCAGCCAGTCCTATTACTTGATTATAAATTGGGTCTGTCCAAATGTTTACCACTTTTGGCCAGATTATAAAAAAACGCCATTGTTTTTCCCTTACCAAAGTCCACTTTCAGGACCAGATGTACGCTCTTTGTGAATGTTTGGCACAAATCTGTCTAGTGTTTCAAACTGTAGAGAACAGCACAATTTGCTTGTGAGCAATTGCACAGGAAATCCATATTTGGGACCCCATCTATAACTTTGCCCCACCCCACTCCTTGATCCTTACTCATGAAACCTAAACAGATTTTACATCATTTAAAAGGGCCATTAGGCAAGATTGTATGCAGTACCCTGTGGGAGACTGCACCAGCCTTGTCCTCTTGGCAATAGTTAACCCAACCTTTGGTATAAGTCTGTACTACACAATTTGGTAGTGACTGAGCAGCCAGGCTTATCTCAAGAGGGGTCAATGTGAGCTGTAGGGTTGCAACATAGTGTCACAGTGACAAGTATCCAAATAACACTTACACTCAAGGTTTCTTGATTAAACAATAATTTATTATTTAACAGTCAGAGTTTCAATAAGCCTTCTTTAGAAGGGAGCAAATATGTAACACTTAAATATACTTCAAAATACACACTCGCAGTTTTAATAAATCAGTAGATACTCTTTTGGGATGGCACACAGGCACTTCCTACACCCTCAGGTGACTTCAATAACTAGGACACTGTGGAAATTGATATATCACCGGTACATTTAGAGAAATATTGAGTTGGGTGTCAAAAGGAAAAGGTTAGGGAAGGAAACAATGGTTAACAAGTTTCTCAAACAGGTAAGCACTTTTGAACCCCCCAATGAAATGTAGATTAATCCTTTTGCAGCTATACAAGTATCTATAACCTTTTGGAGGGACAGATCAAAACACAGTCGGAGGTTAGAGTCGCCAGGGAGCCAGGACAGCCAATGTCAATTGAGCAAAGGGAACTGGATATCCCAGCCCTTTAAAATCAGTAGCATTTACTCTGGAGGTGGGTGGGGATGCAGATTTGTATTCATACATCAATAATCAAAATGACTCAGCTGGTTGGCAAAAGGAAGACTGTTTTAATATCAATTATCTAAAACAGGGAGCATAACGAACATCAACTCTATCCTCTTACTCAAACATTCTTGATAAAAACTGAGATCTTGTGCAAAACTCGTCACCAATGACGTTAACCTACGTATGAACCAACGTCATCCTACGTGGCAAACTACAAAGACCTATGAGTATGGGTGATTGACTCTTAAGTGAACATCTAAGTATACAATCCATACTAGTCTAAAAAAGTGTGAATATGTTATTGGTTACTTATCAGGTGCGGCAACTAAGCCCTCCCCTAAAAATGACCACTATGAACATCACTAAATGCACAACATCCCATTGGTTTACACAAGTATAGAACCCCCACATACACAGTCCTCTCCAATTGGTTGGCATCCTAACCTCCGTCAGTACTTTTCCACCTACGTCTAGCAGCCTGCAGGCTGGCCATCCAGGTGCTGGTGAGCTTGCCTTAACCATTGCTTCCCGCCAATTAGCATATCAATCCATCACCTCAGTGGTCTACTGTCAAGTAGGCTTTGAAGCTCGGCCTTGAGAGTGTTCTTAGCAATGAGAAATTCACGGAGTGAAAGCACGGTCTGCCCTCGTGCGTAGGTGTGACCATCTCGTTCGTCCAACTTCATGCTTCCTTGTGATTAGAGACCATGGAATTGAGCCTTTTGGTGCATTTAATACTATTTCTTTTTTAATGGACCTCTGGCGTATTCCTTGGTATGTTCGTGCCTTCTGAACAGGAGTTTTGTTCGTTCACATGATTTGTATCCAATGTCGGTTCACTCCAGTTTGATAAGACCTTGGCTTCTTCGGCTCACCTAGCCTTGTCTGCTGAGATTCACTTTGTAATTCAATTTGCTTTTTAACTGCGACACACTAGAAATGAGGCCTCTTGCTAATGTCCAGCACTACTATAATTTGTAGTGGAAACATCCATCCTTTTTACTTGTCCATAGGTCTATATGCATAGGTTGGCGCTTGCCGCAATCTATTCACTATAAAGCTTGAGGCTAACTTTTAAGATTACTTTGCTTGTTTGCGTTTCTTATGCATCTGTACATGTGTAAAATGACTCAATGTCTTCATCTGTTTCTGTGGCATAAACTTCTTCACCTTGATCCCAAGATGTCACCAAGATGATGCCTTATAGAATATCTGCATTCTCTGGTCTCTGCATCTCTTCTAGGTACGTCATCTCAGCTCTGCGTGACGTATACTGGCAATGGATAGGGTATCAGGTAATAATATCCCCAACAAAAATATCGGCGTAGATATGGCCGTTTGGTTCGCCATAGGCAATATTTTTGTTGGGGATATTATGTGGGAGCAGGGGTTGCAGGGGTGTCCACCGCACATTAAAAAATGATGCGGGGGTGTCCCCCGCAGGGTCCATGTGTGAATTTTGTCACAAAAATATGGCGATATTTTTGCATCGCAATATTTTTGCGGCGGAATTATCACATGGAACCATGGATAGTGACGTTAACATTCTTGTTTACCGTTTAATAGCTCTATTTCTTCTGGGATTTCATTCAAATGGCCATCATATTTTATTGTATGCAGGTATGGTTTTCTCAATGGGAACCTTGCCCCCAGGATTCTTTGATATTGGTATTTTCACTGGTACCGCACAGTCCATACTCTGCCCTTTGTTGGTTCAACTGTTCTGTGTATGTCACATACTCTGGTTTCCAACATACAGGTAAAAGTTGACGGAACGGTTGAGGTGGGGGTACTTGGCTCCTGTCATGATGCCTACCCCCGGGGAACCAGACCAGGTCCAGCAACTCCGGAAGCGGGCATCAATTTATTTTGAGCAAGCTCAAAAACCCCTGCTAGGGGCTGTTTGGGTTCGGTCCTGGCGCCTATGGCGAGTCAGTCCTGGCGCCATAGGCGCCAGGCTCATAGAGTAGAACTTACCTGATGCAGACCATGCTGCAAGCTTACCTGATGCAGACCATGCTGCAGAGCTCCAAGCCAAATCAGGCTTGGAAGGGACTATTTTACCTAGGGACTATTTTTCACTCGGGTGGGGCTGGGGAGGAATGCTTACCTGGGACTACTTTGGAGGCTATTTAAACCACGCCCGAAGAGCAGCACGCGCTTCGAGTTATTCTGCATCCAGCAGCGTAACTCTCACCGTGTCTGCAAGCCTGCATCCAGTCTTCTGCCACGCCCGCGTAGAGTCTGCAGCTCCTAGAAAAAGGGAGGAACAGAAGGAGAAGAGGTTAAAATAAGAGCAAAACCTTCGATCCTTACCTGAATTCCGGATCCACCGCGCCTTCGAACTGGAAGAAAGAAGCATTTTACGCAAGCTGCCTCGCCTGCTGCAGCGCCACGCTGAACTCACTGGCCTTTGCGGCATCCTTCTGCACGTTCCCGCCGCATTCTGGCACCTAAGGGGAACACAAAAACAGCAAAGGTGAGCCAAGGGAATAAACAGAGGCAATAGTAACTACCCCCATAGACTTACCTGATTACTGCCGGGGGTACTAGTCCTCTTCACGGGTCAGCGCAGTCTCCATTGCATCCTCGCCGTACCCCAGGTCCTAAGGGGAACAAAAGGACAACAAAAGGACAACAAGGTGAGACGAAGGGAAAAACAAGGGGAACTCTTCTCACCACAATAGACTTACCTAATTTTACCGCCGGAGGCATTATTCCACGAACTTCATATTTTCTCTCCACACCTGAATAAGGGAGCAAGCCACAGGTTACATTCTGGCCTTATTTTATTGAACTGTGTCGGATAATCCAACTTCGTCAGCTACCACGAGGAACTCTTCACTGGGGTCAAGCTGCAAACTGCAAGGAATCGGACAAGAGAGAAAGTCAGACATGTGAACTCTTACGAACTACATACTTTTTGGAGTCCATATTGTTCTGGAACTCACCAATTCCTTCGAGCCAGTGAAGCAACTGGTTATCAACGTGCCCCTGCGCTCAATGCAGGATGGAGAGCTCATCTTTTCAAAGCATCAGGTGAGACTATAAGAGGGGACATCAAAGGTGATCTGTGCGGAGAACAGCGGGGGTGGGGGGGATTTACGCTCAACCCCACGGGTGGTTAATTCCCTTTCTCCATTTACATAAGAATATTCCTACGGGCCAAGCAAACAAAGCTAGGTGGGCCAGTCCAGTCCGTCATCTCGGCCCTACGCGTCACACTGGTGGAGACCGCAGCTGTCCAGTTCAGATCGACGCCTCTGTGGGAGCCAGGTGAGCGTAACAGCTCCTCCACTCCAAAAGTCTAGGGGAGCTCTTCTTGAAGGTAAGTAAAAAGTCTTGCACAATGTTATAAAGAGTTCTTGTTGAAAAAGAAATCACTGTTGGGCCGCCACAAGCTGGGAGGCTTGCGATATGCAAAGCTGCAAGCAACTATGCACAAGGCAGCAAATACAAGTCTCAACTGAAAGTTAGAAAGCTACACAACAAGAGGTAAGTACCCCTTAGTTTACAGTACTTGCGTCTGAGAAAATTGGTTCCAGCTGGCTTCTGTTCCTGTTGTAGTATGGCAGATCCTGTTGTTCCTGGGCCTCCGACGTGGGGACAAGAGGGAGGACATCTGGGGACTCCTGCACTACGATTTGAAGGTCGGCGGCAGCAACGGGCAAACTTCAGATCAGCTGCACTTCGCGGTTTCAGCTTCTCGCGAATAGCACCACCGTAGTTTTCAGATACCTTCTGGACTTTCCTTGCTTCTGGGGTCCAGCACTCTATTGAGGTGGTTCAGGCTTGGTCGTCTTGCTTCAAGTGAGTCCGGGGGTTCTTCCTGGGGCTCGCCTTTTTATGCAAGTCACTCCCATTCATTACAGCCAAGCTGTCACTCACACAGCAGGGTGACTGTCCTCAAAGGACAGTCAGCCGGCCAATCACTTTTGGGTGCATTCCTGTAACCAATGAGACTAAGCACAGGGAGTTTGGGGAACCTCCCTTGCTTCCAGCCCTGCCTGGCACACTGGAGCCAGAGGCGGTCTTCACCATTGAATCCCACCAAAGACAAAATGAACGAAGGGACCAAACCTGGTTTGGTGCGCAGAGTAAATCTCAAGAAGTACCTTTCCAACAAGAAATGGCGAAAAAAGACCAGCGCCATTTTGACAAAATGGGCACCCATGGTTGCTATACTGCAGCTGAACACAGCCCATGGTAAAAACACATATTGGTAGAAAAAAGTAAACCACTGCTACCAGCCATTAATTGTAGAAAGGGTAACATAAAAATGTTACGTGAGAAGCTAGACAAAGGGAATACTAAGTAACCCCTCCAGCACCCTATTGTAAAATAGGTTGTGCTGGGTCTATACATTTAAAAAGTAAGTAAAGTCTATTTCACTACACTGCTCTTGGAAACAGTAGTAATCCAAGAGAAGGTATTTAAACCATAGCAGAAATCCAAAGGATTTCTGTGACACTGCACTGAGGGTACTGTATTTCACAATACAAAAAGATGCCTATGGAGTTTGTCAGACTCCAAAACCAAAAGAAACACAGGGATGAAAAATAAAAAAAACAAAATGCATGAGAAAGTGGGAAAAATGTCTCGCAAACTTCAGGGTAAAAATTCAAAGTCCTAAAGTCCAGCAAAAGTGCTGGTGGTATCTAAAGTAGAAGGGAATTAGCACATTTTTGAGAATTCTTCCTAACCGCTATGAATACCTAGGCTACAAGAACTAGGATGGAGAGTATAGCGATATTTACAGCCTGTTGGTTGGAAAATAATAGTAAAATGTGACTTATCTTGTGGGGAGGCTTGGGAGGAAATTAAGGTCTGTATGGCATATGTAGAGGGTGGCAGAGTAGACTTGAGGTGTGAAAAGTATAGGGAGGATGGGGGGATAGTGCAGGTGAGATGAGTGAACAATGGTTTTATTTTGATCAGATTCTGATAATATATGTTGATTTTGCAATCTTAAAATTCATTCAAGTTGTCTGAAGCCTGTGATGATTGACACACATAGGCTGGCTGTGAAGAAAGATCTAATGAGTAGATCACTCCTGCCAGCTGAGAAATTATTGTACATGCAGCACGAGCTGAAAGCATGGCTGACTAAGTTTTATTTTCATGAAGTGACCTTATTTATTCCCGTTTGGAGGTTTAATTTGCTGCTATCTAGCTAAAAACCCGACATGTTTCATCCCTTAAAGTTGGCATTGAATCTGATATTCATAATATTGTTTGTAGGGTGATCTGAAGATCTTTGAGCGGATGATGGCCATGCCCAAGGCTCAGACTACTTTACATCAAAACCATAGCTATTATGAAAGACTGAATTCAAAATTGCCTAGTTATCTATGTATTTAACATACTTCGAAAACAGTCTTTCAGGCTAAATATTCCATATTCAGGCAGAGCTTGCTTAAGTTACGCTGATTCCCATCCATATCAAAAAGCTGACAGTAGACCAATGTGAAATAGTGCAATTTCTATTTGTCGTGTTTTTCAAAGTTGTTCTCAATGTTTCCAATTTAGAGTATTTGCTAAAGATTGGTGATTTATTATTTTCTCTTCTTCTATGAACCTGTGATATTTGCATGAGAGTGCAACATTGGTTATTATGAAATGGTCTACTTGTGTGAACCCACAAATTATCTTCTAGCATGAATGTTCTTCTACAAATTCATACGCAGCTCCAACTAACGAAAAATGTCTTAAATGTATAAAGTGTGAAATTATGACTTTCACCAAATGCTTGCAACTGAACTTTAATTTTGATTTTCAATGATGCAAAATCCCCTTATTCCGTCTTGTGTAAGCCTGAAAATTATTTGAACAGTGTGAGTGAAATATGAAAGCTACTCTATTCAAGAAAGACATGAGTCGATCGCAGTTCCACGTGGAAAACACATTCTTTAAAACATGCTCCACATACCCATATCTGCCCTTTTGTTTCATGCATTTAAAGTATTGTGTACATTTTAATGTGATGTTGTTAGCCTTTTAACTGTATTAATGTTTACCCACAGGATAGCAAAGTTCACTTGTTCGCTATACAAGGAAATTCACTAAAGGATGATGGAAAGACCCTAGAAGTAAAAGGATCAGTAACCAAGCTAGCCTACTCTCCCGATGGGGCCTACCTTGCAGTATCTGATGCAACCAGAGCGATTTCAGTTTTCACTGTGGCAGATAACTATGCGGTAAGATTGAACATTTTTGGCGCTAATACGGAGCCTTGTATTCCTAAACATTTCTCCTTTGCAGCAGATCAACAGTTGGAGTCAATGATTGTCACACTTACAACAGGAACTGAATCATCCTAGAATGCATCTATAGCAAACTTTATTAGATCACACTGAAGCCATTTAGAATCTCTGTCTGTCAAGTAGATGTTGCAGTGATGCTCACAGGTTCTCCTGCCACTTAGCCATGACTGACTGATGGGCAGATTAAGTATAACAACCGATGCATACAAGAACTAGAAGATTGTCCTCCATTTGTTCATGTGTCTGGGTTTGTGGTGTACTGGGCCCACTTGTTTAACTTGTTGTTTTAGTAAATGCTGTACAAACTAAGTTACTCCAAGCCCATCACTTGGATTCCTTGATGTAGGAGGCTATGCTTTTCAAACTTATCTGTAAGCATTGGAAGTATGTTTTTTTTTCGGATCACCATTGTGAAGCCAATAGAGGAATATTTTTACGTTTTAGAGCTCATTACTGGCTTACATTGTTGACTATATTTGTTGTCCAATTTTTTGGGTTAGCAGTGCTTCAAATATGCCAAAGTTTTATAAAATGTGCAAAATATTCAATTTGCCTTTTTAATGGAAACCCTTTCCTTAGATTGTCTGAAATTTCTACACCCTACTAAACTATGAAAAGTCGAAATTCATCTCACAGGAGCAACATCTACTGCTAGAGACCCTGCAGGTCGCTTCTGTACTACTAACATTTGTCTTGTCTTTTATTTATTTTTTTAAAACATTATTTCGAAGGGATTGTGTCCTCCGACGTATTCCTCATCTTAGATATCTCCTTCCAGCTCTGCTGGCCTCGGAAAAATTTTTCTCTAGAGGTCACTGCGGGTCGACGTCCTCCGAGTCGATGTCCCTCGACAGCCGCCGTATCAACGTCATCCTGCCTATAAAGGCCGCGCGCAGCGTCCATTGCTCAGTTCCGTTTTTCCGCGCTTACTCAGTGCCTCGGAATACCGTTGCTCAGTTTTGTCAGGTTAAACCTATTTACCTCGAGTTATTCGATCCGTACTCGATGGCTTCTTCATCGGAACCGACAACTCCTCGATAAGGCTTCAAAAAATGCCGAGATTGTGGG
The DNA here is from genome assembly GCF_040938575.1 of Ambystoma mexicanum. Classification (NCBI taxonomy): domain Eukaryota; kingdom Metazoa; phylum Chordata; class Amphibia; order Caudata; family Ambystomatidae; genus Ambystoma; species Ambystoma mexicanum. The sequence goes on from NC_090937.1 coordinate 1,338,035,174, forward strand.
GAAAAATATGTCGCTGACTGACCCTCACAGAGTTTGTCTGTAGTGTTTGGGAGCTGAACACCATTGTTCGGAGTGCGAGGACTGTATGTCCATGACAGCTAAGGCACTGAAGGAGCGTAGGGGGAAGCTGGAGAAAGGTAAGACTTTTAAAGATTCTTCTTCGTCGACGAAGTCGAGACATTCGTCTCCTCGTCACCATTCGCGCTCCAGGTCTCGGAGTGGGTCCCATCACTCCTTGAGATCGAAACACTCGAAGGAGACGTCGAAGATCCCCTTCTCCGTCTTCCTCTTCCTCTGTTTCGCCAAAGAGAATCCCTTGCCCCACGAAACATAGTTCCCGGGCTGAATGGGAGGAATTCCGCAAAAATATGATGAGCGTCTTCGAGAAAGCAGCCTCGACCCCCTCGAAGACTGCCAAGAGCGATACTTTGGTCGAAAGACCCGAAGGTCAAAAACGCAGCGAGTCGCAGTACCCGGCGAAGGAAACCTCTCAAGCACGTCTCGAACCCTCGAGTAGGACTATGACCTCCAAACCTTCCTCGAAGGTTCCGTCGACGCCGTCGACGAAGGCTCCGTCGACGCCGGTGTCTTCGACGCCGTTGTCGAAGGGACCTTCGACACACGGGTCTGTCGACTCGACGCCAGCTTGGACACCGGCGTCGACGCCAAGAAAAGTCACGGTTACGACACACCCAGTGACTATCCCCAGGTCCTCGATGACGATGGCTTCGAGATTGTCGAGCAGAATCCCAATTCTGTCGAGGTCATCGAGGCCTCCGCCTTTGTTTTCGACGCCACGCTCGAAGCCTTCGGCGTCGACGACATCAACGTTTTCGAGGCCAATAATGACAAGTTCGGCACCCTCTGCCTTGGAAATGGGGTTTACACCATTTATGAGTTCAGAACAATTGAGAACTATGTCCTCAATTATGGAAGAGGGTGAATTGTCTGAACAGGAAGACACATTTGAGTTGCAGGGACCTGTAACCCCAATTAGAGAGGAATTTTCCTCTGAAGAACGCAGGTTAAAGGATCTTCATGATTCCTTACATGAGGCAAGTGGGTTAGACACTTCCCCTGAGGTGGAGTTTGCTAGGCCAGACCTGGGGGAGCATGCCGAAACCCCCTATAGAGCCATAATGGCCAGGATCACAGAGTTTATGGGGTGGTCTGCACCTTCACAATCTTTCCAACAAGATGACCTCACGGATATTCTTGACAAAGGCCCACAGGAGGATCCTGTGGTGCCTTTTCATAAAGCTCTTCAGAGGAAGATTATGACGAACTGGGAAACCCCAGATGTCGTCCCGGCAGTAAATAAAAAACTGTCTATAAAATACAGGGTATCCTCTACAGACCCGGAGTTTTTGTCAAAACACCCATCCCCAGAAAGTCTGGTGGTACAGGCAGCATCTTCTACCGATGTCAAGACGGCTTATCCTACCGTCCCACAGGACAGGGACGATAAAAAATATGATGCTATGGCAAAGAAAGTTTTTGCGGCATGTAGCATGTCGTTAAAATCTGTTAATGCTACTTGCACCCTTGCTAGATTCAGCCATACACTTTGGGAGTGCGCTTCTACAGCGGCTGACTGCATCCCAGAGGGAGAAGAAAGGGTTGCGTTCCTGAATATCATACAGGACGGTAAAGACGCTATGTGCGAATCCCTCCAGACGGGCATTGATTCGGCTGACAGTATCAGCAGAGCAATGGCGGCAAGTACAACAACCAGGAGATTCGCTTGGTTGAGAAAGTCTGGTTTTGCCCCAGATGTGCACGCCAGGCTCTTCAACATGCCATTCGATGGCTCTTCTTTGTTCGGGAAAAAGACGGATGACAGTTTAGAGAAACTGCAAACTTCAAAAGCAGCAGCAAAATCCCTAGGCGCCGTCAGACACCTTTTCGTCCCACAGGAACCTCTGCGAGGGGCAAGTCCTTTCGCTTCTACTCCGCATTCGGAAGAGGTAGAGGACGACCGTCTCAAAGGGGACAAAGAAGAACTACCTGAGGTGGACGGGGTAGATATTCAAAAGCCGCAGCAACAGCAGGTGCCTCTTTACCATCGGCATTTGCATCAGCCGCCCCAAAACCACTCTGAGGACTTCCCTCACAGGACACCTGTAGGAGGCAGGTTGACTCAACATCTGGCGGTGTGGCAGGCTATCACGTCAGATGCTTGGGCATTGGAAACCGTTGCCCAAGGTTACTGCCTGCCTTTCCTACGCATACCTCAGTCATCCACCGGGGATCAGCTCTAAGAAAGCTCCAGATCCGCTCCTCTTGCAGGAAATTTTGGACCTGCTAGAGAAAGGTGCCATAGAACCGGTACCTGTAGCAGAGAGGAACAAGGGCTGGTACTCCCCTTACTTTCTCATTCCAAAGAAAGACGGAGGACTGAGACCCATCTTGGACTTGCGAGAATTGAACAAATTCCTCAGGAAAGACAAATTCAAGATGGTCACTCTTTCTCAGATCCTCCAGGCCCTTCAGTTCCAGGACTGGTTGGTATCTCTGGACCTTCAGGATGCTTATTTCCATGTGCCTATCCATCTCAAACACAGGAAATACCTGAGGTTCGCAATTGGCAACTCTCACTATCAATTTCGAGTGCTGCCATTTGGGCTGACCTCCGCCCGAGGGTCTTCACCAAGTTAATGTCGGTAGTGGTGGCGAGTCTAAGGAGGGAAGGGATTCACGTCTACCCCTACCTGGACGATTGGTTGATCGGGGCTGTTTCTTCGGCTTCTCCCTCAATTTAAAGAAGTCACAAATGATACCATCGCAGAGACTCCAGTTCATAGGAGCGATCCTGGACACTTCCCTGGGAAAAGCCTCGCCACCAGAGGTGAGGGCTCAAGATATTCTACAGATGGTTACCAAGTTCCAAGATGCCCAACGTCTCCCAGCCTTCGACTTTTTGAGGTTGCTAGGCCTCATGGCATCCTGCATTTTCCTAGTGCCAGAGGCTCGCCTGAGAATGAGATCCCTCCAGTGGGAACTGAGGACTCAGTGGTCACAATTCTCAGGGAGAATGACAGATCTTCTTCAGGTTCCCGACAGGGTGGCTCAAGACCTTCAGTGGTGGGCCTGTCAGGAGAACATTCTGAAAGGAGAACATTTTTGGCAACCCTGGCCGGAGATAACGGTAGTCACGGATGCCTCACTCACGGGGTGGGGAGCCCACGCCAACGACTTGACCATCAGCGGTCGTTGGTCTCCATCGGAGTCCAGACTACATATCAACCTGTTAGAGCTGAGAGCCATCAGACTTGCGCTGAAGGCGTTCCTGCCAGCTGTACAAGGGAAAAACGTCCTGATAATGACGGACAACACGGTGGCCATGCATTACCTCAACAAAAGAGGCGTAGGATCACTACCGCTGTGCAGAGAGGCGATGCAGCTCTGGTTTTGGGCAATCCAAGAAGGAATCTCTCTATCGGCAGTTCACCTAGCCGGAGAGAAGAACTTGACAGCGGACGCTCTGAGCAGGCAGAGCACAGTCTCCCACGAGTGGGAGCTAGCTCAGGAAGTCCTTCAAGAGATCTTCGCCCTTTGGGGAACCCCTCAGGTGGATCTGTTAGCCACCGGCCTCAACGGGAAATGCGATCTGTTCTGCTCAAGGGAATTTCCCCCGAGAGGAGCTCTGGGAGACGCGTTCATAGTGGACTGGGAGTTTCCGCTTCTGTACACGTTCCCACCGGTCCCTGTCATTCCTCAAATGATCAGGAGGTTGAGAAGATTCCGGAGAACCATGATCCTAATTGCCCCGGATTGGGCCAGGAGAACATGGTACCCGGACCTTCTAGACTTGTCCATCTGTCCTCCAATTTCGACTTCCACTCAGAGAGAAGCTACTCTCACAGAAGGGAGGTCAGGTTCTCCATCCAGACATCAAAACCCTCAACCTTCACGCTTGGCTTCTGAAAGGCTGAGGTACAAGGATTGGGACCTCCCTGATGATGTTATGGAGGTGTTGCTTTCGGCAAGGAGGCCAGCAACAAAGTCTTTATACCGCTGCCGTTGGAACAGATTTTGCAGCTGGTGTAGAAAACAGAATATCGACCCTTTTTCATGTGGTACACCAATGGTTTGTCCTTCCTACTATATTTGGCGAATTCAGGCCTTCAAGTTGGCACCATTAAGGGCTATCCCGCAGCGCTATCCATCTTTAAGCGCACTGCGGAAGAACCATCCTATTTCAAGTTACCCTTACCCTACAGTTTCTAAAGGGGTTAACCAATGTTTATCCCCCAAGACCATTCCAAGTTCCCCTATGGGATTTAAACTTAGTTCTAACTTTCCTGATGGGCACACCTTTCGAACCACTCCATTCTTGTTTGTTAAGATTCCTTACCCTTAAAACTGTTTTATTAATAGCACTTACATCTGCTAGAAGGGTGAGCGAATTGCAAGCTTTCTTGTAAACCCCCTCACACAATCTTTCACAAAGACAAAGTTGTCCTGCAAGTGAAGCCTAATTTCCTCCCAAAGGTGGTTTCTGAATTCCATATCACTCAGAAGATTACCCTACCATCTTTCTATCATCCTCCTCATCCGGGGAAAGAGGAAGAAAGGTTACACAGGCTAGACCCTAGAAGGGCTTTAAGCTTTTACATCAGTAGACTAGTCAGGATAAGACAGGCAGACCAGCTGTTTGTAGGTTACACAGGTCACAAGCTGGGGTTACCAATAACTAAGCAGACCATTTCCAGATGGATCATTCTAGCCATTCTGGAATGTTATAAACTGGCAGGGAAAGCGCCCCCTCAAAACCTTAGGGCTCATTCGACCAGAGGTATTGCAGCTTCATCGGCCCTCAAAAGAGGTGTGCCGGTTAAAGACATCTGTGCGGCTGCTACATGGTCGTCTGTCCATACCTTTACACAATTTTACAACTTGGATTCCTCCTCGAGTCAAGAGACTAGGTTTGGAAGGGCTGTACTGCATTCTATTCATCAATAGAAGACAGCGTGAAGTCAGTACTCACTCCTCCAATAATAGAATACTGCTATGGGAGCCTATCTAAGATGAGGAATACGTCGGAAGACACAATCCCTTCGAAGAACAAGTTACTTCTAACCTTGTAACGTTCTTTCGACGGGATGTTCCTCTGACGTATTCCTCATCGACCCTCCCATCCATCCCCGCAGTTCTACTTCCCTTGTTGTTGCAGCTTACGCTCCTTCAGGGTGATTAGTCTAGTCCAGAAAGAATTATTGTGTGCTACAAAACGGAACTGAGCAACGGACGCTGCGCGCGGCCTTTATAGGCAGGATGACGTCGACGTTGATACGGCGGCTGTCGAGGGACATCGACTCGGAGGACGTCGACGCGCAGCGCCCTCTAGAGAAAACAATTTCCGAGGCCAGCAGAGCTGGAAGGAGATATCTAAGATGAGGAATACATCGAGGAACATCCCGTCGAAAGAACGTTACAAGGTAAGAAGTAACTTGTTCTTTTATTTAAATCTTTGTATTGGCAAATGCAAACAGCCCAGACAAACCATGCAACCAGAGAACAAAAAGAAAAGCCCAATAGGGTAGCTCTGATATATTATGCTTGTAAACATACCGGACCAACCAGCCTGTGTACAGAAATACCATGTCACCCCATGGTGACATGGTATTTCTTAGGTGGCCCGGTACCTAATACGCATTACTGTTTGCTCTGATTTGTGTTATACTAGGGTGCTTTTTTTTCTCCCCTCGCAGGATTCTCAAACTTAGGTGGCCCGGTACCTAATACTCATTACTGTTGGCTTGCTCTAATTGTGGTAACCTGTGCTTGCCGCTCACTTCCGGTCTGCGTGCTCTCGTTTCGTCTGTCTCCCCCCCCCCACCTCCTTCCCTCCTTACTCCATGGTGCTCTCCGTCTCGCCTATCTTCTCTAACTGCTTCTCCATTGACTATCCTGCTCTCCTCACTAAATCTGGTAGGAAAAAGTTTAAAAAGGACATCCTGGTCTCCAACCCAGGCCTCCCTATCGCTGACACCTACACTAATGCCTGCTCTAAGGAAACTCTCACTGACATCCTCTTTTTCGTGCCTTCGCCTGACCTATGGACCCTTCATATGGTCTCTGTGCTCTCTCCTTTCTCCTCCTCTCCCATTAATGGTGGCACCCGTTGGGATGTCCTCTTGGCCCCCTTCCGCTCCTCTAAGGCCATCATTAATGTCTACGCTAACGGGACCGTCTTGGTCCAAGGCCCTCAGGCCAACCTTCACCTCTTCGATAGACGCTTCCCACTCCTCATCAACTTCCTCTCCTGCTGTCCCCCCTCCTCTATCCTTGGCTACCTTGCCTCTACCCTCCCTGCCCCCTCTCGTGCTCCTTCTTCTGCTCGTGCTCCTTCTTCTTCACCTCCTTCTTCAATACCTCCGCAGGGAGTACCTCTGATCTGTACCCCTCCCCGGAAGTTCTTCAAGGATGGCAGCCTTCTCCACATTGCCACACTAAACACTCGCTCTGCCATCAAGCACTACTCCAATATCTGTCACCTTCTTGAGGAACTAGACCTCGACGTCCTTTGTCTCACTGAGACATGGTTCACATCCAGCTCTGCCACCAGCTTTGACACACCCCTACCTGACGGATACAAGATCCTCTCCGTGCCCAGGCCCAACCGTGCAGGGGGTGGTGTTGCCCTTATCTTCCCTGAGTGGATTCCTGCCACTGTCACTCCTACGCAGACCTACTCCTCTTTTGAATGCCTTGTCTGCCGACTCTCTCTCTCTCTCTCCTAGCCATTCCCTTACCGTTGCTACTATCTATCGGCCACCTGGTCAAATTTCCTCCTTCCTCTCTGAGTGGGCTGACCTCTCCTCCGCACTCCTGTCCTCAACCACTCAACTCCTCTTTCTTGGCGACTTTAACATCCACCTTGATGCCTCCTGCCCCCCCACTGGTCTCTTTCGTGACCTCTGCGACTCTCTCTCACTCTCTATTCTCCCGTCTGGGCCTACTCACTCTGCTGGGCACACTCTTGATGCTCTGATCTCTTCTGACCTTCCCCTCTCCGTCCCTCTCTCCACTCCTCTCTCCTGGAGTGATCACTTTCTCCTATCCTCCCACCTCACCCTGCCTACCCCACAGGTAAAGCCACCCTCATCACTGCCACCCACCTTCTCGGTCATCCGACCCATGAAGCGTGTGTCAGTTGAGGCTTTCGCTGCTACCTTCTCGCCCCCCCCCCTGCCCCTTCGGCTGACTCCCACCCTGACACAGCCCTCTCCATGCTCCACTCTGCTATATCTGTTACTCTTGATTTCCTTGCCCCCGTCATGAGAATCCGCCTGAAGCCCAAAGCCAAATGTAACTCCTGGTACGGCTCGGATCTCGCCACCCTAAAACGCAAGTGCAGGGTTGCAGAGAGGAAATGGCGTGCTTCATGTTCATCCTCTGACAAACTGGCCTGCCGCCTGCTCCAAAGGCAGTACCGGCTCTCCGTTCTCACCAAGAAGAGAGCCCTTATCCAAGCCCGCGTCTCTGCGGCATCAAACAACTCCGCCGAACTCTTTAAAATCTGCAAGGAGCTGGCCAACCCTGTTGCAGTCTCTACCTCTCCTGTCCCCTCCCAGGCCCTCTGCACTGCACTGGCCTCTCACTTCATCTCTAAAACTCAGGACATCCTGTCCTCGCTCTCCTCCTTTCACCTCCCTCCCTACCCGGCCCTTCCCCTGGCCCTTCTGCGGTCACCCCTCCTCCCTCTTTCTCTGCCTTTCCACCTTTCTCTGCTGACGAGGTTTCCAGACAAGTCCGATCTATGAAAGTCTTGTCTAAACAGGTTCATCCCTGTTCCTCCAAAACTATCAAGGACCACATCGACTCCCTGGCTCCTGCCCTGGCTGACTTTTGCAACCACTCCTTCGCCTCTGGAGTCTTCCCTTCCCCCCTCAAGCACTCCCTTGTGCACCCTCTTCTCAAGAAACCCTCTTCCGACTCCTCCTGCCCGGCTAACTATCGCCCTATCTCCATCACTCCCTTCCTGGGCAAGCTCCTGGAGAAACTGGCCATCTCCCAGCTTAACCTCCATGCTGAATCTGTTGGTAGTCTTCATGACCATCAATCTGGCTTCAGAGCTGCCAGAAGCACGGAAACTGCTCTCCTGAACATCCGTGAAGACCTGCTCTTGAACCTTGATTCCAACACTCCGTGTGTTCTCATTCTGCTCGATCTCTCCTCTGCCTTTGACACTGTCAACCATGCCATCCTGCTCAACCGTCTCCGGGAAAACCTGGGTATCACTGGTCAGGCTCTGGCGTGGTTGACCTCTTTCCTTTCAAATCGACCCCCCCAGGTCCAACTGGGGTCCTTCCTCTCCGACATCTTTTTCTCCACCTGTGGTGTCCCCCAGGGATCTAATCTCTCTCCCTGGCTGTTCAACCAGTATCTGGCACTCCTTGCCTACCGCATCGCCGCTCTCTGCCCTAATTTCCAGTGCTATGCGGACGATACCCAGCTCATTTTCAGGCTACCCTCAGCCTCCCCCTCTCCTTCCCTCATCTCTGACTGTCTGTCTGCTATCCAAGAATGGTGTGCCGCCAATGACCTCTGCCTTAATGCCAGTAAGACTGAGATTCTACTCATCGGTACTCCCACTCCCTCCTTCCCTGTAGCTCTCTGGCCTGCCTCCCTTGGCCCCCTCCCTGCTCCTACCTGCAAGGCAAAAAACCTTGGGGTCATCTTCGACTCCACACTCTCCTTCTCTCCTCATATTTCTGACGTCGCCAAGAGGTCACACTACCAGCTGCACCTCCTCAGAGGTATTCTTCCCTTCCTCTCCTTCCCCCAGAAGCTCACTGTCTCCCGAGCCCTGGTTCTCTCGAAGCTGGACTACTGTAACAGCCTCTATCTTAATCTGCCTGCCTCCACTCTCCGCCCTCTGCAACTCATCCAGAACAGAACTGCGAGACTTGTCCTTGGCCTCAAGCCCAGGGACCGTATCTCTCCAGGACTGAAATCTCTACACTGGCTCCCAGTGGCTGCGAGGATAAAGTTCAAAACCCTCTGCATTGTCCACAAGGCCTTCTGGGGCCTAAATACCTTCAACTCTCTCTTCCCAAATATCTTCCTTCCCGAGCCCTTCGCTCATCCGCCTCCAACTCCCTCAGGGTTAGCCGCTTCTCGAAGCAACGAGCTGGGGGTAGATCTCTCTCCGCGGCAGGGGCCTCCCTCTGGAACAGCCTTCCTGCCTCCCTGAAACTTGAGGAGAACCATCTCCGGTTCCGGAAGCACCTCAAAACCTTCCTCTTTGTTTCTGCTTTCCCTCTCCCTCTCCCCTGCTGAGCGGCTAATTAATTTTCACTGAAGCTGCACTGATCTTGCAATTGGACCACTCTAAACGGCCTCGGTCCTGGGCCCTGCCACTCTCCACTTGCACTGATGCCCTGGAACCCCTTTGCACTGCGGGTCTGTCTCTGTATCCCTACAGCCCCCCCTCCCCCAGCACTTGTTCTGCACTTACCTCACACTTGCCACCAGCTGGCCCTATTTAGTTATTTATTACGTATGCCTCTTACCTTGTACTGCACTTCCCCCTCTCCCCTTCCCCTTGAACTTTTCCCCTCCCCTACCCCTGCACTTGCGCGATCTGAATGACACCTGGCCTAGTAGGATCGTTTTCTGTCTCCCCTTGTACCCCCCTCCCTGCCTCGTCGCGCCTTGAAACACTTGTGTATAGGCGCGTTACAAATACCATATCATATCATATCATATCATGTTGGGACTCGGCACAAACTTCGGTTCAGCGACGGTTATCAAACTGCAGGGTTCTCTCTGTTTCTCGGTCCCCGACTTGGATGGGGAGACCATTGTGTTAGGGAGAATTCTCATTTCAAATGGATTGTGTCCTCCCACATAGTATCATCAGCTTTGCTGCTTTGGATATTCGTATCAGCTTTGCTGTTTCGCCTTTTTTTTTTTTTTTTTACACCACAGGGCGCTGTGCTCTGTCGTGACGTATATGTCCCTCAAGGTGTTACGCTCACCTGGACCCCACAGGGATGTCGATCGGACCCGGACAGCTGCGGTCTCCTTCAACGTGATGCGTAGTGCAAAGATGACTGTATGGACTGGCCCGTCTAGTCTTGTCTGCTGGACCCCAAGAAGTATTTTCCTGCAAGTGTAGACCGGGATTAACCACCTTTGGGTTTTAGTGATGGCATCCCAAATGGCCTCCCAACAGTTATCGCTCTCCCCCACTAATCACCTCCGATATCCCCTTAGTAACCTCACCTTATGTTCGTAAAAGATGAGCTCTCATTTCTGCGTGTCTTGCAGGGGCGCGTAGATACCAGTTACTTCACTGGTTTGAAGGCGTTGGGAGTGTTCTGGTAAGTATTGACTCTGAAGTCCCTGGCGGGATTGGTAAGTATCAAGTTCAAAGAGTTCAACGTGCCCGATGTTCACTCTTGTCCCCTTACTTCCTTAAATTGCAACTGAATTTATGAGAAGGTCTCGTAGCTGCTGCTGGCGTTCAGGTAAGAGTCTGTGTTACCCAACGCTGTCCAGTAATTATTGCATGCGTTAACGTGTTGTTTTTCTCCCACTTTACAGATGCGGCATATGAAAATGTGGAGAGTTATGGAATAATACCGCCAGTGGTAAGTCTATGGTGGTAAGAGGTTGTATTTGTTGATTCCCTTGGCTCACCTTGTTTTTTCTTGTCCTCTAGTTGCCGGATTACGGCGAAGAAAAGATGGAGACAGTGCCGGATCGAAAGATGCTGTGAGAACTGGTGAGTATGGCGCCGTGCTGGAGCTGGCAAAGCGATGCGTGCAGGACTGATGTACTTTCCAGGTCCGGAGATGAAATGGTTCCGGAATTAGGTGAGGAATTTGAAATAAGTTTGTTTTCTAACCTTGTCCTTTTCTTCTTCTTCGTGGAGCTCCGGATTCGAGGTGGGCGTGACAGAAGAATGGATGCTGGCTGCAGGCACTCGGGCGTGGCAGAAGACTGGATGCTGGCTGCAGGCACGGTGAGCGTCACGCTGCTGGATGCAGAATAACGCGAAGCATGTGCTGCTGTTCGGGTGTGGTTTAAATAGCCTCCAAAGTAGTTCCAGGTAAGAAGTTCCCTAGAGCCACGCTCGAGTACAAAATAGTCCCTGTAACAAAATAGTCCCATCCAGGCCTCAATGTAGGCTTGGACTCTTTTGCAGCATGGTCTGCATCAGGTAAGTAAAGTCTGAGCATGGCGCCTATGGCGCCAGGACTGATTTCTATGATGAGCCTGGCGCCTAAGGCGCCCTGACTGAACCCAGACAGCCCCTAGCCGGGGCTGCTGAGGTTTAAACAAATGTCTGGATGCCTTCTCCCGGAGCTGAGGGCCTTGGTCCTGATGCCCGGGGGTAGGCATGACACAAGGGCTGCCGTAGAGCATCAATGTCATCCGTAGTACAAATAGCTTGAGCCGCGGCCGTTAGCTTCAGATCTGTTTTTCCGAAAGCTTTTGCTTTGTGTGTTTGAAACAGCGCTTCAGTTTTTTTAGATGTCTTCATCTTCTAACCCTTCGCCCCTAAAAACTGGTTTAAAAAAAATGCCAGAATTGCCAGAAGAAAATGTCCATCACTGATCCCCCATCGCCTCTGGTGCTTAAGTCCCAACCATTGGATCGATGAATGTGGGTCCTGGCCGGCTATGACGATAAAAGCTCTCGAGGAATGACTAGGTAAATTGGCGGTGGGGAGGTATCTTCGAAGGCTCCTTCGAAGAAGAATAAAGACTCTTGGGAGTCTAGGGATTTGCCCCAACGTAAGTCGAAGTCTTGATCAAGGAGTCGGTCGAGAAAATCTTAGCCTTCTTCGAAGAAGGCTAACAAGAGATATCACCTTCTTCTGATACAGGGGTTATCACTTGTCCATCAAAACGTGATTCCCCTAGAAAATGGGAGGTTTTTAAAGCCTCAATGATGCAAAATCTTCGAGAATGCGACCCAACCCCCTCGAAGATGTCACGCGAAGGCCATGCCCCAGCTCACCCTTCGGATGACAGAGGAAGGTCAGACTACTAAAGGCTCTAAATCAAGTGAAAAATCATCAAGGATATCGTCTAGAGAAAACTCTCCGATATCTCACAAGAAGAGCAAGTCAACAAGCTTATTGGTGCATAAATCGAAGGCGACGCCAGACGAAATGGCGTTGGGTTCCAAACGTTCATCGATGCCTATGTCGAGGGTTCCGTCAACACCATTCTCGTTGATGCCTTTATCTAAGGCACCTTTGACTTTATCAAAGCCAGCGTTGACAACATTGATGCCTCTGTCGAAGACGGCGTCGATTCCCATACACTCATCAACGCCATTGGCGAAATCAATGTCGATGCCTTCATGTCCTCAACCCAAGGGTAAAAGTTATACCCATTTGCCAAGAATATACTTTTTCAAGTCTGTGGCTTCTATTTATGTGGAGGGGCATTTGGGTTGGCATATGGGACAAAGAACGCTCCTGAGGAGCTGATTGGCCCAGAATCAAAGATGTCTGATCTGAGTGACTGTCTCCAAACAGCTAGTGGCATAGACACGTCCCCCGAGTTGGAGATTGTTAAACCTGACCCAGCTGATCATGCTGATTCAGCATATAGAAATATTATGAATAGGGTGGTGGAATTCATGGTTTGGAAAAGGAATTCGCCGAAGTACGAACAAGATGACATGACAGATATTTTGAGCCAAGGTCCTCGGAAGGATCCTGTACTACCTTTTTTTTCATGCAGCCCTTCCAAGGAAAGTTATGGCCACCTGGGAAACCCCAGAATCTGGACCGGCGGTAACCCAAGATTTTGCCAGAAAATATAGACCTTCATCCTATGATCGAGACTATTTAACTAAGCATCCTGCCCCTGAAAGCTTAGTGGTCCAAGCAGCTACATCTGTCTGCTTATCCCTCTATCCCCCCGACAGCGGTGATAAGAAAATTGATGCCTGGTCTCCCAAGATTTTTTTCTTCAAGCAGCATGGCTTTAAAATCAACCAATGTTACTTGTACCCTGGCAAGGTTTACCTACACCCTCTGGGACTGTTAGCATGGTGGCTCAGCACATTCCGGAAGGCGAGGAACGAGGCGGCTTCCTGGCTTTTGTGAAAGATGGAAAGGAGGCAATGGGGAATGCCTCCAGTGAGGACTGGACACTGCTGACAGCATCAGCATGTCCATGGCTTCTAGCACCGTGCTACGCAGGTTTGCGTGGCTGAAATAAGTCGGGTTTTGCACCGGATGTGCAGGCCAGGCTACTCATGCCCTTGTACAGCTTGAGGTTGGGCAAAAAGGCAGATGAGAGTCTGGAGAAGCTACAGACCTCTAAGGCGGCGGCTAAGTCACTTAGTGCCTCCATACGCCAACCTCAGCAACACTCCTACTCAGGCTCATCTTCCTGGAGGGATAGTCCTTTTCGTTTTTATTCCTCATTTGGAAGAGGAAGAGAACAGGCTAGTAAAGAGGACAAAGGAAATTCCCTCGTAGTGGACTGCGTGCTAGGTCGGCCCCAGCAGCGGCAACTGCCCACTCAGCTGCTACTGCAGCCGCCTCTAAGCCACTCTGAGGTCTTGTCATGATGCCTACCCCCGGAGCACCAGGACAGGCCCAGCACCCCCGGGAGCAGGCATCATGCCCTCGGGTAAAAGCCCAGCGGCCCCTAATAGGGGCTCTTTGGACTTTGTCCTGGCGCCTTTGGCGCCAGGCTCATGTTGGACATCAGTCCTGGTGCCATAGGCGCCAGGCTCATAAAAGAGGGTGTTTGGTGCACTTACCTGACGCAGACCATGCTGCATGAAGCCTCAAGCCAAATGAGGCTTAGGAGGGACTATTTTATCAAAGGAACTATTTTACTTGGGTGGGGACCGTGGAAGAATACTTACCTGGAACTTCTTCCAAGGCTATTTAAACCACGCCTGAACTGCCACACGTGCTTCGCGTTGCTCTGCATCTAGCAGCTGAACGCTCACCGTGCCTGCTCCTGCATCCTGCCTCCAGCGACGCCCGCCTCGATCTTGGGATACCTGAAAGGAAGGAAGGGAAGAGAAAAGGTGAAAACCAAGAACTTAATCTAACTTCCTACCTGTGTCTGGAACCATCACACCAGCGATCCTGAAGATAGACATTCTTTAAAAGCATTGTGCTACTTGTTGCAGCGCCGCACATCACTCACCTGCCTCGTGGGCTCTTCACTATCCACCGCGACCTTCTGGGCATTCCGCCACATCTCTGCACCTGCAGGGGAGAAGAAGAGACAAAAGGTGAGCAGGAGGAACAAATGAGGAAAACCTGATTTTCCGTCACAAGACTTACCTGGCCATATTTGACGGAACCACTCCTCATTTCGGGTCGGCGCCACTTCTTGGCCTGGTACCGCAACCCGGCCCCTAAGGGGAAAAAAGAAAGACATTACTAGACGGATTCAAAGACATTTAAAGGGATCATTTTATCACAAACTCACCTGAGTTTATCTCCGGCAATATCCCTCGAAGCATCACTTCCACTCTGCACCTGAAAATAAGGACAGATCGCAGGTTAAGAAAAGCAAACAAAGAGAAGACTCTACTCTGGAACTTTTTAAACTGCATACTTACGGCATTTCGCCTTCCGAAACCAGTGAATTAACTGGTCAAATACGCGCCCCTGCACCAGAAGCAGGATGGAGAGCTCATCCATTCAAACATTGAGCCTTGATTGGGGATTTCGGAGGTGGTCGGAGAAGAGCAAAGGGGAGGTGGGAAGCAACCACAATACTCTGCAGGCAGTTAATCCCCTTTCTCCACCTACAGAAAGATTTTCCTACGGGCCAGACAAGCCAGATTTGGGGGTCCAGTCGGTGTTTCGAATCCTGCGCATCACGCTTGAAGAGGCCACAGCAATCCAGACCAGGTCAGTGCCTCCGTGGGAGCCAGGTGAGCGTTACAGGTCTTGACCCACAAGACCCCGGTGGGAGGCAGAATCTCTCAGCATCTGAACGAATGGCGGGGCATTACGTCTGATGCTTGGGTACAGGAAACAGTAGCCCAAGGTTACTGCCTTCCTTTTCAGAAAAGACCTCGGGACCATCCACGGGATACAATTCTGTCAAAATTCCAGACCTGCACCGGTTGCAGGAAATTTTAACCCTGCTAGAGAAAGGTGCAATAGAACATGTACCTGTAGCGGAGAGGAACAAGGGTTGGTAGCCTCCCCCCCCCTATTTTTTCACCACCAAGAAGGACAGAGGATTGAGACCCATCTTGGACTTGAGACATTTTAACAAATTCCTCAAGAAGGACAAGTTCAAGATTGTTACCCTTTCTCAGATCCTTCAGGCTCTCCAACTCCAAGACTGGTTGGTATCATTGGATCTTCAGGGTGCTTACTTTCATGTGCCAATCCATCTCAAGCACAGGAAGTACCTGAGGTTCATGGTTAGCAGTTCTCGCTATCAGTTTTGAGTTCTCCCATTCGGGCTGACCTCCGCCCGAGGGTTTCCACCAGGCTGATGGCAGTAGTGGCAGCGAGTCTCAGGAGAGGTGGGGATTCACGTCTACCCCTACCTGGACGATTGGCTGATCAGGGCTCGTTCACCCGAGCAAGCCCAGGAACATCTCTCACCTGCCACTTCCTACACAGACTGTGCCTCTCCCTCAATTACATGAAGTCCCATATGATCCCATTCCAGAAACTCCAGTTCATCGGAGCGGTGTTGGATATTTCCCCGAGGAAAGTCTTGCCTCCTGAGGTGAGAGCTCAACACATTCAGCAGATGGTAACAAAATTTCAGAATGCCCAACATCTTCCGGCCTTTGATTATTTTGAGGTTGCTCGGACTCATGGCATCCTGCATTTTCCGGGTTCCAGAAGCCCGATTGAGAATATCCCTTCAAAGGGCTCTCAGGAATAAATGGTGCCAATTTTCAGGCAAAATGTCAGATCGCCTGCAAGTTGCGAGCAGAGTTGCTCGAGACTTAGTTTGGTGGGCTTGCAAAGACAACATTCTCAGAGTATTTTTGGCAACCATGGCCGGAAATAACAGTAGTGATGGAAGCCTCACTCACGGGGCGGGTAGCCCACACCAAAGATCTGACAGTCAGCAGTCGTTGGTCTCGCTCATCCAAACTACACATCAACCTTTTTGAGCTGACTGCAATCAGACTAGCGCTGAAGGCCTTCCTGCCCGCTGTACGGGGAAAGACTGTCCTGATAATGACGGACAATACAGTGGCCATGCAGTACCTCAAAAAAGAGAGGCGGTGTAGGGTCACTACCACTGTGCAGAGGCAATGCAGCTCGGGTTCTGGGCAATACAAGAAGGAATCTCTCTATCGTCAGTTCACCTAGCCAGACAAAAGAACACAGTGGCGGACGCTCTGAGCAGGCAGAGCACAGTCTCCCACAAGTGGGAACTAGCTCTGGAAGTCCTTCAAGAGATCTTCACCCTTTTGGGGAACGCCTCAAGTGGATCTGTTTGTGACTGAGGTCAGTCGGAAGTGCGATCAGTACTGCTCAAGGGAATTTCCTCCAAGAGGGGCTCTAGGGGACACGTTCGTAGTGGACTGGGAATTTCCACTCCTGTATGCATTTCCTCCAGTCCCCGCGATTCCTCACGTAATCAGGAGGTTGAGAAAGTTCAGGAAAACCATGATCCTAATTTCTCCGGACTGGGTCAGGAGGACGTGGTACACGGACCTTCTGGACATGTCCATCTGCCCTCCGATATGTCTTCCACAATGAGAGGATCTTCTCTCGCAAGAGGAAGGTCTGGTTCTCCATCCAGAGGTCAAGACTCTCAGCCTTCATGCATGGTTTATGAGAGGCTGAGATATAAGGATTGGGACCTCCCATACAATGTAACAATTTGCTTTCGGCCAGAAGGCCAGCGCCAAAATCCTTGTACCGGTGTCGTTGGAATAAGTTCAGTAATTGGTGCAGGGATAAGAATGTGGACCCATTCCTATGTGGCACACCTATGTTACTTTCTTTTTTGATACACTTAGCCAATCTGGGGCTCCAGATTGGTACAATAAAAGGATACCTGCTATCTTCAAGTGCTCCTCTGAAGAAGTATCTTACAAGATACCATTTATTGTTCAATTTCTAACGTGTACCCTCCAATTCTATTCCATGTCCCCATTTGGGATTTAAATCTAGTACTAAAATGTCCTACATGCATTCCTTTCAAGCCTTTGCATTTTTGCCCGCGATGGCTTCTCACATTGAAAACAATCCTACGAGTGGCTATTACATCAGCCTGCAGGGTGAGTGAGTTGCAGGCTCTCTTTCAAGCCTCCTCACACCATTTTCCATAAAGATAAATTAATACTTAAAGTCAAACCTTCATTCCTACCCAAGGTAGTCTTACTTTCATTTGTCTCAAAAGATTACATTGCCTTATTTTTATCCCTCACCTCATGCAAGAAAGTAGGAGGAAAGACTTCACAGACTGGATCCAAAAAGGGCTCTCAGCTTTTATATAGCTAGGCAGGCAAAGTTCCAACAAATTGACCCAACTTTTCATTGGATATACCGGCCACAAATTGGGCCTGGCAGTAACAAAACATACTTTCGCCAGATGGGTAATTTTGGCAATTGGAGAGTGTTACAGAATGGCGGGTAAAGAACCTCTGAATGGGCTAAGAGCACATTCCACTAGGGGCATGACAACAGCTCTTCAAAGGGGTGTCCCCATACAAGATATTTGTGCAGCAGCCACCTGGTCGTCTATGCACACATTTGTAAAACATTATTGTTTAGATTCGATCTCATCCCACGGAGGTCTTTTTGCAAAGGCCGTTATTCATACGGTCCATGATTAAGGTAAATTGATACTCCGTCCTCCTAATGTTCACTGCTTTGGGAGCCTATCTAAGATGAGTAATACGTGGGAGGACACAATCCATTTGAAGAACAAGTTACTTACCAACTGGTAACGTTCTTTCGACTGGCTGTTCCTCCCACGTATTCCTCATCGACCCTCCCAGCCTACCCCGCTGTACAATTTACATGAATTACACTCAGTTCCTTGAGAGCTTACAGTCTAAAGGTTCGCCTGATTATCTCCTCCGTCGAGGATATCAAAAAAACAGAACTGAAGCCAATGGGCGCGGCTCGAGCTATTTGTACTATGGATGATGTTGACGCTCTACGGCAGCACTCGAGGAACATCAACATCACGACATCGAGCACAACGCCCTTTGGTGTTTTTTTCCGAAGCAGCAAAGCTGATGATTACGAATATCTAAGATGAGGAATACGTTGGAGGAACATCCAGTCAAAAGAACGTTACCAGTGGGTAAGTAACTTGTTCTTCTGTGCAAATTCCCTTTAACCCTAGTCTTTCGCTGGACTTTTGTACTTTTCTAATTTTATCCTGGAGTGAGTGAGACCCTTTTCTCACTCGCTCATGTATTTTGATCTGATTTGGATTCTGTATTTTGATTTTGGAGTCTGACAAACTCCTTAGGCATCTACTTTTTGTATGGGAACACACAGCACCCTCAGTGCAGTGTCACAGAGAAGTCCTTTGGATTTCTCATACGGTTTAAATACCTTCTCTTGGGAAAACCATGTTCCCAAGAGTAGTAAAGTGAAATTCACTTTACTTACCTTTGTCTATTTACGTCCAGCACACCCCATCTTATTTGGAGTGCTGGGAGGGGTTACTTAGTAGCCCCTTTTCCTACTTACGTATGTAACATTGTTTGTTGCCCTCACTACTTTTAATGGCAGATGGCAGTGATTTAATATTCCTACCATTGTTGTCACAACTGATCTTAGGGAGGAGGATTTCAGTCCCTTCTCCCGAACCACAGAAGCTGAATGGATCGACCCCCTCCCACCGTGGTTGGCACGGGCGCCTGGATGTTCGAATTACAGGTAGCCACGTGGCAGCCAATGGGGGAAGAAGGAGTTAGGGAAAGGGGATGGACAAATAAAGGGAAGTAGGGGAACGAGACATAAACAGCAA
This sequence comes from Ambystoma mexicanum, assembly GCF_040938575.1. Taxonomy (NCBI): domain Eukaryota; kingdom Metazoa; phylum Chordata; class Amphibia; order Caudata; family Ambystomatidae; genus Ambystoma; species Ambystoma mexicanum. The sequence goes on from NC_090937.1 coordinate 1,338,054,097, forward strand.
AAGACCTCTACAATTCCTGACTCAATAATGTAATATTCCTGCAACCTGACCTGACTCCTCCTTTCAGCAATTCGTAGAACATAACATACTCTTCATACCATACATAACCTTTTAATGACCTCCGGTGTTTTAGCACTCATGACTTTAAAGCCACAGTACTTAGATTGTGAGCAGAGAACATAGAGGCATACATATAACATGGATTAACATAACACACTGCACATAGACAGACGCTTTTCTCCATGTGTAAAAGCCAATTAATTGGAAATGTAGATTAGTCGGGTTGTTTTTCTCTTGTTTTTAGAACGTGAAGAAAACAATGCGCCTGCTACCAGACTGGCGTTTATCTTGCCCAAAACCTAGTTGTCACATTAGACCTAGAATGGTAAAGCACCCATATACGTTCTTTTTATGAGAGTTCACTTAACTCATGGTCCGGACGTTTTCCTTGTTACGTCCGGACAGAAATGCACGAAGCGTCTGTACACTCCGTATCACCGCCGCAACCCGGCAAAATAAACAAACACTGAAGCACTTAACTTAGGGTCCGGGAGCCTCCTGCGGCTGACCCGGACCTGTAGAACTGAGGCAGATTAAAGAGTGTTCACGGCTGCAGCCCGGGGAAAGAATATGCTTGGAGGCATCGCCGGCGTTACTCCTTCATGCCGCCAGATTACCCTTCTAGCGTTCGCGTTGCTGCTTCGCTCCTGCCGCTGCCGCCGCCCGTGCTCTCCAACATTAATCAACAGCAACTGAGCACGGGCGAACGGCCGTTAAGAGCCCACTCCCTAATTACCAAGTGCCGGCAGCTGAGTACCGGCGGGCCCAAGGAACTACACTTTCCCCATGCCTACTGGGAATTGTAGTTTTCAAATATGCCGTAACTGCTTTCTCCTGCACCACAGGCCCTTATTCCTGACATTACCTCCCCTTCCAGGGCTCTTCCCAGGACCTGCTTTTTCCGGATACTTTGCATGAAACATTCTTACCAGACGAGGTGCATGCACTGCACTAGCAGGTTCCCAGGAGCAGTCTTCCATTCCATATCCAGTCCACCGGATCAGATACCACAACACTTGTCTCTTCCTTTTTGAGTCCAAAATCTGCTTTACTTCATATTCTCCAGCATTGGATCTTTCATGGATTCACATGCTTAGAATATTCCCCGTCGTCAGACTGGGACCCTCGGTACACATATATAGCCTTTTGTGTCCTATCTGCGTCCTTTTAGGTCCCGCCTACGCATGCTCCGTAGGCCGTCCCAGTATAAGAGGACCGCCCCCGCGGATCCCCTTCAGATTTCAACCGTCTCCAAAGTAGTGGGATCACCTCGCGTCGTAGTACTATTTTGTACAAGGTTGTGTACTGGAGTTGGAGTTCGAGGAAATTTTTCCTCCATGTCAGGAAACGCGCTGTTCCGTCCATGTGCGGCTTGAAAAAAGTTTACGAGGGGGACGGACATATGGATTGTATATACTGCCTCCACCCTCATCATTCGGCTGATAACTGCGACATATGCAAAGGGTTTTCTCAAAAGACCCTCAAAGACCGAAATCGACGGCTGGTGGCATGGCTGAATGATGGAGCGGGGGCATTCCCCCATTCCGAGGTAGGCTCCACACAATCGGCGAAAAGAATCCTCGTCGAAAAAATCGTCATCGTCATCAAAAAAGTATGACGAGGAAAGGCCGAAATCCTCCTCGGGCGATCACCATAGATCAACCTCGAGTCGAGAGTCTAGTAAAGGCAGGCCAAGTGGGGAAAAGGCGGGACCGCCTAAACCACTTGCTAAGTCACCATCGTCGACGGCGGTCCATTCATCGGCCTCCACCCTGCCACTGACGCATGTGGTATCCACCGTCCCACCGACAACGACTGCGACGGTGGCCTCGTCAACGGGGGTTCTACAGGAAGCCTGGAGGCCTGAGGTTTTTGATCCGATCCTCCCGGATACTTTATTGCAAGATCAGGCTGTGTCGCCGAGAGCGGGAGAATAGCTGGCCCGGCGGACCTCGGGCTACGAGTGGTTGACAAGTCGTCGACGAGGGGATCCGGTATACCGGTATCTGCCCCTCTTCTCAATCCTCAATCTGTTTTGTCGTTGGAAATTCTGTCCACGCTTCAGTCTTTGGTACAGTCATTGGATCAGAGACTACCTCAGGTAAACCTGCCTCAGTCACCCGTCGACGAGCCGGGCCCGTCCCGTCCACCGACGCACTTACCACGCCAATCTCAGCACTGGCACCCCAAGAAGAAGGTGAGCTGCCAGATTCGGCGTCTGACAGGGGAGCCATGTCAGATATCTCATCATCCCCCTCCAGGGATCCAACCTGGGAGTCAGAGGTGGAGTTAGAAACTCCAAGAAGCCCAGCTCACCCGTCCCCTCCGGACGACATTGCATCATTCCATTCTATGATGGAGAAGGCGTGTAAGGAATTTGGTTTGTCCCAGGAAGAACAGAAAAAGGACTGTTTTTTTGTTCGACCACATGGGTAAGAGAAGGAGGTCTGTGTTCTCAATACCAATAATAGACCACGTGTGGAAGGAGGGGTTGCAGACAATCCGTCACCCCTTTTCGGAGCCGGCAGTGAAAGGACGCCTCGAGAAAAAGTTTAAGGCTCTAGAGTCTACCCCCAAGTGTTTATCCTCCCAACCAACGCCAGAATCGGTGGTGTCGGCGGCAGCGGCGAGGAAGGCGAAGGCCCAGCACAAGTGCACGACTCCGCCTGAAAACGAAGCAAGACGCCAGGATGCCTTTGGCAAAAAAGTGCTATCCGTGGTAGCAACCACAGTAAAGGCTGCAAACTCTCTGGCTATCGTAGCCAGATACGACAGAGAAATGTGGCACAGGCTAGCGCCGTTGCTGGACCATCTTCCGGAAGAGCATAGGAAGGCAGCGATGTTACTTGTCCGAGAGGGTGAGGAAGCTTCCATTCACGCAATAAACATTGCGGTGGACCTCGTTGAGTCAGGCTTCAAGCAAGTCAATAATGGGGTCGTATTAAGACGACAGTCATGGCTCAAGTGTACCTACTTCAGACCAGAGGTACAATACAAAGTATTAGATATGGCTTTTTGAGGGAGACCTTCTATTCGGAGAAAAGGTAGACGAGGCCCTAAAGGGAATGAAAGAGGACTCGGACACGGCACGTTCATTGGGGGCCCTCCAGAGCGGCCGAAGCTACAAGTCTTTTCGTCCCTTTAGAGGGGCTTCAGGTAATTCCAGATTCTCTGCGTCTGGAGACAAATCCTTTGGCAGGTCGGCTTACCCCTCCCAGGGATACAGGCGTGCTTCCCAGATGGCAAACCGACGCCGGAACTTCCAGACATCCAGGAAGAGACCATCCTATCCGTCGTCGTCGAGAGACAAACAAAATAAAGATCAACAGTGACAGTCAACACACCGTTCTGGGGGGAAGAGTGTCCGCATATGTCGACGAATGGGAACGAATAACGACGGATCAATGGGTGCTGGACACTGTAAGGAACGGACACTCTCTACAATTCAAGCACAGCCCTCCGCACATTCCACCTGCGTTCACCGCTCATTCCCATCTGAGGATACTGCAACAAGAGGTAACACTCATGTTAGCAAAGGGCATGATAGAATTAGTTCCAACATCACAGAGAGGTCAAGGAGTCTACTCAAGATACTTCGTCGTAAAAAAGCAGAACGGAAAATGGCGTCCCATTTTAGACTTACGCGATCTCAACAAGTCTGTCTTTAAAGAGCCTAAAATTCAAAATGCTCACTCTGCAGGAAGTAATCCGAGCCATTCAAGAAGGGGATTTTCTAGCGTCCCTGGATTTACAGGACGCGTACTTCCATCTTCCAATGTGTTGGAAACACAGAAAATTCCTGAGATTCGTAATATGGCGGACTCACTACCAGTTCACGGTTCTTCCCTTTGGGCGCAAGACCTCCCCCAGAACGTTCACAAAATGCCTGGCCTCAGTAGCGGCATGGCTAAGGAAGCAAGGCCACCACGTATACCCATACCTCGACGACTGGCTGTTAAGGGGGTCCTCCCCAGCGTCGACCAACACAAGTTTGCAAGCCACCATGCAGCTTCTGCAACAGCTGGGATTTGCCATAAACTTTGAGAAATCCTCTCTGCGGCCATCGAGAACGTTGGTGTTCCTGGGAGCACTGTTCGAGACCCAGTTAGGGCTGGTGAAGCCTTCTCTCGACAGAACCTCAAAACTCAATCAGCTGGCGAGCCGACTACGACAAACCACTAGGCTCTCAGTGAGGAAATACGTTTCGGTCCTAGGGGCCATGGCATCCTGCATCCATTTGGTGGCAAACTGTCTCCTATTCATGAGGCCAGTCCAGGAATTCCTTGCGGACCGATGGACGCAGGCCCAAGGATCGTGGTCAGACAAGATAATCATCAACGACGACGAGCTGCTTCGGACCCTTCAGCGGTGGCAGAGTTCCCACAATCTGAACAACGGTGTACCCCTACAGGAACCGGAGTTTCAGCGAACCATAGTCACGGATGCGTCCCTAACCGGATGGGGAGCTCACATGGGTACTCTTCAAACGCAAGGTCGCTGGTCTCCAACGGAGTCACTCCTACACATAAACGTATTAGAGCTCAGAGCAGTACGATGGGCCTTGAAGGCATTCCTACCACACATCAAGGGATCGCGAGTACTGACCGACAATACGACGGCCATGTTTTATTTGAGAAAACAAGGAGGGACGCGATCAAGAACTCTTTCCATAGAGGCCCAGAAAACATGGCATTGGGCATTAAAGCACGAGATTTCCATCGTGGCTCACCATCTCCCGGGAGTGAGGAATTCGCAAGCAGATTCCCTCAGCAGAAGCATGGCCCAGATACACGAATGGGAACTGGACACAGTTCAGCTGATGAAAGTGTTCGAGAAATGGGGTCACTCCCCTCTGGACGCTTTCGCAACCAAGGACAACAAGAAATGCGAGCAATTCGCAAGCAGATGGCCTCAGGAGGGTTCCATGGGGGAGGCATTCTCCTTCCCATGGACGGACATGTTCCTTTATGCTTTTCCTCCGTTCCCCCTCATACGGAGGACAGTACAGTGGATACGCAGATACAGTTGCCGGGTAATTCTAGTGGCACCGTACTGGCCGCGGCAACCGTGGTTCTCTGACCTGCTTCACCTGTCGCTGGAACATCCAATAGCGTTTCCGAGAGTCCCGAACCTACTATCCCGGGACAAAGGCACGGTGTGGCATCACGACCTGTACAGTCTCAACCTTGCAGCCTGGCTCCTGACTTTTCGGAGTTCGGTGCTTTAGACGTTTCGGAGGATTGCCAAAAAATTCTGCAAGCTGCTCGAGCCCCTTCTACTAACAGATCTTACACCTATAAGTGGAGGAGGTTCTGTGAATGGTGTCGAGGACAGCAAGGCCTACAACCGTTGACGGTGACGCCGGAACAAGTGCTACCTTACCTGCTTCTCTTGGCGGAAAGTGGTTTATCCTTCACATCGATAAAGGTGCACCTGGCGGCCATCTCGAGGTTCACGAGGAAGAGACAGTCGTCTCCTCTATTCAGCGACAGACTGGTGAAACACTTCATGAGGGGTTTATTTCAAACTTTTCCCCCGGTGAAACGTTTCCCTCCAACTTGGAGTCTCAACACAGTGTTGCAGGCTTAATGAAACCACCCTTTGAGCCCATGGCCACGTCGGACATGAAATTCATATCGTGGAAGTTGGCATTCTTAATTGCTATCACGTCAGCCAGGAGAATCTCGGAACTGCAAGCGCTGGTCGTAGACCCGCCATACTTGAGATTCTTTAAGGACAAGGTGGTCCTGGCAACTAATCCTACGTTCGTCCCAAAAGTTCCGACAGTGTATCACAAACACTCGTCCATTGTTCTCCCTACTTTCTTCGCGTCCCCATCATCGGCGGCAGAAAAAGCTCTTCATACCCTGGACGTTAAGAGGGCTCTGAAATGTTACCTACATCGTACACAGGAACTCAGGTCTACTCATCAACTGTTCATCACATATGGTCCGTCGACGAGGGGAAAAGCAATCTCTAAACAAGGATTGGCTCGATGGGTCTCATCGACGATTGTGTTTTGCCACTCCAAGGCCGGAAGGCCGCTGCAAGGGCATCCTAGAGCCCATTCTACAAGATCAACGTCCTCCTCAGCAGCATTATGGTCAGGAATTCCGCTGGCAGACATATGCCAGGCTGCGGCATGGTCAGTGCCCCACACGTTTACCCGCCACTACTGCCTTGCCAGGCAGCATGCGGACAAGGTGCAGATGGGAAGAGCTGTCCTGCCCCATCTGTTTCAGTAAGGTAAGCTCCACGCTGTGGAGAGTCGATCTTCTACCTTTTGATGACAGCATACTTTATGTGGGCATGGTTATGAGTTAACTTATTCCTCTGTATATATGCATTGTGTATTATGGTGAGGGTATATTACATTACATTCTCACCGCCATTTCAGATGTTACTGCTATACAATCTATTCTAAGCATGTGAATCCATGAAAGATCCAATGCTGGAGAAGGGAATAGTTTCTTACCTGTAACTCCATTTCTCCAGCATTGGTATCTTTCATGGATTCACATGCGCCCGCCAGCCTCCCCGGAATGCAATGTATTTGCTTGATAAGTTTAACCCTTCCTACTTTGGAGGGGCCGAAATCTGAAGGGGATCCGCGGGGGCGGGCCTCTTATACTGGGACGGCCTAAGGAGCATGCGTAGGCGGGTCCTAAAAGGACGCAGATGGGACACAAAAGTGTCGGAAGTTTTCCTATAGGAAAAGGCTATATATGTGTACCGAGGGTCCCAGTCTGACGACGGGGAATATTCTAAGCATGTGAATCCATGAAAGATACCAATGCTGGAGAAATGGAGTTACAGGTAAGAAACTATTCCCTTCCAGCTGATCCACTTTGTGGATGGCTGGAGGTCTCTGCACGCGTGTTCCAGGCGCTGTGGGTTTAAGCAGACACACATGGAATACTGGGTGGATTCTCAAAGACTTAGGCGAACACAATTTCACAGCAACTTCTGACACAATTTTTACAATTTCATAGGGTCCAATAAATTTAGGAGCAAATTTTCAGGATCCAATTAGAGGCAAATAGCGTGTGGATAGCCACACCTTATCCCCACCTTGTACTGAGGAGCCTCCCGTCTCTTTTTATCTGCATACATCTTATATTGAGTTTTGGCATATTCAAGATTATCTCGTGCCTTCTGTCTGATGGTTAGAAGCAACTGTTTTCTATTTTGGAGTATTGGAAGGTTTTCAACATTTGGTAGCTGTTCCGGCAACATTTCCCGTTCCTGTCCATTCACGCACTCGTTGGGAGACATTCCCAGGGAAGCATGTTCAGCATTATTATAGGTGAATTCAGCTAACCATAATGCTTGAACCCACGACTCCATTCCTTCATGTAAATAACAGCGCAAGTATTGCTCAAGCGTCTGGTTAACTCTTTCAGTTTGTCCATTGGTCTGGGGATGATAACTAGTGGACAGGGCACCATTGATTCCTAACCTCTGACAGAAAACGCGCCAAAACCTTGATGTAAAATGCGGTCCCCTATCAGAAACAATAGTACGTGGTAGTCCATGAAGGCGAACCACATGCTGCAAAAACAATTTCGCCAATTCCCCTGCACCTGGAATGCCGGTACAAGGCACAAAGTGAGCCTGTTTGGATAAGTAATCCACTATCCCCCATATCGTATCATACTGATCATCTGGTGGTAAATCTGTGATAAAGTCCATTGATATGTGTCCATATTTTGGTGGGAGTGGGCGATGGTTTAAACCTGACTTCTTGGTGCGATCAGCCTACTTCGCGCACATGTTTCACATTCCTGCACGTACCTGGTTACCTCTTGTCTCAAATGGGGCCACCAAAAATACCTTTCCACTAGAGTGGATGCATAACCTTGTTTTGGAGTTCCACAGTAGGCAAATATAATCTTCCATCATAATAAGGGAGATTCTCTTTAAATGTTTCCAAAGGGTTATTTACTCCCCAACTCTGATTCTTTTGATTCCTCATTGCTAGTTTCACCTGCTTCATCAACTTAGAGACTACGGCCCCTACAACCCTCTCTGCCGGGATTATAGATTTTGTTTCAGATACCATGTTGTCCATGTTTTGTTGGCGTGATCAGGCATCCGCCTTTCCATTTCTTTTTCCCGGCCGGAAGGTCACCACAAAATCAAACTCATTGAAGAATTGAGACCACCTTAATTGTCTAGGGCTCAATGTGTGAGCCGTCTTAAAGTACTGTAGGTTTTTATGGTCTGTTACTACCAACACCTGATGTTTAGCCCCCAGTAAATAATGTCTCAATTCCAAGAATGCTGCCCTGATGGCTAACAATTCTTTATCAGTGATGGAATAATTTTGTTCACATGGAGTGAGCTTTCGTGAATAGTATGCTACTGGATGCCAAACTCCTTCTGGATCCTTCTGAGATAACACCGCCCCTATGGCCACATTGGACGCATACGTTTCTACTTGAAACATCCTATCCGAGTCTGGATGACGTAATATTGGAGCTGAGGTAAATGCCATTTTTAATTCTTGAAAAGCTTTTTCCGCCCCCACTTCCCAACAAAAACTTGTTGCCTTTCGGAATAATCGTAAAAATTTGTAATGAATCGTCTATAGAAATTGGCAAAACCCAAAAAAGATTGAATATCTTTAACACACTGGGGTTTGAGCCAATCCAAGACTGCTTGCACCTTGCTTTTGTCCATAATTATCCCTTCCGGGTCAATATGAAGCCCAAAAACTCCACTCTTTTCACATGAAAGGCACATTTTTCCAATTTCACATATAACTGATGTTCTTGTAATTTCTTTAACACTGCCCTTAGATGGCTCACATGCTCCTCTTGTGAATTGGAATACATTAGAATGTCATCGATATATACAATAACAAAGATGTCCAAAAACTCACTCAGAACCTCCTGCATAAAAAATTGAAATGCCGCAGGAGCATTACATAAACCAAAAGGCATAACCAAATATTCAAATAATCCAAACTTAGTTCTAAATGCAGTTTTCCACTCATCACCCTCCTTAACACGAATCAAATGGTAAGCTCCACGTAAATCAAGTTTTGTGTACACCACTGCTGTCTTCAATCGATCCAGCACGCCAGATATTAAAGGGAGTGGATATCTGTTCTTTACTGTCAACTTGTTCAATACACGATAATCAATACATGTTCTCAACGTACCTTCTTTTTTAGGCACAAAAAACAATGGAGATGAGACTGGTGATGTGGAATGTCGAATTAATCCTTTCTTTAACATCTCATCCAAATACTCTCTCGGATGTTGGTTTTCTGTTAATGCATAGATTCTGCTACATGGCAATTTAGCCCTGGGTTCTAACTCTGACAGTCATATGGTCTATGGGGAGGCAATTGTTCCACTCCTCCTTTGTCAAACACATTTACAAACTCTTGATATTGAGCCGGAACCTGTAACCCCACAGCCCCTACCACTTGCACTGCCCGTGACTGATCAGCCAAAAACAATGCAGGGCTCACCTCCTCCTCAATGTGACCAATGCATTCTGGATTCTCAAAAAAAATCTCTCGAGCTACCCAATCAATTCTTGGATTATGCTGAGTCAACCAAGGAATTCCTAAAATAAGACCAAACTGGGGAGCTGCGATTAGATCCAGTACAATGTCCTCCACATGTCCAGACTGACACCTCATTTCTATGGGTTGAGTTTGCTGACAAATGGGTCCTGAAATTAAAGGCGACCCATCCACCGACTGCACCCCTTCCACCTGAGTCTTTTCTCTCAATGGCAACCCCAGTCTTTTGGCCAAATCAATGTCAATAAAGTTTCCAGTTGCCCCTGAATCTATCATGGCTGACACCATCTGTTTTGTACAAGCAAAAAATAAAGTTACCAGAATATACAAATGAGAATGACCTTTTTGTGAAGTATTTGCTACCCAAGTGGGGAACTTTTCAACCACTGAGCCTGACACCTGTGTTCCCCCTAAGGCCGGCCCAATCCTTTTCCCGACTCACCTTTGCTCTGGTCTCCCCCACCTATCTTTTTGGGAGTATTTGGACAAGTGCGAATATAATGTACAGGTTGACCACAATACAGGCACAAATTATTAGCCTTCCTCTGCTCCTTTTCTGTAGCCGATAAAGGTCCCCTCACCCCTCCAATCTGCATAGGTTCACCTTCACCGTTTCTGTTCACCCTTCCTCTATCCAATCGTACAAAAGGTACCCCCTCTGGTTTCTTCCTATCTCCCTTTCGTTCATTCATCCGATGATCCAACCTTAATGCCAAATCAATCATAGCTGTACATGTGTCGGGCTGCGGCTCCACCTGCGCCATAGCGTCTTTTAATTCTTCTTTCAATCCCTGATAGAATAAAACTGTCTGTTTTATTCTCTGGCCAATCTGTTTCAATTACCAGTCTATTGAAATGTGTTGCATAAGAAACCAAATCTCTGGTACCCTGTTTTAGTGCCAATAACTCCTTGTCTTGTGCCAATGACACTTCCCTTCGGTCAAACGATCGACCAAATTCTGCCAGAAAGTTATCCCAATTGTACAATAGCGGGTCATCTTTCTGTACCAATGGCATCGCCCAAGCGGCCGCATCCCCTGTTAGGTATGAAATTACAAAGGCAGTTCTTGCTTGAATAGTCTCAAAGGCCGATGGTTTACACAAAAAATGTAACCTACACTGAGTCAGGAACGTCGTGTATTTTTTTTTTGGGTCCCCAGAAAACCTTTCGGGCGCTGCCAAGGGTACACTACTGGGAGCTTGAACCACAACAGTGGGCGTTCTTGTTTCTGTTCTACCGGTAGAAGACCCTGCTTCCTCCATTGGAGTCCCTTGTGCTACCAATCCTTGCACTTGATTCTTCAGAGTACTAGATTCCTGTCTTACATGTATCAATTCCAACTGAATCTCCTGTAGTGCCTTTAGCACTTCCGCCAACGAGGGAGGGTTATCCATTTGGCCTGGGTGGTTCAGTAATCCCGAAATCGGGAGCTGTTGATTCTGTCACAACTGAACTTAGGGAGGAGGATTTCAATCCCTTCTCCCGAACCACAGAAGCCGAATGGATTGACCCCTCCCACCGTGGTTGGCACGGGCGCCTGGATGTTTGAATTACAGGTAGCCACATGGCAGCCAATGGGGGGGGGGAAGAAGGAGTTGGGGAAAGGGGATGGACAAATAAAGGGAAGTAGGGGAACGAGACATAAACAGCAAAAGACCTCTACAATTCCTGACTCAATAATGTAATACTCCTGCAACCTGACCTGACTCTACCTTCAGCATTTCGTAGAACATAACATACTCTTCATACCATACATAACCCATTACACATGACCTCCGGTGTTTTAGCACTCATGACTTTAAAGCCACAGTACTTAGATCGTGAGCAGAGAACATAGAGACATACATATAACATGGATTAACATAACACACTGCACATGGACAGACACTTTTCTCCATGTGGAAAAGCCAATTAATTGGAAATGTAGATTAGTCGGGTTGTTTTTCCCTTGTTTTTAGAACGTGAAGAAAACAATGCGCCTGCAACCAGACTGGCGTTTATCTTGCCCAAAACCTAGTTGTCACATTAGACCTAGAATGGTAAAGCACCCATATACGTTCTTTTTATGAGAGTTCACTTAACTCATGGTCCGGACGTTTTCCTTGTTACGTCCGGACAGAATTGCATGAAGCGTCTGTACACTCCGTATCACCGCCGCAACCTAGCAAAACAAACAAACACAGAAGCACTTAACGTAGGGTCCGGTAGCCTCCTGCGGCTGACCCGTAGAACTGAGGCAGATTAAAGTGTTCACCGCCGCAGCCCTGGGAAAGAAGATGCTTGGAGGCATCGCCAGCGTTACTCCTTCACGCCGCCAGATTACCCTTCTAGCGTTCGCCTTGCTGCTTCGCTCCTGCCGCCGCCGCCGCCCGTGCTCTCCAACATTAATCAACAGCAACTGAGCACGGGCGAGCGGCCGTTAAGAGCCCACTCCCTAATTACCAAGTGCCGGCAGCTGAGTACCGGCGGGCCCAAGGAACTACACATTCCCCATGCCTACTGGGAATTGTAGTTTTCAAATATGCCGTACCTGCTTTCCCCTGCACCACAGGCCCTTATTCCTGACATTTGTGCTTTTCTGCCGCAGGCTGAATCCTCAGCTGCAGTATAGCACTCATGGGTGACGGTTGTGTCAAAATGGCCCCAGTCTTTTTTCTTGGGTTTTACTCTGCGTGCCAAACCAGGTTTTGCCCTTTTGTTCATTTTGCCTCTGGCTCCAGTGTTTCTGGCAGGGCAGGAAACTAGGGAGGTGCCCGAAACTCCCTCTCCTTGTCGGACAGCCACCCTGCAGTGTGAGTGACAGCTAGGCTGTGGATGAATGGGAGAAACCTGAATAAAAGGCGAAGCTTCTGAAGGCAGTTGACCACTGGACGAAACATCCGACAAAAGAATCGTGAAGAGAAGCTTGCTGCATCCTCCTGAACCATTGAACTGCCCGGTGAAGCCCTGCAGCTGTGCTGAAACCGCTTTTCCGAATCGACTAGAGAAGCTTCGGAATGGACGACTTCTTCCCTTGGATTGGTGGGACCAACTAACCCCAAGACAAACTTTCCTGGAAGACCTTCCACCAACTGGCTGTACTTCTTTGCTGCTGCTGGAACAGAGTGCCAGAGGACGAGAAATCCGTAGTCTAGTGCATCATCTTTAAGCCAGCCCGAATCTCCAGGAAGATCCCGAGAACCCTCCCGAAGGACGACCCAAGCTCGAGTCATCTCACCAGAGTGCTGGATTCAAGGAGTGAAGGAAGCCCATACAGTGTGCAACATCCGCAGTGGTGCTATTTGCCAGTAGCTGAAACCGCGAAGTGCCGATGAACAGTAAAGAGCCTGTAGCCACCGTCGACCTTCATACTTCAGTGTGGTAGTCCTCCAGAAGTCCTCCCTCTTATCCCATGACTGACATCCAGGATCTTCAAGACCGCAACCAGAACAGAAGCCAGCTGCATCCTCTTCTTCAAACCTAAGGTACTGTGCTGACTAAGGGGTACTTACCTCTTTCGTCTGTAGGTTGCACTCAAACTTGCAGTAGCTGCTTTTTACAGAGTTGATCTCCGCTCTACCTTTCACAAGTCTAATAGCTTGTGGCGCAACAATGATTTTCTACAAACTCTAACTTTGTGCAAGACCTTTGTGCTATCTAAGAAGTGCCTCAGCTCCATAGACATTGTTCAAATTGCAGGGAGCCAGGACAGCCCACAAGTCACTCTTCTGACACATTGATTTTGATTCTTACTGTCTCTCATAGGTGATCCATTGGTTTACATGTGTTTAACTGACATTGCTGGGAAAGACTATATCTAGACGTCATTGGGAGATTGAAAAGTGCTCACATGCCCTGAGAACCTGTTAACCTTTTTCCTTCCCTTCCCTTTTCCATAACCTCAGAATGTTACCAAGTGCAAAAAGTGATTTCTGATGCTTGTGAATCTGCTTAGAATCACATGCTGTGCATATAGTCTGACATCTAGTGGTAACCAGAGTATTGCATCTTGTCTTTCGAGGATCGAAAGGGGGCGTCGACATGGGCGTGCCTGTTACACTATCCCTAACGTGACGTGTAGTGTACCCAAAATCATTCGGGCGTCGAGGTCCCTCGGATTGTTTTTTTCCACCCAACTAGCTGGTCGCCTTATGCGGTGCTCTTACAAATTGCAAAATTGTATTCAATCCCGACCTCCAGTCGCTTCTATATTATTTGTCCCCTCTTCAACGATCACTTCTCAACCACCGCCGAAGACAGCGGAACAACAGACTTTGATGGCTGGTGCTCCGTTTGACGCTGTCGACCGCCTGCCTGGGCCTTCTGGCGGGCCTATACAGTAGAGAGAGAGAGAGAGGGGTCCGGGGGTCTTTCTTTAACAAGAATGTCTTTCGTTCTCCCCTCTTTGCCCGCTTTAAAGGATAGTTCCGGGACTTTTTTTTTATTGTTCCTATGGTTCGGCCATGTGTTTTTAAGCATAAATCGGTAGATCGTAGAAAACTTTCCTATGGACCTTACCCGACTTTTCGTCCATTAACGCACTCGAAAACATCCGCCATTTTATGATAATCCTCTCACTTGCCGCATCGCCCTGGCTCACCTGCTTTTGCGGCACTAAATCAAATCCCCCGCCCCTGAAACAGACTTGATCAAAACATTCATATTCCCCGCCTCTATCCGTGACGTGACTGAGCTGCGTAGGCAAACGCGCCCAGGCGTCTTCTACGCGACTCCACACAGAACCAGGAAATCAACACAGACGAGCTCACAGAACACAGCGCGCCACAATTGGGAATATGAAACTGTGCTTTTAAATTAAACCGCAAGATTGTAAATTTGGTAAAGTACATTTATTTGACATCAAATGTTTTGAGAATATTCAGCGATTAGCATTTTTATTTGCTCACGTTCCAAAAAGTTCGTTTCGAGGCACACGATGTTCCTTTGCTGTACACAGGGTCTTAGATCATCTCACAATACAGCGCCACAATTCGGAATATGAAACAGTGGTTTAAAAGCAAACGGCAAGATTGTACATTTGGCAAAGTACATTTATTTGACATCAAATGTTTTGAGAATATTCAGCGATTTGCATTTTTATTTGCTCACGTTCCAAAAAGTTCGTTTCGAGGCACACGATGTTCCTTTGCTGTACACAGGGTCTTAGATCATCTCACAATACAGCGCCACAATTCGGAATATGAAACAGTGGTTTAAAAGCAAACGGCAAGATTGTACATTTGGCAAAGTACATTTATTTGACATCAAATGTTTTGAGAATATTCAGCGATTTGCATTTTTATTTGCTCACGTTCCAAAAAGTTTGTTTCGAGGCACACGATGTTCCTTTGCTGTACACAGGGTCTTAGATCATCTCACAATACAGCGCCACAATTCGGAATATGAAACAGTGGTTTAAAAGCAAACGGCAAGATTGTACATTTGGCAAAGTACATTTATTTGACATCAAATGTTTTGAGAATATTCAGCGATTTGCATTTTTATTTGCTCTCGATCCAAAATATTTCGTCTTGAGGCAAGCGATGTTCGTGTGCAGTAGACAGGGTGTTGGTTTACGATAAAATAAGCTCTTCGGTCGCACTGATAATCGCATGGCTATTCCAACAACGAGGCACTAGGGCACCACAACGGTCTGTATGTTGCATCTAGCCGCTAGTACCGCGTAAGGGCATACTTGTACTTGGCGATCGTCCCACAAAATGGTCAGGGTGCTAACGTTGTTCACGCGGAGAAGCAACTGGCGGTTGAAAAACCCATCCGCCGGTGTCTGGTACTCGTGACACATGCAGTAATGCATGATGTATCTATTTGAAAAACATAAAAAAAGGAAATTAGTCTCACCATCAGATCTTTATTAAAATTATTCATTTTATATATTAGGTCTGGAAATTATTTCATAGCTAGGACAGTGCAACTGGGTTTTATACGTCAAGGGGGGCTGTAGGATACTGAGACAGTCCCCCAGTGCAGGGGTTGACAGGGAGTGCAGGTGGAGAGTGGAAGGGCCCAGGACCGAGGTCGCAGACAGTGGACAAGTTGTAGCAGGGGAGAGGGAGAGAGAAAGCAGAAGCAAAGAGGAAGGTTTGGAGGTGCTTCCGTAAAAGGAGACGGTTCTCCCCAAGATAGTGCGCGGTACAAAACAATATGCCACATAGAATGAACAAGTACAACTTAACCCGTCTTTAAAGCTACTGTATAGTAATTAAATTGCGGTATAAACTCATCTAAAGAGTTACTTACATTATATTTGCATTTTCCATTGTGTCTGTGCGCAGGGCAGCCCCGAAATACCACTCCTTCTATGCCGACGTTTTATTTCTTCTAATGAACGAACATGAAATGGCTTTCGTTTCTGAAATTATATTCATTATCGTTTCTTACGTGGTCCCGGCCTGTCAAGGTCAAATAACAATAGAACCTTATACTGAGTCGTGGGCCATTCTGGCACTCGAGAAAAAATCAAAGCAGCTGACCTTCACTTTGAACGAACACACATTCCTAGTTAGCTAAATTCAGTGTACGGCCGTTTTACAGGACTTGAAATTTACACTCCATCTTTGCATTTTGTCTGCTTGCTTTGCTGCCCCACAGAACCATAAATACGGAGACATTCTATATTTTTGGAAAAATAATTTATATTACTGTTTGGTTTAATTTAATGCGCAAATGAACAAGGTTGGATATATAAACATATTCAATGGGCCTGCGACATGAGGAGACTCGAGAGAACAGACAATCAAATTACAATCATTTAAACCGTGATGTGTATTTCTCAATGAGCTCTTCTTTAGGTGGACATGGAACAGAGGCAATGTTGGGTGGCAATGCAGTTGTCACCTGCACAGGTTCGTTCACAACTCTATTTATGTGCCTATCTAGGACGTCAACAATAAGTCTCTCAATAAACTCATATTGCATATCCTCAAACACTGGTTTGATCACCCATTGTTTACTTCTTTTAGTGAAGGCCTTATTGTAGCGAAGCGTCCCTAAAGTTCCGGTCGTCCTACTTTGTTGACGTCCAACGTTATGGTTATGTGCCAAGACCGCTAGAAGAGTCCGATTTATCATGCCCTCCATGCCAAAATGCAATCGTTTTGGCCTGTACTTTAGGCACATATTGTGGAACACCTCCAAATCTCCTGTGTGGCAGAATTCCGTGAGTCCCCTCAAATCTCTTGTTATAGTTTCATCAAATACAATCTTTTCAATGGCTTTGTGAGTGGGTGATGAAGGAATCAACCACTTCTTCTTCCGTGCCTCCTCTGTGGACAAATGGCCATGTTCACAATTGTGGAAATGTTGGTTTGTGTTCCAACGATGAACGTTTGTGCAGTGTGGCATTACTGACCGCCATTTTTCCAGTAGAATTTCCAACGACCCTCCACATGTTTTTGAGCTCCACCAAAGATGGTTGCTGATTGACTTGGACCACTGTGAAATACCTTGCGTTTCTTTTTTTTTACCTGCAGCAGACATTTTTTTATTGATTGTTTTTGCAAGATGCCAAACGTCAAATTGGTGATTTATATTTTTGTACTCTTCTCTCATTGTCTTGGCAATTGAAACGTGTCTGTCCGTGGCTATCAGGTCGATCACCATTCCCCGCGATTGTAGTTCTTGCAATGATGCTACAAAGCCAACTTTCTCCATGGCCACTGAGGATGTACTTTGTGACACCTGCACAACCACCGAACTCACAATTTTCTTACTTTCCATGTCCTGAAAGTGGTAGGTGCAGTACTTGGCTGAAAATCCTGGGCTGTCGCACTGTCCATCACCGGCTAGCCTGAACCGTTTGCCCGCGAATGTACTATCAATAGACATTTTTTCCATTCTCCAAGCTTCGCTAATGGCTGGAAATAGATAATCGGTTTGGTATTTGTAGAACTGAGTTTTCGCAATGAAACGGATTCCCACAAACTGAAAGAAAGACTCTAATTTTTTAAAACTTGAACCACTAAAAATTGCAGCCGCTGCACAAAGTAGATTGCCTGCTGGCAGTTGTCCCAGCATGGGTTGTGCAGACCATGAGAAAGGATGATATTTTGTACAGGTGGCATGTATTTTAAGGTTAGTGCCTCGAATTGCACGAGTCACATTAATCAATGGCTCCCCACATACTTCCCCACCTACCGAATGCCCACATTTCAACCGAATAATTATATCAATCAAACAACTATCGAATACAATGAATTTGGCATCTTTCCTTATAGTGTCACTCTGCATCCCAGCTGGTTCGGCCTGTAACGTTGAGGACATGTCACTCACATGAAAGGTAGAATCTCTGATATCGTCTTCCGCTATGTTCAGTGATATTGAAGGTGTTTCATTGTAGTCCACTTCATTCTCTTCCATTGCAACATCTGTTCCTTCTCCGGCAATGGGTGAATAGGACAGTTTCTTCAACTTTCTCACGGTCTTAGTTTTTGCGGGTGTGGATTCTGTGAATTTATCTCCAACTGCATCCGAACTACCAGGAGGACATTCACTATCAATGGCTGGTGGTGGTATAGCTCCGTTGTCAATCACTTCATATTCTTCCCATTGGCACGATGCATCTCCAGTCTCAAGTCCCTGCCAAAAGGTTTGACAAGCAACATCTCTCGTTCGCTTCACTGTCTGTGTAGATCTAGTTCGTACACCCACTCGCAACTAGAGGACAGATTGGAAAAGGGATGTTCAGTTTAAACACAACTTACAGTATTGAACTATTAACAGTGAAAAACAACATAATATAGTGACCAGGACACTAACCTTCTTTTGCTTTCTTTTCTTTGAAACTTTCTTGCCTCGAACTTCAACATCAGGACGCTGTTGCTCCGACTCGTGTGTGCATGTCTCCACTTCCTCTTGCGCTGCAACGACTACATTTTCATGATAAGCACATCCATCACGCACTGACGCTCCATCGACTCCCTGAAACATAGAACTTTCATTAGTATGTATAATAATATTGAAAACACAAAATGTACTTGGGGACCAATACCCACGTACATCTCAATAGCAAAACACGAATGAACGCTTTGTGTAGAACATTCAAACGACAATTATTCACGCATTGTTGATCTAGTTAGATGGAACTGTCAAGATCCATACCTCGGGCTCCTCATAGACTTCCATTGATGATATTATTGAAGATGATGCTTCAGTGACTCCCTGAAACACAGTAATTGCATTAGTATGGTTTTCTATTTTGATAAAAAGAACAGAAACTTTGTGCAGGCGTGAACGGCTCATCTAAATAGACCTGCACAAATGATCAGTTGTCTAAAATAAATAATGGATATGTAAATATGATTCGATTTGCTTGATCGTTGGAAGTGTCACCACCCAGAGATCTGCATCAACTACTAGGGGTGATGTTCTTGTAGAAGAAGCTCCGTCATCACCCTGAAACATAGTACTAGCGTTAATAAAGAAGGAAGTATAGCGGATGTAATCACGTCATATGATTTCGCTTGATCGAACTGTCAGTATCCATACCTCGAAATGCATAAGAACATCAAGGGACGATGTAACTGCGGTGCACACTTCTGCAAGCTGTTGCGCCGACCCGTAACTGCATGCTCCCCCTTCTTCTTGGACTAATGCTCCATCGACTCCCTGAAACATAGGACTTTCATTAGTAATGAACACAAAATTGAAAAAAGAAGACACATAGGAGGGCGACGGAACTGTCCTGAAACGTACCTCGAGCATCTGAGTGACATCAACGGTAGTCGTCAATACGTTGGACTCCTCAGCATCTCCCTGAAAGACAGTACTTGCGTTATTTTGGATAACAATAATTATAACTGAAAACAAAGACTAGAGGACGAGTACAAGGGTGTACCATTAGGTAACATAATTACACGATAAATTAAAACTATTGATTTACATGCCTAAAACAAGTCAGTGGCAGAATAGCCAAGTAAGATTACCCGATAGGCGCTTGAAGTGGCTGATGACTGCAATAATGACACGGATGGAGAATCTTCCGCCTACATATTGAGTGGATACATAAATGGGGAAATTATTGTTAGCTAATGCTACACACTACCGCAAGGCCAAGAGATAAATACGTAAACTTGACTCACCAGTGTAGGGATGTGGACGAATAGAGTGGGAATAGCGGTTGAGAGCAATTTTCGCCTCGCTCGCGGTGTGTTCTTCTTTATTAGCAATGATGTGGAGTACATGTCAGAGGTAAAGTGCCTGCTGCAGATGCGGTATCGATCACCCCTCTTGTCCGCAAAGACCTCTAGGACTCTACTTTCAAGCTCAGACGGTGGATATCCGCAATATCGGACCCATTCTCTTATCTGATCTATTGTCTTAGGGAAAACATGCATTATAGTACCTTCTGATTTATTATGGGTCTTCGAAGGACAACCGCCAATGGAACAGGCAGGCATTGTGGAAAGTTCTGAAAAGAAAAGATCAACAATTCTCTATGAATACCAATGTAAACTCAGAACATGTGACTAGTTCCTTGCATGTACTGTCTTGAACGAAAAGAAATTGGACGCAAAATGATTATGGTACATGGCCTTACCTTGACGAACAAACAGTTAGATGCAGGGATCAGAGTAGTTTCTTGTCGTAGAACAGGGAGCAGTTCACAGGTTGCAATCTGACGAGTTACCTCGAAGTGGTCACGGAAGTTCACAGAGACGAAGAGCAGATAACCAGCACCTTCACGGTTTGACTAGCAAAGCGCAAAGAAGTGCTCATTAGAAATATGAAGTGGGTTATAAAGAATTCGAAACAGGGGTGTGTTTGTGAATGAATGACGTGTATATGTCATGGCATTATGTGGATTGCAGGGGGCCGTCCAGCGTGAGGGGGGATGCTTGGCAGGAGACACGGGGTCTGGAGGTAGACATGGGAACAACAACCCATGCTCTATAGACCACTTTGAAGTGTACATGGTCTTTGGCACCTCTTGGCCTTTATCGCTCCCTGACTGCTCCAGTTGCCAGCACAAGTACCCCGGTGCGAATTGCCTTTGATAGGGCGGGGGGTGGATTGGGGCGGTGGTCGTGCAGACAAGACTCGTTTGCCGCAGGGCCTCACCAAGGAGAGGCCATCTAACTGCATGTAAGAGGCTGGCTGCAGGATCTAGTACATGGAAGGCAGGGGGGTGAGTTTATAAATACCTCACCCTCCCAGGAGAATATATGGGTGCAGTTCACCCTGGAGACCCTGGATGCCTAGGCAGTTAGTCAGCAGCAGGCTGGCCTGTGGTGGCAAGGCGGCACGGGCCAGAGGGGGTCATCTCTGTACCCGGTGACCAAAAGGATGATTTATTATGATCAACCATATTTACCTATAACCATGTTTTGTATCAATAAAATACAACGGCCTTCCTTTTATTGCCAACGCTTGGACAAATCAAAACAACCATTGTTAAAATATATATTGGGTTTTCTTTTGGATCTTAATTTCAATTGAACATAAATAATAAACATTACACATTGTAAATTTGCGGTTGCAGCACATCCAGGGAAAATCCGCGGTATTGTCCACTGTCGCTGGGGAAATGTTGTCTAATGGCAAGTACCGCACAGGCAGGTATTACTCTCCGAACGCGGTGTCCGAGCCTCCCGTGAAGCCACCAAGTGAAGCAACGATAGGCCACCAGCCTGTACCACCTGTGAAAATGAAAGATGCAAACTGTATTAAAATGACAAAACTTTATCACTATCGATTCAGGTAAAAAATGTCATTCTGCTTTGAAAAAAATTCTATCTAGAAAATGCACAATATGGAACCAATTTACATGCATTCGAATGATATGTAGATGTAATTTTATATGTGGGAGACGACCATGACATAGTAGTGGCATCACTGACATCACAACCAGAGTATACTTACTCGTTACTCGGATTACGCGGACGAACAGTGCTGCGAAGTTCGTGCATAAGCACCATCATCCTCCTCAACACGGTCCGTGAGAGGCAGGCTTCCCTGAACTCTGGCAGCTCGGTGATGCATTGCGGACTTTGCTCGCCTTCCTGCAGACTTTGCTCGCCTTCCGAAATGTAGGCCAGGCATCCCGAGTTTTCTCGGCAGCAGCAGTTCTCCTCCTCAGTTGGCATTAGCTCGACCCGATTGCATGTGCACCAGGTGGAGACGCCGTCCATGCGACATGGTCCAGGCTCTTCATCCGTTGACTGGTCCTCCCAACTGCCGTCCGAATCCCCATCGTTTTCGCGTGCTTGCCTTTCCAGTAGTTCTTCCTCGGTGTACTCGGGCTCGTACATATACGGCATTATTGTAGCCATTATGTGGTAAAGAAAGTAAAATAATTTATAGCGGTGGTACTGGTATCTGTTCACACGGGCTACAATCAACAAAGGTAGCTGACCAGAGCACAGAAACGAGTCACAGAATACTCAGAGAGGAATGGATTCGAAAATCTGCTGCTGTGTGTTGTGAAACGGTCTGTTTATACTTATTGAGGAAAGAGGCGTCCTGCCATTTCCATGGCGACACTTCATTAGCTGAGGCGCAGCGATTGTTGACACGAAACGGGAAATGGGCGGTACGCGTCTGCTGATGTCAGGCTCAGGGGCGGGGGATTTGATTTAGTGCCGCAAAAGCAGGTGAGCCAGGGCGATGCGGCAAGTGAGAGGATTATCATAAAATGGCGGATGTTTTCGAGTGCGTTAATGGACGAAAAGTCGGGTAAGGTCCATAGGAAAGTTTTCTACGATCTACCGATTTATGCTTAAAAACACATGGCCGAACCATAGGAACAATAAAAAAAAAGTCCCGGAACTATCCTTTAATACACCTGAGCTATGGACAGGACACCATTTAAATTTTGCCCTTCCTGTAAGGGCAAGTACCCCTGGAAGGACACGCGCCGGAGGTGCAATAAGTGTCTCCCTCGCAATCACCATGAGGCGTCCTTTTGATCTTGTCAGCTCTTGCGTCCAAAGACGATCAAGGAGCGTCGAGTTAAGCGGTGGGCGGCCTATGCCATGGTGCAGGCCGAGGGTAGCTCCCCCATCGCCCAGGCGCCGAGAGTGATGAGGTAAGCGATGGCCGTTGCTCAGAAACAGATGCCATTGACCTCTCGTTGAAGCGATCGCGCTCTGAACCGTCCATCCCCAGCCCCACCGGGAAGGACAATGGTTCTGCTGTATGGAATGTACACCCCAGCGACAGGGACGTACCCGCTACTCATAGAAGCAAGCACACAACCACCAATACCACCAATGGATTTGCCAAAGCGGTCTAAGGCACCCGCCGATCCACGCACTCGGCAGTCCTCACCACAACCGCGTTAGCGGCTGGACACTCTGCAGATGTGGGCGCCAGCACCAAAAGTCACAAGGAGGCCGTTGAGATGCCTCCTAAGAGCGCGCCGGGGCATAATGTTCAGGCTCTGTCAATCTACGACGAGGCTGCTTTTACAGCCTAAACCCCTCGCGGAAGCACCAAACAGACACGCAAGTCTCGCAAAAATCATTTCGGCGGCCAGTAAACCCAAGGACAAGTCGAAAGACACGTCCAAATGCTGGGAAAGTCAGTATGAATATTCTGAGTGTCCCCAACCCTTATCCCGTACTCTCTCAGAAAAATCTTGTAGTTCTAGGCAGGTATATTCCCTGAAGGTCCCAGCGAAAGGTGTCGTGGTGGAAGATCCAATTAATTAAAGCTTTCATGAAAGGAGTTAAAAGAATTCATCCCCCTATTTCTAACTCGGCTCCCCGATGGGACCTAAATGTGGTATTAACCTGACCTATGGGGGTTTGAACCTATGGACAAAGCGAGCCTCAAAGCACTTCCTTACAAGACCGCCTTCCTAGTGGCAGTCACTTCAATAATGCAAGTCAGTGAACTACAAGCACTTTCAATTCTAGACCCCTTTGTCACAATTCAGAGATAAGGCGGTTCTGCGCACTCGCCCACGGGTTGCGCCCAAATTATTTTCTAAGTTCCATATGAACGGGTCTATAGAACTACCCACATTCTTTTAGAACCCGACTAACATGGCGGAAATAAGCCTACACACACTGGATGTGCACAGGGCAGTCATGTACTATCTGGAAAGAACTAAACCACTAAGGGAAAAAACAGTTTTCTCTTTCAGTGGCGGCTGGTTTAGAAGGAGACCCGGTCTCCAAATCGAACATCTCAAGGGGGATTGTCAACTGTATCTCACTCTGCTACACTCTTGCCAAGAGAGATTTGCCCTTCAAGCCTAGAGCACACTCTACTTGTGGTACTTGGGCTTCCATAGCATTCATTGCAAATGTTCGTCTCGAGCCCATTTGCAAAGCGGCAACTTGGAGTTCTGTACACCCATTTACAAAACATTATTGCGTAGACACTCACTCTAGGTCTGATTCTCAGCTGGGACAAGCAGTACTAAGACACCTTTTCACTACTGTTCCTTCTCACATCCCACCACCAACTATGGGTACTGCTCGCTATCTATGCACAGCATGTGATTCTAAGCAGATTCACAAGCATCAGAAGACATGCATTACTTACCGTAACAGCATTTCTCCAGCATGGGGTCTGGCATGGATTCACATGCTCATGAATATTCCCCGTCAGGCTGGATCCTCGGTAAAGAAAAAAATCAGTATCAGTTTAGTTTCTTATCAGTCTATCTTAGTAGTAACCAGTCACTGGTCTCTGGGGGTCAAACTGCCCCCAACCAATGACTGCCCTCTCCCTAAGCCCCGCCCCTTGCAGCCATCCTCAGATTTTTACTGCACGTTCGTGTTGGGAGTCCTCGTGCTATAGCTCTCTAGCTTTTACTGCGTTTTTGGATTTTTCAGAGTTTAATCTCTTTTTTTCTGTCAATCGAGTCTCAAGCTCCACCGTTTCTACTTCCTATCAACGGGGACCCGTTTCAGAATTTTCTACGCCCCCTCAAGGGTGAAGTTTTCGTCGAGTTACGCTTCTTGGAGGATTCCAGAAGTTTCTGAGGCCTACCCCACGGACATGGCCCAGGAGAAAGGAAGCTCGACACCCGGATCCAAGCTGTTTAGGAGCTGTCCTGGATGCGGATTACAGAATGTGTTCAAGGAGGACGAGCACTCGAGGTGCCTCTACTGTCTTCACGAGGACAAAACGCACGTGGAGAAGGACTGTGCGTTTTGCATGAACATGTCGGATTGGACTGAGGGATCGTCGGACCCGTCTCGCCAACTGGCTGGAAGGCAAGAGCCCAGCAGGTGCGAAGAAGTCTGAGCAGTCTTCTCAGTCCTGTGAGGGCACCCGGTGACGGGGGCCCAACAAAAGGCAAAGCACTGCGAGTCCGCGGGCACCGGGAGCGCCGAATGGTCGGCCTCCTCAGCTGCCAGACAGGGCGCACCTTCACCAACGCCATCAACCACGAGCCAACGCTCTGGCTCGGGGAAGAGAAAATCCAAGAACCCAGCTAAGCTTCTGGAGAGGCCCCGGTCGATCTTGAAGGAACCGGCCGAAGGGGAGCGAGGCGGTGACCCTCCCCCTAAGGTGAAGGCCTTGATTCACCTGGCCAAGGCCTCTATTGAGGGAGTCGCTGCGGACCTGGCGAAGCCTGTAGAGGCTACCCCAGTCGAGGCGATCTCGGGGCCCAGAGTTTCCCTGCCCCTGCGGAGGGAATCCTCTTTTAAGCCCATCAAGAAGACCCCTGTGAAGACCCCGGTGGAATAAGAGGGGGGGCGGAGGCTGACACGGACACAGCCTACGAGGAGGAGCTGGTCGAAGTCGAAGAGGAACTCGACAAGAATTTGGAAGTGGCCCAGTCCCACGGGAGGGATCCAGACTAGGGGGACGACGAGAGCGAGGGTGGCGACAACGAGGCTCCTGTGGAGGAGGAGCAACCGTCGCGCCCGTCACAGCCCGAGCCACAGGACAACCCGGCGGCCATTTTGACGGCAATCCAAGCCTTATGCACGGAGATGAGGACGAGATTGCCCCTATCCCCGACGGATGACAAACAAGAGGAGGAGGATTCATCCACCCCTGCCCTTTCAGCCCTTTCAGCCCTCACGGCCCTCTCAGCCTTTGCCTCCTTCCATGGTCCGAAGGATCACACAGGAACAGATACGGCCACGATGGGGATGGATGGCGACGGTGGTGACGACGGGACTGACCTCCCGTCGCCAATTCCTCAGGCATCCCCGCCCGACGAAATTGGCTCCTTCCACGCCATGATTGCCAGGGCGTCCGAGCTTTTCCAGCTCTGCTCCAAAGAAAAGGAAGGCTTCCTCTACCAACGGTGCAAGGCCAAGAGGAAGACGGTCCACGCAGTGCCGTTGCTGGATGACATCTGGGATGAGGGACTTGCTCTCCTGAAGAACCCGACCACGACGCCTGCCAAGAGGGACCGGTATGAGAAGTACCACCGGGTCCCTGACAGCGCCCCTTTGTGCCTTAGAGCACAACCGACCCCGGATTCGGTCATCTCGGCAGCTGCCAAGAAGAAAGCGGGGGTGGGGGGGCACCGGCTTCAACTGCCCCTTCCCCGCCGGACGGCGAGGGAAAGAAACAGATGCCATGGGACGACTAGTCATCTCGTTGCGGCGACGACGATTACGGTGGCCAACGCCCTAGCGATTGTGGCCCGCTACGACAAGGAGTTGTGTTACAAGATTGCCCCCCCCTGTTGGACTTCCTCCCGAACAACAAGAGGGCAGAGACCCTGGTGATCCTACAGGAGGGTGAGGTGGCGTCGGACCACGCCATAACAGTGGCCACGGACATTTCCGACACCAGTTTCCGCCAGTTGGGCAACAGCGTTTGCAAGCAAGACTGAACCAGCTGTTGCGTCGGGCACTCACCGAAGCACCCCAGTGGGAGGCCGGCTGACGAAGTTAGTCACTGTGTGGGAGTCCATTTCCACCGTCCATTGGGTGCTGGATGCCCTGGCCCACGGGCAAACTCTGGAATTTCTAAAGAAGTGCCCCCGCATTCCTCCCGTGGCCGGGAAGGAAAATCGCATCCCTCAACGGTTGTTGGAGGTAAGGGCGATGCTCAAGAAGGGAGCCATCGAGCTCGTCCCAGGAGGCTCCGGGGGTCCGGAGTATACTCAAGATACTTCCTCGTCAGAAAGAAGAGGGGAGGATGGCATCCCATCCTAGACCTGCGTCGGCTAAACAAATACATCAAGGCACAGAAGTTCCGGATGGTCACCCTCCAGCATGTGCTGGGCCAGCTGGAGGAAGGAGACTTCCTATCGTTGGTGGATTTGGAGGATGCGTACTTTCACATCCCCATCCTAAAAAGACACTGAAGGTTTCTCAGGTTCGTAGTGCAAGGGCGGCACTACCAGTTCAAGGCCCTCCCATTCGGATTGAAGTTGGCGCCCAGGGTATTCACGAAGTGCCTACCTCCAGTGGTGGCACAGCTGCGCCTGCAGGGGATCAACTTCTTTCCCTACCTGGACGATTGGCTCATCCGAACAGGAACAAGGGAACTCGCCGTCGAACACACAGCGAAGACCGTCCGGCTGCTCACGGACCTTGGATTCTCCATCAACTTCCCCAAATCCCACCTGGTTCCGTCGCAGGTCGCACTGTTTCTGGGAGCCAAGCTCGATACAGTAGCGCAACTGGCCTCGCCGACGAAGGCCAGCCAAGGTGCAGCGTCTGCTGGCCACAGATTTGGCCAGGGTGAGGGCCATCAAGTCCCTTCTCGGGATGATGTCCTCGTGCATCTATCTGGTACGCCTGTGCAGGCTTCGGATGCGTTCTCTACAGTTCCTCGACACCCATTGGATACAAGCGGTGGGCAGTTTCGAGGACAAGATCTCGCTCGATGAGGGCTTCCGCCAAGCAATTCGGCGGTGGGGCACCTGCACGCATCTCGCGGCGGGCACGGACTTTCAGACCCCAGTACACCAAGTGACTGTGACGACGGATGCCTCCCTGGAGGGGTGGGGAGCGCACACCGGAGATCTTCACGCGAGAGGCCTTTAGCTCCCGGAAGAGAGGCCGCTCCACATCAACATACTGGAGCTATGGGCGGTGTTATGGGCCCTCGGGTCGCTCCTCCTGTCCCTCAAGGGTAAGGTTGTGAGGATCTTCAAACACCACCACGATGTTCTACATCCGGAAGCAGGGAGGAACCAGATCTCCAGCCCCATCCAAGGAGGCCCAGGATCTGTGGCACTGGGCCGTCCCCCAAGGGATGTTTCTGGTACCCTTCCACCTGGCAGGAATAAAAAAACTCCATCGCCGACTCACTCAGTGGGAACTACGCCAGGATCAGTGGATCGACTCTTCCAGCGATGGGACAAACCCCAGATTGACCTGTTCGCGACGGCGACCAACTCCAAGTGCCAGAGGTTTGCCAGCAGGTTTCCCCAGCCGAGGAGCATGGGCAATGCTTTCTCGTTCCCCTGGGATGGCCTGTTCCTGTATGCGTTCCCTCCGTTGCTGTTGCTGCTCCGACTCATCAATCAACTCAAGAGGTCCCGGTGCAGGATGATCTTCATCGCACCAGCGTGGCCGAGACAGATCTGGTTCCCGGACCTTCTGGACTTGTCAGTGTCCCCACCGATCAAACTGTCGATGGACGCGGATCTTCTCTCCAGAGAAGGAGGCACCATCCTTCATCACGACCCGGGGTCGCTGAACTTGCTGGCCTGGCTCCTGCAGCACTAGAGTTTGGAGGGTACGATATCCCGGCGGACTGCAAAGAGGTCCTTGCAAAGGCTAGGGTGTCCTCAACTCTCAAGTGCTACGGACACAAGTGGAACAGGTTCTCTGTCTGGTACCGTGCATAGAAGATTAACCCTCTACGGATTACGGCCCCTCAAGTACTACGGTACCTACTGTCGCTGGCCAAGGCGGGACTGGCACATGCTTCCATCAAGATACACCTGGCAGCGATTTCCCGATACACCAGAACTACAGGACCTCCATCCCTGTGGTCTCATCGCCTGATGAAGGAATTTATGAAAGGACTGTACCGATCGTTCCCGCCGGTGAAGGCTCCGGCCCCGGCGTGGGAGCTCAACGTGGTGCTGACCATGCTCATGGGGGTGCCATTCGAGCCTCTGCATTTGGTACCGTTGAAGTTTCTGTTGTGGAAGACAGCATTTTTTGTGGCCATCACCTCTGTACGACGGGTGGGAGAGATCCAGGCCCTACCTGCAAGCCTCCATACTTGACTTTTCACGAAACGAGAGTGGTGCTGAGGATGCACTCCTCCTTCATGCCCAAGGTGCCGTCGGACTTTCACCTCAACGAGCCCTTGGTATTACCAGTTTTCTTCCGTCGCCTTCGTCGCCGGCAGAGTGGACTTTGCACTCGCTGGATGTAGCTAGAGCGCTGAAGTTCTACGTGGACCTCACAAAGAGTTTTTGGAAGACTTCACAGCTGTTTGTGAATTTTGGACCTAGAAATCAAGGGAAGGCTCTCTCGAAGGCTTCCATTTCCAGATGGCTCTCCGGCTGCAACATGCGCTGTCACCGTTTGGCAAACCGACCGTTGCCCGGACGTCCGAGAGCCCACTCGACCAGAGCGATCGCTGCTACCACAGCGTTCCTGTCTGGTGTGCCTCTGCTGGACATCTGCAGGGCTGCTACGTGGAGGTCGACTCACACCTTCACAAGATTCTACTGTGTCGACCGGGATTCCAGGGAGGAGTCCAGAGTCGGCCAGGCAGTGCTGCGCAACCTGTTCGCTTAAGGTGAGCCTGGTGAGGAGGTAAGAGTTGCTTAATGTTGAGTTTATGTAATGCTTAATGTTGAGCATTTCCACCTCCCATGGTTGTGCATGTGTGTACTGCTAAGTATTCTTATATTTACGAGCATGTGAATCCATGCCCGACCCCCATGCTGGAGAAGGAACAAGTTACTTACCTGTAACTGTTGTTCTCCAGTATGGGTCTGGCATGGATTCACATGCGAACCCTCTCTTCTACCCCTCTGCGGCTCTTCACTTGGTCATACTGCCACTTTACGTGCTACCAAATCTGAGGATGGCTGCCAGGGGCGGGGCTTAGGGAGAGGGCAGTCATTGGCTGGGGGCAGTATGACCCAGATACCAGTGATTGGTTACTACTAAGAAAGACGGATCAGAAACGAAACTGATTTTTTTCTTTACTGAGGATTCCCAGCCTGACGACGAGGAATATTCATGAGCATGTGAATCCATGCCAGACCCATGCTGGAGAACAACAGTTACAGGTAAGTAACTTGTTCCTTCTAATGGTTGTCTCTGCTTAGATTCACATGCCCCCACACTTCCTCCCCGCTCGGATGGAAGGAACATAGACATTTTACTACTATTTCTCTCTTTCTGTACTCACTCACGATAGCCCTAAAGCTCCCTCACGGCAGAAAAAATGCAATCTGAGGGACCTCGACGTGTGAGATTTTGGATACACTACACGTCACGTTGGGGATAGTGTTACAGGCACACCCATGTCGACGTCCCCTTTCGATCCTCAAAAGACGAGATGCAATACTCTGCGGTTACCACTAGATGTCAGACTATATGCACAGCATGTGTATCTAAGCAGATACAATCAGAAATGCTATTACGGTAAGTAATTTATGTCATGTAAATGCCAATACTGACCTAGTAATTGAAGTCACCTCAGGGTGTAGGAAGTGTGTATGAAGCATCTCGAAAGAGTATCTACTTGCTTATCTTGATTCCGAGAAAGGTGTTATGAAGTGAATTTTTATTGTTGCATATTGCCTTTTTAAAGGAGGCTTGTCTAAAACTGACCATTAAATAAATATTTTTGTAGAAAAATGTGAGTGGAAGTGTTCTTTGGATACTTGTATGTGTGGATGTTGATGCTATAGCTCTACAGCTCACATTTACCCCTCTTGAGATAAGTCTGGCTGCCCAGTCACTCTACCAACTTGTGTAGTACAGATCTATAACAATAGGTGGGTTACCTAATACCAAGAGAACAAGACGGGTGTAGTCTCCCACGGGGTTACTGCATATAATCTTGCCCAACACACGATTTTGTAGGGAGGCAAGAAACTTCCATGAGGAATTTAACGGAGGAGGTGCCGATGTGCTGGACTTGGTAGAGGACTTGCCAGCGGCCTAGACACTTCCCCAGCGTGGACATCTTACCCCCCTCCCATCCCTGCTAAGCCTCTGGCCTCCTAGCACCTGATGGTTAAGGTGGCCGATAGTACTCTGGACCTCTCTGATCTGTCCCAGTCCAGACTTCAATACGAACTGTAATGTGGCGGTGGAAGGCCCGGTACTGGAAATGTGGAAAAACCTGCATCTGTTTCTGCAGTGGACATGGACCTGGCAAGGAAGCACCGTCCTGCTCTGTTGGACCCATATTCCTTTCTGCCCACGCTTCACCTGAAAGCCTAGTGGTTCAGGCTGTGACATCGAGCATGAAGACTTCTACCTTTCCGTCCCCTCCACTGGACAGGTTGAGTAAGAGGTTGGAAGTGTGGGGCAAGAAGGTGTTTATGTTGGCCATTCTAGCACTGTGGGCCGTTAACACCTCTTGTGCCATGGCAACATTCTCCTTCAGCCTCTAGTCGTCAGTAGCCAATGCAGCGCTGTATGTTCCCAGAGGAGAGAGAGAAGGGATGGGTTTCAGTCCTTGGTCTCGGACAGCAGGGAGATGGCTTGGTAGATGATCTGAACGGGACACGTCGGACTGCGCGGCCAAGTCTATGGCCACTATCGGTATTCAGACGCCGTTCTTGGCTGCAGACGTTGGGTTATGCGGCCGACCTTCACAGTAGGCTGTTATATATGCCTTTCAATGGGCAGAACCTTTTTGGAGTGAAGGCTGACAATGCCCTCCAGAGTTTTGTCGTCTAAGGTGACTGCTTAGTCTTTAGGGATGGCAATCCAGCAGCCTTCCAGGCAGTCCTCTTCTCGGGGCAGGGGGATTTAGCCCCTTTCTTGCATTTTCCCAGTTGGGCTGTGGAAAACCTGCCCCGGGAAGGGCCTAAGCCAAGCTCTTCCTGAGAGTTGGGGGAAGGGGTACCCAGTGGGGCAGTGTTACAGCGACTGTTCTGTCCACTCCATAGGCTGCCAAACCTCAGTGACTGGCTTCATCACTCGTCACTGGTGGAAGAGAGGCATTCCTTGTCAGCACAGAATGGTCGGAGATCATGTCCAATGCTTGGGCCTTACAGGTCATTGATCAGGGTTATTGCCTCCAGTTCTCCAGCGCCCACTGGACCACTTCCCCTGGCTACCCCTTTGTCTCCGGATCCCATCCTCCACCTATTTTCTTGTGCCGAAAAAAAGATGGATGATTGTGCTGCATTCTGAATCTGTGGCTGCTGAGCTTGTTCTTATGCCAGGATACCAAGATGGTTACTCTAGCCTAGATCCTGCAAGCCCTGGATCTGCAGGACTCGATGGTTTCCCTGGATCTTAAGGACGTCTGCATGTGCCGATTTATCTAAAGCACAGTAAGTACTTGAGGTTCGTAGTTGGCCAACAGCATTAACAGTTTAAGGTCCCACTGTTAAGTGTTCGGTTGGCACCCACGGTTTTCACCAAACTGCTGGTATTGGTGTTGGCTCGCCTCAGGAGGGAGGGCATCCATGTCTTTTCCTACCTGGACGAATGGCTTGGCCGAGCTCGTTCAGCGGAGCATGCACTATATTGCACAGTTTGGGATTTTCTCCGAACTTCAAAAAGCCTAACTATCTGCCATTCCAGTCTCTCCAATTTATTGGAGCAGTCTTGGACACTCGCCTGGACAGGGCTTTCCAGAGGATAGAATGGCGAATATCTTTCAAATGGTCAATATCCTTCAATCATGGGAGCAAGTCAGTGCCTGGGCCTTCCTGTGCTTTCTGGGCCTCATGGATGGCCTCCTGCATACCTGTGATTCCAGAGGTGAGGCTTTGCATGAGGTGGCTTTTCTGTTGCCAATGGTTGTAGTTCCAGGGTCCCATGTCAGACCGTCTACAGGTCTCTAGCCAGGTGACCCAGGACCTTGGGTGGTGGGTCGTGCGGAGGCACTTGCTGAGAGGTATTTGTATTTGTTTATTTGTAATGCGCACCATCCGGCCCGGGGGCATCGGGGCGCAACTTGAACTTATATACATACATACATACATAGATTATATACATACATAATTATATAAATGAGTAGTAAGCAAACAAAGAAATATTTGCGTTGTTTCATCAGCCTTGGCTCCTGGTGATGGTGGTAACAGACACATCTCAGACTTGCTGGGGTGCTAATCTGTCGGTGAGCGGCCTGTGGTATCCCACAGAGTCTTGAGATCACATTAACTTGCTGGTGCCGGGTGATTGAGCTCCAGGCATTGTCAGTTTTCCCTCCCCTATTTATTTGTTTCCAAAGAGAAAGTCACTTTGAGCGTGAGATCCTCCTTTTTTCCGAACGTGCTCTCGGATTTCCATTTTTCAGGAGATCTTCTTGTGTTTTTTCCTCTGCCCTTCCAAGGCAGAGTAGCGATTCAGATGCAATCGGCTGGACCTGGTACGGGCCCTCAAGTTTTATGTCTCTGGTACTATAGATGCTGTGAAATATGACCAGCTTTTCATTAGTTAGGCGATCCGTCTTTGCCTTTCAGAATGCTACAGTCTGGCTGGGAAGGTTGTGCTTGAGGGTCTCAGAGTACATTCTGCCAGAGGAATGGCTGCCATCTCTGCCATGCGGAGGAGAGTCCTTGTCTGGACTTTTGCCAGGCGGCAATGTGGGCATCTCTGCACGTGTTCACTAAGCATTACTGCTTGGGATTTCCCTGCGGGCCTGAATGCCCGTTTTGGTAGGGCAGGCCTCCAGAGCTTTCTGGCTTAGGTGGTGTCCTTGCTTCCTCCCTCTTCTAGATTTACCTACTGCTTTAGGAGTCTATCGTAGATGAGGAATCTGTTGCAGGAAAGAATCCATTAGGAGAACATATTACTTACTTAGTAATGTTCTTTCAGATGGATGTTCCTGCCACAGATTCTTCGTCGCCCTCCAACCTGCCCCGCTTGCGGGAAGCTAGTAAACAATTGGTTCTACGGTTCCTCTGCTTCAGAGTGCTAAACTAAAAGTATGGAACTGCGGCCATGGGGTGGTGCGCCGCTATATATGCTGGCCCTGACGTCTTATCCAGCGCAGTGTGCACAGCGGCATCGGACCGAACCAACGCGGAGCACCAAATGTTTCCGGAGAACAGTTACACTGGGATGGGGATATCGTAGATGAGGAATCCGTGGCAGGAACATCCAAGAGGAAAGTCATTTGTTCTTTACATCAACAAACCGTGCAGAAAAAGAAAAACGCGTTCAATCGTAGCACAAAAAGATTTGACACTGGTGCATTCAGTCGTAGTCCTATGCAAGTATGTTCCAGGGAAATACAATTGTCTAGCAGACACTTAAGCAGGATCCATATAATAAAACACGAGTGGGAACTCAACACCAGTACACTTGATTTTTTCATATTGAGGCCTCCCATTGGTGGACTTGTTCGCAACAGCAGGAAACACAAAATTTGTTAAATTCCTATCCAGGTCCCTACAGCAAGGGTACATAGGCCGTGCTCTGTGGATCAACTGGTCAAGGATATTTGAGTATGCTTTTCCCCACTGACACCCTAACTTCACAAAGTGGTCCATAAATTGCATGTCATTTAACAATTATACAGATTGCTCCAATGTTATTGCAACCATGTTACTCCCTCTTGCTGAACATGTCTGCCCACCAATCAAATTGTATATGCATCACAATCTATTAACAGTTACAATAATGGGTAACGCACCCAAACCCACAGACCACCAACTTGGTAGCTTGGCTCCTGTAGTCCTAGAGTTCGGACACTTCCAATTGCCCCCATGCTGTAGGGTTGTACTGTTACTATAATTTCTCCATCTTGGGGTCTGGCATGGATTCACATGCTCATAAATATTCCCACGCGTCAGGCTGGGAATCCTCAGTAAAAGAAAAAAAGTTGCACTTTCACTTTAAAACTGTATTTCTCCTCTAAACCAATCACTGTCCTCTGGGTCATACTGCCCTATCCAGTGACGGTCCTCCCTAAGCTCCACTGGACATCTTCAGATTTTGACTGCACGCTTCAGTGTTGGGAGTCCTCACGTTGCTCGCCGAGCTATTTTTGTGCAATTGGGCCTACTAAGTGCCTTCCAACCATGTCTGAGGAGAAGGAAGGCAACAGCCTCTTCAAACTCTGCACAAAGTTTGGATCAAGGAACGTATTTGTAGATCGACATCTTACACTGCCTGCATCTGGACCACGATGAGGAGGGATGCGAGGTATGCTGTGGTTTCTTGAAGAAAGACTGTTACAGTAGGCTGGCAGCGCGGCTCAAATCGAGCGAAGCCACTGACTGCCTCCGGGGAGGGCCATGCATTACCCAGGGCTGGCAGGTCTGAGGAGCAAACTCCCTTCGGGAGGAAGCCAAGATCCTTTGAGGACCCCCTGTTTGCGGGGGGTCCAAGAAAAGGCCAAGCTCTGCGACGCTAGTTCCGCTGGGTTCGCTGCTGATGCAGGTCCCAAGTCGTACAGAGTGCAATCCCCATCAGTCTCCACAGTGAGCCTGCAGACATTCGGTGCCTCTTTTAATAGAAACCTAACCTGTTCAAACTCTGTATCAGTGGACAAACTGATGAGGGAGAATCATGGGAGGACCCATCAAAACTAAGACCTCTCAGCATTCCAAGTCAACCGATTTGACGATGGCCCCGACGAGCGCATTGTCTACGAAGGTGACTACATCCACCATATCGAAGGAGAGCGGGTCCATGAGGTTGGTGCCTTCTATGGCCACCCCACTTGTCCTTACCCCAGAGGAATCTGAAGGCAAGCCCTTTTATACTCACGCCAGAAATAATTCTTCTCCAGCATGGGGTCTGGCATGGATTCACATGCTCATGAATATTCCCCGTCGTCAGGCCGGGAATCCTCGGTAAAGAAAAAATCAGTATCAGTTTCGTTTCTGATCTGTCTTTCGTAGTAGTAACCAATCACTGATCTCTGCGTCATACTGACCACAGCCAATGACTGCCCTCTACCTAAGCCCCGCCTCTGGCAACCATCTTCAGATTTTTACCGCACGTTCAAGTGTTGGGAGTCCTCGTGCTTAGCTCTCGAGCTTTTACTGCGTGTTTTGCGCTTTTTCAGGTGAATTTTCACATTTTTTCGGTTAATCGAGCCTCAAGCTCCACCGTTTCTACTCCCGTTAACGGCTACCGATTGCAGGATTTTCCTACGCCCCTCAAGGGTGAAGATTTTCATCGAATCAACTTCTTGGAGGATTCCAGAAGATTCGCGGCCTACTTCGAGGCTCCCAAGCTGTTTCGCAGCTGCCCTGGATGCGGGCTGCAGAATGTGTTTAAGGAAGACGAACATTCGTGATGCCTCTACTGTCTTCATGGGGACAAGACTCATGTAGAGAAGGACTGCCAGTACTGCAAGAACTTGTCGGAGCGGACCATGAGGGACCGTCGATCCCGTCTCGCAAGCTGGTTAGAGAAGGGCTTGACGGGTGAGAAGAAGAAGAAAGGGTCCGAGCGGGCTTCTAAGTCCTGTGCGGGCGCCCCGGCGACGGGGGTCCAACACCAGGCCAAGTGCCGCGAGTCCGCTGGCTCCGGGAGTGCCAAAAGGTCGGGCTCTTCGGTCGCCAGGCAGGGCGCACCTTCCCCGGCACAGTCAACCACGAGCCAACGCTCCGGTTCGGGGAAGAGGAAGTCCGAGACCCCGGGTAAGCTTCGGGAGAAGCCCCGTCCGATCTCAGAAGAGGGGGAGCGAGGCGTCGCCCCTTCCCCCGAAGGAGAGGGTCCGGGACGCACCCAAGGTGGTCAAGGCCCCTACCCAGCAGGCGAAGGCCTCTATCGAGGCTATCGCGGCGACTCTGGCCAAGCCGGCAGAGATACTGCCAGCAGAGACCGCTTCTGGGACTAGTTTCCCTGCCGCCAAGGAGGGAATCCTCTTTACAGCCCATCGTCGTGGCCGCCATGATGGAAGAAGCGAGGGGGGGGGGCACGGTGCCCTCCTTGAGCTCGGAGTCATCCTCGGAGGAGCAACTGACCGAGGCCGTGAGGAACCTCGAAGTCCAATTCGAGAAGGTTCGATCCCATCAGGAAGATCCTCGGGAGATAACCGAGGAAGACGACGATGGTGAGGAAGAGCGGCCTTCCCTTCCGGCGCAGCCGGATCCTAGGCCTCAGGATGGCTCGGCGGCCATTTTGTCTGCCATCCAGTCCTTATGCTCTGAGCTAAGGACGAGATTCCCACGGCCCAGGCCGGAGGACCCGCAACCTGGCCCGTCGGAAAGTCCTCAGAACAAACGACGGAGGACCCAACCTTCTCCTCCGCTCGCCCCCGTAAGGCCTACAGTTCCCTCCTCATCCTCCCACGAGTCGGGAGATGGCGGTGCGTTGGGCTCGACGACGGGTTCTGAGGGCGACGGAACGGGTCTCCCGTCGC
Organism: Ambystoma mexicanum; assembly: GCF_040938575.1. Classification (NCBI taxonomy): domain Eukaryota; kingdom Metazoa; phylum Chordata; class Amphibia; order Caudata; family Ambystomatidae; genus Ambystoma; species Ambystoma mexicanum. The sequence goes on from NC_090937.1 coordinate 1,338,091,050, forward strand.
ACGGGCCTCGCCGCCCGACGAGATTGGCTCATTCCACGCCATGATCGCCAGGGCGTCCGAATTGTTCCAGTTCTGCCCGGAGGAGCAGAAAAAGGAAGGTTTCCTCTATCAGCGCCGGGAGGCCAAGAGGAAGACGGTCATCGTGGTGCCCCTAATCGATGACATCTGGGAGGAGGGCCTGTCTGTTCTCAAGAACCCCTCCACGGCACCAGCCAAACGGGACCGGTACGAAAAGAAGTACCGGGTCCCCGAAACCGCTCCCCTGGGCCCAGCCAACGCCAGACTCGGTCGTCTCAGTGGGCGAAGAAGAAAGCGGCGTGGTCAGGAGCCTCGACGTCGAATTCCCCGCCGGACGGCGAGGGAAAGAAGTTGGACGCCATGGGGCGGCGGGTCATTTCGTCAGCGGCGACGACGATCAAAGCGGCCAACGCCCTAGCGATCGTGGCCCGTTACGACAGGGAGCTCTGGTTTAAACTGGCCCCCATATTGGACTTCCTGCCGGACGACAAGAGGTCTGAGGCTCTGGAAATACTGCAAGAGGGCGAGGTGGCGTCGGACCACGCCCTAACGGTGGCAACCGATATTGCCGATACCGGGTTCCGCCAGCTGGGCAACGGTGTTTGCCTACGACGACGGGGTTGGCTCCGGGCGACAGACTTCCGTCGGGACGTCCAGACTAGGGTGTTGGACATGCCGTTCGACGGCAGCAACTTGTTCGGGAAGGCGGTGGACGAATCCCTCCAAGCCATAAAAACGGACACGGAGACGGCCCGCGCCCTAGGGGCCCTTCAGCAACAACGGCTTTTTCGGAGCTCCGGAGGCAGACAGGGTGCCTCCAAGGGATCCAGCGGTGGCTCGTCGTCCTACCGCCAGGCGGCATTCTCCTCGTCTCAGGAGGCCTACAGGGGTCACGGCAAGCAGGGAGCGCCTCGCACCGTTGGCAAGGTGGCCAGGGCGGCAAGGCCACCACCTCCAAGCAGGACTGAACCGGCCGTGGTCTCGGGCCCCCACCGAAGCATCCCGGTGGGAGGCCGGCTGACAAATTTCGTCGGCGTGCAGAAGTCCATCTCCACCGACCGTTGGGTGCTGGATACCCTGGCAAGAGGACACTCTATCGAATTCCTGAAGAAGTGCCCTCACGTTCCACCTGTGGCCAGGAAGGAAAATCACGTCCCGCAACTGCTGTTGGAAGTACAGGTATGCTCAGGAAAGGCGCCATCAAGCTTGTCCCGAAGAGGCTCCGGGGTGTACTCTAGGTACTTCCTCGTCAGGAAGAAGACGGGCGGCTGCCACCCCATCCTGGACCTTCGTTGTTTGAACAAATACATCAGATCGCAAAAGTTCAGGATGGTCACCCTCCAGCACGTACTGGGACAGCTGGAGGAAGACTATTTTCTATCGTCGTTGGACCTGGAGGATGCATACTTCCACGTCCCCATCCTCAAAAGTCACCGAAAGTTCCTCAGGTTCGTCGTCCAGGGACGCCACTACCAATTCAGAGCACTGTCGTTCGGATTGGAGTCGGCCCCCAGGGTCTTTACCAAGTGCCTAGCACCGGTGGCGACGCGGCTGCGCCTACAGGGGATTCACGTCTACCCCTACCTGGACGACTGGCTCATCCGCTCAAGGACGAGGGAACTCGCCTTCGAACACACTGCGAGGACCGTCCAGCTACTCACAAACCTGGGATTCGCCATAAACTACCCGAAGTCCCACCTGGTGCCGTTGCAGGTGGCCCTGTTTCTGGGAGCGAAGCTCGATACAGTGAGGCGCCTGGCGGCCCCGTCGGAAGAACGGACGAAGACCATTCTCCTGCACATCAACGTCCTGGAACTCCGAGCCGTATTCTGGGCTCTCAAATCGTTCCTCCTGTCGCTCAAGGGCAAGGTGGTGCGGATCTTCACGGACAACACCACAACAATGTTTTACATACGGAAGCAGAGAGGCACCAGATCCCCAGCCCTATCCAAGGAGGCATAGGATCTGTGGCACTGGGCGGTCGCCCAGGGGATGTTCCTGGTTGCCTTCCACCTGGCAGGAGAAAGCAACACCATCGCCGACTCGCTCAGCAGGGAGCTGCGCGCGTGTCACGAGTGGGAACTGCGCCAGGATCAGGTGGATCTACTCTTCCGACGATGGGGCAAACCCCAAATCGACCTGTTCGCAACAGCGACAAACTCAAAGTGCAAGACATTCGCCAGCAGGTTTCCCCAGCCGAGAGGCATGGGCGATGCGTTCTCGTTCCCTTGGGACGGCCTATACCTGTATGCGTTCCCTCCGTTGCTGTTGCTGCTTCGACTCATCAGCCAGCTCAAGAGGTCCCGGTGCAGGATGATCCTCGTCGCACCGGCGTGGCCGAGGCAGATCTGGTTCCCGGACCTTCTGGACTTGTCAACGTCCCCTCCCATCAAGCTGTCGGCAGACGCAGACCTTCTCTCCAGAGAAGGAGGCGCCATCTTCCACCACGACCCAGCGTCGCTGAACCTGCAGGCCTGGCTCCTGCAGCGCTAGAGATTGGAGGCTACGATTTACCGGCCGATTGCAGAGAGGTTCTTGCAAAGGCCAGGGCGTCCTTGACTCTCAAATGCTACGGTCATAAGTGGAAGAGGTTCTCTATCTGGTGCCGAGCACAGAAGATCGACCCCCTACGGATTACGGCCCCTCAAGTGCTGCCGTACCTGCTATCGCTGGCAAAGGCTGGGCTAGCCCATGCCTCCATTAAGATTCATCTGGCGGCGATCTCCTGTGGTCCTATCGACTGGTAAAAGAGTTTATGAAAGGACTGTTCCGGTCGTTCCCGCCGGTGAAGGCCCCGGCCCCGGCGTGGGAGCTTAACGTGTTGCTGACCAGGGTCATGGGGCCCCCATTCGAGCCGATGCACTCCGCACCTATGAAGTTTGTGACGTGGAAGACTGCGTTCCTGGTGGCCATTACCTCCGCACGACGAGTGGGAGAGATCCAGGCCCTATCCTGCAAAGCACCGTATTTGACTTTCCATGCCTCGAGGGCGGTGCTTAGGAAGCACCCCTCCTTTATGCCCAAGGTGCCGTCGGACTTCCATCTTAACGAGCCCTTGGTGTTACCTGTTTTCTTCCCGTCTCCTTCGTCGCCGGCCGAGAGGACTTTGCACTCGCTGGATGTGGCTAGAGCGCTGAAGTTCTACGTGGACCGCACGAAGAGTTTCCGGAGGACATCACAGCTGTTCGTGAACTTTGGACCTGTGAATCAAGGGAAGGCTCTCTCGAAGTCTTCTATTTCCAGATGGCTCTCCGGCTGCATCATGCACTGTCACCGGTTGGCTAACCGACCGCTGCCAGACCGTCCGAGAGCCCATTCGACCAGAGCGATCGCTGCTACTACGGCGTTCTTATCTGGTGTGCCCCTGCTGGACATCTGCAGGGCTGCTATGTGGAGGTCGACACACACCTTCACGAGATTCTACTGCGTCGATCGGGATTCCAGGGAGGAGTCCAGGGTCGGCCAAGCAGTGCTACGCAACCTGTTCGCTTAAGGTGAGCCTGGTGAGGAGTAAGAGATGCTTAATGTTGAGTTTTTTGTATTGATTAATGTTGAGCCTTTTGCCACCCCCCGTGGTTGTGCATGTGTGTAATATCATCTATTCTTATATTCATGAGCATGTGAATCCATGCCAGACCCCATGCTGGAGAAGGAACAAGTTACTTACCTGTAACTGTTGTTCTCCAGCATGGGTCTGGCATGGATTCACATGCGAACCCTCCAGCCTACCCCTCTGCGGCTCTTCACTTGGTCATACTGCCACTTCACGTGCTACCAAATCTGAAGATGGCTGCCAGAGGCGGGGCTTAGGTAGAGGGCAGTCATTGGCTGTGGTCAGTATGACGCAGAGATCAGTGATTGGTTACTACTACGAAAGACAGATCAGAAACGAAACTGATACTGATTTTTTCTTTACCGAGGATTCCCGGCCTGACGACGGGGAATATTCATGAGCATGTGAATGAATGCTGGAGAACAACTGTTACAGGTAAGTAACTTGTTCCAACCCTCTAGGGACAAAAAGGCCAAGAGATTGCTTGCAACGATAACAAGGTTTAATTGTACAAAACGTAAAGGTGTCAGCGGAGGACACTGCTGCTCGAACGTTCTCCCTGAATTATCATGAACAGTACATTATAAGAGTCCACAGCATCACTAAGGACGTCATCCATAAGGTCTAAACTCAGACAGATGATTGGTGAGGCCATATACAAGGTCCTGCTCCATAAGGGATGCCAGGCTATGATTGGTTCCTCTGTCTGCAGTCCGTCTCCACGTAGATCAGCTGGGCTCATCTCTCCAGGGACTGAATGCCCGTCTGAAGCCCCGCCTTTTCCAGCGAGAAAGACCTGCATGCAACGTTGTTGTGATGTAAGAAGCAGAGTCTGAATAAATGGTGGCATACCACCCCTTTGATGTCCGAAGCGCTTCAATTACTGCTATGAGTTCTGCAGCCTGTGCTGAGCAATGTATGGGTAGCCTTTTCATTACTAGTATCTCGTACTCCCCTTGTTCGAAACGCAACACTGCTGCCCCAGCATGCCTGTGCCCTGTGTCCTGGCCGATTGTCGATGAAGAATCAACAAAAAGTACCGCACCCTCCTCAAAGGGCTGTCTTTGGCTTTGGGAGTATCTTCCTCGCTCTCATAAGTGGCACAGTTGTGTTGCAGGAAGTCTTCGTCTGTGCATGATTCCGTTACGAACTTGGCAGGCTTCACCGTTTTACATCTTACACCATGGATACTTGGGCTTGAGAGGATAATTTCGTACGCTGATGACCATTGGGTGATGAGAGAACACTTCGATCGTTCTATGATGGTGAATACTGAGTGTTCCACGTACAACGTTACTGATCACAGCATCACAATTGTGGAGCTCTTTTCAATTGCAAATGTAGCTGTAGCGAGAGCATGCTTACATGCAAATGGTCCCTGAATCACTGAGTCTAGTAGGCCAGTGGCTTGTGGCCCATTGTGCTCTTTTGTGTTCGTACTGCCGTCTCTCTTATTCCCTCTGCCTCCCTGGATAATGGGTATTGCTTCACCCGGGGTAACACTGCTTCGTGTGATTCTTACTCGGGTTGCTTCTTTCAGCATACCTACATTGTGTGGGTTGGTTGTCGATAATTGTGTGGGGACCTGTTGTAAGTCTGCTTGGCTGAACGGGGATGGCCTGACAACGGCCTTGAGGAGGCTCTGGACCCTCAGTACTGTACCATGATTTCGCAGGGGATGCATATTTATAGTAGGATAAGTATGGCGTATCTCAACTCCTTGAGGGGTACATTGGGATCAATGCATAAAATTGTGCGCTACTGGCATCCCTGAGTATCTGTACCTAGCACCACAATTCTTTTGGCAGACACCAGCAGCCCCTCCAGTTCTAGGAATAGTATAGTGCCTGCCACTAGCTCTGGAGACACCCCAGGCTGAAAAATTATTTCAGTTAATACTCTCCATGAAGTTTTGGTAATCTGGGGCATGGCTTGTGACGGCACTATAATGCCGTAAATAAACTTGTCGGGGTTGACGGGGATGCCTTTTACCATCATGTCACGTGCCATAGCATGTATCACAAGCATTGCCCTCATTGAGCACATGCCAGGTGTTGCGCAGATGATACCACTGTCTGTGAATGGGATCGTCATGTTCAGCTTGCTAAGCAGATCCCTGTTGAGGACGTTGACAGGAGGAGCCCTTACGAGACCCCCCACCCCTACCTTTACATCTAAATCCTTTGTGTATGGAACCGTTAAAACAGCCCCAGAGAATCCCTGTGTCGAGAGTTTTACCTGATAACGGGAAGTCATCTTCGCTAATGCACGACTTCTCAGCTCCTGAGTCCACCTTAAAGGTGAATTATTTGTTCCCTATCTCTGTCCCCACTAACTGTTCCTCTTCTGGGTTTAGGGTTATTGACGGGACTGGACAAGCAAATGCTCTCTGTGGGCTGTCCTATTCTGGGTATGTGTCTGTCACAGGGAACATAAAAGGGGTTCCCCTGCCACTGTAGCGCTTTGAAACGGGGCTATTGTGCCATTTGGCACGCATCCTAAGGCGTTCATGTTCCCCTCTTTTTGGGGCGGGGCTGATAGTGTTGTACTGCCTGTTGCTATGCCGCAGTGGAGGGGGGGACTGGAATCTGTGGGAGTAGCCGAGTGTAGGCTTGATGGATCTCGTATAGTGTTGAGAACAACCTGGGGGGTGGTCCCTGGGGGGTCCCTTGTGGTTTGGGGAGGGGGGCATAGTTTTGTCTTATACCCCATACCCTGTCTACTCCGACATTCTCTCAAAAAATCCCCCCACTTCCCACAGGTCCAACACTGTCCCGTTCCTCCTCGTCTGGGCCCCATCCACCCCAAAACCACCTCTCGATCATTGAAACCCACCCGGCCTCGTTGCTGTCCTCCTTGACACCGTGGACCAGATAATTGCGGGTTTCTGCCCCACTAGCCTTGCCCTCCTTCAGCCCACGCTGCGGCTATTCTAGCATTCGTAACATTAGGGGCGTACCCTCCCTATTCCATCTGCGTTGGTTCAGACAGCCACCATGGCTACTTTGGCTGGCTTATTTTGTACCAGTTTCATTTCCTCTGCCTGTTGCCTCTGAATCGTTTTTTTTTCTCACGCTCTTTTATTCTTCTACAATGGTGTATTATAATGCTTTGAATTTTGGTTCTATAAAATAGAAAAAGGGTGTTGACTGGTCCCAGGCATTGCCAGTTTCTGCCCTCCACATCTCTTGAACCCTAAGGATAAATTGTGCAGCATCTTCATCCCCATTGTACATTGCATGATGGAGTGTCTGGGAACGCTCACTGCAACACATCCTATACCTTGGCTCTAATCCTATTGAACAAGGCCCCATAATGGGTGCCTTTACTCAGTGTTACTCCTGGGTAACCCACCTTCACCCACACAACGGCAGCTAGGTCCCAAACTGCGGCCACAAATAAGCTTTTAATGTCTTGTGTTGCCAAGGGCAGGACTCCCCCCTCCCCGCTGTGTTTTTTTCGAAAGCATATATCCGTTTCCATCACACCAGCTGTGAGTGCCTTAAGGAGGTTATTCTTCTCACTCTGTGCCCATGGTACATATTGCCGCCTCCCCAACCCCTTACGCATTAGGGGCATCTGCATTCTCATCTTGCTTTTTCTGCCCTTAGTTGCACTTCCTGTGTTCCTTGCTAATGCTATCTGGCCAGACCTCTCCTTCAATCTTCTGTCCCATAAACTTTCCACCCCCTGGGTGCGTTGAGGTGCCAGTTCTGCGTCTCCCTCCTCATCGTCCTCTAACTCATCGAATTCACTCCAGTCTTCATCTCCCCTCCGTGACCCTACATTCTCGTCACCCAAGCTGTCTGTCACGCTCTACGTGGATGGTTCTTATGGGTGCATTGTCTATTCTTAATAAGAAATCTCCTGATTTCCCCTCCTCCCCTGTGGGTTGCACTGGTGTCTGTCTTTGTTATGTCACATTCTGCTTGTAATCTGGTTAACTCTGTGTCGATGTCCGTGCTACTTCTAGGTCTCTGGCACTTACCCTGGTATGCGTGGTGACCTTTGTAGGGCAAATATAAGCTAGGCGTGGGGCATTTGTGCTTGCCGATACATATGTTGGGTTTGTGTATTCCTCTGCAGGGCGGGTTGCTAGTGGATCTCTTTCCTTTCCCCCAGCAAAGTTCTTCCCGTCTTCTCCTGGGCCTGCAGCTTTACTACCATTGTGTGTCACCCCTACCCCATTGTGATCCTCTGTAGCCTCAAACATTTTCCAGAGGTTGCTTTTTTCCCTCCTTTTCTGCAATCGTCTCCCCTTATATTTTGCTGTCCGGAAGGTAGACCTGTGTCCCAACACGCTTTTATCAAAGGAGCCCTGATCTGACAAGAGTGGGGCATCCCCCCCTACCCTAGTCTCGGTCACTCCCTGTTTGCGATACTTAATCTTCTGACAGGCCAACGGCAGGGCCTTGTACATGTGCTCTATGGGGGACTCTTCCCCCCCACATTTGCGTTGCTTATGTCTGGTAATGGGGCTACGGCTATGCTGCTGTGCCACAGTTCAACAATAGTTTGTCCAAAAAACGCAGTTCTGTTTCATCAACAATGCAACTTCATGACATCAAAAATCTCCAGTTCAATCCCCCACCCCTCTATTCCCTATTAGGGCTTTTTGTGTACACACTCTCTCCTCTCTCCACACTCCACAGGCATGCCCCACTCCCATTTTCAGTCACTATGTGTTCACCTGTTCACACTGCTCCATACATTCAACCCTGCTAAACTCACGTGCGCATGCTCACCCAAATTCCTCCATTCACGGAGTTCCAACACCAGCCTGCACCTCTCCTTTGGGCCAAACCCCTGCTCCAAAGAGCAGGCAGGATTCTGAAAATACTGCTCCTGCAGGGCCACTGGGGAGTATGCGTTTTGGGACTGGTCGCTGTAGGTGGGCATGCCCCTTCCGCAGTGGTATTCTGGATACCTCCGCTAGTATGGGGGGGGGGGCTGGGATCATGTATGCACGGCCACCAAATGGAGACGAGCCCCTTTATGCTCACGCCAGAAATGATACAACCCTCTAGGGGAAAAGGGCCAAGAGGCGGATAAGGACATCATCCATAGGGTCTAAACCTGCACAGCTGATTGGTGAGACTATATACAAGGTCCTGCTCCATAGGGAATGCCAGGCTATGATTGGTTCCTGTCTCCAAGTGGATCACGTGGGCTCATCTCTCCGGGTACTGAAGGTCAGGCTCTTCACATGTTGCTGTTGCAAGGCTACTATATTGAGAGCTAATGCTACTACCACATCATTATGGCATGCACCTGGGCGGCTCTGGAACTGGCACCAGGGGGAAGGGAAGGAATACAATTGTGCTGACCCACACATTCTGTGCTGTCTATATCGCACCTAAGGCGTCCACCCTCAATTTGATCTATAATGTATCCCTTCATGTAACTCGTACTTCAAAGGGTGTATTGATGGGAAGAGGTGAAAGGGTCATGTATGTTCAGATCTTTTGACTATTGGCTTTATCTCTGGTGGGCTGGGGTCACTCGCTTATCGTGGAATGCAGGGGTTCTTGGACTGGGTCATTGGTGGGTGCCATTACTCCTGGTGGGCTGGGTGGAGGGGGGGGGGTTAGAGGTCTGCTGTTAGTCTGGCTGTGATGAATGGGCGTCACGAGGAGCTTGGTGCTCTCATGGACTTGCAGGGCACACTTCTTTCTGTGATATTAAGTTATTTCAACATTTAAGGGACAAACGGAAGTTTCTGAGAATTAGTAGCATGGGCTCATCTGTCCTCAGCCTTTGGGCATGTTCAGGTTTTTCCGCCGGGCTTAGGTTTACTGCGCAGCCATGTAAGACTGAATGTGCCTCCCTTAACTATAAAATGGCTTCTCTTTATATGCCGATGCATCTATTATTCAGGTGATATTGTATATGTGCTGGTTCTCTTTAGCACAACCCCCCCCCCCAGCACATTGCACGGCTGCCTATGGGATTTGCCTCACACGGGCGTGGGACAAACACTTTTCCATCCCAACACCTGATACAGCTACAGAGGCAGTGACGAAGGCGGGAGGCACCCCATGTTTGGGGAAAGACCCTGCGACCGCATCAGCCCAGAAGCCCCCGGTGAAAGGGGGGAGGACAAGGCACCCCCATGGAATCTGCACGGAATATGTATGTATGTATGTATGTATGTATGTGCTGCTCCAGGAAAACCAGAGCAGATTTATTCAAGTTCTGACGACGACAACAATGACTTGCCTGCCTACTATACAGAACACACAGGAGGGGATCCTTGGTACGGTGAGCCTATGTCGCCCGCGTGCAAAAGGTGGAGCGCCAGTCCAGACCTTACACCCCTGGGTCTGTTCACCCCTCAACCAAGGGATGTGTCGCTGGATATTCTAACAACTATACATACGCTGGTCACGGAGATCCAGCAGAGGATGCCCCCTGCGCCACCAAAGGATCTCCAGGAACCTTTGAAGTTGAGCCCTCCTCGTTGGAAGTTAAAGTTTAAAGGAGGTGCTGGATTCTCAATTTCATCCGACCACCACCACGTTGCAACCTGACTCCACCCGGAGCTCCGCACACAGACATGGCTACAGGCACCGATGAGTAGTCTTTGTGCCAGTTGATGGGGAAATGCCATATACGGATGAGCCCCATAGGGCCTCCACACTGGACAAAGTTGGACCCTGCCTTTCCATGATGTCCAGGGCCTCTGAACAGTATCATTTAGTACCCAGAAGAAAGATCATGTCCGTCCCTTTCCAGGATATCATCTGGGAGGAGGGCCTGGCACTGATGAAGAACCAGAGTATGGCCTCACCCAAGCAGGTCAGACTGGAGAAAAAGTACAGAGTGCCAGATACAGCTGCCCGGTGTTCAGGATCTCAGCCTTCGCCTGACTCAGTGGTCTAGGCCACAGCCAGGAAGCACTCGGCGAACCCATCGTCTGCAGCCATGGTACCTCCGGAACAGGAGGGTAAACAGCTGGATGTGATGGGCAAGAGGATAATCTACACGGCGGCCTACCATCAAGGCGGTGAATGCCCTAGCCATTTTGTCCCGATATGACCAGGAACTATGGTACAAGCTGGGACCTATTCTGGATTTCCTGCCAGAGGACAAGAAGGTTGAGGCTCTACAACTGTTTCAAGAGGGAGAAGTGGTTTCAGACCACACCATTAGTGGCGGTGGGCATCGCGGACATGGGTTTCTGCCAGATGGGGAACAGAGTGGCTTTTCGTCGACCACAATGGTTGAAGGTAAACTTCGGCCAGGACGTTCAGGCTATGGTGCTGAATATGCCGTTCGATGGTGAAAACTTCTTTGGCAAGGCCGTCGAGTATTTACAAGACATAAAGACCGGCCAGGAGAATGCGTGCTCCCTGGGAACACTGCAACAAAGTTGGCTGTCCTTTCGTTCGTCCAGAGGAAAGCCTGGCAGATCTTCCAAGGGATATACTACCCTGTCCCGACAGCCTTCAAGCTCCTCCACTCAAGAAGCATACAGGGGTCGCTCTCAAGGCAGCGAAGGATAGCGTTGGTGCTGCCTACAGGGCAAATCCCGACTATCCCCCCTCCCCCCAAACCCCAAGCAAGCTTATTGGCCGTGACCTCAGGCCCCCACTTATGCATCCCGGTGGGGGGCCGGCTGGCGAAGTTAATCAGCACATTGAAGTTGATCACCACTGACAGCTGGGTGCTGGACGCTCTCGGACAGGGGCACACCTTGGAGTTCCAACGCAGGTGTCCTGGTATTCCACCGGAGCCGCAGCAAGAACAACACAGACCACAACTTCTGCAAGAGGTACAGGCCATGTTACAGAAGGAGACGCTAGAACCTGTCCCCCAGCACCTCCTGGGGCTCCGGAGTGTTTTCCAGATACTTTATAATTTTGAAAGAAAACGGGTGGGTTGGAAGCCAATCCTGGATCTGCGTCATCTCAACAAGTATGTAAAGTCTCAAATGTTCCAGATGATCCTGTTACAACCCGTGCTCGGCTAACTGGAGGAAGGGGATTTTCTGACGTTGTTTGATCTGAAGAATGCCTACTTCCTCATCAAGAACCACTGCAAATTCCTACGCTTCGCAGAACAGGGCCAGCACTACCAGTTTAAGGCTCTGTCCTTTTGGCCTGAAATTGGCTGCAATGGTCTTTGGGAAGGTCTGAGGGTGGTCCGACCTCCCTTAGCCCTGCGCCCTCACCCACTAGTGAGGCGACCTCTACAACTCATCCAGAACAGAACCGCAAGACGTATCCTTGGCCTCAAGCCCAGGGACCGCATCTCTCCAGCGCTGAAATCCCTCACTGGCTCACCGTGGCTGAGGATCAAGTTTGAGACCCTCTGCATAGTCCACCAGGCATTCTGGGGCCGTGGCCTGCACTATCTACAACTCTCTCTCCCTAAATACTCTCCTTCTAGAGCTCTCTGCTCGTACTCTTCCAACGCTCTGCGGGTGAACTGATTTTCAAAACAGATTTGGGTGTAGATCTTTATCCTGTGCAGGTGCTTTCCTCTGGAATAACCTCCCTACCTCTCTTCGTCTTGAGCCTGATCTCCTTAACTTCCAGAAACTCCTTAAGAACTTCCTCTTCTCTTGCCCTCTTCCCTGCGAACCTCCTATTATTGCCTACTTCCCAGCTACCTCTCTCCCAAACCCTGCCCCGTTTGCTGACTGGTCGTCTGATGCACCTCCAGAGCCACACGGTCTCAGGCTCCCCCGCCAGTCCTTGCACTTGCCCCCAGGCCTCTGAACTCTGCTCACCATTACTGCACTTCTGGAATTCATTCCATGGGACCCCCTTATCTGCTCACTCTGTCATGCACTTGCACTACCTGAAACGTCATTGGCCTAGCACAGTTGTTTAAGGGTTGTATGCCCCTCTCCCTATCCTCTCCGCTTTCTCGCCTCCCTTCTTGTCATGCACTTGCACTAGTAGTAATGCCGTCAAGCTTAGTTTGCTAATCTTTTTTGCTAGATCATTCGGAAACTTCAAGGTCTAAGAATTACTCTGTATTCCCTTGTTCCCTCCCCCCCCCTTGAAGCGCTTTGAAGCACTTCACTTGTGTATAAGCGTGTTACAAATAAACCATTACAATTCATTACATTGCAAAGTGCTTGGCTTCTGTGGCAGCACAACTTCATCTACAGGGCATCCACGTATACCCTTACCTGGATGATTGGCTCATGCGATCCTGCTCGCAGGCTCTGGTGAGCAAGCACACATCGAGGACTGTATGTTTGCTGACTGAGTTGGGGTTCTCCATAAACTGTCCAAAGTCCTGCTTGACACCATCTCGGAACACTCAGTTTCTGGGTGCCCGGCTCAACACAGTAATGTGTTTGCCACCCCCTTCCCCACCCCCCCGGAAGGAGAAGTCGTGGCCATTCAAGGGAAAGTACAGCGCTTGTCACTGGCGCACACTGCAATGGTGCAGGCCATCGAGTCGCTGCTGTGCATGGTCCTCCTGCATCAGCCTCGTCTGCCTCTGCAGACTTCAAATGAGACCTCGCCAGGAGTTCCTGGATGCGAGGTGGATGCAAGTATTGCAGACCCTTGTGGACAAGATCTCTCAACGAGGATCAGGCGATACAGTGGTGGGGGTGTCTACGGCCACATTTCGTCCAGGGGACTGTTTCAAGTTCCGATTTACCAGGAGACAGTCACCACAGACACGCCTCTAGAAGGCTGATGAACTGACACCGGACAGTGGCACGGCAGAGGCCTCTGGCAAACAGAAGAAGAGGGCCTCCACATCAACGTCTTCGAACTTCGGGCTGTATTCTGGGCCCTCAAGTCGTTTCTGCTGTCGTTGAAGGGCAAGGTGGTGAGGATCTTCATAGACCACACCACCACCATGTTCTACATCCGGAAGCAATGGGGTACCCACTCGCCGGCGCTCCAAGGAGTCTCAGGATCTGTGGCACTGGGCCAATTATCGCTTTTCACCTGGCTGGCATCAAGAACACCATTGCGGACTCGCTCAGCAGGGAGCTGCGTTCTTGCCATGAGTGGGAACTTCGACAGGACCAGGTGGACCTTCTGTTCGACAAATGGGTCCAACCCCAAATTGATCTCTTCACGACAGCCCAAATTGATCTCTTCACGACAGCGGAGAACTCTCAAGTGCCTGAAGTACGCCAGCAGGTTCCCTCAGGCAAGAAGCATGGGGGACATGTTCTCATTTCTGTGGGATGGACGGTTCCTGTATGATTTTCCTCCATTTTCGCTGCTTCTACGTGTGATCAACACACTCGGATAGTACCACTGCAGGATAATACTCATCCCCCCCCAGCGTGGCCGTGACCAATCTGATACCCGGACCTAATGCGTCTGGCAATGACCCCATCCATCAGGCTGCCACTGTCACCGGACCTTCTGACCAGAGAGGGAGGGACATTCTCCACCACGACCCAGAGTCACTGAATCTGAGGGCATGGCTCCTGCAGCCCTAGAGTTCGGAGAATGTTTTACCTACGGAATGTAAGGACATCATGGCCAGGGCTAGAGCCTCGTCAACGTCGAAGTGCAACAGCCATAAATGGAAGCGCTTCTCTGTGTGGTGCTGGGTTTAGAAGATTACCGAGGTGTCACAGCCCCGCAATTTCTACCATGCTTGCTTTTCTTGACCAAGGCGGGATTGGCTCACAACTCTTATCAAGGTGCATCTTGCCGTCATATCCCGGTGCACACGGTCTCTGGGTAGACCTTTGCTTTGTCGCACAGACTCGTCAAAGAGTTCCTCAAGTGGCTCTTTAGGACTTTTCCACCGGTAAAGTCTCCTACCCTGTCTTGGGGGGCTCAACGTAGTACTTGCTAAGCTCATGGGCGCCCCTTTTGAGCCTATGCATCAAGTCGCACTCAAGGTTCGCTCGTGGAAGACTGCCTTCCTCGTGACCCTCACCTTGGCTTAGCGGGTCACGGAGATCCAGGCCATGTCTTACAAACCGCCTTACTTGTCTTTCCAGGCTTCAAGGTGGTACTGTGTACACACACCACCTTTATGCCAAAGGTACAGTCAGAATTCCACCTCGAACACAACATTGGTGTTACCTGTCTTCTTCCCGAATCCTGTTCCATGTCATTTTGCCACCCCCCTTTTTTTCCCCCCCAACTGGTGTTTTGCCGCATGAGTTGTGCCGAAAAAGTTAATCGAAATTTGTTTTAATTTTTGGGGGAGGCTCCATCCCTAAACCCCCTTTTATTAAATGTTTTTACCCCCCACCCCGCAAACCCTTAATTTACCCTTTCCCACTAACTCCCCTGCCCCCAAAATGTTGCTGACATTTTTTGGCATAACTGCCCTGACAAAGGATGCAATACCCCAAATCCGTCAAAGCCAGCGGAGAGGGCTTTGTATTCGCTGTACCTCGGTCGATGTCTCAGTTGTTCATAAACTTTGGACCTGTAAATCACGGAAATTCCCTATCGAAGGCTTCCATATCCAGTTGGCTCTCCGGCTGCATCATGCACTGTTATCGACTGGCTAGCAGGCAGCTGCCAGGCCACCTGAGAGCCCACTCCACCAGAGCCATCTTAGCAACGACAGCATTTCTCTCTGGTGTGCCCCTGCTCAACATCTGCAGGGCTGCTACGTGGAGGTTCACACACACCTTCATGAGGTTCTACTGCATCGACGGATTCCAGGGAGGAGTACCGAGTCGGCCAATAAGTGCTACGCAACCGGTTTGTTTGAGGCGAGTCTGTTTCAGAGGTGAGTGTTTACTGCTTCTGTTGAGCCTTACCACCTCCCGTGGTTCTGTATATGTACTGCTGTGTAATCGTTATTCGTGAGCATGTGAAGACCGCAAGCTGGAGAAGGTTTTGTTTACTTATGGGTCTGACATGGATTCACATGCAAACCCTCCCGCCTCTTCTTGGTTCATACTGCCACTTTACGTGCTTACCAAATCTTAAGATGGCCACCAAGGGTGGAGTTTAAGGAGAGGACTGTCATTGGTTGGGGCAGTATGACCCAGAGGGCAGTAATTGGTTTAGTGGAGAAATACTGTCAAGTGATTTATTTCTTTTTTTTTTTTTTCTTTTTTCTTTTTTCTTTTACCGAGGATTCCCATCCTGGCGACGGGGAATATTCATGAGAATGTGACTCTATGCCAGACCAATGCTGAAGAACAATAGTTACAGGTAAGTAACCTTTATGCATATATGGGTGTCGGAAAAAACTGTTGCATTCCCTGTAAAAACTTTAATGCACAGTGATTCTTCCTTGACTCTGTTGGCTTCAGGTAATGTTGAACCTCACCCAAGAACCATGATCAAGGAAGACTGACATTTCATTTGTTTCTAATGGCGTATATAGGAGAACGAACTGTGAATGGAGGAGGAACTGCCCTGCTGGGAGGAGAGCAAGTACAACGCAGAGGTGCACTCCGATGTCCTGGATGAGTGGAGCCACGTCGAGCTGCAATTCCAGCAGTGATATGCAGAGCGAGAAACCCACTAGTTGGAGGCTGAAAAGTGGGTACATTGACTGAGCAAGTGGCTCTGGTCAAAGGGAAGACAGAAAGCCAACCATATTAGTGGGTTGTGTGACCACTGAAAAGCAGTGATGGGCCTGGCACGCTGCAGCCAATGCCGAGGAACCGAAAGAAGGGCGAAGGCAGATGTCACGATCTCCTTCCGATGAGCGTCTTTCCCACTGTGAGAGGTACAGGCGGGGAAAGAGACGCTGCAGAACTTGTGGAGATGAGCAAGACCTAAAATGGCCGAGTTCCAGGATGAGCAAAACAGAAGGTGGTACGACTTAGAAAGTGAATCTGACAGGCATCTGGTCCCACTAACTCTGAGAGAAAGGGATACGAGCAATGTGATGGAAGGCCGGAATCACCACCAAATGTATAATGGGTCAAGAAAACTTAATAGGAACCCGGCCCACGAATCCTGAGTAAATGGATGTGAACACTGTAACGCTAGGCTTTGAAATGCTGGCAAACATATATGAGGTGATGGAACCAATACGACCACTCAGCACAAATAAATGAGTGGAAATGACAGTGTATCCAAGTTGCAAAGACTGCTAAGAGTATCAAGGAAGCACAGACCTATGTTGAAACGGAGTGAAGGGAAGGTGAACACTCTGTAACCCTGACCCGCAGAGTTCATGAGCTTATGGGAAGCTGTATTCCCCGTCTGGGCAGAAGGAAGCCCCAAGCTACGTTTGTACAGAGAAATAAGACACTTAACAACAGAGCTACAGGACTCTGCGAAGTCCCAACGCTACCAAGGTGTGAAAGGACGTGTAATTTCAAGGCACCGTGAAGGGAATGTAACATTTTTCAGAAACTGTTTCCTTCAAATGGAGTGGTAAGCTCAGGCCGGTATCTATGAATTTTCCAAAAGCATTTGATACTAAAGCTGTGGAAGCCATCTGAGAACCAGTCTAATACAATTGGGCGAGGCAGAATCCCATACTGATGCTATTATACAAGTCTTTTTTTTCTTTTTTTTAAAGGTACTTAGGTTTTGGACAGAAGTGTTTTTTGTTTGGACTTGACGTGCACCATTTGTTTTACTTTCATTAGGTAGGGAACTGCCCTTATAGCGATAGGGCAAGTTGGGAGTTTTCTTTTAATTTTAAACAAAACTTTTCTTGGTACATGTCACTAAGTTGTCAAAGACTTTCTTCTGGTTCACCACAGTACCATGACCGCATTCATGATTCTTGGGCATAAATGTCTGCATACCTTGTGAACTCTGTATCCAGTGACTTCATCACTGTGCTAGGAAAGCTAAGCAGATGCACTTTTGGCACACTGGTCTTGATATGAGCAAATCCAATCGGTTGGTGGTGTGCTGCGGAGTTTGGGAAATGAAATCTCTGATTGGTAATTCCAGTAACAGTACACATAGTTAATGCTCACGCTTTTACACTTGTAGGAAGATGACAAATGGTGCCCTGATACTGTTTCAAAGATGTATTACGCCATACTTGATGCTCAAGAGTACTTTGATACATGCACTGATGACATACCTCTGGACTCCAGACATCAGGAAAATACTACTGTAATTAAAACCTCACGGTTGTAGTTAATTTTAGAGTAGATCCATATGTTAAAACTATTAAGTATTTTTTTAGTATTTTGTGATGTATATAAATCTGTAGTTGAAAAGTTGATTTTTCAACTAACCAAAAAAAAACTATTTAATTAGCTAATGGACGAAGGACATAATGCAGAGCAATTGTATGTGAAGCTAATATGATTGTGTTAAACAAACATTTCGCTGCTTAAGAGGGAGCTCCCAGTGCACAAAATGTCTGCCTAAGTATTATAAACATGGTTCAATACATAGTTTGAAACATAGAATTATTTTGCCAACAGAAGACTAGCCTACCTTTTGTCAGGAGGGAAGGAGGGGAGGAGGGAAGGAGGAGGTACCGACAAGGGGACTATGAGGTATTGACCTGGATTGTATGCATTGCTTGTGTTTTTTATATGTTGAAAACCGCAACATCTAAAAAAAGACTACCATCCCACCATGCACCTTGACATGCTAGTATGGTTCTTTAGCGCTTTGGAGGTTGATCATCCCCACCATTCCCAGATATTTTCATATTTCCAGCCACATCGTTTATTTTTGTAGATCAACTGGGCCAATTTTTTCAGTCTGTGCTCCAAGCGCCAGCGTCCCACACTCTGCATCTTCACTCATCGACTTTAGGGCTATTTCCCCCTTGGACAATATGAACGCGATGTAAACAAAAATGTCCTCCAATACCAAGTAAACTCCCTATTCTACCATATCTCCAGTATCACTTCTGGGTTCCAGATCAATCGTGCCTGTGAGTTCAGTCTCCAATTCACCTTTTACCTTGGTCCCAGAACCTCCTGGGTTGGAAATTGAGATGAGAGCTATTGAGCTCCTGCTTGTAGCCTACTGGAGCCTGGTTAGAATGATAGCAGGAGCTACCTTTGGCTCCCCAGGCCAGTGGATGCCGAACAAACACACCTACGTGAATGTAACTCTGTTTGTGACATTTTATGAATGCACATTAGTACACGTATGCAATATTTAAAGCTTAAGTTGTTTAATGATGTTATGACTTCATGTTATGTACACATTGGATTTGAACAACGCTATGCACTAGCTCCTTGTTCCCCATTGGTAGCTCCTGGTGTCTGGTTATTGCAGGACACTCAGGAGCTACTTTTAGCTTCTGCTTAGGCAATCTTATTTTCGAACCCCAGGCCTCTGTATTTTGAGGAATCCCCATACCATATGGAATAAAGTGCCATTTAAGCACTTGGGAGATCAATCCTCCTGCCCCCCTCTCCTGCCCTCCCATTTAAACCAAACTTTCCCTAGAATAGTAAATCCTCTGCAGATATGTGACCTGTATTGGTTTCAGTTTCGAGATGGCCACTTTTCTGGGATATTGTAAGGCCTCCCTCCAGTCTAACCCATTTATATCCCCCCACATCTTTCTCCTGTTTTTGTTTCAAGAACGCTAACTCTCTAGTACAGTAAAAGGATATCGCCTTGTAGATAAAGATCTGTTGTGATGGGATCTCCACTCCCAGAAAGTTTCTCTCCAGTGGTGAAGCTTTCAGAATCTTCTCCCCGCCTGTGTGTGCGTGTGTGGACCCAGGGCGTATCTTAGTTGCCGATGTCTGTAGTGCTCCTTGTTATGTAGTCCCCACTCATCCTGAAGGTCCTGGAATGTCTTCATGTCATCCCTTGGAAAACTGTACCCACTGATATTATTCCTCTAGTCTTCCATTCTCCTGCCCAATCCAGGTGCTGAATTCCTTTGATGAACTGTTTTCCCAGATTGTGCCCACGGTCACCCATCCTGCACACCATGTCTTTGTGCCTGGGTCCATGTTCTACCTACTGCTTGTGTGACTTGTTGGAGTCCCGGTCGTTCTGGCTTTATATCAAATGATGATTTCCACCCCTTTATTCCTCTAACATTTAACTGCCTTCCATCATGCTGTCCCTACCCCTACAGTATTTCCACTTTTCTGCTACTGCAATGCCGCCCTCCGACTTTGATTTGTAAACGGTGTCTATCTGCCCACTAGGCATCTTATCCTAACACCAGAAGATACGTAGCATTTTCTGATGTTTGTTAATCTGCTTAAATTCACATGCTTTGCATATGGTCCGACATCCGGGACCCAAAGGGGATGTCGGCATAGGCGTGTCTGTAACACTATCCCTATCGTGACGTGTGTAGTACCCAAAATCCCTCACGCGCCAAGGTCCCTCAGATTGGTTTTTTCCGCCCAGACAACTGGGCGCCCTATAGCAGAGCTCCTACTAGAGACATTGTTTATCTTTACAGAATTGTCGGTTTATTCCCCGTGAAGTCACTTCGCCCAACAAGAACATCTTCGATGAAGACTACGGGGGAATCGTCTACGGCTGTGGATTTCAGCGCCTAAGATCCGGCGGCTGGATTTTCCACGTGGTCGGGCCCTCTGGCCGACCTATACAGTAGGGAGAGTGGAGTCTGGGTGGCCATATTGTTTAGTGTCTTTCCTCCTTTCCCCTCTTTTCCCTGTTGCTCTGGTCATCCTTCCCTTTTGCTATGGAAAGAACTCCTTTTAGATTCTGCCCTAAGTGTAGGGTCAGATATCCTTGGAAGGACGAACACAGGACGTGTAACGCCTGTCTCCCCCCCAGAGCATGATGAGAAGCGGTGTGCGGCGTGCAAACTCCTTCGCCCCAAGACCCTTAAGGAGCGCCGTGTAAAGCGGTGGGCCGCGTACAGTATGTCACGCGTGGAGTCCCATTCCCCCACCGCCACGCCAGCTGAAAGTGACAGGGGTACTTCGGATGACCAAACGTCCAATGCGGATATTATAGACCTTGAGGCGGACGCCTCTAGGTCTGTCACGCCCGTCCCGACCCAGGCTCGACTCTGGTGTTGCTACTGGGACTACACCCGGCGACGGGGGCGTACAAGCACATCGCACTAAGCACACAACCCCTACGCCAATTTCGACGCCTTTGTCGAAAAAGGCAAAAGCGCCAACGGGGCCGCCGAAAACTTCGCTGGTTCCCTCGGATCATTAAGATCCAAAGCCTTTGCCGCATCCGCAGCAGCGTTTTGTGACTGGGCAATCTAAACAAAATAAGGGCGCTACTCCGAAACCTACACGCATCGAAGTGCAGGAGCCCGACGCTTCGACAGTTTCCAAGGCCTCAGTAGGCCCTAAAACTACAACTAGGCCTCTACCCAGAAAACCGACTGCTAGGCCCCCTAGTGCCGCAGACGGTATTACAACTGCCGACAAATCATCGGAGCCTTTGTCTCACGACGATTCTGCAACTATCGAAAGTAGCATCGGAAGAATCGCAGCGGCGGTGGGCCTTACTCCGGTTCCGCCTAAGGTTATGTGCCAAGCCGCTGAAACATTTTCAGCGGATTGGGTTCCCGATTCCGATGAGGCTTATGAAGATAGTCGAGAGCCTCTTTCCGACACCCTGAGAGGTTCTTTTCGAGGCCGCAGTGTGGAGAACGTCATTTCTCCTCGTGTAGGCCCATTTGGGTCCTCTAAATGGTCTACAGAAAAATTTGAGGGTTGTATGGATCGGCTGGAGCAGATTATCAGTTCTTCTGATCATCCTCCCCCGAAAAGGGCTCGGGCAGACCCTAACCTCCAAATTCAGGAAGATCAGTCTCATGCTTTCCAACAAGAAGACGTGGTCCAGATGGACACATATAGAGACATCTATAATGAAGAAGAAGCAGCTTCTTTCTCTAACTATGAGGAAGATCAACAGGATATTACAGACAACTGGAAGGAAACCCAGCAGGAAGGTCAAGACCCTTGGACACAGCAAGATCAGGACACTGATGTTTTGTGCCTAGACTCCTCCGTCCACCCCGGCTCGCCAGGCCTCCCCTGTGGATGACAAAATTGCATTCAACTCCATGTTGAAGAAAGCAGCGGTACCTGAGCAGGATTGTGTGGAGGGTATTAAGGAAAAACCTTGGGCGAGTCAATCCATCCCCCTCCTTAACTCTGGTAAGATACGGGTAGCTCCCTTATTGGTCTCACCTGCTCACACGGGCTGTGAACCTGAGAGTCGAAAAATGATTTTGACCTTCCCCTTCCGACCCTCTATATATCAAAGGACACGCCATCCTAGACTCGCTGGTAGTGACTACCACTCGAAAGAGGGCAGGGGTACCCCTTGCCACGGGACAAGGAGTCCAAGTGTCTGTATGCCCTGGACATATGTCACCTCAGCAGCTGCATACACCATTCGGGTTGCTAATAATACTACTCTAATATCAAGCTATGCTGATGCCCAATGTAATTTGCTCCAGGAAGGCCTCCAAGAGGTTCCTGAACCCGCCATATCAAAGCTTCTCGCCATTTTGGAGGGAAGACTGTTAACCAGAATGTGGTGAAAAACACCCTGGACACTGCGGAAATGGCAGGCAGGTCTCTTGCACAAGCGGCTTTACTGAAAAGACACACTGGGCTGCGTACATCAGGATTTAGACCTGAGACTCAGGCCTCCCTCATTAATAAACCCATTGAGGAGACTAACCTCTTCGGGAAAGCGTTGGACACAGCTAAGAAGGAGCATGAGACTATAAGGTCTCTGCACCAAATTACACAAACTCTCCTCCCAGAGGGGTAATAACTCTCGGCAGTCCTTTCGAGGGCAAGGCCGTGCTGGTCAAAACAGCTACGGCACGGGTAACTTCAACACAAATCAAACATTTGGAAGCCCCACTTATTACCCCTCAAGGGGTCAGAAACGCAGCAAGGGTAGAGGCAGAGGCCCCAATCCGAGAGGAGCCACAGCCTCTGGTCAGAAATGACCATGTCCCGGTCCCCTCCCATGTCACCCCGGTCAGGGGCGATTCACATCTTTCCTCAAGGAATGGGAGGGGATAACTTCCGACCAGTGGGTCTTAAAGACGGTCACCCGCGGTTATTGCGTGGAATTCGCCCGACCTCCACAGTTCAGACCGCCACGCTCACGGCGCCTTTCACCGGGCCATCTGGAGATGGTCCAAGAGGTGGTAGCACTGCTGGGAAAGGACGCCATAGAAGCCATCCCTATTCTTCAGGTAAACAAGGGTATTTATTCAGTGTACTTCCTTGTATCCAAAAATGGATCTCACCATGCGTCCTGTTGTAGATCTGCCCCGAGCGAACAAGTTTATAAAACCCAAGACGTTTTGCATGGTAACACTGCAGGAGGTGATCCCATTGCTGAAACAAGGGGACTTCATGACAACGTTGGACATGAAAGATGCATACTTTCATATTTCAATGTTGCCAGCGCACAGGAAATATCTAAGGTTCATGATCCAGGACAGGCACTACCAATTCAAGGTACTCCCCTTCGGCATCGCCTCAGCACCAAGGGTGTTTACCAAAGTCCTGGCAGTGGCAGCAGCACACCTGTGCAGACTATCAGTCCCAGTTTACCTTTACCTTGACGACTGGCTCATTACGGGGGACTCATTCGACGCTTGTTTTTTGAACACACAAAAACAGTAGATCTCCTTCAGCCTGGGTTTTTCAGTCAACGAAAAGAAATCCAGCTTAGTCCCCAGTCAAGTAAAACAATTTCTGGGAGCGCTAATTCGGACGGAAGACGGTCTGGTCTCCCCCCCCCCCCCCAGCGATAAGGTTCAGAACATGCTCTCTCAGATTCCTCAATATGTAGCCAGTCGGGAGGTGACGGTACGCAAGGTCATGCGTTTGCTAGGGATGATTGCGTCATGTATATACTTGTTTCCCCACGCGCGGCTGCGCATGCGTCCCATGCAAGAGTGGCTCAACAGCCAGTGGTGTCAGGCCAGCGGACAATGGGAAGATCTGTTAGTTGTCTCGCCAGCCCTCGTTCTCTCTCTGCAGTGGTGGTCAGAGAAAACCTCTTGAAGGGGAAGACCTTCACCACCCCTGCAGTGGAAGCCACTCTCATGACAGACGCATCTCTCACAGGGTGGGGAGGGAGGCTTACCTGCTTCAGCAGACAGCGCACAGAGTGTGGTCCCCTCAAGTAGCGTCCAATCATATAAACTTACTGGAGCTATTAGCGGTGTTCAAAGCACTGAAAGCCTTTCAGATGCAACTGCAAGGGAAGACGGTGCTGATCCTAACTGACAGCACTACAGAAATGTATTACCTGAACAAACAGAGGGGCACTCACTCTCCAGGGCTATCCAAGCTGTCCCAAAACATTTGGATATGGGCTCTCAAACACAAGATGTTTTTGTTGTCCCAACATGTTCCAGGGGAACTCGATCTTCTGGCAGACGTATTCAGCAGAGATTTTCCTCTGCCAGAAGAATACGAATTGGGACTCCACGAAGTCATTTTGTCCAACGTCTTCACAGAATGGGGTTTCCCAGAGATCGACCTGTTCGCTACTCAGGAGAACGCCCAATGCCAAGACTATGCCTCCAGGTACCCCCAGAACCGATCCAAGGGGAACGGTCTCTGGATAACTTGGTCAGGGAAATTTTTCTACGCTTTTCCCCCCCCGATTCCCCTTCTCAACATGATGGTGCACAAGATGCACCAGGAACCAGTTACCATGATACTGGTGGCCCCCATGTGGGCCCGCCAACCCTGATTCGCTCATGTGATGGAAATGTCTCTCTCCCCACCAGTCAAGCTACCCTGCCTGTACAACATGTTGTCTCAGGACAGGGGGGATACCCTGCACCCATGCCCACAAACTCTGAATTTAGCAGCTTGGCTCCTGAAGTCATAGTTTGAACACCTGCAACTCCCTCAGAGGTGCATGGACATACTAAGGGACGCGAGAAAACTTAATACACGTTATTGCTATGCCAGCAAGTGGAAACGTTTTGCCATCTGGTGCAATTCCAAGGGCGTCAATCCCATTGGTTGATCACCCTCACACATTGTGCTGCATCTAACCCACCTGTTGGACACTGGGCTAGTCTTCAATTCCTTAAAGGTTCATCTGGCTGCTCTGTCAGCCTACACCACATCACAACAAAAGGTATCGTGGAAAATATCGGTGATTAAAGCCTTTATGGAAGGGGTTAAGAGGATTTATCCTCCCATCTCTCACCCAGCCCCTGGATGGGATCTGAATGTGGTTTTGACCAGGCTCATGGGAGCTCCCTTTGAGCCTATGCATAAGTCTGAAGAACCTGAGTTATAAGACAGCTTTTCTAGTGGCTATCACTTCTATCAGAAAGGTAAGAGAACTACAGGCTCTTTCTGTTCTAGACCCCTTTGTTACAGTCCACAAAGATAAGGTAGTTCTGCGCACACATCCCAGGTTTGCACCTAAATTCATCTCAAAGTTCCTGTGAACCAATCAATCGAACTAACCACTTTCTTCCAGAACCCTACTAACATGGCCGAAAGCAGCCTTCACACTCTAAACAATTCTTTGTTTCAGTGGCAGCTGGTAGAGAAGGGGATCCTGTTTCTAAATCCGCTATCTCAAGGTGGATTGTCAAATGCATCACACTATGTTACACTCTTGCTAAGAGAACTGCCCTTCAAGCCTAGAGCACACTACTCGAGGCACTGGGGCATCCATAGCATTCATTGCGAATGTTCCTCTTGAGTCCATTTGCAAAGCGGCAAAGTTCTGTACACCTTTACAAAACACTATTGCCCAGACACTCATTCTAGGTCTGATTGTCAGGTGGGATAAGCAGTACTAGGACATCTTTTCTCTACTGTTCCTTCTCACAACCCACCTCCAACTCCGGGTACTGCTCGCTAGTCTATGCACAGCATGTGATTCTAAGTAGATTAACAAGCATCAGAAGACATGCATTAATTACCGTAATAGCATTTCTGATGATTGTATCTGCTTAGATTCACATGCGCCCTCCTACCTCCCCGCTCGGGGTGGAAGGAACATGGATGCCTAACTACTTTCTCTCTTTATGTACTCACGATAGCCTTGGGCTCCCTTATGGCAGAAAAAATACAATCGAAGGGACCTCGGCACGTGAGGGATTTTGGGTACTACACACGTCACGATAGGGATAGTGTTACAGACACGCCTATGCCGACGTCCCCTTTCGGTCCCCGAAAGATAAGATGGAATACTCCGCGGTTACCACTGGATGTTGGACCATATGCGCAGCATGTAAATCTAAGCAGATACAATCATTAGAAATGCTATTACGGTAAGTAATGCATGCCTTATCCAACGTATCAAAAAAGCCTGCCAAAACAGCCCTTGGTGTGTGTTGTATAATGTACAACAACCAGGGGAGAATCATCTTCAAAATTTCCGCCCTGCCCGACCGGGGCAAGGGCAGTGACCGCCAGTGCTGGTTATCTGCTTCAAAACGTCCAATTGTGGGAGGAAAATTTTATTCATCATATAGGGAGTCTTCTTTCTGAATAAATAAAGTACCTGAATGATGTCTTAGTTGCCATCTGAAGAGGTGGCCTCTGTAGTTTGTCCCCCCCCCATGTGACCGGGTAATGGATGAACTTATC
Source organism: Ambystoma mexicanum (assembly GCF_040938575.1). NCBI lineage: Eukaryota > Metazoa > Chordata > Amphibia > Caudata > Ambystomatidae > Ambystoma > Ambystoma mexicanum. Next base: position 1,338,117,035 of record NC_090937.1, read on the forward strand.
CCAGTTGATTTTGAAGTCGACATGGCTGTCGGATTCTTCCAATGGGCCCATCGCCCAAGTTCTCATGATCTCCGGGTTTGTCAGGTATAACTGGATATCGTCCAAGAAGATCGATATCCTTTCTTCTATCCCCCCGTAGTTCCATAACCCATTAGCCCCAAATATCTACGGAACATTTTAGAAAGTGGCTCTAGTGCTGTCTCAAGTAAGAGGAGGTGGGGGGGAGGGGGGAGTTGGACATCCCTGCCTCACGCACATTCTCGGAAAACCCATCCAACCGAATCCTTTTACTTTTATCCTTGCTCTGGGTGTGTTATAGAGTAGTTTCACCCACCTTGTGAAAACTTCTGCCAAATCCCATTTTGACCTAACCTGAACATATAGTTCGATTCAATCGAACACTTTATGGGCGTCCAGTGACAAAATGGCCATATCGGTTTGGGTACTTTAGCCTGATATTTAAACTTTTTGATCTATTTGGAATCAATCCGCACTGGTCTTCATTAATTATTTAATTCAGTCTGAAACTATAGTTTGTAGCCTGTTTGCGGATAATTTGGCTAGGACCTTTGCTTCTATGTTGATACGCAATATGGGCCTGTAAGACCCACATTGAGTAAGTGGTTTCCCAGGTTTTGATATTACCACAATAACAACCTCTCAAGTCTGGTGGTAGGGCCCCTTCTTCGTCATTGTTTTAAGTGTTGAAATGTGATTTGGGATGCATTCACTCTAGACTTAATTAACCTTACCCTGTTCAAAGCTAAGAGTACATGATTTATTTGTTTTAAATAAACTTCTAAGGCGCAAACTAAGGCCCCTAGCCGTCTAGGCGCTGGCATTAACAAAACAAATAAATGCCCGCTGCAATTTCAAACACAAACCAGTTAAAACAGATAGGTTTTAAGCACCCTGCTGAAGGGTAGATAATCCTCAACAACTTTCAGCGGTAGCATATTCCATAGTGTGAGGGCCAATACTGAGTAGCGTCCTCCCAGCCGGGCGCACTGATACCTCGGTTTTGAGGAGTGCCTGAGAAGAACGCAAATGCCTAGTCGGATAATAAACATCGATCATATTTTACAAATAGCCTGAACCTTCATTGTGAAGAGCCCAGTGAGTGACAGAGAATCTTAAACTCAATCTCTGCCGCAACTGGGAGCCAATAGAGCTGATGTAGCAGAGCTGCAGAGGTAAGACGAGGTGCATTTAATGCCAATCTGTCTGCCGAATTGTGAAGCATTAATGCCAATCTGCCTGCCGAATTCTGGAGTACCTGCCCGTTGTATCTGGTAATTATGTTGCCTCAGATTCCATGAAACTGATGAGAAGGGTTTCATTCAAATCTTCAACAGCGATTCCTCAAAGGCAGGATGGTGTGGAAGCTTTTAGTCTAGTAAAGATTGCACTGGAAGGCAGATATTCTCTGGTGGCTCAGTCGGGATTTATGGTCGAAATTGGATCCTCTGCCATTCATTAATGGTATAGTCTGATCTAGCCTGGTTTACCCTGTACCCAAACAAGCTTGAAGTTTTGGAAGATAAATCTCAATTTTTAATGGATTGTGTGTCCTCCCATGGATTCCTCATCTTTGATATACCGATATCCTGCTTGTGTTGTCTTGGTCCCTCAGCGACTTCCAACCTACATTTGGGCGTTTCATCGACACTGCTATAAATCGCACGCACCGTGCCCATTACCTCAGTTCTGTTTTTCTGCATGCTCAGCTCGCTTCAAATGGTTCGATCGCCATATCAATTTTTCAACTGTCTAGTGTCTACTCCTAAAACTGGGTTTAAGAGGTGTGAGCAATGTGATTCAAAGATATAGATCACAGATCTGCGCAGGATATGCCTCTGGTGCCTTGGAGTGGATCACAACCTATGACCAGCAAGGCCTTGAATGAGAGGAAGGTGAAACTCACTGTAGGTCAGGTGGCATCCAAATCCCCTTTGTCTACTCCCTTGAAGAGGAGATAGTCCATTGAAGTAAGTTTGAGGGACCGATCTCCTCAGAGACTGAAAACGTGCTTGAAGCCCTCCTTCACAGTTTTCTTCGTCTTCACGATTTTAATCTAAGAGCGGTCATCGCTCTTCATCTTCGTCTCAGTCCCCACTTGACAGGAAGATGGGAAGCTTCCTGAGTAAATCTGCCTCTAAAGCAGATTGGTAGGAATTATGTCTGCAAATGATTGAGGTGTTCTCAAAGGTAGCCTTGCCAGGTCCTTCCAAATGAACCTAAGAAAGCTTCCGACCCTGTCATGTTTCGTAAGGCTGTATAAAGACCTGAGTGTAGGTGCACACATTCAATTCACATTATAGTCATTTTGGGTGCAGATGAGGTAGCACAACCTTGACACAAGGCTTGAAATACAATGTAGACAAGGAGTATCCAAGAGTGTCGGATGCTTCCTTATCCTGCATACAGTTGAGCTGAAAGTTCAGCCAATATGATTATAACAAATCAATCCGCAACGAAGGAACCAACGCTTAAGACTATAGATAATGTTCACATTATGAAGGGATTCAACCCATGACATAAAAATAACAGGCATGTGTTGCCACAATTAATGAAATATGACTTTGGCCTGATTTGAAAAAGGCATTCTTACGCCGAAACCAGTGTCATCAGGAAGGGCACTATCTGTGATGAGACCAATAACATTTGAATTTCTAAATCAATTGAATCAGCTCTCCAGGAGTTATTTTTCAATGTTGCCTTAATGATTATAAATAGTTTGAATAAGATCAAGTTTTTACATCATTCATTCATTTCACAAGAAAAACAATAACAATGATTCAGTCAAAGGGGGCATGGCTAGCGGCCATGGAGTGAGGCTGCTTGTGGAGGAGCTCTTGCCTGATCCTATTGATATTCTGTAAAAAGGCAGGAATGCACTCTTGAATTGAACAAGTACTTATGGCTCGACCTGGGGAAGGAACAGTGAATGATTACTGTGAGGCAGAATGATTCCATGCGAGCGAGCGCACTTCATAAGCTTTTGGGAACTATGTGCCTTTGAGGACAAAGGAACAAAATGCAAAGTAACAAAATGCGAGCGTGGGCGTTTGAAGGATCAGAATCACTGCAGCGAGGAGAGCTGTTGGGGAAATCGGGCAACGCTGTGGTAAGCACTGGATTGTAGATGCAGCACCTGAGGAGCAGAAGCGTCTGCATCTGTGTGGACGGACAGCCCCAGTGATAGAGACTGTAACACTGACTCCTTGCAACATCGTGGCAACGAAGGGAGGAAGCAGAGCGCAGCGAATGTCAGTCTGTGCGCTGTAACGCAATAAGGAAGGTTGGTGCACGTGGTGCTGCACACTGTTAGCGACCGCCCACTGCGACAGACGAAGATGTGTGTGCTAAATGAATAGCAAGGAGGAGCGCCCGAACGTGAGTGGCCAACCGCTATGGCCCTGGTAGGCTTGCGCCAAGTTGCAAACCAGGCAGTGGCAACTGAGCGTTCCGCTTGGGGCCTACATTGTGGCGGCCCTCACTGGCCCCTAAAACTGGGTCTGCATGCCACCATACTTGGGGGTGGGGGGGGAGGGCATGATGAGGGGCATGCTGCTAAGAAGCGGCTCAGCAAGGGCTGGGAAGAAGGAGCCTCAGAAGAGCGCTGCCATGCTGAATGAAGCCGTAGCAAGGGCTCTCGCAGGAGAGGAACCAGCCAAGGGCCTCAGTTCTAGCTGCAGATGGTCCATCTGTCCTCTGATGTCCCCTTGCACATACACAAGGGGAGTCCAGGGCCCACATGCAGTGGTGGACACGGTGGGCGCAAGAGCTGAGAGCAACCCCTGTGGAGAAGTAATGGTTGGTGTGTGGTCTACAATCCCAGGACATACAGGGAAGGCCCACATCTACTGCACTACGTACTAGTAAGGGTGTACCTGGAGTGGACAGACTGGGGTGGGACGTGCTGGATTCACGGCCCCTCAGTTGGGTTCTCACCGAAGGGCCACCTGGCGGAAGCATGACTCTGGGGCACGTCACGATTTCCTCATAAGCCACTATCTTCAGGCACATCATCATAGGAGAACTGGGTGGGGTCGTCTCCAACACTGGTGGCGAGCCTTCGACTATGGGACTAGCTGAGTGGTTTACCCCAAGCTACTCACTTGGCGGCTTGCCCGACTTGGCTCCAGGCCAGAGGGATCCACTACACACAGCTGGTGGGAACTTCAGGAGTCAACGCACAGAGGAGAGGCCAGGAAGAAGGGTGATGGCACTGCAACAGGCACGACTACACAGTGGGAGTAACAATGCTCACCAATGTTATCGGATGACTCCTAAGGCTGCCATAGGGAAGGGTAACCACAAAACACAATCGATGGTTACACTGCACCCCTACCCCAAAAACCTAAGGATAAGATGGCTGCGATGTGTGACGAAGGAGACGCAAAGAAAGTCAACAATCTGGTCCTCGCAGCCATTGCGCAATTGAAGTCAACGCTCAGCGCCAAGATCGACAAAGTAATAGTCGATGTCTGGTTGTTACGCCAGGATGAGTGGAACCTAGCAGAAAGAACCATCGAAATGTGGTCTCAACTGGAAGACTACAAGACAATAGCGCCCAGGTCCACATTCTAAAACAGAACGTTAACCTCCTGGAGGGCAGAGCTGAAGATCCTGAAGGAAGGAGCCTGGAGGGAACAACATGCGTATTGTCGGCCTGCAGGAAGCGGAGGAAGGCTCGGATCCCACGACTTATATTGAAAATCTATTCCTGCTGGATTTTGGCTCAGGGAACCTCTCCCAAGGGTTCACGATCGAGAGAGCAAATAGGGCACTCATATGGAAACCGCCGCCAGGGGCCCCTCCGCGCCCCATGTTAGGCAAAGTTTGTATGCAGTACCCTTTGGGACCACTACACACAACTGCGACTACCGATGTGAGCAAAACCAACCTTTGGTATAAGTCTGTACCACACAGTTTTTGGTAGTGAGCTGAGCAGCCAGTCCCATCTCGAGGGAATGTGAGCTTGTAAGGGTGTTACACATAGGTCTACAATGACAAGTATTCAGATAGACACTTATACTCAAGGTTTCTTGGTAAAACACTTCTTAATTTATTCCACAATCATTTATAAAGCATTCACTAAATGAGGCAACCACTATATCACACACATACTACAATACCGATTGCTAAGCAGTTGAGCTCCCTTGAAGTCGGAGCCAAATAGCATTGAAGTAGGAGCAAAAAGGCATAAGTTGATAACACAAATATTAGCTACATTAAAACGATGAAAATAATTTGAGTTCAGCAGAGGAGTTGATTCAATGCAATAGGTAGGCCAAAGTCGATGGGCTAGTGTCTTGTGTAAGTAAAAACAGTTCTGGTATTTAAAACGAAAAAGTCTTTGCCACGGTTCTTAGAAATTGTTCACGGAAGAAAGGTGTGTATGTCGGGTCACAAGCTGACTAGGCCTGTAAGTTGCCAAAGTTCCACAGACTTTCGCAGTGAGAGGTAATTTTCACGGTCAGGTTTTCACAGTACCTTATATTGAAGAAAAATATGCAGCTGAAGACTTCTGTTCCTGGCATTTCCTGCAGATCTCGCTGTTCCTGAGCCTCAGTTATGGGGTCAAGAGGATGGACGTCGGGTGACTCGTGCACTGCACGGGGACGGATCACAAAGTTGACAAATTGACAAATCTTCGATCCTGGTTTCTGTTCTTAAAGCACACAAGCTGGTGTCCTCCCTGGTTAATCCTAACCAGCTCTGAGAATGGTATCCAGGTGGCTTACGAGTTGATTGGTCCTACCAACTCAAAGGAAGAAGTCGTCCTTGAAGGGGTTTCTCTGTCGAGATGAACCTGGCTATTCCGACCTGCAGCAGGGCTCCACCGGGCAAACCAATGGTCCAGTAGTTGCAGCAGCCGTCCTCTTCCAGCTCGTCTTTGGTTCTTTCTTTCCAGGGGTCGACTTTGCCTTCCAAGCCAAGAGACTCGCTTTATAAACAGTTTTCTCCCTTTCATTCCCGCCTAGCTGCCACTCACCCAGCAGGGTATCTGTCCTTGCTGGACAATCAGCCAGCCAATCACGCAAGAGTGCATTTGGGTTGCCTAGGAGACTAAGCACAGGGTGTTTTGTGCACCTCCCTCACTTCCTGCCCACCCTAGACACTCAGACGCCAGAGGCGGTCTTCAGTCCTGAAGCCTGCCAAAGGCATAGAAACAAATGGACCAAACCTAGTTTGGCACGCAGAGACAAACCCTAGAAGGACCTTTCCAAAAGAAATGACGGAAAAAGAAGACCGGGACCTGTTTAAACATAGGGGGCATGGGCGCTATCTTGAAAAACATGGCTCCCGTGATTTTTAGCTACCGGTATTTGCAGTCGGGAAAAATCATGGTAGTTCGTTGTAAAACCACTGCCACCAGCCATTTTGATAGGAAAGGGTAGCATTTGACTGCTACATGCGTTATTAGACCTATGGGGTACTAGGTAACCCCTTGAGCAATCTATTGTAAGATAGTGTGTGCTCGGTCTAGGAATGTAAAAATACTAGTAAAGTCAATTTAACTTTACATTCTCTGGGAAACAGTAGTTTATCCCAGAGAAGGTATTTAAACCTTGGGACAGCCTAAAAAAATTCCCTGTGTCACGGCACTGAGGGTGCTGTGTAACACACATGAAAAGATGATGCCCATGGAGTTATCCTAAAACACCATAATCAAAGAACACAAGAGTAAAACACACATCAAAATCCAGCAAAGTTGCTGGGTGTCTCTAAGGTGAAGGGAATTAGCACATTTATGAGAATTCTCCCTAACACCCCATTATACAAAAGTTCTAAACTACAGAGACGGGGCGAAGATCCTGTTTTACTCCAGGCAAGACGGCATATTGCAAAGGGCATCAGCACAGCTGGCGTCATACCCATACTATACTTTCCAAGTTCAGAGCAGCAGAGCGCAGTTTTCAGCAGCCAAGGCTGGGTCCACAAGGCGGGCCTGAAGTATATGCTAATGTACCCTGCTAAACTTAAAGTACTGCACAAAAACCGCGCCCTTTTCTTTGAGCAGCCGGAAGAAGTGCAAGAGTGGATGGAGAGAGGATTATTCCATGAAAAGACCAAGAATCCCCGCCGAATAATAACTTGGATGCTTCAGAAGCTGACATGTGTGGGACTTGTAAAAATGGCGAGGGTGCTTTCAACCTGCGAAGTAGGCGACTGACTTCTAACAAGGGTCTCCATGGCTCTGATGACGACGGATGAGGCAGCTTTCCTTTCATGTTTGTAGACACTGTCTAGTTTGCTTATTGGCAGGATTCACACCATCGTTGCGCCCAACCTCATGTGGGAGGAGACCGCTTCTTGGCGGTTACTAGCCTGCCCTCAAAGTTTGATTGTACTTTTTTTTTTTTCCTTGGGCACTTGTTTCTTGTGCCCAGCCGCTGCGCTCCACCCAGGGATGGCTTCCCGTGTGCGACGGTGATGGGTGGAGTTACAAGGGAATGTGTGTTGCTAAAAGTAAACTCTATACTGTGGTTTGTAGTCTTGCAGAAAGGTCAAGTGGTTTGAGGGAAGTGCAGGAAGGGAGGTGGGGGCTAATATGCAAGTCTCTTATGTGACAAAGGTGGGAAGATGGCTAGTGATAGAAGACAGTTAACCTGGAATGTCCGGGGGCTGAATAACTTTATTAAAAGAAATCGAGTGTATACCTATCTCTGTAGACACAAAATTGATATAGCCCTATTACAAGAAACGCACCTTATGCCAGATAGGCAAGCATTGATTTCTAGAAAATGGGGGTGTAGTCATAGGCTCTACATACTCGGTGTATGCCCGAGGGGTGTTGATTTGGATAGCGCCAACAGTACCTTTTTAAGGTGATAGTCTAGGACTGACAAGGGCAGAATGGTGCTTGTCAGGTGCTCTTAGAAAATGTAGATACTTGTTTGATTAATACATATGCATCCAATCGTAACACAGCTGCCTTCTGCCAGACACTGTACCCTAGACTAGCAGTGATATGGGGAGGCGACTTCAATTGTGTCCTGAACCCCTGCATGGACAGGTCGGACTCCAAGGTCCTGATGCCATCGCCTGCGAGGGCGTTACAGGTGTTACTAAAATCATTTGAGCTGGTCGACATCTGTGCTTTATCCAGAATCTAGCCACTACTCCCACGCCTCCTCCTCTCATGCCGTTCATACCAGGTTGGACTATTTATTTGTGGGGAAGGACATCATGGATGGTTCCATGATGGCCGATATTAAATGCACAGTTCTGTCTGACCACGTTCCACTGCAGTTGCAGTGACGCTATGTGCCCCCGAGTCCCCGAATACCAACGAGGAAATTGAGAAGCAAGGCCATGCAGGACCTAGCTTTTCGTGGTCACCTAAATGATTGTATTCAGGAAAACTTACTACATAATGAAGGTAGTGTGTCTGGAGTGGATACCTTCTGGGAAGCCCTGAAAGCGGTTGTCCGGGGCACCGCAATTGCCAAGTCAAGGGGTATTCAGGCCATGCTGTGCAGGGAGCTGACCGTGGCAGAGGAAGCATTGCAAGCGCTGACTCAATCCCGTAAAGATCCCAGCGATGCGGGGGCGAATTAAATGGTCTTGCGCCAGTAGTGCCTGAGCGGCTGGGAACAACTTGGTAAACAGTTATGCGAGATATGTAGAGAGGTAGCCTGCAGAAGTAGACAAGCCGGTTAGGCTATTAGCATGGCTTTTTGAAAGGGAGAAACAGCAAAGACCTATTTACTCAATACAGATATCGCGGGCCGTCAGGTCTGATTCCCAAGAGGGTATTAATGCAGTCGTCTTTGATTTTTACCAGAATTTGTATCGGGAACCCGCCACGCTCGAGGACCGGGATCTGGAGGAGATATTAGGCAAGATTAATCTTCCCAGATTGGACAAAGGCTGGGTGAGGGAGCTAGACGCCCACAGCACAGCAGAGGAACTACACATGCATTACCCACAGGTAAAGCCCCAGGCCCGGATGGCTTGCCCGGTGAGTTTTATAAAGAATTTGCCATGGAACTTGCTCCCCGCCTGTTGAACGCCCTGAGTGAGGCGCACAAGACTAGTCTCCTTCCTCTTAGCATGAGGGAATCAATAATAGTATCATTGCTGAAACCCAATAAACCCCTGCAGGAATGTGGCTCATTTTGACAGCAACTCTGGCCAATATATTAAAGAAAGTGATGCACACTCTGGTGCACCCCGATCAGACAGGGTATGTGCCAGACAGAAGCATGACCTGGAACCTTAGACGCCTACATCACATCATGCTTAGTGCAGCCTCTTGGGAGACACTGTGCCATTGCTGCCCTTGACGCTATAAAGGTGTACGACTCCATTAGGTGGGACTGGCTATATGCCACCCTACAGAGGTTGGGCTTTGGTCCATATTACCAGAGGTGGGTGGAAATCCTATATAAGGAACCAGTGGCACAGGTCAGGACAGGCAGATACTGCTCTAAGCCATGGGTGTTGGAGAAGGGCACTAGACCGGGCTGCCCTTTATCCCTGCTGTAAGACTCATAGTAAAACCACACAAAAAAGCAAACGGCCTAGTCAGAGCCTTTACGATCCGTGCAGCCACAAACTGGAATGGCCTGCCCCTAAACCTAAGATTAGAGACAAATCACCTTGTTTTCAGAAAAAATCTGAAAACACACCTGTTTAAATAAATTGGACTACAAGACGGTTAGTTATGTACACTGAACACACCAATGTTTGGTCTTCCTCCACAGACCAAGTGTCCTGTTTTTGTATTGTCATTGCTGTCCTGTGTGTGTTGCCGCCTCGATAGCCACAGGCTTTCAGCGCCTTACAAATAAATATCCTTTCTATGGAACCAGTGGCCATGTATCTAAGAGCACAGTACGAAACGGCAGGTATATCAATCATGGAACGCATCACCTGATCTCCATGTATGCAGATGACTCATATATGTGCAAAACCCTGAAGACAATTTAGAAATGATAATTGAAGCCCTCGCTAGCTTCGCCCAGATCTCGGGGATCAGAGTTAGCATGGATAAGTCCCTGTTGCTCCCACTAGCCTGATTAGCGGAGACTCAGCCTAACAATTTGTCTGTACTGGCCCTGAAATGGAGTGCTACTACATTTTGTCTAACTTGGGGTAGACCTCTTTCATGATCCGGTCAAGGAGCACGGAAACACACAAAGGGCCCTGGAGGGGATACGGAACTCCATCACTTTCTGGAAGAAGTTGCCCCTGTCAGTAATGGGTAGAGCGGCACTATTAAAGATGGTTGTCCTCCCTAGGCTCCTGCATTACTTTGCAAACATGCCATACAGTATTCAAAAGACCTTCTTTAGGGGGTTGGACTACTTGTGTAGAGCATTTTTGTGGCATGCGAGTAGATGTGGATTGCATTGGCTTCGCTACAGAGACCATATGAGGAGGGGGGTATGAAGGTCCCGCATTTCGAGTTGTATCATTTGGCAGGGCAGCTTCAATTTGTGGTGGGCTGGTTGGCAGACAAACCCACTTCAGACACTACGCCCCATTCAGTCAGCATCTCTGCGTTCCTTCTTGAACGAGTTGCTGTGGAGCAAAAGGTCACAGCTGGCCTGCCAGTCATACCTGGTGGTGTTGGGGATGCAGCTGTGGGATAGGGCACTAGTGTTAATGAAAATGAAAGACCCGTTTTCCGTAATGATTCCTCCAGCCGCCCTTGTCCCGGAAGCATATCTGGTGGATATGGGGGTCCAGGCTACGATAGGGGACCGGTTAACGGGTATCTCCTTTGTACCCTTCCTGGAATTGGTTAATACCACAGGACTCCACTGAGGCCAGTACCTGCTATATTGCACTATTAAAAATCTGATTACATGTAGATGACCAATGTTTGCAGAAGCGGCAGATGCACTCGTATCAATTGACACCATGTTCGACATAGTCTAGGGCCCCCACACGATTTCTGGATTATACTGGTTCCTATGGGAGAGTGGTCCCTCCCCCAACATATCTATAAAGTCATGGTGAGAACAGGATCTGGGGATGATGTTTCTTGACGCGCAATGGGCTCAGATACTGTGGTACCATAAAGTATCTTGAAACTCGAGGCTGCAACTGATCCAATTGTATGTAATGCATAGAGCATACTTGACCCCTCTCAAGACATCAAGGTTGCCTGGTGCTGGAGCACAATTTCGTCCTAGATATAAAGCCACGGAGGCGGGTATGATGCACATGTTTTGGTCGTGCCACAGTATATTGCCATTTTGGGGGAGATTGCAGATAGAATGCTAATGAGGTCTTGAAATCCGCTTTTGCCCGAGGCCTGCTTGCTTGGTCGCTTTACACGCCCCAGGCATTTGTGTCATGTCTCTAAAATGATTTATGTTCATACTAACCAAGCGACGGATAGCAATGAACTGGAAGTCAGAGAGGGGCCCTCTCTTGGAGGTCTGGTGGCAGGACCTCCAAAAAGTGGGCACAGGCTGAGAACAACGGTCTGGCAGAGGACTGTGCATGATAGCCCCTTGGATACGAATGTGGTGCTAACGGCATGGAATATACTCACACAAACATTGAGGGCACCGGTTGTCGCAGCTTTTGAGCCTGTGCGGATGCCCGCACCGAATGAGCAAATTGACCAGCCACAGCATTGACGAGCATAGAGCAGGGTCTGAGGTATGTTTAGCAGCTGGAGGTTGGTAGTTTGCATGTCAGGCGAGTTTGGAGTTTATATTGGCAAAGCGCCCTAACTTACTAAGTTTGTTTGATTTATACGTTTGCTTATTAAAATTAATAAAGCTTGTTTGAAAAAACAATGATTCAGTCAACAATGGTCCAGTCGGGAAAAAATTCTTTATATTTGGTGTCATCTGCACAATGCGTTTCGGGATTTTTCCCCTTCAGGTGCAATTGCAAAAGTCTAAAATACAATATGAAATTACAATCTGTCCGTATAGGTTCATTATTTAGAAGAATTATGGATGGGGAAAAAACCTTTCTTATATCCCAAAGATTCACAGAAAATCAAAATAATCTTTTTCTGCAAGGAAGAATGTATTTCTCTCTACAGACAACGTAAATATATATAATATATATATTCTCACCAGTGACATATATCCAGAATACACTAAGTGTAACATGCATTGTAAAATTGAATAGGAAGCATTCTCTGAGTAGACTGTGAATCTTTGGGAGCCTTGGAGTATGCTGGGCTGGGAACAATGCTGGAGCCAGTAGTACCGGAATTTCCCAGCATTTATCCCAGACCAGCGTAGTCTTAAAGTCCTTTCAGATACATCGACCATCTTAGTCTTTGTCGAAAATACGTTTTTAGTTCTATGGGATCCATTTATGAAGAAAAGGATGACAATCCTTTCTTTGGGGTTAAATATGGCACACCTAATGTACCAGAGGAACTGATCTCTCAAGACTCATGGTACAGGACTTTGTTGAATGCTTAAGATGCCAGTGGTCTCGACAACTCTGCAGCAGTAGTTTGCTGCTCCTGGTTCAGCTGGTCATGCTAGTGCTTCCTAGAGGCCTCTTATGGGTAAAGTGACAGATTACTTTGGTTGGGCTCGTCCTGCTAAGGACTTTGAGCCGGATGATTTAACAGTCCTCCTTCACAAAGGGCCTCCCAAAGAGCCTGTTTTTCCATTCCACTATGCTTTGTGGATTAATCTCATGGAAAATTGGCAATAAAACACACTACACCAGCTGTCAGTAAGGATCTGGTCAGAGTGCAGACTGTCTGTTGACTCAGATTTCATTTCCAAACATCCTACGCCGGAGAGTTTTAGTCCAAGGGGCTAATTCCACTTCAAAGGCGGCTGCCTACCCTACAATCCCTCATAACAGCGATGACAAGAAGTTTAATGTCCTGAGTTTTCTCAGCTGGCGGTATGGCTTTGAAGGCCATCAATTCTACTTTTACATTGGCAAAATATACCAAGACCTTATGGGGTGGTATAGCCCAAGCAGCTGAGAAACCTCCCTCAAGGGGAATTGAGAAGCCTTGATAAATATTATTCAGGATAGCAACGAAGCAGCGTGCACATCCTTAAAATCAGTTTTAGACGCAACTGGTTGGGTAAGCTGTAGGCCATTCTATGACGACTAGCATAGTTGCAGGAAGATTTGTGTGGCTGCGTAAGTCTGTTTGCCCCAGATGGTCAGTTTAGGCTATTGAACATGCCTTTTGATGGTGCTCACCTTTTTGGCACTAAGGGTGATCAGTCTTGAGAAATTGCAAGTCTCCAAGGCGACTGCCAAGTCTTTAGGAGCAGCAATCTGCCAGCCTCTGCAAAGGCTATTCATCTTCACTTCTTATCAATTTTTACTCTTCAGTCGGTAGAACCAGAGGCCAGCTCGCTCAGAAAGGCCAAAGAAGACTTCCTCATGGTGCACGAGGTTGTGCAGGTAAATCTGTCCAAGCAGTCTGTGCTTCTTTGGCTTCCGTTGCAGCCATTGCACCAAAACCCCTCTGGGACCTTGTCTCGCAATTCTGTAGTGGGGGACAGATTGACTCAGCATCTCAAAGGATGGCAAAGCATTACTTCGGATGCTTGGGCACTGCTGACAGTAGCCCAAGGTTCCTGCCTCTCATTTTTAAAAAGACCCCCAGATTGTACCCCTGAGCGAACACTCTTGCAGAACCAGACCCGCTCCTTCTGCAGGAGATCTCTCCCTGCTGGAGAAACGTGCAGTGGAAAGTGTATCTGTAGTAGAGCAATTCCACGGCTGGTACTCATCTATTTTCTGATTCCCAAGAAAGATGGAAGGATGCAACCCATCTTAGACCTGAGACGCTTGCACAAGTTCCTCAGGTAAGACCGGTTCAAGATGGTCACTCTTTTTCTAATTGCGTCGGTGGTAGCGAATCTAAGGAGGGGAGGGATACACATTTTTCCCCATCTGGATGATTGGTTGATCAGAGCCCCTTGGTGAAAAAATTCCAAAATGCCAAATGTTTACCTGGCCTTTGATTTCCTGAGGCTGCTCAGCCTTATGGCATCCTGCATTTTTGTGGTGCCAGAGGCCCGTCTAAGGCCTCTCCAGCGGGCCCTTAGAACCCAATGGTCACAGTTATCTGGCAGGATGATGGTCCTTCATGTTCCAAGCAAGGCCGGGCAGTATTTTCTGTGGTGGGGCTGCAAGGGAAACGTGATGAAATGGGAACGTTTTTGGGAACCATGGCTGGAAATTACAGTAGGTATGGACTTCTCCCTCACAGGATGCAGAACCCACGTAAACGATGAAACGATCAGTTGTCGTGGGTCTCCATCGGAGTCCAAACTACACATATCCTTGAGAGCTGAGGGCCATCAGACTAGCTCTGATGGCCTTTTTGTCTTTTGTATGTGGGAAGAGCATCCTGATAATGACAGACGACACAGTGACTATGCATTACCTCAAGAGGAGGTGTAAAGGTACTGCCACTGTGCAGAGCGACAATGCAGCTGTGGTTTTCGGCACTTACAGAATCTGTCAGCTGTTCAACTAGATGGAGAAGAGAGCACGACAGCGGACGCTCTGAGCAGGAAGAGCAGTTTCTCATGAGTGGGAGCTAGCTCGGGAAGTCCCTCAAGAGATCTTTGCCCTTTGGGGAACCCCTCAAGTGGATCAGTTTGCGTCAAGTATCACCAGGAAGTGCGATCTGTTCTGCTCCAGCGAGAGGTGCTCTGGGGGACGTGATTTTCCACTCCTTTAGCCGTTATATTCAGTCCCGTCATTCCCGTCATAATGTAAAAGCATTCATAAAGCGCTAACTATGGCACCAAGGCATCTAGGCGCTGAGTAACCAGTGAATAAAAAGAAACTGCTGAAATAAATGAACAGTGAAGACTCCTAAAGGATATGTTTTCGAATCCTTCCGAAAGCACAGATGATCAACCATTTCCCAGAGCTGAAAAGGGGGAGAGTTCCACATAAATGGCATTAGGATTGAGAACACTCAACCTCCCTCAACCTTTGTGTCCAGTATCAACAGGAAGTGTGACCTGTTCTGCTCCAGCGAGAGGTGCTCTGGGGGACGTGATTTTCCACTCCTTTAGCCGTTATATTCAGTCCCTTCATTCCTCATGTCATCAGGAGGTTGAGGACATTTGGAAATACATGATTCTGATTGCTCTGGATTGGGCCAGTAGGAGGTGGTACCTGCAACTTCTGGACATGTCCCTCTGCCCTCCAATTCATCATCCCCGAGAGCGGATTTGTTCTCTCAAGAGGGAGGCAATCTTCATCCAGCAATCAGGACTCTGTACCTTCACGGCTGGTTTCTGAGAGGTTAATATATAAAGATTGGGACCTCCCAGAAGACGTTATGGAGGTGTTGCATTCGGCAAGGAGGGCAGTAACAAAAGCTTTAGGCTGGTGGAACAAGTTTTGCAGCTGGTGTAGAGCTGTAATGTAAAAACATTCATGAAGCGCTAACTATGGCACCAAGGCATCTAGGCGCTGAGCAACCAGTGAATAAAAAGAAACTGCCGAAATAAAGGAACAATGAAGACTCATAAAGGATATGTTTTCAAAGCCTTCCGAAAGCAAAGATGATCAACCATTTCCCAGAGCTGAAAAGGGGGAGAGTTCCACATAGATGGCATGAGAATGGAAAACGCTCAACCTCCCGCGCTAAGAAATCTGGGTACTTTCAGGAGATTGAGAGGCGGAGCAAAGGGATCTTGCTGGTGCATAAGGAGTCAGTTTGGCTTGAAGTTACTTGGCTCCAGAGTGATGGATTGAATGGTGAGCAATGCAAAGAACCTTATTTAATGCGACTGCTCATCGGAAGCCAGCGAAGCTGCTGAAGGAGGCCCTGGTAATCAGAGACCGTTGACTCTGAGCACCAGTCAGGCTGACGCATTTTGGAAAAGCTGCAACCACTGAATCCAAAAGGCTGGTTGACCCTTATAGATCCTGTTGCATGAATATAAGGACCCCATAGTGGATGCCGTCACCACTTTAGCTTGTGACTCAGATGGAAGAAAAGGCAACATTTTTTAAGGATTTTCAATTTCAGGAAGCCTGTATTGCATACGGACGAGATTTGATATTCCTGGGAACCGGAGGGTAAGCGTTTGACACCAAGGCTCTTTACTGATTTACTAGTTTTAGGGCAGGGTCCCAGGGAATCCAGCCAAAAATGTGGTCCAGGTTGCCTCTGTAGAGGCAGAGCCAGCTATCATAATCTCGGTTTTCTCTCAAGCATCAGCCAAATTTTGGCCATCCAGTCCCCAACTGCAGCCAGACAGTTTCTGAGTTTGGAAAGGTGGTCCGATACAGAGGATTCCAGACAGAATAGCTGCTGGGTATCATCAGCATGTGTGTAAAACCGTACCTTCTACTGTTGAATAAGGTCAGCAAGAGGACGAAGATAAAGCTTGAATAGAAGTGGCGATAGTGAGGATCCCTCTGGGACACCGCAAGAAAAGGCCACTGGAGATGAGTGAAAATGAGAGAAACCGTTTCGGTGCAATTGGCAAGAAAATATGTAAACCAGGCTAGGAGGTTCCTGCCTTTTCCAGGCATCAAAACCAGATTTGATGGTCGACAGTATCGACCGTATCGAAAGCTACGAAGCTAGAGATATTGATTCTTTCATTTGTGACACTCCCACTGTATTATCTTTTCTGTTACATCTGGCACACCAGGGGCTTCAGGTGTCTACTGCTTAATGTTGCCTGGTTGCGCTGTATATAGTTAAGCGCACAACAGAAAAAGGCTCCTATTTCAATGTTGCTGTTGCTATTCAGTTCCTGAAGGGACTAACTAATCTTTCATCCAGTTCCAGCTTGGGACCTTAATTAAGTTTTGATTTAAAAAAAAAAAAAAAAATGTTTTACATTTTTTAACGGGAGTCCCATTTGAGCCTTGCCGTTCTTGTACGCTTGGGTTAGTCAGTCTAAACATTTTTCTAGTAGCCATCGCCTCTGCTCGGCGGGTGGGTGAGCTTAAGGCTTTGTCATGTAAGGTTGTTCTGAGCGTATGCCCTGGAATTTCACATATCACAGAAAATATTTTACTAGCTTTTTACCCACCTCATCCTTCCAAGGATGTAGAGAGGTTACACAGATTAGAGCCGAAGAGAGCTTTAAGCTTTTACATAAGCAGACTATTTAACATCACACAAGGCAAACATGTTTTTAGTGGTTATACTGGACATAAATTAGGCCATGCTGTGACTAAACGGGCCTTGTCACGGTGGATTAATTTTGTGTATCACAGAATGCTATTCCTTGGCTGGTAAGGATGTTCCCGATAATCTAAGAGCTCATTCTTTCAGGGCAACTAACTTCAGCCCCAGAGAGAGTTGTCCCGTTGTAGGATATTTGTAATGCTGCAAACTGGTCTTCGTTACACACCTTCTCAAAGAACTTCTACCTTGATTCCTTGTCGGGCAGGATTACACATTTGGGAATGCTGTTCTTCACAGCATAAATCGATAACAAAATGCTTTGATCCCACCTCCCATTTACAAACTGATTTGGGAGTATATTAAAGTTCCCTCCCTGTTGCCCTGTGGGCACTTTGAAACACAATTTACTTGATGTCGAAGTGCCTTACAAATGCACAATAAATAAATGAGGAATCCGTGGGAAGACATAATTCATTTGAAGAACAAATTACTTAACTGGTAATGTCCTTTCTACTGGAAGTTCCTCCCACAGAGTCCTCCTCACACTCCCAGCCTACCCCTCTGACTTTAGGTACATTTTGCTGTTTTAGACTTTCCTCTTTCAACGCCTGCAGGTTTTTGAATCCAAGTTTGCTGTGCAACAAGAGGGGGAAAAACTTGAACTGACGCAACAGGCGCGGTGCATGCCATTTAGGGATTGGGGAAATTGAATCGAATATATTTGATTGTGTGTGACATAACTGCGAAATAGTGTTTGGAGAAAGTCTCACATTGCGATTTAATTGCACAACTTTCGTTTTGTTTATTATACTCTACAATGGGAGCGTGGGTTGCATGGGTGTCCCCCGCCGCCCCCCCTTGTATGGGATAAGGGGCTACAGGGGTGTCCCCTGCTTCAATTGGATGTCGGGTAAACATTATTGACAGTATAGTGCGAGTGAACGATGCTGTCAAATTCCACATGAAGGCACCATTAAATGTGCAATGCTGCCATTGTGTGGAATTTGACAGTATCTTAAGATGTCTGTTCATGAGCATTTGGTTTGCGCAGCGGTAATGCTACAACTTGTTAAGATGTTATTCTTACGCGCTTAACCTTTGTTATTCTATATGTACTGTATCACCCATTGTAAGTAACCATTGTTTTCTGTAATAGCCTGTGTCAGGCATTGTAACTAAGCTTCGAGTCCTCTTGTAATGCTGCGCCCAGATGCCCACGGGCTTGGAGCGCATTACCAAATAAACAAACAAACAAACAAATAGTGGTATCATGCGATAAACGTAGTTTGTGATGTAATCAACCTACACCGCTATTTGTACCAGCGTTGACTTCCGTCAATAGAAGCTGGTGAGGGATCTCGACTATGCACAGTGCCCTCTGCTGTCAGTTTCCCAAGCTGCAAGCAGGATATCGGTATATCAAAGTTGAAGAATCTGTGGGAGGAACATCCAGTAGAAAGGAATATTACTAGGGATAAGTAATTTGTTCTTCAAAGGATGGTGTTACCAAAGTGGCCTGTGCCAACTGGCTCTGATTTATCCCTTGTTTTTATTTAATAAGCGTGATGGTCTTAAGACAGCACTGCAGTAATGCCTACTTCTGTGAGTTTTGCACCACAGATGCAAACTGAATATAGGATCCAAAGTCAGTTTTCCATGATTTTTTTAGCATTTTACCAAGACAGCTGTCGTACTTTTATATAAGCCTCAAAAACTGTTAGCATAGCACACCTCTGCATTCCTTGCTTTAAATGAGATGGGGGAACACAACCCTGCAGCCTACCCCTTTGCCTAATTCTGCTTACCATTGAACCAGAGTAGGCAGAAGGTTGCTCTTGATGTGTTTTCTGTCCAGATGCAGGGTTATCCAGCTGCACCTCCTCTGGTATGCTGGGATCCCTTAGCGCTCAGGAACCTGAGAGTTAAGGGACGTGAAGTTGTTGGGACAGATCACTGGGAAGGGAATAGTCAAAATTGATTAGATTGGTTTTGGAAGCTATGTAGTGTGCGCCAATGCATCAGGTCCAACTCTCCACACTGAACAGTTGTGGTTCACTTATTAGTAATTAAATAAGTGTGTGGGAGCCCCTCTACTGAGAACGAACATGGGTCAAATACCCGGTTCTGTGGGATTTCTCACACTGATGAGGGTCTACAATTATGTATTGGCTCCCTGCACCCTTCACAGAGTAGAAATAACCATTTGCATATCACTCACCCACTCACCAACCCACAAAGGCAGTCAAGCACTGAAATGCTAGGCAATTCTCCTCTGAACAAGGGTACAATCAACAATCCTAGACACAGTACAGGGGCCCCCCATACTTTTGTTGGAATCGCCTATTACCCGTTTGTACTGATACTACGCTTTCACACTCGGTCTCTGTAGGTACTTTATGATGGTGCCTGGTTCTGATCAGAGGTGACGAATGGTTTAGTGGTTTAGTGGAGTAGGTATGACTCCAACGGTGTGGTGTTAATGAGTCTAAGCAGGATCTACAGAGGCCCGACTACTGGTCTGATTAAACATGGATAATTGTTATATTGGATTAGCTGTGACAATTGGATATTTGTTATATGAGGGGAGTATGTTATTGGGCTGAAGATTTTGTGGCATGTGCGTTACGCTCTACGTTTTTTTTCAAAGCCTAAAAAGCTGCACAACTTCAGCCTTTATTATTAGCATGTTTCTTGTAGCTTTGCTAGCACCATCTATTTAGACACACATATTCTCGAACAGCGTAATTGCTTGGCATTGCTTACATTGGGACCTTTAGGCTTCTGTAAGAGTATTGCAGCATCTGCAACCTCCGTACAACTTCTATCTCCATGTTCTCTCCTAACCAATGGCTGTCAGTCTGGTATGTGCTAGTCTGGAACTTTGTACCCTGATTTGTAAAGAAGCAGAGGCTATGCATGCATATCGCAAGCCGGAATTGTGAGCCACAGCCTGCATACGAAACGCATGTCTATGGGAAGCTACTCACTACAAAACCCCCATCCCACTTGTTGTTCCTGGAACTCTGGGTTCATTCAGGATCCTATTTGGAATATCTTTGGCTGACCATAGAGTTCACAAGTTAAGTACCATTCTTCCTTTAGTGTAATTCTCTGACAGCGTGATGCAGGTGAGTGGGAAGGAGGAAACGACAATGGATGTAGGGGTGTATTTGTGATTTACTCTGGTGCTAGCCAATTTCGATAGCTCCCATTCCTCCATACATATCTGCCTTTGTGTTCCCCTTTCTGTGAGTGTCCCAATCCCTCATGTGCCCCAGTTCTTGTTTTTTGTCCGTTTAAAAAAAAAAAAAAAAAACCTTTGTTTCAGAGTGCTCTTGTAATGTCACTGCATCTAGAGCCATGTACTTAGTAGGAAAGCACAACGACTGCCCTACAGACATTCTCCAGTCACATGTGGATTGCATTTCTGGCGGAATGATCAATGTATTCATATTTTCACTTAATGCACATGATTGGAATTAATGTTTAATTACCTCTGTCCGTTATTCTCCGCACATGCTTGAAAGCTGTATTACAGCAGTTTGCTCCAACTTGTCCTGCCCTAATTGTTAAAAATAGGTAGTGGAAATGGGTTTATCGATTCACTGCTACGAGTTTATAATGTAATTACCTTTTTTTCCTATGTAAGAGCGTGTTGTGTGTGTGTGGTATTTTTGGTTTTTCTCTGGGACCATGGTTGCTTCATACTTAAACAAAAAAACAATCCGTTTTCCCCTGAAGGAGCTGAACTGCTTTTATGGACATCATGCAAAAATTACGAGCCTTGCTTGGTCGCCAGACAGTGAGCATTTTGCAAGTGGAGGGATGGATATGATGGTCATTGTTTGGACGTTAAGTGATTCAGACGCCAGACTAAAGATTCCAGGTAAATGTGGTGTTAGAAAATGAATTCCTTTTTTACTAATCCATATTAATTTGCTGGCCTAAATGTTTGAAACCAGTTTGCATATGCGTCACTGAAATAGATATTACTCAAATGACTTGTCTTTGTTAGGTAGAACACATTTGCATTAAGTGTCTGTGTAGCATAATTGTAGGATTGTATGGTTTCTTTTTTGAAAATCTACTTGGGGGAAATGTGATGAGGTGATCTTTGAAATTATTTTTGTAAGCTAATCAGGGCAGTAGTGCTTTGGCTACATTGAACTGATTTAGCTTCGCAAATAGAGGCATTACATGGACTTTGGTTTGCCTGTTTTTTTTTTTAACCAGTTTTTCTGAAAACTGGTATGGCAGGAAGTATAGAAGTAAAGCCCTAGCTAGGGTTCTGGAAATAGAAATGATATTGCAGTAGAAACATCCAGTACCCTTGACCTCGTCCTTGATCTTTAATAACTGAGCCCCTCTAAATCCACTATGTAAACTTTTCACGTGATCAATTGCTTTTGCCACCAACTAATTTGGAGTTAGAAAAGAGGAAAGACCCCAATTGGACATGAGAGGGCGTACTTTCTATTTCTCTCACTTCAACACAAGTGTAGGCAGGCAGAGAGGAAGTGGAGCGCATTGGGTGCCCCCCCTGACCAACTATCCTGCCGGCAGGCAGTAAAGACTCAGTCCTCTCTAAGAAGAGAGCCAACATCCAAGCCTGCCTCTCTGCGGCATTTAAAAACTTGGCCAAACCTTTCAAAATCTGCAAGGAGCTGGCCAATTCTGCTGTTCCCTACCAGGCCCTCTGCATGACCTTGGCCTCTCATATCACTACTAAAACTCTGGGCATCCTGTCCACCCTCTCTTCCTCTAACACTTCCACCTCCACCACTACTGGCTTGTCTGAGGCCATCTCTCCCTGACATTGTTTCTAGGCAACTCTGATCTATGAATGTCTCTTCAAAGCAGGTTCTTCACTGCTCATCCAGAACCATCAAGGACCACATCGACACCCTTGCTCCAGCCTTGGCCGATTTTCTACAATCACTCCTTTGCCACTGGAACTTCCTCTGCCCCCTAACCCCCCCTTGGTACTCTCTTGTGCACCCCTTCTAGAAAAGCCCTCGGCCAATCCTTCCTCTCTGGCTAACTGTCGCCCAATCTCATCACTCCTTTCCTGGGCAAACGCTTGGAAAAGCTGGCCATATCCCAGCTCGATCTACATACTGAATCTGTTGGTTGCCTCCATGACCACCAGTCTGACTTCGGAGCTACCAGAAGCACAAACTCCTCTCCTGAACACCCATGAAGACTTGCTTTCCAATCTTGATTCTAATCTCCCTTCTGTCCTCACTCTCTCCTCAATCTATCCTCTGCTTTTGACACGGTCAACCATGCCATCCTGCTCAATCACCTACACGACAACCTTGGTATTATTGATCTAGGCCTGGCCTTGTTGACCTCCTTTCGAATGGATTGTATCCTCCCATGTATTCATCTTTTGACAAATATTGTCCAGCTTCAGCTGCTTCGGAAAAAAAAAGAAATTTGGCAGAGGGCGCTGTCCTCCGTCAAGGATGATGTAATCTAAGGCATACATAGAAAAGGCGCAGCACCCGTTGGCTTCATTTCTGTTTTCCGCAATAGCTTCGAAGAAATACGCCACACTTCCTCACATCTTGTGACTTCTTTGTTAAACTTGGACATTGAGATGTCTTCATCATCGACACCGAAGTCTGGTTTTAAAGTGTCGGGATTGCAAATCGAAAATGTCCCTGACTGATCCACACCGTATGTTTGTGGTGCCTCGGAGCAGACCATGACACCTCAGTGCCAGTCTGACTGGAAAGGCCTTGAGGGAATGGAAGGTGAAGGTAGGCAAAATCCCTAAATTTCCTACCCGATCCATGAAACCTTCAACTGATGAGTCGTGAATCGACTCTCCTCGCAGGAAGAAGGCCAAGCGGTCCAGGTCAAGGAGTGGCTCGCACCACTCTTCTTAGTCCTCGAAGTCTAAGAGAAGGCACCTTAGGTCAGCCTCGTCGACTTTGTCGTTGGATGCTTCTCCAGAAAGAGTTGCTTGTCCAACCAAGAAATCCACTCCGCCCGAGTTGGAGGCCTTCAGTGTGAAATGCTTCATTTTCGAAAAAGCAAAAACCAAGCCATGCTCCTACTGCTCCTTTGAAAGAAGCCGGAAAGCAAAGGTCTCGCCCCAAGTCATACACGCCCTTGAGCCCGGGAAATAGGCCTGATCCGCGTCATGAGCCTTAGTGGCCTTGATCCGATGTAACATCGAAGGATCACTCGAACCATAAGCACAAGTAGAGGTTGTCGACGCCATCGACACATTCGACAGCGCCTTCGGAGTCTGCCAAACCCTCAATGTCTATGCTGAAATCTTCTATGCCTTTTGTGCCATCTTTACCAGCTGAGCTGTCGACGCCGATCGCCTCTCCTAAAACTAAGGCGCGGATAAAGAAAACCTCAATGACTACTACATTGTCAAAGCCAATTCTGTTAAAACCCATAATTCCTGACAAAACCTATGTTCCACTACCTAGGAAAGACTAAGGGGGTCATTATGAGGTTGGATGTAGCCATGGTGCTACTAGCGCCATGGCTAGCCCCTTACCGCATACCGGGTCTGGGTTCGCTGAATGGGGAATTACCGGGCCATTCCAACCTTGGAGGACCCGGTATTTCCCCATTCAGGGAACCATCCCCATTCCCATTCGAGCCTCCACAGGGCTCAATGGGAATGGGGACCATGCTAACGGGCCCGTTAATAACAGGCCCGTTGTTAGTATGCTGGTCCTGTAGCAGCTCCCACTAAGGGAGCCTGTTAAAACCAGCCGCCCTTAGCGGGACCTGCTAAAGGACCTCGTAATGTGACGGTAAGGGGTTAACGGCACGGGCACCTTTACCGGTGCCGTTAACCCCTTATTGCCAATCTTGTAATGACCCCCCAAGTCTTTCTTCAATTTATGAAGAAGAGGAGCAGTCTGATGAAGAGGCCCCGTTTGGCCTACAGTTTGGTACGCCCAATATACCAGAGTTTCATTGCGGATGAGTCCGGGATGAAGAACCTTTATGAAAATCTGCAGACTGCAAGTGGGGTGGATACCTCACCTGAAGTAGAGTTTGGGAAACCAGAGTCTGGGGAGCATGGGGATGCATCCTACAGGCAGCTCATGTCAAAGCTGGTGTATTACATGGATTCGAGTAGGCCTCCATTACCATATGAACAGGACAACCTTACTGACATTCTAGACAAAGGTCCACAGTCGGATCCCATTTTACCTCTCCACATGGCTGTTCAGAAAAGGGTGGCTGGTAAATGGGAGACACCAGAGACCAAAGACTAAGAAGTACTGCCCTTCCAGTAGTGACCCCGACTACCTGTCAAAACACCCCACTCCGTAGAGCCTGGTGGGGCTGTGGCTACTGCAGCATCAAAACAAGCGGCGTACCCTACCCCATCCTGCCTGATAGTGACGACAAACATGTAGATGGATGGGCAAGAAAGGTATTCTCTGCAGGGATCGTGGCACAACACGTTTGCCCTCGCAAAGTTTAAGTTCACTGTATGGGACTGCATTTCCATGGCGGCAGAGCACATTCCCGAAGGGGATTAAAAAGACAGCTTCTTAGCCATCGCTGGAGACTGCAAGGAGGCCATGTGCAAGTCTCTTCAGTCAGGTTTGGATTCTAATTATATTAGCAGAGCCATGTCTACCAGCACAGTTATGCGCAGGTTTGCGTGGTTGAGGAAGTCTGGTTTTGTACCGGATGTGCAATCCAGACTTCTCAACATGCCTTTTGACGGGTCTCGCCTTTTTGGCAACAAGGCTGACGAGAGTCTTGAAGTTGCAGGCCTGAAAGGGGGCAGCAAAATATTTAGGCGCCGCTTTTAGGCAACCTAAACTGCTTTGTCCTATTGGGCAACCTTACAGGGGTAGATCTTTTCGCTACTACTCCTCAGTTGGAAGGGCAAGATCAAAGAGGCCAACGAAAACGTCCTTGTGGTGGACGAGGAAGAGGTGCAAAGCCAGCTCAAGCAGCAGCTTCCTTACCATCGGCCACTGCATCAGCCGCCTCGTAACCTGAGGTCTTGAGTCGCAGTTCACCAGTGGGGGGCAGACTGTGTCAGCATCTAGAAGAATGGCGAGACATTACTTTGGATGCTTGGGCTCTAGAGACTGTAGCCCACTGTTACAGCCTTGCTTTTATATGGAGACCTCCGAACAGTCCACCGGGGAAACACTCTTTAGGATTCCGAATCCACTCCTTGTGCAGGAGATTTTAACCCTGCTAGAGAAAGGTGCTATAGAACCTGTGTCTGTAGCGGAGGAACAAGGGATGGTACTCCCCTTATTTTCTAATACCCAAGAAGGACGGAGGACTGAGACCCATCTTGGACATGAGATACTTGAACACGTTTTCAGAGCCTTCAGGCCCTCCAACTCCAGGATTGTTTGGGGTCATTGGACCTTCAGAATGCTTATTTTCATGTGCCAATCCATCCCAAGCACAGAAAATACTTGAGATTTGTAGTTGGCGGTTCTTATGATCAATTTCGAGTTCTGCCATTCGTGCTAACCTCCCCCTGAGGGTTTTCACCAAATGGATGGTGGTGGTGGCAGCAAGTGTCAGCAGAAGGGATTCACATCTACCCTTGTCTGGACGATTGGCTAGTCAGGGTGCATTCTCCCGAACAAGCCCGGGACCATCTCAACGTCACCTGCCACTCTCTTCAGACTGGGCTTCTCCCTCAGTTACAAGAAGTCCCATATGACACCTTCTCAAATGTTTCGATACATCCTTGGGAAAGAGCTTGCCACCCGAGGTGAAAGCTGAAGATGTTCTTCAGATGGTTACCAAGTTTCAGAATGTCCACAGTCTACCAGCCTTGCTTTTTTTATTTATTTTCATTTTTTTGAGGTTGCTCGGCCTCATGGCATCCTGCATATTTGTGGTGCAAGAGGCCTATCTGAGAATGAGATCCCTTCAATGGGCTCTCGGAACTCAATGATCCCAGTTTTCAGGAAAGATCTCGGACCTACTTCAGGTTCCAACCAGGGTCTCATAGGATCTTCTGTGGTGGGCCTGCGAGGACAATATTCGGAAGGAAACCATATTTTGGCAACCATGTCACCCACGGGGTGGGGAGCCCATGCCAATTATCTGACAGTCAGCGGTCGTTGGTCTACATCGG
The DNA here is from genome assembly GCF_040938575.1 of Ambystoma mexicanum. Classification (NCBI taxonomy): domain Eukaryota; kingdom Metazoa; phylum Chordata; class Amphibia; order Caudata; family Ambystomatidae; genus Ambystoma; species Ambystoma mexicanum. Next base: position 1,338,143,230 of record NC_090937.1, read on the forward strand.
AGTCCATACTACATGTCAATCTTTTGGTGCTGAGGACAAACAGACTAGCGCTGACAGCATTTCTGCCCTCTGTACGGGCTAAAGAATGTTCTGATAATGATGGTCAACACAGTGCCCTTGTACTACCTCAACAAGAGAGGAGGAGTAGGGTCGCTACTGTGCAGCGAGGCAATGCAGCTCTGGTACTGGGCAATTCAAGAAGGAATATCCCTATCGGCAGTTCACCTAGCCGGAGAGGAGAACACTGTGGTGGCGGTGAGCAGACAGAGCAGTCTCCCACGAGTGGGAATTAGCTCAGGAAGTCCTTTGAGATATTGTCACCCTTTGGGGAACCCCTCAACTAGATCGGTTTGCAACCAGGGTCAACCGGAAGCACGAACTGTATTGCTCCAGGGAATTTCCCCCAAGAGGGGCTCTAGGAGACGTGTTCGTAGTGAGCTGGAAAATTTCCACTCCTGTACACGTTTCCTCCAGTCACCGTCATTCCTTATGTGATGAGGAGGTTGAGAAGGTTTTTGAAGCACATGATCCTAATAGCCCCGGATTGGGCCAGGAGAATGTGGTACTTGACTTTTTGGACTTGTACATCTGTCCTCCGATCCGCCTTCCACAAAGAGAGGACCTTCGCTCGTGAGAGGAGGGTAGGGTTACCCATCCAGAGGTCAAAACACGCAACCTTCACGCTTGGTTTCTGAAAGGCTGCGATATAAGGATTGGGACCTCCTGGATGATGTAATGGAGGTTTTGCTTTCGGCCAGAAGGCAAGCAACAAAGTCTCTGTACCATTGCCATTGGAACGAATTATGCAACTGTTTCAGGGAAAATATAGATCCTCTTCTATGTAAGACACCAGATGTTTTATCCTTTCTACTATCTTTAGCCAATCTGGGGCTCCAGATTGGTACTATTAAAGGCTACTTGAAGGCGCTGTCCATCTTTAAGCACTCGCCAGAGGAATTTTACTACTTTAAAATTCCACTGGTGACACCAATGTGTGTCCCCCCACCCCTGCATCTCTGTGCCAGGTTCCAATTTGGGACCTTAATTTGGTTCTAAAATTTCTAATGTGCGCACCTTTTGAACCATTACATTAATGTCCTTTAAAACTATTTTATTGATGGCTCCAACATCAACATGTAGAGTGAGCGAATTGCAGGCACCTTCGTCCAAGCCACCCTTTACACAAGGATAGGGTTGTTCTAAGGGTCAAACCTTCATTTTTTTCAAAAAATAATTTCTGATTTTCATATAGGTCAGAAAATTGTACGTCCTTCTTTCTATCCCCCACCTCATCCTGGCAACGAGGAGGAACGACTACATAGGTTAGACCCTCGGAGAGTGTTAAGCTTTTATATATCTAGAATGTCAAAGCTACGTATTGATGACCAACTTTTCATTGGATATACAGGTCATAAACTGGGTCAGGCTGTTACTAAACAGACCATATCCAGATGGATAATTCTGGCTATCTCAGAATGTTAAACCTTCAGGAGGATCCTTCCCTTCCAGTCTAAGAGTCCATTCCACCAGGGGCATGGCTACCTCTACAGCCCTGCAAAAGGGCGTACCAATTGAAACCATTTGTGAAGCGGCAACGTGGTCTATTCACAAAGCATTATTGCCTGGAATTGTCCCTTGGTCACGATGGTATCTTTGGTAAGGCAGTCTTGCACTCGGTCCATCAAAACACATAAATTCAAATTCTACTTCCTTCTCCAAACCAAATACTGCTGTGGGAGTCTGTCAAAAGATGAGGAATACGTGGGAGGGCACGATACATTCGAAGAACAAGTTACTTTTCACATGTAATGTTCTTTCGACTGGATGTTTCTCCCACGTATTCCTCATCGCCCTAACATACTACCCCCTCAGTCAAATTTCCTGTGCTATTACAGCTTCCGTGCATCACGGCTGAGTATGGTCACTCTTGTGCTTTGCTGGTAAAGGGGGAAACACAGAACTGAAGCCAATGGGCGCTGCGCGTGCTCTATATGCCTTCGGTGACATCCTCGACTGAGGCCTTCGAGGGACATCGAATCAACGCACAGCACCATCTGCTGAACATTTTTTTATTTTTTATTTTTTTTAATACTTTTTTCCCGCTGAAGCTGGACAACATGTGTCAAAAGATGAGGAATACATGGGAGGAATATCCAGTCGAAACAACGTTACCAGGGGTAACAAACTTGTTCTTCTCACCGACCGACCCTCTCTGGTCCAACTGGGGTCTTTCTCTCTCTTTCTCTCCCCCTGCACCCCCTTCCCCCTTGTGGTGTTCCCCAGCCTCTATCCCTGGCTCTTCAACCACTACCTGGCACCTCTTGCCCACTGCATCCCTACTTACTGATTCAATTTTCAATGTTATGTGGATGACACTCTGCTCTTTCGGGCTCCCCTCAGCCACCTCTGCTTCATCTCTCATACCAGACTGCCTGTCCGCAATACAGGAATGGTGTGCCGCCAATGACATCTGCCTTAATGCTACAAAAAAGGTGATCCTCCTCATTGGGACACCCGCTTCCTCCTTTCCTTTCTCTCTGGCCGCCCACTCTAGGCTTCCTCTTGTGAGGTTAAGAACCTTGATGTAATCTTCGACTCCACCCTCTTCTTCTCTCCTGACATCTGATGTCTTGTTAGGTAAGACTTGGTGCAGTCACACTGTGAGACTACACAACACTACACAAAATTTGGGTTACCTAAGCTGCTTGGTATTAGGTAACCCAAATTTTGGTATAGGTCTGTACTACATAAAATGGTAGTGTGACTGAGCAGCCAGGCCTATCTCAAGAGGGGTAAATGTGAGCTGTAGAGCTGTACAAGTGAAATCCGTAAATACAAGTAGCCAAGTAACACTTGCACTCAAGGTTTCTGTTATGAATAGTTATTTATTTAACATCAATTGTTAAATAAGCTTTCTTTAAAAAGGCAATTTGTGTAACAATGTAAACATATATTTTTTAATTACTTTACAGAATAAGTTAAAGTGGATAATATTTGGATATCCTTCAGACACAATTCCTACACCCTCAGGTGACTTCAATCACAAGTACAGTAATTATACTTTCAGATTCTGAGTTTGCGGAAAGGTTAGGGAAGGAAAAATGTGAAACGGTTTCTCAGCATATGTGAGGACAACTAAATCTAGATTAGCCTTTACCAGCAGTAACAGTATACACCAAACCACCACCCATGAGGGACAAACAGTATCAGTCAGTGGACTAGAGTCTTCAGGGAGCCAGGTCAGCCAAAGTCAATTGGGACACAGTCTATGGATCTGTTGCACTTCTTAGATGAAAGTATTGACCCAAAGTTAGAGAGTTTGTAGAAAATCACTTGTAGGGTCACAAGCTGTTAAGCCTGTGAGACGAGAGTTGAGATCAGCTCTATGATGTAGTCAATGCAATTCCCAACTGAGAAGAGCAAAGCAAAACAAGGCAATAAGGGAAGTACCCCAAGCCTAAACAGTACCTCCTGGTTTGAAGAAGTGGTCCAACTGGATTCTGTCTTGCTACAGTGGTGCAGACCCATTTTCCTGAGCCTCAGTCGTGGGGACAAGAGAGAGGACGTCTGGAGGGCTCCTGTGGCAGTACTTGGGAGGTTGTCTGCAGCTACAGACTCTTTTTCAGTCCACCGGCACTTTGCGGTTTCAGCGCTTAGCAAACCACACTGGCGGATCTTGACAGCCTGCCAGCCAATCGGGACTAGTTGCATTCAGGCATTGCTAGAGACAAAGGACAGCAGAGCTTCTGGTCCCTCCCTCGCATCCTGTCCTTCCAGACACACTGGAGCCAGAGATGGGCTTCAGGGCTGAAGCACACCAGAGGCAAGACAAACCAAGGGCTCAAACCTGTCTCGACGCACAGAGTAAAACCCAAGAAAGACCTTCCAAGCAGAAAATGGCAAAAAAAGACTGTGCGGCCACCCATGGGTGCTGTACTGCAGCTGAGGGTTCAGCCTGCGGTAGAAAAGCACAATGGTTGCAAAATTAAACCACTGCCACCAGCCATTTAAAGTAGTGAGTGTAACATAAAAATGTTACATGAGAGAGTAGGATAAGGGGCTACTAGGTAACCCACCCCCAAGCACTCCACATAAGATGGTGTGTGCTGGACCTATAAAGAGAAAAGGTAAGTAAAGTCAATTTCACTTTACCAGTCTTGGGAACTGCAGTTCACACAAGAAAAGGTATTTGAACCTTGTGTGAAATCTAAAGGGATTTCTGTGACACTGCACTGAAGGTGCTTTGTGTTTTTTATTTATTTACTTTTAGTGCCGAAGCATGCAGGCATCTGGGCACCAACATGAACACATTGGACTTTAAACGTACAAGAAAAACAAATAACATAGTTTTCAGTCAGGGGGAGAGGTCAATGCCAGTCACTGGTCCTTTATCAAAATAGGTAAGTCATAATTTTCCTGCGGAAGACACTGTAGGTTGTCTCAAGCCTAAGGGATATGGGGAGTTTGTTCCATGTGGTGGCTGCTATTGTGTGAAAAGCAGAGCCAAGACCGTTTGTTTTCTTGTATCTGATGGTTTCTAGTTGGCCCAATGCTTTGGATCTAAGGGTCCGCATTGGTATGTATATGGTCAGTTTAGCTTTAAGGTATGCGGGGGCTGAACCATATACACAGTAGTGGGTCATAGTGAGTGTTTTAAATTTGATTCTGTCCTCAATCGTTAGCCAATGGAGATGTCTCCTATCTTCGCTGATATGGTCAGATTTTGTTTTCCCTGTTATGATTCTAACAGCTTTTTTTTTGGGATATTTTGACATTTAGCAATCTGACCCTTGTTACCCCCTAGCAGCAGTGTGTTTCCCTAGTCCAGTCTTGACAGTATGGTTGCTCTGGCAACCGTGGAGCAGTTGTCTCCATTCAGGAAGGGTCGAATTTTGTGTAGCAATATTAGATAGTATGAGCAGTTTTTATTTAACTGTGAGACATGAGCTTCTGCACTTAAGGAGGCCTCCAGGTGGATCCCTAATGTCTTGAGTTTATTTGCGATTTTGATTTGAATGTTGTTTATCAGTATGGCCTCATATTGTTGGTTTTTAATTTTGCTCTAGCTTGATTGGACCCAAAGATCATAAATTCGTATTTTTTGCATTTAAACATAACCAATAGTTAGTCATCCAGGTTTCGATGGTTTTATATAGTTCGCTAACCATAGAGCTGTCTTGAGCATAATTGCCACTCAGCTTTATGATCGGCTGAGTATCATCAGCGTAATTTGTAAAGATACGCCGATTTTTATTATACATTTTTTTTTTCAAGACTCAGATAAAGGTACCTGATGTGTCACCATACAAAAGGCTGATGCCGATGGAGTTACTCAGACTCCAAAAACAGTGAAAACACACATTCGGGTAAAAACGTGTGAGAAAAAGGTCTCGCTCATTCCAGGGTTAACATGAAAAGTCCAGAGTCTAGCAAAAGAGATGGGGGTCTCTAAGGATGAAGGGAATTGGCACAGAAATAATTCTCACTAATACGTCTCTAAGAAGTCAAACTATCGCCTGCACCTCCTCAGAGGTATTCTCAATTTTCTCACTTCCCCCCAGAAGCTCACTGTCTCCAAAGCTCTGGTCCTCTCTAGGCTGGATTATTGCAACAGCCTCTTTCTGAATCTTCCTGCCACTACTCTTCGACCGCTACAACATATCGGACCAGCAATGGGAGACTTGTGCTTGACCTCAAGCCCAGTGATCGTATGTCTCCAGCTCTGAAATCTCTTCAATGGCTCCGCTTGGCTGCAAGGATCAAGTCCAAGACCCTCTGCATTGTCCACAAGGCTTACTGGGACCGCTCTACCTCCAACTTTCTGTTCCAAAACATCTTCCTTCTCAAGCTCTCCGTTTGTCCGCCTTCAACTCTGAGGGTGACGCTTCTCCAAGCAAAGAGTTTGGGGCAGATCTATCTTATCGCCTAGGGCCTCCCCTTGGAAGAGCCTCCCTGCCTCTCTCAAACTTGAGCAGAACCACCTCCGGTTAAGGAAGCAACTCAAGACCTTTCCTTTTTCGCTTCCACTTTCTCTCGTCCTCTCCCCTGCTGATTCACCTGACTGCATCACGCACTGGTCACCCTCTGAACTCTGGCCCAGGTTCCTACATGTCCAGTTGCGCTCACACTGCCTCCGGGCTCCCCAGCACTTAAGTTCTCCGCTTCCCTTTTCCCCGCACTTGTGCGAAGTGAATGACGCAATTCCTAGTAAGCTTGTTATTTTGTCCTCCCTTTTTCCTCTTTGTCTTGTCGCGTCTAAAAACACTGGTGTACAGGCATGTTATAAAAGCCACATCATATATATTTGCCATATTGTGTTTAGAAGTTGCCAAAAATATTTCCTTTCTTGACCTTAAAGGATGGAATGGACTCCTTTAGCCGATCTGTCACCAAAATGCTCAGTTAGATATTTTTACCACAAATGTTTCTCTTTAGCAATGTCCCTGCTAAAACAATTATTTGTAGTAGAGAGGATAACTGGGGGCTCCGCACCTACTCAGCCTGACACCCCTACATGCCCTGCACTGGACAGTATATCTGAGCCATTTATATGTCGAGGTGCCATGCCCTAGGACCTTGGTTCCTTTTTTCTGCACACGGTTCGCTTCTGGAACACACTCTTTGCGTGTTTTTATGACCTGCCCAACTTGCCTTGGACTTCAAGCCTTATCTGGATTGTGGCTGGCAAATGTTGATTTCTGACTCCATCTGTTTGTACTGCCTTGTAGATTGGTTCAGAGAGAAATGTCAAATGGTGATGGTGATAATTACTCAGGTCCAGGGGGAGAGTGCAGAGATATTCCAAGTACATGAAACATTAAGGGAAAATGATTGGAACATTGCCTGCAGTGAAGACTATGTTTATCAAAGTTTACTGACACTGGTTGTGGAAGGTAAAATAAGGAATTACAAAGGTGACATGAGTGGCTTTGCCAAGGTAAAGGAAGAGCTATGGGCTCAGGATGGCTATTTGTACAAAGGACATCAGATGGCTGTTCCAGTTGGAATGAGGAAACTAGTATTAGATTTGGCTCATGTTGGGCATTTAGGTCTTGCTAGAACAAAGGGTTTGGTAAGAGCTGAATTCTGGTGGCCTGGTATTGACAAAGACACTGAGGAACAAGTCAAAGATTGTGTGGAATGTGTTGAAGGGAACAAAGGGCTGAAAGTACAGAAGGTTCCCATGGTAGTGAGGGATTGTCCGCGTGTTCCTTGGGATGAAATTGCTTTGGACCTCCTAGGTCCATTTAACATTGGTGGTGAAAGGGGTAGCTACCTGTTGGTGGTTATGGATTCATTGTCGAAATGGCCAGAGGTTTGTGTACTTAAGGACATTTCCAGCAGTAGCATAATGAAATTTATGGAACAGCTGTTCTGGAGAGAAGGGTTTCCAAGGAAGTGCGTGCCCGACAATGGATCTCAACTTGTTTCTAGAGAATTCAGAGCATTTTTGGATAGACATGGAATAGAACAAGTGAATACATCCTTATATCATCCCCAGAGTAATGGGTGTGTGGAACGGTTTAACAGGACTCTAATGGAAGCTATCAGAATTGCAGTAGCTACTGGAGGGGATTGGGTAAGGACGGTAATGGAACGAACTTTCCAGTATAGGTTAATTCCCCACAGTGTCACAGGTGTGAGTCCATTTGAGATGTTGAGAGGAAGGAAGCCAAATCCACACTTGTGTCCAGGGTGGATGGGTAAATCCAAAATGGTTGGTGTGGATCTAGAGAGTGTGAAAAGGAAGATTCTTGATTCTGGGGTTAAATCCAAGGAGAGGTATGATCAGAAAAATTGCTCTAGGGAACTCAAAATTGAAGAGGGTGACTGGATTAAAGTCAAGCTTCCCACCAAAGTTTGCAAAGGGGGCTTCTTTGTTTTCTGAACCCAAACAAGTCATGAAGGATTTGGGTTTGTCAGTGTTAGTCAAGGGAGGAGTTATTTGGAATAAAGAAAGGGTGGCTCTTTTCAGTCAACCAAGGAGAGGTGAGAGGAGGATCACGGGATGAGGTGAAGGTTTTCACCTGCAGCCCATCAATAATATTTCTCACAGCGTCTCTCACAGCCAATTGTATTTATTGATTTCTGATCAAGTTATTTTTGGTTGCATGTTTATCTGTATTTTTCTTTACAGGTTTCAATGTATTGGGCAGTTACCCACGACAGTTACTTGCTCATGTTTAAGGAGAGGAGGTGTTAGGATAGGCATTCATCATTACATTACACACTTACAGCCTGCGCTTGATATTTACATGTCATGCCTGTTAGCCTTTAAAGTGTTTAGTATATGCATCATATTGCCTTCTGTCACCCATAGTTACATTAGAACTGTATTGCATGGTGAGAGTTCTAGGGTGCTGAGGGAGATGAGAAGGTTGACTGAAGGACGGTTGTAAGCATCCTGCTGGGGGTCGTCTCGTGTATGCAACTGTACCTTTCAATAAAAGGTCTTTGTGATAAAGTACCAAGTGTCAGCAGTCTACTTTGCAACATAATACACCAGTACTGTGTCATGCCAATCCATGTACCCAAAGGCCCTTAAGGGAATAGGCAGCAAAACATTGTATTCCCCCCCTTCCCCAGCTCCACCCATAAGAAAGAGGGCAAATCCAAGCCAGCTATATCAAGGTCGCCGGTTGCATCTGTCAGAGGACAGATCTCCAAACGCAAAAAGAAGAAAAGGGTAAGGAGGCAGCTCAACGAGTAGTTTCCAACCCAATCTTCCACCCCAGTGGATGGGAGGCCTTTAGACATCTTTGCCAAGGCTCTGCAGCTTTGGCCATGGTGGTGCAATTTGCTCCAATGGGTCCCACAGGGACCCCTATGGAGACCATGACTGCACACCTTTGCCCTGGTTCCTGTGGGCAAAGACCCTTTCTGGTGCTGACGGGCTCCACATTGGGGGGTTGAGGCCTCAGCTCTGGTTCAATCCTCTATTTTGGTGTCTTTGGCACCAAAGCGACCTTACAATATGCTCCTCTCCCTATGAAACCTTTTATGCCGAAGTTGGGCCGGATCTTCGGGGGACCCCCACTCCATTTGGAGTGGAACCCCTGTGCCATGGAAAGGAGAAGGGACTTCACAGAGGAGGTATATGGTGTGGTGGCGGATTTATTGGCTCTGGCCACAGATATCAAAGAAGCCAGTGGTCTGGGCTTTTCCCTAAAACTACATATACATCCAAGCCCCAAGCATCTTTCCAATGCTTAATGACCAAGGTTGGTTGACAATTTAGGATGCCCAGACACATCCGGGCCTAACGTTATCTGACATCTTTGATGAAAGCCCTAAAAATCATTGCTGTCCTTCAATTTGCAAAGAGGTCAGGGCGCCCCTCTGCAAGAAAGAAAACAGCATAACCTGTTCTGTGGAAATGTACCCACTCAGTCCGCAGCCACATGTTTTAGCTCACTGTAACTTTCACAAAAGAGGAGTATCAATTTTCCCTTCTATGTAGCAGTGGGAGGCCCCTGTGTTAGAGGCCTGTGAGAAACCTGCATCGACCCGGCCATAGACTGGGAGCTTTTATGAAAAAATCACCTAGCTCTCTCAGAACCTGGTTTTTATTTACATAATTCTGAACTGGGAACCTGTCAAATTCTTCAATCTGGACTGGACACTGTTGATTGTGTAGGGCATGCAATGGCTACTGACATGGTTGTTGGATAATCCTGGATGAGAAGATTGTGTTTGCTTAGGACGTGCAAGTCAAGTTCCTGGATCCCCCTTGATTGGGCATAATCTTTGGATTAAAAGTAGATTAATATTGGCAGAGGTGCCAATTATCTAAGATGACCGCCAAGTCTTTGGACATGGTTCAACTGTCAACACCATCAGAGGTAGTGGATTTGGATGCTCTGCCACATATGCCCCTTGGAGGAAGGGGGTGGGAGGTTAATGGCCTCCCAGGGATACAACATGGTCAGTTTCCCTAGGGGTGAAGGAAGAGGTATTTGGAGGTGGTACTCCCTCCTTTACAGTTTCCTCCGCCCCAGCAAGTGCAAAACCATTGTGAGGAACACTCCATCCATAAGCTGCCAGTGGGATGAAACATTTCTTAGTTGAGCTCAGAATAGTTTTCGCCACCTCCGATGCTTGAGTTTACAGATTGTTCAACAGGGTTACAGGCTCCCTTTCATTCAACGACCTCCAGACCATCAACCACTAAACTCTTCATTGTCTCCGTATTTACCTCCTTTTGGAGGAAATGGGTCTGTTTCAGAACAAGGAAACGGATGGTACTCTACCTATCTTCTGACCCCAAAGGAGGTCTGGGGCTTGTGTCCCATCCTAGACAGGAGGTTGCTGAGTTTGTCCCAGCTAAAGGACATATTAAGGATGGCTACTCTAGCCCAGATCCTCCAAGCCCTTGATCTGTCAGACTGCTTGGTGTCACTAGATCCTTCAGGGAGCCTCCTTCGACGTGGAGCACAGGAGGGAGCTGAGGTTAGTTGTGGGCCATCATTCCCAGTTCAACCCAGGGTTTTCACCAAGCTACTGGTGGCGACTCTCCGGTAGAACACCTTTCATGTGTTTTTCCACCTTATACTGGAGCCCGGCCAGCCCGCCTAAACCTTATTGTGGCCAAATGCAGACACGCATTCTAAACCTAATCCGTGATTTCCCACATGCTGTACTTTGGTCCCTGAGGACGTTCCCACCACTAGTGCATTGAAACTATAATGGCAAAAGGCGCTATATACATGTCATTTATAATTAAATACTTGGATGACTGGCTCATCCAAGCTCGTTTCCTCGACGAGGCGTTGAAACATCTGTTACATAGTATTGTAATGCTAGTGGCATTTGTATTTGAAATGGTTTTACTGTTTGAGGTGGTGCATGCATAGCATGTATATAGTTGAGTTCTTAGTTCGAAGATGGAAGGGAGTTGCCAGAGAATGCTGGGGAGACAGTTGGACAAGGGAGGAAGGAGAGTGGGCAAAGATGTGAAGCTCGGGGCTTGAATACCCACTACTTGTATAAATAAACATCTGTTGAATCATTCATATTGTGTGGCCTACCTTCCATCAGTAGCGACAGGCAGGTCAAGCCCCGCCTGAAGATCTGCCGTCCTGGGAGGACAGTTGACTGCCATCAGCTGCCTACAGTGATAGCCAACAGTGATGGCTCCACGTGGGCCTGTATTTAACCTGCTCTCCAAAGGTCTGTCCGGCTCAGCAATGTCAATTTAGGATGCCCAGACACATCCAGACACACTGTCGGTTGTGTGCCTCACGCACCCCGGGAGAGCTGCCTGGCAATGACTACACAGCAGTTCCTACGGCCTGGGAAGGGGTCCGATCTGAACTGGACTGCTGGGACCTCTATGGAGGAAAGAAGAATTGCTGCACAAGGCATTTGAGGGCTGCGCTAGGACACGAGAGGTGGCTGGGTGAGAAAGGATCCCTGCAAAAAAGGTGTGAAGGCTACACTTCGACATTAGAGAGTTAAGCGATAAGCAGGTGACATATGGGGGACCTGTTCTACTCGGCACGTCTGTGACTTGAAACTTTGGCACTGAACATACCAGGCTGTGGTGTGCATTTTAGGGGGGGGGGTGTAACTCGCTTAACTTGCGGCGGCACCAGTTCAGGGTTTTCTTCCACTGGACTGGCTCCTCCTGTACCGGTACAGCGATTGAGTAATTTGCCTGCCCTGTTTTTGCCCAGTGCAGACACACCTTTAATAAAGTGGAAAACCTGGAAGGACTTCCAGGAATATTTCCTGGCTATATACATGGTCCCTCTTACAGCACCGACCATGCACTGCCTGGATTTCGAGGGCCGGAGGGTTTTATAGAGCCTTCCAGAACCCACAGAAGTGAGGGCAGGAGTAGATCGAGATGAGACTGGTAGTGGGAAGCTACTCAATCCAAATGAAGGCATATTGAGGAAACTTGACATCCACTTTGAGAAAAAATCAAGCATCATTCTGGAAAGCTACTATTTAGGTACAGTGTGTGGGGGGGGAGTCTATAGAAGATTTCATAACAGGATTGAGAGAACTCTCCAACAAATGGTACTTTGGGACATCACATATTGAGCGCTTGCGTGATGAATTCATGTTGAAAGTGGGGGAAAGCAAAATTCAAGAAGGGATTTGGACCTCGGGTGGCCCCCAGTCTTGCTGAGGTTCTGGACCTGTAAAAGAAAAGGGAGCACATGATAGCATGTGTGAAGGAGTTGGAGAAGGACCGTTACGTGGAGGACAAATTGTGCCATTGTTATAGGAAGCGCGAGTAAAGCAAATGTATGTATAAGGGTGCTGCCCCAAGAGAGGATGGGGCTAAAAATGCCTCAGAGGGTACCTCCAAGGGTCGCAAAGGGAAAGAGGTGGGATTGAGAAGTTGTTTCAGGTGTGGCAGCACCTTCCACATTGCAAGCAATGCAGCGTGTCCAGCACTCAAGGCACTATGCCACAAATATGGGAAGCAGAGACATTTTTACCAGATTTTGTAACAACTTCCCTAAATTTGGTATTGGCAAAATCTGTGCCGGGGAGGAGGAGGGTGATGAGAGATTGATGAACGTGTTGATGGTGTGAGTTGGTCAGTAAGTCAAGTGGACCCGAGACCAAACGGAGGGGAGACACCACATGCTGTGGTGGTGGTTAATGTAGTAGGAGTGCCAATGTTGGTAGATACTGGTTCCAACTATACCATTAAGGATCACTGTGTGTGGGAAGATGCATTCAAATCTACCAAGCTGAAACCTCCTCTGGTAAAGGTAACCACTTATGGAGGGTCACATAGAGAAATATTGGGAGTGTTTAAAGCCAAATTGGAGTGCAAGGGGAAGGCCTCTGTGGCCAATGTATGTGTCTCAAAGAGAGGGGGACGTTTGCTGGGGTGGTACAAGCAAAGTGATATCGGAATTGTGGTGGACTACCTGTGTTCCAGGTCACATTTCAGTAGTGCACAAAGAGATGACTCGTACGCCGGAAGAAGTATATAAGGGAGTGTTCATAGAAAGATTGTGATGTCTGAAGGGACACCACCACTGCATCAAATTGAAGGATGGTGCAAAGCCAACAGTGGCAATGGGCAGGACCGTGCCAATTATAAGACATATTGCGATACATACGTTATGACTACTAGCAATAAGGATCTTGGGGCTGTGCTCATGCATCAGCAGGGAGGCGTAAAGAGTGATTGCTTTTGCGTCCAGCATTTTTAGAGGAGCAGAAACGCGTTATTCCATGATTGAGAAGGAAGTGCTCAGTGTTGCATGGGCTATCTAAATGTTTAAGGCATTTCTGTAGGGATATTCATGAGTAAGGGTTCGGGTGGAGTGTCTTGGAGAATAGTATGATTGGTGACCTCACTGCAAGGACATGAATTTGTTATGGAACATGTGGCGGGTAAGGACAATATTGTGGCAGATTCTCAGGGGTCTGCCAAGTAGATGATGGTGCTGATTCTACGGAGTTGGATTGCAGTATAGAGGATCAAGTGTTTGTGATCAGTGAAGCAACATTAGGGAAGCAGCAGTAGATGAATGCAGATGCTGAGGATAATGAACTTGGATGTGTCAGAGTATGTTGAGTTTGGATGCAGAGGCTGAAGGGTAAGGAGTATTACACAAAGTGAGAGATGAGCTCAGCATTGAGGGGGTGTTGTGTAAGTTTGGTCATATTGTTTCCGCCGTTGGGTGTTCGGAGGAGGCTCATAGAAACAGGACATGAGGGCCATTTGGTTATAACCAAGAATCAAGGAAGGCTGAGGGATGATTATTGGTGGCCTGGCTAGAAGGTTAGATTGAACACAATGTAAAGGAGTGTGCTATGTTGAGAAGCAGACAAGATGTTGAGGAATTATGTCCAACCTCCTATTGGAGCTGTCTAGTATGCCGCAGGAATTTGTTGCTTTGGATATATTGGGGCCAGTTGAGGGTGGGAGGGGTTAAAAGATATGTTATTGTACTGGTGGATGTATTCTCAAAGTGGGTTAAGGCAGAGATAGTTTATGAAGCAGACACTCTAGCAGTAATGGGCTGTCTCAGTGATGTATTCAAGAGAGATGGCCACCCAAAGAAGAACCTAACACAGTGGGGTGCAACTCACCTCAAGATTGATGGAGAGGTGATGTCGGGTCCTTACAGCTGTGCAGAGAAGCAATGTAGCTGTGGTTCTGGGCTCTTGAAACCAGCGTGGGTTTGATGGTGGCTCACCTTAACAGAAAGGAGAATGTCACAGTAGATGCTTTGAGCAGACTGTGCATGGCCTCTCATGAGTAGGAACTTTGTCAATAAGTTCTGGAGGATATTTTTTCCCACTGGGGAACACCTCGTTGATCTCATCGCTTCCAGTGTGAACAGAAATTGAGTTGTTCTGCTCCAGGGAATTTCCTCGGCAGGGGGCGTCGCTTGAACATTCAATCCCCACTATGTATTCACGCTGATCCCTCCTATTCGGGTCCACATAAAAACTATTGATCAGATTGGGCTCAGAAAATGTGACCCAGAGTTGTTGGACGTGTCCATCTGCCCTCCCTGGTGCCTCCCAAACAGAATAGAGGTGCAGGTCCTCCATCCAAACTTCAGCAGTCTGAATCATCATGCTTTGCTGCTGAGATGCAAGAAGCGGGACTTGTCGGACAACATCCTGCATGTGCTGCTTTGAGACTCCAGGCCCGCCACCAAGCCTGTTTATGCCTGCAGGTGGCGTAAATGCTTGATTATGTGCCAGGAGAGGCCCCTAGACTCTTTATCCTGTCTCAATTCCACTGTTAGGGTTTTTCCTATCTTTGTCCTCGGCATGCCTACATTTCAGCACTGTGAAGGAGTACCTGGCCATTGTCTTTAAGAGGAGCCCCCTGAGCAAGGCTTTCTTTGCAATTCCCACTATGTCGTTTTTGTGTGGATTGTGCAATCTGTGTCCACCCTGTCACTTTGTCCACTCCTGACGTGGGATTTGAATTTAGTAATGCTTTGTTATGGGCGCTCTGTTTGAGCCCCTGTATTCATGCTCTTAGATTGCTCACCCTTAAGGTGATGTTCCTGTTTGCCCTAGTTTCAGCGAGGGAGTGAGCTCTAGTTGTCTGTTAAAACTCCCCATTTGGTTTTCCTCAAAGAGGAGATGACCATTAGGATGAGACCTGCTTTACATCCAAATGTGTGTTGTTTTTTTGTTTTTGTTTTTTTGTAATCTCTCAAACAATCCACCTTGCAGTGTTTCTTTTCCTCCGCCCCATCCTTCTAAGGCATAGGAATGTTTCTATTGGCTGGTCTAGGTGCACACTGTCTGCCGCTACGTCTCTCAATAAGAGATTTCAGGAAACATGACCAGCTTTGTGTTGGTTATGTTGGTGCCCTTGCCGGCAGGGCTGTGACTAAACTTGCCCTGTCTAGGTGGATCATTCTCTGCTGTGAACTGGCTGAGAAAGAATGTCTGGAGGTCTCCGGGGAAGCGGTGGGGGGAGGCGGTCAGAGGTCTGGCTACCACATCTACCCTGCAGTAGGGGCCTCGCTTTTGGACATTGACCAAGGGACTATGTGTGTTTCTTTGCACACTTTTGGCCAACTTTACTGCTTGGAGTCCCCCCTCGGGGCAGAACGCCCGTTGCGTCGGGGTGAATCTCAAGAGTGGTCTGGCTTAGGTGGTAACTGTTAGGGGAGTTTTCCTAAAGCCCCACTTGAAGGTAAGTTATCCGAATGGTTTATAGATCCCCCAACTCTTAGTATCAGTACTATTCAGAGAACTTGGTAGAGTGGCAGAGCAGTCAGGTTTATCTTAAGAGGAAGATGTGATTTGTAGCGAAGTGCAATGAGCCCAACCAGTAATGCACATCAAAGAAACAAATGTAAATGTATAGTAAAATATATATATTTATTATATTTACACAAGAGTCACTGTTAAATACTTAGCACAACAAACCAACACACAGGTATACTTTCAATACTTTCAAAGGGTCACTTCTTAGTTGGTAGTTGCTGAACGCATACATTGTTTGACAGTTCTATCGGTAATAAGGTGAACCCACAAAGTGATACAGTAATTGTATTTAGTCTGCATACACATATAAAATAATTATTTTTGGAAAGAAAACAGATGTTTAGTGTCATCTTAGCAGAGCTTCAGGTTCTAAAGGTAGTTTGGAGGCACAGCAAGTCTTTCAAAGTCCAAAATGCAACTCAAGCTAAAAGGCAGTTCATAGCGACTTCAAGTCTTGCAAAGCATTAGAAATCAAAGGTTCCTGTGGATAGTAGATACAAGAACGTCGGAGACCCTGTTAAATGACTCTAAAGCAGGAGTGCACAACTGATTTTGACAGAGGGCTTAAAGTACCTTACATGATGACTATAGTGGGCCGAAAAGTAAATTTGGGTGGGGCGGTAGGTGCGGCGGAGCGCGCCAGGAGGCTTTTTCAACCCCCAATTTTTATTAAACGCATGGAAAAAGAATACGTTTTTGAGGTGTAATGATTTTCATTTGTATTTCAAACTTACATTTTGCACTACACAATTTCCATTTTTATCATTTTTTTCTATTTAGTTATTGCATATCATCGGTTTAATTAAATTATATATAAATATATTTTATTGACCCTTGATTGGACATTCCGTTATTTTGGACTGCTATACTTTGCTGTTTGGGTTGCCCAAGAGGCGTATGGCCTTTGAGTCAGGTTTCCACAAAAAGCAAAGGATGTACATCTCCTAACTGTGCCTATTTTAGCTTTATTATTGGGTTCACTCTTGGAGTGCGACACTATGCCCCATGGCGCCCACCCCTCAAGCAAACACTATGCCCCATGGCTCCCACCCCTCAAGCAAACACTAAGCCCCATGGCCCCCAACCAAACACTATGCACCATGACCCCCACCCCAGCCAAACACTATGCCCCATGGCACCCACCCCTTAACCAACCACTATGCCCCATAGCTCCCACCCCTCAACCAAACACTATGCCCGATAGCTCCCACCCCTCAACCAAACACTATGCCCCATGGCACCCACCCCGCAACCAAACACTATGCCCCTTGCCACCATGCCTGCACAATGCATACATACTCATACAGACCCCCACCCCTGCATACAGACTAACAAGCCTACACCATGCACCCATACAGACCCGAACCTCCCAACCCAGCACACAATCTCATAAGCATACACCATGCACCCATACAGACCCAATCCCCCAACACATGCACACAAACTCACAAGCATACACCATGCACCCATACAGACCCGAAACCCCCAACCCAGCACACAAACTCACAAGCATGCACCCATACAAACCCCCACCCCCAACTCAGCACACAAACTCACAAGCATACACCAATACACTATGCACCCATACAGACCCAAACCCCCAACCCAGCACACAAATTTACAAGCATACACCATGCACCCATACAGACATAACCCCCCCTCCCCCCACCCCAACTCGGCACTCCCAGCCAGTCAGGACAGCCAGACCCCCAGTGGGAGCTGGTTTTATTCAGGCACTCTGGCGGACAAGGAACAGGGGAGTGGAAAACTCTCCCTGCCTGCCCAGACACTCTGGAACCTAGGCATGGGCACCCAAGGGTTCCCGGCAAAGGCAAAACACACACACACACACAGACTTCCCCATCCCAGAATGGTAGAAGGGCTAACAAACAAACCTGCTAGTAATAGCGAAAAAAGAAGGGAGGCACCAAGTTGGTACTCTAGTGCCCCTATTGTGCACTCCTGAGGCTATAGACAAAGCCTGTGCTAGAAAGATCACACAATAGTTGGTAGGACACGTCCACTGCCACCAGCCATAACTAGGAGATTGTCTATGTGACTAAAAAGTCACAAACAACGAGAAGGGGGATACTAGGTATCCCTTGGCACTCTGCATAAGGTGGTGTGTGCCAATCTCTGACTATAGTTATCCTTAAGAACTGTAGTTGCTCCAGGATACAGTAAAAGAATCTTAAAGGAAGACCCAAGGCCCATAAAGTTGTGTGTGCTGCAGTAGTAAAATACAGATAACTTTACGAGTTAAAGAGAAAATAGACTTAATAGTACAGGTAGAATACAAAGAATAGAGTTCCAACAGACGGAGCCCATAATAATGTATGAGTGGAAAAAAGGCTCCTCATTCAGGATTTAAAGAAAAATGTCCGGCAAGACGGTGTCCTCTTGCTCTCCTCTGTCCTCCAGATCCACATACTTTTATGGGTGTCTATCCTAAATGTGGCATCCACGGGAGCTAAAAATATCTGACTGTCAGTAATGTTCTTTCTAATGGATACCTTCCTCCCACAGAATCCTTATCTAACATTGTATTTGCTCAGCTAATCTTCGGCAACGTTTCTGCCACCAGGAAGTGAAGAGTGGCTCTGTGTTGGTTCCACTAGGCGCCTCTATGCACCCCGAATGTGTTTTGTGCCAATCCATGCTTCCCTAGGGCCTCCAGGAAAGGGCAACACAACTCTTCACCTACTTCCACAAGGATAAAAGTGAAGTTGCACCTCCTCATTTGAGGGTGTGCATCATGTAGCACCGGTCCGAGGACAGGTCGCCACTGTGCCAGAAGAAAAAAAAATAAGCAACACAGGAGATCTCGCTCCCTGAGCGGATCTTCTCACTGGCATTCCTCTTCCTCCAACAAAAGGAGTCACCATTCCAATGAATCACTGGAAGCAACACCATAGGTACTATTTACCACCCAGTCGTCCACCCTGGAGGAGCTGGAAAGCTACTGCTTGAAGGTACTAGACCTATTTGCAAAGACCCCTGTGCTAGTGGCGCCATCGGGACCCACTGCATTGGCTCAAATCGGCCGAGCACCCAAAGAAGCCCACTGCAGCATGCCTCCAGACTGGACGCGAGGACGTTGGCACTTAACACTGACCTGTGGGATACTTCCTTTGAGGCATCGTAAAGTCATCGTTAAGTCACTTGCTGTTGGGCTGCACGCTGCTACGCTGCTCTTCACTTCGTGTGCCCGACCTGAATTTGTTTCATTTGGCCTGCACTAGTCGCCAAGAGGAAGCAGCACGACTCGTAACCTGGACTCATACTGCTGCTAATGACGCACAAGTAAATCATTGGACTGAGCTATATTCTTGTGTTTGTGTTTGGTGTCTATTGTGGTTGTGTTTGTGCGCAGCACAAGAGGTACTCCCAGGGTACTCACTTCAGTTTTCATTTCCTTCACTTTCTCCACAGTTGCGGCTCCTACTTGAGCCGCCCACCGCCACTCCCCCATCTCAGCCACAAATTCTGCCGGCTTCTTTAAAAACCGTGTGCACGCGCATCACACGCACCGTAAAGTGATTAAGTGACGGGCTGTTAGGCTGTTAGGCTGGTGGTAAGAAATATATAGCATTTGTTTTTGATTTATTGTTAGTGTATGCACAAAATTTGAAAATATTCTAGTGGAACCTGTTATACTTACTGACTCCAATTCATTTTCTTGGTTTCAATACACGTGTATTTGCCATATTACAAAATGGTGGGAAGTTTGAGAAGAGCAAAGTCTCTACATGAGACAAATCCTTGTGTCATGCTCAATACCACAGCACCAATCTTCTTGCATGATTCGTTGGGCAACTCTGAATCTATGCCAGCAAATGTTAATCCTCCTTTAGTGTTCGATGTAGAAACGCACACAATTCCTTACAGTCAACAATCCTTGTCGATGGAGCCTAACAGTATGGTTCCATTCTTACTGCAAACGGCTGTAAAGAAGGCAGCTTTGTCTAAAGTGCATAAGAACTCTAGCTGGTCAGATAGCACAGCGAGTAGAGCGCTCGCTTTGACATCTGTGCAGAGCCTGCTGACGCAGGTTCGAATCTCGGCAGGGCCAAACTCAGCCTTTCATCCTTCCGAGGTCGATAAATGAGCACCACACACCGTGAGTGGTAATAAGCAGCGCTCAGATGCCTGAGGGTTCGTAGCGCTATATAAATGCTAAAATTATTATTTATTATTATTATTATTATTATTATTATTATTATTATTATTGAAAGTTCCTGATCTACCAATCAATTAAAAGAGGTGAAAACTAGTGTCACTGAAAACGAGGACACTAACAAGAGGGCATTGGCACTTGGAAATTCAAATACTGATGTATCTATGCTGACGCCTTCCTTACTTGAGGATTGGGAGAAGTGTTCTCGCATTGCACAAAATCCCAGTTCGCCAATAGTTTTTCTCTCTTCTGAAATTGAACAAATTTCTCTCCATAACTTGTAGGATAAGGAGGAAAAGCTTGGGGCTGAAGCTCAATGTATACTTCGAGCTGGTTTGCCCTCTACTAGCTCGCCTACCAATCTGCCAAAAGATACAAATGTAAGCATTGAATATCTACATTAGTCACATCCAGGTGGGACTACATATGCGGAACATAACGAGGAAATCAAAATACAACAAAATGACGGCCCACATTTTAATCCTTTAGACATGCATAATTTGCCACGTGAGTTTTGCAAAGAGCCCTCGTCTTTTCCAGTTATTTCTAGCCTGCTTAACTTGCTAGATAGAGGACACAACCTAACACATGCCTCTTAAGAAAATGTTAAACTACTGTGAGCTCAATGCTAAAGTGAGCAAAATAGAGGGCTTTATGTCTACTCAGGCATACTATCACTCTGAAAAAGATAAACTAACAGACAACCCTACAAAAAATGCTGAATCAGCCTGCCAGTGTTGTGAGCAATCAATCCACCCACATATATAT
The DNA here is from genome assembly GCF_040938575.1 of Ambystoma mexicanum. Taxonomy (NCBI): domain Eukaryota; kingdom Metazoa; phylum Chordata; class Amphibia; order Caudata; family Ambystomatidae; genus Ambystoma; species Ambystoma mexicanum. The sequence goes on from NC_090937.1 coordinate 1,338,163,892, forward strand.
GATGGTGATTTGGGTGAGACCATACAGGGCCCTCTTAAGCAAATGCTGTCATTAAGGAAAATGGCATGAATCAAACTCTTAAAGAGGATACTTCAAATCCTATAATTGATGCCATCCTAGCAAATTCACTTAAACTTGATGATGTTTTCCGTTTCTTAATTTCTGAAAGGCATGCTGTGGCGAAAAACGATGTCCTCAAACGAGCATGTCGCAACTAAACCTGATAAGACATTAAGCATGCCCGATAGTCCATCACCACTGGTGACTATCATTGAACAAACTGTGTACAAGGTCGACTATCATTGTGCTCCAAATTTAGAATCTGAGAATGCACTCGGAGATCCTTCTCTAGACAATTACACTTCAGACATAGATGAAGACAAAAATCAATTGACCTTTTCCCGCAAAATGCGGCATGCACATTTGAGGGCACTTAAACGCAACAAAAAACCCAACAAAAAACAAGGTGGAGATACCAGTGACCAAGTCACAAAAAATACTAAAAAACTAAAACGATCTAAACACACGAAAGCAACTGATGAGATAGCACAAACTTCTAAATCACTTGAGGGTGAACCACAAATAGATCTTACTCAGTTAAATAGAGAATCAAAGATGGCTCTCAATTTGGACACCATCGAGGCAAAAGGAAACTACCATACTCAATCCAAGTCTGGGAGTCTTACTAACTCAGTTAAGTTATTAAAACCTCCCTCTGAGACGCAATCAAATAGTTAAAGTGGTCCATTATTCAATTATTATCCTGTAATCCGTAAAAAGAAAATCAAAAATTTAAAAACCGTACATGATTGTCAATCGGACAGTAGTTGCCACAACCAGCAAGCTACCACTTAAATCAATTTGGTGTGACATCTATTCCTATTAAGACAGAGGTGTGTGCAACATCATTGCCGGCACAAGTTAAAGTACTTGACCATCCGACTCATTCATCTCCAAGTCACTTGAGCTCCGCAGTATCAGCTATGTTGCAGCCCAAGGACGCTGTTCAGCAGGAGATGCAAGGGTTCCTCGATCATATACAGAAATAATGGTTGAGGAAGAGGTTGATAAAAACGTTATGTATATAATGGGATGGTCTAGTGATCCGAAAATCAATGGACGCCAGCGCTTAAACAGATCTTTTTTGTTTAATAAATTTAGAGGTTTCCCGCAATTGCACACCGTGGTATCGGAAGATATACAGTGGCTTTGCTTGGCTAACCACAACAACTACAGGATATGTGCCATTTTTCGCCAATCATACTTAAGCTGTTGTGGGAACATAGAGAGGAATTTGAAACACAAGGGCTTGCTATTTCTTTTTCGATCAAATGAAGAAGCAAACTTGTTTCTTGAGGAACAAATTGAGATTCCTTTGCAGTCAAATAAACAAGGGGATTCAAACTCAAACCCTCAACAGGTTGAGCTGGTCAATCCGATTTGTACACTGGTAGGATCTGCCACATATCTTACGTGGTTAGCTCCTTTGTTATCAACAGTAATTGAGATGACCAAGAACTCAAAACAATCTTAGCTGTGTGGCATTTCGGTTGGTGTCTTGGAATTGTTGCGGGTTAAAACATTGTGAAGCATGGCTGGGCAGTACTGCCATGTGACGATTATCCTGCTGCACGAAACAATGTGTTCTCATGTTTTTGACTTTGATGGTTTTACCTGTTATTCTGTACCTGCAGCAAAGGCATCTCTCGGGCGTCCGAGTGGTGGTATAGAAATATTATTGAATAATGCGTACAAATATAAGGACTCTTGTGTTTTGCTCCTCAGCTTCGTTGTTGGCACTTGAATACAGTTGGATATGTGAACCTTTACGCGAAATGCTCATAGTTTGTATATACTTTAATCCAGCAAAACAAAGTTTTGAAACTCTTCTTGATGACATAGACAGGGTTTTAGAATATGCCTACTTAAAAAAATCCGATTTGCAATTTATTTTTGGAGGTGATTTTAACTTTGTCTGTACAACTGCCATCCCCGACAGTGAATCTGCTAGATGTTCATTGCGCCAACAGCAAGCTGCTAAAAGAGGTAGCTTATGGGAGAAGCATTTAATTGAGTGGAACATTTATGTAGTACTTTTTGACGAAGATGTAACACCAGGTATTTGGTCGAGGAGAAACCAAGATTCATATATTGATTATTCTTTTGTGACAGCTGATTTGTTCTCTGACTGACAAGGTAAAGGCGTGCAAATGTACTTTGAGTGATCATGCACCCCACATGCTTTCTATAATTCAGAAAAGTGAATGGTGCAAAAAAACTATCTTATACCTGCTAGAAAATGATCAGGTTCATCATTTTGTAAGATGGAATTCACGCACATGTAGGGAATTTACTTTCATAATAAATAAGCTAATTTGGAAAGAGCACTCAAAAGTAAACTCTAATATCACCACTTGGGAGGAATGGAATAATACTTTAATTCAAGATACTTTGTGTGCCTTATCTTCTCGTGATCAAACTTCAAGAAATTCTTCCTCATGTTTCTTGAATCACACACTAGCAGCAATAATACAAAATAAAAACTGTGACCTCAGTGCTCAAGCGCAGCGCCATAGATTTGTGTCATTAGCACATAAAAAATAGGATACAAGCAAAGTATCACACCTTGATTAAAGCGACCAAACATCACTTTTACAATATACAAAATCAAGCTATTGTGTCATTATTATGTAAAAGGGAGTCACGTAAAATATTGTCTATTTTGAATGACCAACAAAAGGTTAACCAAAACGCTCTGGCATATTTTATTTCAGCTGATACTTGGAATGGCTACATTGCCGACAAATGTAAACTGACCAAGTTTTTTCAAGCATATGACTCTGGGATCTTAAGCTCAACATGTGAGGATTCTATAAGATTCACGAGAGATGAGATATTGCTTGCTATGAAAGACTTAAAACCATCCAAAGCACCCGGTCCGGATGGAATTCCGGCATGCTTATTCAAATCAGATCCAATGTTTTGGTCCACTGTCCTATGTAATAAGTTTAACAATATTTTATCAACCAACCAAATTCCGAAATCTTGGTGTAATCGAATAGTCATTCCTATTTTTAAAAAGGGTGACCCGAAAAATCCAGCAAATTTTCACCCCATCGCTTTCATGGACGCGTCAGCCAAAGTCTTTGCGATTTTGTTACTATCTCATCTGCAAAACTTCATCACTGTTAACGATATATATTCTAAATACCAAGTTGGATTCCGTAAGGAAATGAGTACCTCGCTGAATGCCACTATCATAGCACATATTTTAGCTAAATCTAAATAACCAAATTCTGGCCCCACTTATATGGCTGCCCTTGATCTCTCACATGCATTGACACTATTATTAGAGCGCTCTTGTGGGATAAACTTCTGGCCTTTGGTTTTGCTCCTAGATCGATCCAACTTACAGCCATATTGCACTGTGACCCCACGTTCCAAGTCGGAATCACTAACTCAGGCGCCCTGACATCGCCAATGCTCACTATGACTGGCGTAAAGCAAGGATGCATTTTGGCACCTACCATCTTTAATTTGTATATAAGTGATATGGATCAACTTTGGCAGGATTCAGTTATGTATCCAATACGCCTGGAAGATATGAAAATAAACTGGATATGTTTTGCAGATATTCTTCTTATGGATCTGGGCTGCAGTGTAAATTAAATCATTTTGAGAAATATGCTAACCAACACAATCTAGTGGTAAATTCGGAAAAAACTAAAATTATCATATTCTCAAATAGAAAAAAGATCAAATCATATACTTGGTCTATTGGACAAGCACACTTTGATCGGGCAATAGCCATGCGTTATCTTGGCTATCCTCTTTCTGATGTCAATTCGCTTGCATCATGGACTGCGTCCCTCAACATCAAAGTTCGTCCTCTTGCTTCCATGATGAAGATTATTTTGGGCAAATATGGTAAATATTCTTTACTTCCCCTAATTGATTTTTACTTATTAAAAGTAGAGCCAATACTATTATTTGGCATCAACATCTGTTTGTTAGAAATCAAGCCTCTTCTCAACCAAATTCAAGGCAAACTGTGGAAAGAAGTATTGGGATTTGCTCTTTTAGTGCCTAATGCAGTTATACGACAAAAACTGGCATTATCTTCCTTAAATGCTAGGTGGACTTGGCGGCGACTTACCATCTACTCTAAATTATTTTCGCCAGCACATAACACTTTCAGGATCTACATCTACTAATGTTGGGAAACAAGTTTTCTCAATAAGGTACTTTTTACAAAAAATTAACATGCTAGTTAACATACTCGTCCATTGAAAACTTGAAATTACTTTTACCTAATGTCAAGAAGAAATTGTACGAATATGACTGGATCCACACTATCGATTCCATTAAAACTTATAAAACCTACATTGAATATTCCCATTTTTTTAGAAAGAAGAAATGGCGTTCATTGTATCTAATAAAAAGTCCATGTGACAAGTTCCGCCATCTGTATCTAAGATTTAAGTTAAATCAATTTTATACTTTGGAGAGAATAGCCCTATGGAAAACCTCCATAATTCTTAGTGAGGAGCTGAGTTGTCGCCTATGTAAAAATTCTTTACAAACAGAAACCTTAAAACACCTAGTGGTTTACTGTCCGATTCTAGAAGATGTAAGAAAAAATAAGTTTGGCGTTTTTGAACCCTTGGATCTTGAATTCTCTAATGAAACCTTTTGGAATCGATGTATGGTGGGGAATAATATGCGAGAGTTGATGGCTTTGTACAGTTTGTTACTGAAAATTGAAAAGCTTTTAGTTTTGTGTAACGAGACTTTAGAGTATTAGTTGCTTAATGCTCGCTTGTTTATAGCTCAAAAATTGGTAATTTTGTTTTTGGCTTTCCTTTTAGGAGTAGAAGTATCCCTTCTCTTATGAGCAAATGATTGTTTAGTTTTATAAACGTTTTTTGTATGAAAATTGACCAAAACTGTAAAAATTGTACAACATGAAGATTCTCTCCGCCCCGTCCAGTCCTAAAGCTCTGACTCACATCCTGGATGAGGTACCCAAGAAAGATACATTGCTGTCTTTTAATGTGGCTGTGGACGCCCCATTGCTAGAGGGGTGGGAGGGGCACGCCTCTACATCCTCAGTGGATAGGGAATTGGAGAAGAGACATCACCCAGCCCCTTCAGATCCAGCCTTCTTGTCAGCACATGCCTCTCCTGAGAACTTGCTGTCAGAGCCCGCTGTGGCCAACCTGAACATTTCTGCTTTTCCTACTCTTCCACCTGACCACCTGAGCTACTCTTGGAATCAGATGTCTGGCTTAACTCGCGACATACAGGCTAAGCTCCTGGGCACCCCCTTTGATGGGATGAACCTCTTTGGCTGTCTGGAACCTTTGTAAGGCATCAGCTTTTGACATAAAATGACAGTTAAGTGTTTTGGCTTGGCTGAGAAATAGTCCACCACATCCTCCAGCAAAGGTGGTGGTGTTTGTTACCCTAGAAAGATTTCAGGGCAAACACTTCTAACAGGTTAGAGAAATGTGGTGTGCAGGACCCCTGTGAGATGGGCGTCTGCATGTGCCTCCAGTGGGGTATTCCCTATTCAGTGCAGTATGGTCAAGAATTGCATCCGATGCTTGAGCACTACAGTTTGTACAACCAAGATACAGTCTCCCTTTCCTTCAGCATCCGCCAGACCACTTTCCTCCCACCACCCTTTTTCCTCTGGATACCATCCTCTTGGAAGAGGTTTGATTATTTCTCTCTAGGGGAGTGGTAAAACTGTTATCTCACCCCGCACAAGATAATGGGTGGTACTTGACCTACATTCTGGTACTGAAGGAGGACAAAGGCTTGCGCCGAATTAGCACCTGCCAAAGGATGAATTCAAGATGATGGCCCTGGCACAGATCCTGCAAGCTCTCGATTTGCAGGACTGGTTGGTTTCACTGGACCTTCACGATGCATACTTCAATGTGCCTACTCATCTGAAGCACAGGAAATACCATAGTTTGGTGGTAGGCCAGCATCGCTGTCATTCGGCCTTTCTTAAGCACCCATGGTTTTCACCAAGCTGCTGGTTTTCTCAAAAGAGAAATCATCGCTCTTTCCCTTCCTGGACAACTCGTTTGTCCAAGCTTTCTTCCCAGACCAGCCGTCAGCACTTCTGTTCCTAACGTGCAGACTGTTGTAGAGTTTGGGCTTTTCCCTGAACTTCAAAAGGTCCCACGTTTTGCCATTCCTATCCTTACAATTTATCGTGGTTGTCTTGGACACTCGCCTCAGCAGGGCATTCCTGCTTATGGCTCGAGTGTCGAACATTTGTATTTTATTTATATAGTGCACCAAGCCCATAGGCATCTGGGCACATTTCTTGAAGTTACATAGGTACGTATTTCCACAGTAACATTACATTTACAACAGATTTACGAGATTTACAAAAAAATGTACAATGTTGGGAAAGTGTAGGGGAATGCATCATAGAAGTATTTACAGTGGTGGAAAGTTGTAACTCTTGTGCAAGTTATTAGGACTCATTCAAAGAAAGCCACATTTTTGCATTATTCCTTAAGTTGCAGTAGGGAGGGTTCGGCTCTGAGGGTTGCAGGCAATAAGTTCCATACTTTAGCTGCTAAGACCAGGAAACAAGTGCCGCCTGCCTTTTGGAGCTTGAACCTAGGAATGATAATGCAGTTTGATTGTGAGGATCTAACAGGTCGATCCAAAGAGTGTTGGTTGAATTTGTCACACAAGTACTTAGGTGCTAGATTATTTAGGCATTTGAAGGTAAGTGGTAGTTTTTTGAGTCTAATGCTTTGATTGACTGATAGCCGATGTACACTGCGTCTCAGCTTTGAGATGTGATGTGATCTAGGGATGTTCATCGCTGAACTGAGTATGTTGTTCTGGAGAATGTGTAACTTTTCTAGGTTGTGCTAGTTAGTTCCTAAGTAGAGGGTATTACAATAGTCTAATTTGGATAGGGTAATGCAGTTGCCTGTGGTCAGAAATGGTCTGCAGGGGTTAATTAGCTTGCAAGTGTAGGCAGTAGTGGAAGCAGTCGCATTGATTTGTCTAGTCGGTGAGAGTGAAGAGTCAATGTAGATGCCTAAGGTTTAGCTACCTTGATAGCGTTGTTGTCCATATTGAATACATTAAATTGTGTGTTAAGTCGTGCTTGGGAACCTACAAGTAGCAGCTCTGTCTTATCGTCATTAAGACAGTCTGTGTTTGGCCATCTAAGCTTGAATAATTAGGCATATGTCATTTAGGCGATTGGAGTCCATGTTATAGTTACTCGTGATAGGGATTAGGATTTGGGGGTCGTCCGCGTAATTTGTGTAGGAGACAGACCAGATGGTCTAAGTCATCGAAGAGGGGCTTTGTGAAAATATTGTATAGCGTTGGGGAGACGCATGAGCTCTGGGGGAACTCCGCAAGTGACTGGAACTGGTATAGCGGATGCGGTGGGTGCAAACACTCTTGTTTCTATTGTTAAGGAAGGACTGAATCCATGAGGTGGCTTTGTCACAAAAATGGGCTACAGACGAGTAGTGGTTACATAACGTTTTGTGGTCCACTAGGTCAAAGGCAGCTGATAGATCTAGTAACAAAAGGAGTGCTAATTTGCCTTTGTCTTTTATAATGTCCATTTGTGTTACTAGATCTATCGGAGCTGTTTCCGTGCCATGTCTGGGTCGGAAACTTGATTGACGGAGACCTAGTTGGTGGTTACTTTCCAAGTGATGCTGAATTTGTAGGTAGGCTGCCCTGTCCAGAATTTTTGGGAGGAAAGGAACTGTGGTAATAGGTCTATAATTTGACAGGGTGTTGGGGTCAAGAGATGGTTTCTTTTATAGAGGCAGGACCCATGTGTCCTTCAGATTAGTAGGTACTGTGCTAGTTGCAATTGAGGAATTCATTATTGCTGGGCAAATATTGCCCATGCATCCGAATGGTTTCAGACTCGTAATTATGTCCTCGACATCCTTGGTGGCGAGAGGGGAGAACTTGAACCGAACATGTTGGTCAGGTGGGGGGTGCTTGTGTTACAACCTGGGTGTGTTGGAGGCCAAACTAGTTTTTTTGGTCTCTATTTTGGTTTGAAGGAGCTCATCTGTGATGGTCCATGTCCTCCAATCACAGGGACAAGTTCTTGCCTCAGCCTTTTTCCATGTGCTGAGTCTCAAGTATTCTTTTGGTTCTGGTCACTTAAGTGCCTTATCCATTGCCAGTGGTCTCCATTTCAGGGTCACTTGTCAGGTCGCCTACAGGTGTCGAGCTGGGTTGCTCATGACCTTATGTTGTCATCACTAAGACAACCTACTGAAAGGTTCTGGATTTCAACCAACCTAGGCACAGGTTAAAGTTGTCACTGATGACAAGGTGCTCCCCAGTCAGACAAGATCTGGAGATTTCCCCCACTGGGAGAAACCTCAAGTGGATCTTTGCTTCCAGTGTGAACAAGAAGTGAGAGTTGTTCTGAGCCAGTGAATGTCCTCAATTGAGATCTAGGGGACACGCTGATGGTCAAGTGGATGTTCGACCTTCATGCGTTCCCACCAGCCCCAGTCATTGCGCTGATTCTCAGGAGACTGCGCCTGTTTGGGTCCATGTAAATTCTAAGGAATGGGCCTGGAAAAAGTGGTACCTGGAGTTGCTGGACGTGTCCATTTGTCTTCCCTGGCGCTTTCTGCAGATCGTGGACCTGCTTTCCCTATCAGAGGGGTGTGTGCGCTCCATCACAACCTCAGCAGCCTCAACCTTTATGCTTGGCTACTGAAAAACTGAGCTGCAAGGAGTTTGGTTTGTCAAACGTCCTGGATGTACTACTATCAGCTTAGAGACCCACTGCTAAGTCGAATTATGCCTGCAAATGGCATATATTTTTGCTTGTTGCCAGGAGAGGCACCAGGACACTTTATCCTGTTCTTTATGCCCTGTTCTGAATTTTTCTGCTGTCTTTAGCTGAAGGGGTACCTAGCTGCTTTATTGGTTATTAAGAGGTCTTCGTAATAGGGATTGCTATTCACAATCCCCATAGGTGAGCAGTTCATTTAGGGTTCCTGGATGCCAGTTTGTGGTCCTAATGCCACTTTTGTTTTTGACATTCTTTATGGGATCTCTGTTTGGGCTCCTTCATTCTTCTATTAGATTTATCACCGTTAAGGTGATTTTCCTGGCTACCATCACCATGGCTAGACTGGTGAGGGAGCGCTAGGACTTATATTTTGTTTTCTCCAAAGTGAAGGTGACGAGTGAGACTTCCTTCCAAAGATGGTCTTAGATTTCCATCTCTCTCGAGCCATTTACCTGTATTTTGTTCCTCCAACCTATCCTTCCAAGGCAGAGAAACGATTGCATCGGCTGTGCCCAGTGCAGACTATTAACTACTCCAACGAGGGACATCAGGAAAAATAACCACATTTTGTTGGTTATGCTGGTGCATGTGCTGGAAGGGGTCTATGACTATAGCAAATACGAGGGGACACACACACTCTCACTCTCACCACTCATTCTACCGGAGTTGTAACCACCTCTGCCTGGCAGAGGGGAGTCCAAGTCCTGGACATCCTCCAGGAGGCAAAGTGGGCTTCTTTGCACATGTTGCGAAGCATAGAACAGGACTCCTTTTTCGGCAGGGAGGAAGGAAGGAAAGAAACATTAGAAACAGAAATTCCTTACTTCTGAGTGTTCTTTCTGATGGATGTTCCTCCCACAGATCATTCATCGACTACTCCGCTTTGGCAGATAGCTAGTACACATCGGTTCCGCATACCCTCATGGTCAGTGCTAGGGGAAAAGGCTGGTACTGAGATCACAGAGCGCCTCAATTTACACTGTTGCCAACATCCTTTCTGGTGTGTAGAGGCATCTGGTGGATCAGGCGCATAGCGTGCTACGCCTTCTGGTGGAGAACAATTTCCTACGAACAGCTGCGCTGCGAATACAAGAGCATAGAACATGAGGTAAGTAATGTTTTCTTTAGAACAGGATCTAAGGATAAAGCATGTAGACTTTGCAAAAACCCGGAAAGCACAGAATCTATTAGACATCTGCTGATGATCTGCCCTGTTCTGCATCAAGATCGGAAAGCCTTTTTCAGCCCCCTGCAAATTCTTTAGTCAGCAATGAAGCAATATGGTGGAACCGTCTCATCACAGGCGACAAGACCAGATGGTCCACAGTGACCGCAAAGCTTCTGAACATTGCAATGGAAAAGATCAAACTCGCCATTGCTCCCAACATAATCTCTACTTGAAAATTCGATCGACGTGAAGACTGTTTGCTGTTTTTCTATTTTTCAACCGTGAATGAAAACTTCCTTGTAAAAATCTAAATGATTATAAACAAGTAAATTAAAAAAAAGTGTTCTGCTTCGGAAAATCTTCAGCGTCTGCGTCCTACACCGATGATGTCGATACGCCGCCCTCGAGGACCTCCTGCGACGGCCAATGTCATTGGATGTTACAAGTGGGACGCACGATGCCCGTAGCCTCAGTTCCGTTTTTTCCGCGGAGTTTGTTTTTTCTCGGTTCGTATTGTGAAGTACTTTGTTCGTGAAGATGTCTACCTCGTCTTCCACACCGCGTCCGGGCTTCAAGAAGTGCGGGGACTGTGGGTCCAAGATGTCGGTTACGGACTCGCACGACGCCTGCCTCTGGTGCCTCAGGGAGGCCCATGATAGGGATGACTGTCGACTGCCAGTCGTTCACGTCCAAAGGTCACAAGAAGAAGTTATCGGTAGGTAAGGTGTCCAAGCCACGGAAGTCGAGGTCTGCGGTGCTTTCGATGGACGATTCGAGGGACGACTCTCCGCGTCATCGGCGGAAGTCCGGTGGGTCTCCGTCCCGGAGTCGGTCCTGCCACTCCTCTGCCTCTTCAAGGCACTCCCGGAAGTGCCGTCATCAGTCGCCTTCCCCGTCCTCATCCGAGGACTCCGGCCGTCGGTGGGTCGCTTGCCCCACCGAGCAGGTGACGCCGGAGGAATGGGCTTCCTTCGGGAAGAAAATGTTGGCGATTCTCGAATCGCAGGGCACTGGTCCGTCCGCGCCTCAGAGTGGGGTCGGTCGTGATCGGTCGAGAGACACTGCTTGCACGCCTTTGGGCTCGGGTGGTCGGCATGATTCGTGGGAGAGGTCCTGCTCAGACAAAGGGAACCGTTCTCGTCATGCCCGTTCCAGGTCCCGGTCCTCGACGCGCTCGAGACCGTGTGCACCTGTGGTATCTTCGAGGAAGATGTCGACGACGGACTCTTTCGAGGCCCCGCCTCCGAAGAAGTCGTTGACGCCATCGGCGCCCAGGCTGTCGAGGGACATGCTCGGGGCTCCGGCCTCGAGGACTGTGTCAACGCCATTGATTCTGTCGGTGCCGCGTTCGGCGTTGATTCATTCGACGCCTTTCGAGGCTGTTTCGGCGGGGGTTCCCCGGGGCTCAGTGGAACCACCTAGAAAGGCTCTGGCAAAGGTCAAGCATGGCTTTGTTCCACATTCTGTGCCTTCTTACCGCCAGCTTGAGTTTATTTCAGAGGTGGATGAGGGCTCTGATGATGGCATGGTTCCGGATATGGTAGCGGATGAGATTCTCTCAGTCCATAGCCAAATTGAGGACCTGCGGCAGTCCCTGCACGATGCCAGTGGGCTGGACACCTCTCCGGAGGTGTTTTGTAGGCCTGAGCCTGGCACTCATGCTGACTCCTCATACCGGCGCCTTATGTCCAGGGTCACAGAGTACTTGGCATGGTCTGCCCCCCCCCCAGGGGATTTTCTTCAGGATGACCTTACGGATATCCTCGACCAAGGTTCACCAACTGACCCGGTACTGCCGTTCCATATGGCTCTACAGAGGAGGGTGGCGGCAGCTTGGACTGCTCTGGAAAGTCTCCCGGCAGTGGGCAAGTCTTTGCCGCGAAAATACCGCCCAGCCAGTAGCTACCCCTGCTACTTGACCAGGCACCCCACTATGGAGAGTTTGGTGGTGCAGGCGGCTACGGCCCCGGCAAAGCAGGCGTCGTATCCTACCATCCCTCCTGATAGAGACGACAAGCGTTTTGACGGCTGGGCAAAGAAAGTGTTTTCTTCGGGGGTATGGCGCTTCAGGCGGCCAACTCCGTTTGTGCCTTGTCACGTTTCACGCACTCTCTGTGGAACTGTTTCTTTAGCGGCTGAACATATTCCCGAAGGGGACGAACGGGATGGTTTCCTTGCCATGGTTCAGGATGGGATGGTTTCCTTGCCATGGTTCAGGATGGCAAGGATGCCATGTGTGAGGCCGTTCAGTCGGGTTTGGACATGGCAGATTGCGTCAGCCGGTGCATGGCGGCGAGCACCGCGATACGCAGGTTTGCGTGTTTGCGGAAGTCGGGGTTTGCTCCTGGTCTGCGGGCCCGGCTCCTCAACATGCCCTTTGACGGGGAACATATTTTTGGCAGCAAGGCTGACGAGAGCCTTGAGGTTGCAGACCTCCAAAGCTGCATCAAAGTCGTTGGGCGCTGCAGTTTGCCAACCTCTGCCTTTTTGTCCTAGGGGACAGCAATGGAGGGGAGGTTCCTTTCGTTATTACTCCTCCTTTGGTAAAGCGAGAGGGGCTGCCAGTCAAAGGGGCCACCGTAGGAGTTCCAGAGGTGGAAAACAAGGTACTCGAGGTGCCAAGGCCGCAGCCGCTTCAGCTCAGTCATGAGGCCATGTCCCATGGTTCGCCGGTTGGGGGGGGAAGGCTGGTGCAGCATCTTGCAGAGTCGCGCGCCATTACTTCAGATGTGTGGGTTCTGAAGATCATAAACCAAGGCTACTGTCTTCCTTTCCGGCAGAGGCCTCAAGACAATCCACCGGGGAATCTCTTTGAAGAGTCCGGATCCGCCTATTGCGCAGGAAATTCAATCCCTGCTGGAGAAAGGCGCCATAGAACTGGTGCCTGTAGTGGAGAGGAACACTGGATGGGATTCCCCTTATTTTTTGATTTCCAAGAAAGACGGGGGATTGAGACCCATCATGGACTTGTGCGGTTTGAACAAACTCCTCAGGAAGGACAAGTTCAAGATGGTTACTCTCAAGTCCTCCAGGCCCTTCAACTTCAGGACTGGTTGGTGTCTTTCGACCTCAATGACGCTTATTTTCATGTGCCGATACATCCAAAGCACAAGAAGTACCTGAGGTTTGCAGTTGGCGACTCGCACTTTCAGTTTTGGGTCCTGCCGTCCGGATTGACCTCCGCCCCGAGTCAGTCACCTGCCACTCCCTCCACAAGCTGGGCTTCTCCCTCAACTTAAAGAAGTCACATTTGACACCAACTCAGAGGCTCCAGTACATCGGAGCAGTGCTCGACACGTCCCTGGGGCAGTGTTTTCCTCCCCAGGTGAGGGCTCATCACATTCAGCAGATGGTGCACAGGTTTCAGCTTGTCCAGAGTCTCCCAGCGTTCGAGTTCTTGAGATTGATAGGCCTCATGGCATCCTGCATTCTTCTGGTGCCAGAGGCCAGGTTGCGGATGAGATCTTTGCAATGGGCACTCAAGCTCCAGTGGTCTCAGTCCTCCGGCAGGATGTCGGACCCTGTTCAGATGCCGTCCTCGGTCGCCCAGGACCTTCTGTGGTGGGCCGTCGAAGACAATCTGATGAAGGGGGCTCCATTTTGGCTACCGTTGTCAGAGGTGACGATCGTGACGGACGCATCCCTCACAGGATGGGGAGCTCATGCCAACGAGTTGACAGTTGGCGGTCGTTGGTCTCCGTCGGAGTCCAGACTCTATCAATCTGTTGGAGCTGAGGGCCGTCAGGCTAGCCCTGAAGGCTTTTCTGCCGACTGTGCGAGGGAAGAATGTCCTGATCTTGAGGGACAACACAGTGGCCATGCACTACCTCAACAAAAAGGGGGGGGGGACAGGGCCACATCCTCTGTGCATGGAGGCGATGCAGCTCTGGTTCTGGGCAATCCAGCAGGATGTTTCGATCTTGGCAGTTCATCTAGCTGGAGACAAAAACGAGACGGCGGACGCTCTGAGCAGGAAGAGCGTGATCTCTCACGCGTGGGAGTTGGCTCAGGAGATTCTCCTGGAGATCTTCGCCCTTTGGGGGACCCCTCAAGTGGATCTCTTTGCCTCCAGTGTCAACCGGAAGTGCGAGAGGTTCTGCTCGCGAGAATTTCCTCCAAAAGGAGCCTTAGGAGACGGGTTTGTGGTGGAGTGGTCATTCCCACTGCTGTATGCGTTTCCTCCAGTCCCCGTCATCCCGCAAGTACTACGGAGGTTCGGTTCCCGGATGATCCTCATTGCTCCGGCGTGGGCCGGGAGGACGTGGTACCCAGACCTTCTCGACTTGTCCATCTGCCCTCCACGTCGTCTTCCCTACGAAGACGATCTGCTCTCACGGGAGGGGTTCAGGTTCTCCATCCAGAGGTCAGGTCCCTCAACCTTCACGCTTGGTTTCTGAAAGGTTGAGGTATAAGGATTGGGACCTCCCTGAAGACGTGATGGAGGTGTTGCTCTCGGCCAGACGGCCCGCATCAAAGTCCCTGTACCGTTGCCGTTGGCGTATGTTCTGCGACTGGTGCAGGGTTAAGAATGCGGATCCTTTTGCATGTGACATTCCCATGGTTGTCTTTTTTGCTTTCTTTGGCCCACAGGGGCTTGCAAGTGGGTACTGTTAAAGGTTACCTGACGGTGCTGTCCATATTTAAGCGCTCGTCTGAAGAGTGTTCCCATTTTAAAATTCCTTTAATTTCTCAGTTTCTGAAAGGGCTCACTAATGTGTTCCCTCCGTCACCTTTCCAGGTGCCCGGTTGGGATTTGAACCTTGTTCTCAAGTTTCTGATGGGTGCTCCGTTTGAGCCTTTGCATTCATGCCCTTTGAGACTGTTAACTCTTAAAACTGTATTTTTGGTTGCGGTCACTTCCGCTCGCAGAGTGAGTGAGTTACAGGCACTTTCAGTTAAGCCACCCTTCACTGTGTTTCATAAGGACAGGGTTGTCCTTAGAGTTCGTCCTTCCTTTCTTCCGAAGGTGGTGTTTAATTTAGGCAAGAACGTTGTTCTTCCGGCGTTTTATCCTCCTCCACATCCTGGTAAGGAAGAGGAGAGGCTCCATAGGCTTGATCCTAGGAGAGCGTTAAGCTTTTATATTTCACGCATGTCCCGGGTCAGAGTGGACGATCAACTCTTCATTGGTTACACTGGAAAGCGTTTGGGACAAGCTGTGACGAAACAGACTTTGTCTCGCTGGATTATTTTGGCTATCTCTGAGTGTTACCGCTTGGCGGGTAAGCACCCACCGGTCGGCTTGCAGGCCCATTCTACCAGGGGTATGGCTGCCTCTACTGCCCTACAGAGGGGTTTTCCTATTCGTAACATCTGTGATGCAGCCACCTGGGCTTCGGCACATACTTTTGTACGTCACTACTCCCTCAATTCCATCCGTGGGCAGGATATGGCCTTTGGCAAGGCGGTCCTTTACTCCGCAATTTCATTGGGCATTCTAAATTTGTTTTCTAAATGCTTTTCCCACCTCCTTGCATTGGTACTGCTTTTGGAGTCTGTCATAGATATGGAATACGTCGGAGGACCCAATCCCCTCGAAGAACAAGTTACTCTTACCTGGTAACGTTCTTTCGATGGGATGGTCCGACGACCTATTCCATATCGCTCCCTCCCTGCCTTCCCCGCTACAGAATTTCTTATGCGACTGCAGCTTACGTTTTCGCAAGGCTTTGTGTGTCAGAATGGCAGAAAACTGGTGCCACACGTTCTGGGGAAAAAACTACAAGTGAGGCTACGGACGTCGTGCGTCCTACTTATAACATCGGCTGTCGGAGGAGGTCCTCGAGGGCGGCGTATCGACGGAGGACGCAGACGCCGAAGATTTTCCAAAGCAGCACAGCTGTGGTGATTACATGTCATAGATATGGAATACGTCGTGGGACCATCCCATCGAAAGAACGTTACCAGGTAAGAATAACTTGTTCTTCTACACAATCAACATATGAATAGGCATTGAGCTGTCAAGGTGTTTGTGGTATCAACACCATCAACCAAGTTAGAAAGTGTAAACAATTGCAGCTATTCTAATAAATATCATCCACTTGTATGAATTGGCCATCTTTTGCTTCTTAGCGACATACGACAATACATCTGTTTTGATACAGAAGTGGACTGCTCCATGTGCTAAAATGTAGAACATATTTTCTCATATGTGACTTGTAAAACATTCTTCTTTTTGTATATTTGATAGTCTGTGGTTTGGTTAAAAGCTTCAGCAAATTGCTAAATCGTTAAGGAATAAAAGCATACTAATTGAATTTGACTTCATGTTTCAATTGAGTTAAGATGGGTAGCCAGTTACCAAAGAATTGACCCACAAGGGGAGCAGTGGACCGAGGCAACCCAAGATTCAGATTAGGTGTGGATAGTGGTGGCCCAACACTCTTCTGGGAATGGGAGGCTCCCTTTTGCTGCCAGAGAATGTTGTATGTAGGCAAAACCGCAACAACTCCGTAATGGTCGCAGCACGAAACAGCCAGTCCTGCCAGTGAAAGAGGACAATGGGTTGGATGAGGAAGAACCTACAAAATTTTTCCAGCAGCCAAAGACGACATCTGAAGCCCAGACAACCTACCCAGGATCCAGCAAATCTGGGCAAACCAAGTGCTTGGAAACAGCAGTCCACCTTGGTGGCAATTCTACAGTTTCAGATGAGAATTAGAAGAATGAACAGGGTCTTCTCTAGATGAACATTAAAGTAAGGCTGACTTATGCCGCCCCCAATCACACACTTGCAGACAAGTTTTGGCAGCTAGAAAACCAGGTTGGCCCTATAAACCGCCAAGCACTCACACAAAATGTACATGTCTGGAGCAGACAACCAGGCTAAGACAGTTTAAAACACACTGAAAGGTGCAGGGCTGGACTCTGAGCGAGTGAACATCCACCCAACAGCCATATTAGGCCTTGCTTGCGGTCCACACAGACAAAGGGATGCCCCAAAGCAAAATGGCAGTGAGTAGGGTTTCACAAATGCGTTAGTATCCTAGTGGCTAAACTACTGGTACATTGTGGTATTAAAGCTGGTGAAATGGCTGCACCCTCAATTAATTTGCAGCTACTACCAGTAATGCCCTTGAGCTAAATGGGGTGATTTAAAAGGCATTTCCCTAGGAGACATATGGGCTACCATAGAACAGCACATGTAAAAGGTTTGCTGTGATTAGTTGACTTCAGTAGAGGCCCCTTTTTGTGCAAAAATAGTCGGCCCCAGTAATCCCAGCAGGAGAAAGCTTAGTTTGGTGTTCGGAAAATATGGGATACGAGAAGTGCAGAAAAATGTTTTTTGCCCAAACAGTCCTGCTTCTAGTTAGATCTCTGTTTCTGCTGACATTTGGCCGAGATCTAGCAGCTACACAAAGTCATAGGTGGTTAATTGGCCCAGTGGATATCCTGAAAGATTTGTTAGTAGCTCCTGAATTAGTCTTCCCCTGCTGGTTATCAAGAGTTTTGATACCTTTTACCTGAATGTCAGCATAAAGCTTGAATGTGTGACATGCACATCCAAGATGTTCTGTGGCTTATCTCACTACTCCTAAATCGCTAGTGGGTCCAACATATTCAGACACTCTCTTGTTTTGCAGCATTTCTGCCATTTGCCAATTACAGAAAAGTGCATCTGAATGGCCACTTCAGCAACATAGGGGTTTGCAGTGTCCTGCCAGAGGATAAGGGGAATGTTCAGTTTACAGGTCAAGGAGACCAGAAACTAAATGCTACCTGTAAAAAAGTATTTTTTCTTCCTAGTCTGGAGAGCGGAATTGTGAAGGAATTTGGCTTGGACTTGGGTCCTGAAAACTAGATTCTAGGGTAATTAGAAACATCTGATTGCCAAGGTGCTGGTCAATGTTTCTTGACTACATTCTTACAAGCTGGAGGCATATACAATAGTTTCTGCAGCAAAGCCAGCATAGGCCACTACTACATTGTAATTTGTTGTCCACCTTGTCTTCCCTCGTAGTCCTCCCCTTATTAAAATCCACGAACTTGGAAGATGTGAAAACCAGTTGAGTCCTCCAGATATGGGTCAAATCCATGCTTTTTCAGATCTCCCAAGATCATTCTACTCCCTACTAGGAATGGACGCTCTGAGCCCTTGTTTAGAAAAAAGAAAATCAATCTGTCCACAATGACGTTACTGTATTTTATTCCACCAGTGTTCACCAGACGAGACCAAGTGTGTTCTCCTGGAGCTAGACCTATAAAGTGGTTCAATTGGATTGTGGTGCAGAAGTCTGTGGACTCAAAGGATTGTTGTATGTGGGACTGCAGCTTCATACCACTGAAGAGCACAGCAAACTTTTTTTTTTTTAAAGCGCTTGCTGATTCTGCTAGTAAAATATATGCTTGGTACTATTGCAAAATAGATATTTGAAGGCTAACATTATTCTTAAACCACTTGCTTGAATTGTACTTAATGCATTTTTAGTTTTGATATGCTGCAGGTTTTATTGCGAGTTGCCTGTAATTATGTTCATGAAAAATTAGGGGATTAGATTGTATGTTGTGGGAACGGCATTGGTAGGGGCGTCGTTTCCCATCTGATGGTATAGTGCGTGTCTTTGTGACAAGGCCTGTGTCCCAGGGATATGTTTTCTGGCCTGTGTCATTGTGAAGCCTGTTTACGGCAGTGTCGGCGGGAGACACTGGTCACTGGGCTAGGCTTACTGGTCACCCAGGGTTGTAACCTGCCTTTCTGGCAGGTTTATCTACTGTTCTTTAAAGTGACAATGTATAGCCGAATGATCTTACTGGAACTGAATGAGAATGCAGGTATGATTATCCTCCGGATCTTAAATCTTATCTGTGTGTTTGGTTTAGATAGACTGTACATCAATCCGGCTTGTGATGCAGTGAATCTTTCGTATGTCACATTAAAAGCCATGTTAGTCAATGCTAGATCAGCAGTGCTTCATGCTGCAGAAATTCATGATTTTATAGATGAATATGGGCTGGGTGTTTCATTACTGAATTATTGTTTACTGGTACATATTGGTCCCTGAAGGTTATTTAATTCAATATATTAAACGCCCAATAAAAAGGGAGGGGGGGTCTAGCGGTTTGTCCAAATAAGGCCTTACACTAGATGTATACTCTTAATTGGGATGATGGATCCCAGGTGGGTCATATGATTCTGCTCCACCGTCCCCTGTAGCCTATACAATATTAGTGGGATATATACCTCCAGGCACAGCTACTTTTTTTATTTTTTTTTATAGAAAAATCCGGTCTATTGGTTTTGAATACTGCGAGTTTGCCTGCGTTGGTGATATTAATATATGGCAGAATGGTCTTCATGTCCCTGATCCAGAGGAATTCTGGGAGATTTTGAACAGCCATAGTTTGAGACCACTTGAAGTGACTCCTTCCCATTCACGTGGGCACTGCCTAGACCCTATTCTGGCTCGCTGTGTAGGTATTAATGATTGACACCTTGCCCCATACATGGTTTGATCATTTTCATTAGGCTATTTTCCTATGACACCAGTAAGGTAAGGGGATGTATTTCCACCGTAGCCTGTTCAGTTGCACGTCACAGCCTGAATGATTTAGGGTCGATTCTGGGGCCTGCATTGAGGGAGGTCCTGGAGTCTATAGACCTGCTCTTAAAATGTGTTTTTCACTAGGGGCTATCTATTACAGATTCCAAATGTATTTAATTCGCTCCATGTGTACACCAAATGGTGAAACCCAAATCTAAGCCATGTTTTCATCTCAATCTTGCTATACTATGAACAAATGCATGGCGTTGGAATGGAAATGGAGGAAATTCGGAACACTTGATATGGGTTTGATAACTAAAAAAGCACTAAAAGAATATAAGGAGGCAATCTTTAAAGCCAAATCCAACTTTCTGTACAACAAATTTGGTCTAGTCAATAATAGAGCTAGAGAACTTTTCTCGGTTCTTGCTAAGGTTATTCAACCTTTGAACACCTCCTAGGCCAATATGTTTTTTAAAATAAAATTAAGAAGATTCTAGATAAAATTGCACAAAACAGGTCAATAGTCCAGAACTTTAACCTGGCACATGAGTCAGAGTATCACTTTGTGGCCGATGAGGGGGCATACCAATCTACAGAAGACCAGTCTGATTTGAAACTAGTCCCAGAGGATCTTATTCTAAATTTTATGAAAACCCTCAAAACCACCAATGATTTGCTTTTTGATTTACCAGCATGCGCGGCCCAACATTTGTTCCCAGAGATCACCACGTTTATGACCCCATTGTGTTAATGCTGCCTTATCGCAGGATGTAGTGCCAGCTAGGCTATAAAATAAAACTACTTGGATCCGAATGATCAACACCTTTGTCCGGTGGCTGGATTGCCCTGAAGAAGGTTGTCCTGAAGAAGGTTGTTACAGCTCAGCTCCAGGACTATGTAGAAAAGCTACTTCTCGACCCGGATCAATCTGGGTTTCAGCCAGGTTTTGGTACAGAAACTGCATTAACGGTGGTTTGGGATGATCTCCTCCGGGCTACTGACAAGGGGGAGATGTCCATGTTAATAATGCTCCATCTGTCTACGGTATCTGATACAATAGAACACAGTATAATTTTAGATCACTGAAAGAGGGTGAGAAAGGTCTCTGATCATGCCTTGAAATGGTTTGACCTTTTCCCATCTGAACACCGACAGCAGGTCAGATTGGGGGAGCTTCCTCTTGGACTCTCTTCCCCAATGGTGTGGGGTCCTGCAGGGGGCATCCCTTTCACCCTTACTGTTCGATATACATCTGCAACCATTGATGCATATTTTGAGTAATGATTGGGTTGGGTCCCAGTCATACGCGGATAGTATGACATCCACATTTTTGTGTAGCTGGGGGGTTTCAGAGATGCATTCCTCAAAGTTGGGCAGTGCCTGGAGGATGTGGGAAGTTGGATGTCATGGAATTGGCTTCTGCTCTACCCCAGTAAAACTGAGGTGGCATTGTTTGGCCCGAAACATCTTCTGGCAGACATTTCACTGGCCACACCTTGCTTTATAGGATCTAATCTGAAAAGTGCCCCTAAAATAAAATTCTGGTTTGTCTATGGCAGGACAACCTTGGATGTGAGTCTCATGTACGAGGAAAAAGTACAATCAGTCTTCTATTTGCTGGAGCTCCTTTGGCTTGTCTTACCATACCTTCTTTCAGAAGATCATGCCACTGTCATAGGGGCTTTGGTCAATTCGAAGCTGGATTATGGTAACAGCACGCTAGCCGGAATTCATGGTAAACATCTGTCCCACCTGCAAAGGGCACAAAATGCAGCAGGGAGGATAAATCATAAAGTACCAAAGTCTGCCCATATTTTTGCTTTACGCCGTTCGCTACATTGGCTGCTGGTTAAAGATGGAATTAGCTTTAAAATCTTGTGCATGATCTATAAATGCCTGAACAACCTGCCCCTTCTTATCTGGCCAATAAATTGATGCGACATCAGCCTCTGCCCACATTATGCTCCACTGACCAATCTCTATTGGTGGTCCCACCTTCCCACTGTGTGTTAAGGGGTGACAGACCGTTTTCAGTCTATGGCCACAAACTTTGGAGTAGTCTTCCATTAGAGCCAAGAAATAAGGACTCCCTTATGCAGTTCAGCAAAGCATTGAAATCTTTTCTTTGTAAATGACTCCCACTTGATGGTTTTGATTTCATTGTCTATGTGCTGTTGTTTTAAACATATCCTCCTTTCAGGTTATCATTTGCACATAGATGCGGTTAATTCTGATCAGCTGTGTCTTTATAAATGCATCAAAATCAAACTGTCCATTGAAGTGTCTGTGGGGTTGTGCTGTATCTGCTGGAGGCCTATCTTTTTTTTTTTCTCCATCAAGTACTGTATTTACACTGATGGTCAACATTAAGGTACACACGCACAGTGTTTGTAGTATTCAACTTTGTGTAGTTGGTAAGCCTAACTCTGTGTTTTTCTGGTGTTCATCTGTGTTTTTCCCAAATAGTGATAGTCGTGTGTTTGTGGGGGGAATATAGAGGAGGTTTAGAGGTGGTGTAAACGTGTACCCACATTAATTTACAACACATTTTGTCTGTGTGCCTATTCCGAGCATATAGTGTGTGCTTGGTACATTTTCTGTGTTCTCTTCTATTTCTCTCGTTTTGTGTGTGCTTACATATTCTGAGCGTTTTCTATGCACCTTTTTATTATGAGCTGGTTGTCTTTTCAAAGTGTATTGTTTTTGAATTTAAGTGCAACTGTACGGTGGCACCATAGCACTGTGCAGCACTGAAAACTGAGTGAGGTCTTCGGTTAAAGACTGAAAAGATGTGTTTTGTGAAGTTTCCTAAATTCCAGGAAATTCTTGGTTAGTCTAAGCTTTACAAGAAGACTATTTCATAGTGTTGGGACCAGAACTGAAAACGGCTGCCCCATTCTTTTTTTTTGACGAAACAATGTTTTTTTGAGAAGATGAAGAGAAGCAATGAGAATGGGTGGGAACATAAGGTATGAGTTTGTGGGGGCAGAGGGGAGAGAAGAAAAGTAGGCCTTGTGAGAATTGTGCAAAGTTATACAGAGAACAGTTTCAAACCTGAAAGCCAGAGAGTCACAAATCATGGGTGATCTGAGCTTGATATGGCTATGTACGCAGACTTAAAGTAGCATAGTTATGAATCTGCTGAAGTAGATTGATCGAATATTTGGTAATACCCAGATCATCAGATTTACAATAATATTGTCGTGAGGCAAGGTAGGCATTTAACAGGTTGGCTGTTCTGACCGACTCAAATAGCGAAGGAGCTTCATGAAGCTTAATTGAACTTATACATGCATGTTGTGCTTAATTACAAATGAGTATGTTCAGAATAAATGTGCTTGTACCTATTCTAAGCATTTCATGTGTTGGAGTAGGGTAAGTATAGTCATTCCGAGTAGATATAGCCTGTACATTTTGTGCTCACTTGCATTCAGAGTGTATTGTATATGTATACTTGTATTCCAGCCATATTGTTGGTAGTCCCTGTTGTGGGCTTGAGTGCGTAATCCATAAATGCTGATATTATTTGCACTCTGGACCTACTGCACAGATCCGAATTAAAGGTACATATTTTGCATTTTAAAAACTGATTATATCGAGTTTAGCTCATACAATTTTGGAGGTTTTTGAAATGTTTACCAGTCCACATTAAAGATAAAGGTATGCTGAAAAAAAACGAAATGGTTAATTTTGAGATCTGAGTCCGGAATAGTTTTTGGAATTACATTTTTTTATGAATCTATGAAAACTCCAGTGCTAAAACTTTATTTTGCTTGTGTTTAACATCCTTGTAAGTTCATCAATTCAAATTTGGCAATTTTCTTTGGACGTAGCCAAAACAGTTAATTTGTAAAATTGGTGATCACACGTCCCCTGGTGCAGGTTTTCATTTTTCCACATACTGTCTGCACATAGCTGTATATTGTAATATCAGAATTATGGGATAGCAGGAATTGTTAAAAATTAGAGTGCTGTCTAATTTCAACATACAATTGTTCTTATACCTTCTGTTTCCTCTTCGTAGAAGCCCACCGGTTGCATCACGTGAGCAGTTTGGCTTGGTTGAATGAGCATACCTTGACGACAGTTTCTCACGATGCCTGTGTCAAACAATGGACCATCTCCTTCAAATGAATACCCATATCGTCTTTGATGTACCACTCATCGGGGAATACAACTACTGCAGAGGAACATAGCATTTTTCCATAATGTTTCCTTAATGGCCTCTATCACAACCCCATGTATTTGACAGGGTGATGTTTATATCTGTAATACATGTACTTTTTAAAGCTTTAGCCAGTAACGGTTTGCACATGACAAAAGCACTTGACATGTCTGGAGCGTAAAACACTTTAGTGCTCAACATTCCAGAGGCAACAGCCTGGTAGATTTAAGAGTCAAAAGGTATCGGTCCTTATTTTCTAACAGAGTACATTTATGGTTGTATAGCATGAGAGAGTACTTCTCATTTTCTAATTGCAGAACATTTCTGTACAAAGTCCTAGTAAAGCATATTGGTTGTGATCCAAGAAAGTGAAAGTGTGCAGCTACTGTGTATTGCCTTGCTTGTACGTGCTGCACAAAACTGTTGCCTCAGATCTATTTCCAGATAGCATTGGGTTACATAATGACATTTTTATGTGTTTCAATCGTGTTTTGTGGTTCTTTTCCATAAGATCCACTTGTAAATGAAATTGTGATGTAGAAACCAATGGTAATTGATTTCCCAAGAAGAAATACAACCATGGCATTCACCTTGTTGTAGTCTTGTCCTGGTACTGTATGAACAACCAGATGTTTTGACTATCCCTCACATTTTGGGATATATCACGAATAATTGAGTGAAAAACTATTTCTGAAAGAATTACATATTGAATATGACTACGAAACTATTGCCCTGCAACTTTTAAATAAATGGAAACCGTAAATTATAGCAGTCATGTTTTATGATATTCTTTGAACAGATTAAAATTGTGTGTTAGTCTATGTAACACGTTACATAATATATGCATGTCTTTCTCCTTGCAACCACATTTTAACAGGTTACTGTCTTCTGTAACAAATGGTCATACTACTGTAGCAGTGCACATATTGTATAATGGGGACTACAAGTTGGGTCAATGGAATTAATTCCAAACCCCTTGTGGAAGGTTTGGACAATTTGTAGAGTACAAAGAGGCAAGTAATGCACCTTCTTTAAGCTTTGCATACACCACTAAACTCAGTGACTGACAGGTTATTGGTAGGCTCCATACAGCTAGTGTTTATATATCAAATGTACTTTTATTTTGTAATTGCTTTCTATTTCTGTACTCAAATATTTATATATACATTTTTTTTTTAGAATACAGGGACAATGGACACTAGCTTTCCACTCCCATTATCCAGATCTTTGTTGTATATTTGTACTGTGATTGCACTTCACTCTCCTATATTCCCCTTATGATGACCTCATGCTTATGGAACGCACTAGTTGTAAACATCTGGTCCAGAATTTCAGTTTCTGCAAGTTAAGTTGAGCTTGGAAGGTATGCAGAGTTTGCCCAATTGTGTGGATTTCACATAATTGAGCTTTATTTTCCAAATGTGCATGTTATGCTGGCTATTAAATACCCTAGGAGTTATTGGACCAAGTATTAATGTGTTTACAGCAGGTTTAGCTATATGGTTATTAGCAGCCTCCATGTCGCACAGGGACACCAGAAAAAAGTTGTCCTGCCCAATACAAGGAGCAGACAGTTTTTTGCATGCGAGCATGTGTACAGTTGTGCGATAGCACTATGAAAGAGGAACAGACAACATAGACCAGAAAAAAAGGTTATGTATTATTCTGAAGTAAGCATTATGTAACGGTAGACTGGGACCACATTGGGTATAACGGAATAGGCCCACTTGGCAGGTTTGAGTTTTGGCATAGACAATGTTCCCTTGACCAGAAATGGGGATACCATGCAGGACTCATTCTGGAGACAAAGGGGCTAATATCCAGTTTCATAGGACTTGTTCTCTCATCTTCCTATCTCCTATTTCTTGAGGTTTTGGGTATTGAGTTGTGCCAAAACCAGATTTTTCCCGATGCGAGTTCTAGGGTTAGAGTAGGGTGAGGCAAACTCCTAAAGGCCATAGAGGAATAGTGGACTAAAGTAACATTTCTATTGGATCCTTTCTCACACCGATTTCTCATCCTAAATATTTTCCAGTGCCTGCTATATTCCGAAGGTTTCTCAGCCCCCCAGGGTCGGGTGTGGTGTGGAGGACAGCAAGGCACTCCATCGGCTCCTCGTAGCACTAGTTGCTGTGCCACATGACCTAATTTGCTTTTTTCATGCACTCCATACACTACTGTAATGCCAATTAGCTTTGCTAAAGTCTTACTGTCATGCTTGACTTTCCAAAGACCTTTGGATTTAAGCCATGTTTGGACTCTGGGAGGCAGATGCCAGTGTCGGATTCCCTACAATGTGCTTCTGTTTAGTCTTGGGGAGGACCACAACAATGGATTTCAGTGCCTGACAACCGATGCATTTTATGGCCCATGGGGAGCATAATGCAAAGCTTTTCACATACTACCACCAGAGTGGTAAGACCCCTTTGCAATCTCAGGGTTTGCAGGTCAAAAAGACAGTGGTGCAGGAAGGTTATGCTTCTCAGAAGAACCAAAAAGCAGCAGCATCAGAAGAGGTTCCGCTTTCCTAGTGACTATTAGTGACTATTATAGACACCATTTAACTTCCTCCCAGAAGCAGTCATCACTCCCTCTGAGAAATCACCATATAAAATGCAGGTACTGTCTCCCATGCAGTCCTCTATTCTACTAGTGAATGAATTTCAGGAAGAAGATGCTTGACAGTTTTGCTCGGGCACCGGCAATCCCTCCCCCCTCTTCCCGCAACACTGTGAGGAGAACCCACTGCTTTTAGTAAAGCTGGAAATGGGGCTTGTTTGGACCACAACTGCATGCACCTGATAGACACTGTTCTATCCTGTCACTCTGTGGTTCAACCTTTGTGTCTCAAGGGCCGACTCCACTCCCCTAGACTCCAGCTAGCACCACTGAGCCCTCTCTGGAGTAAGCCCCCTTTCAAGTGCAAAGTTACTCTCGAAGATATCCAACATTTTCTGTGAGGAGAGGGATGTCATCCCCTTTGGTTTTGAACAACATTAGTCCAGTGAGACCGAGGACCTTCCTGTGTAGTTTTACAGGATCTATTGGACATGGCCACAGACAAACATATGTAGTTGGTTCTTGAAGTTTTCCACTACGTCAGTGTCTTGGCTAAAGTCCTACCAAGGATACTCTCTGAATTCTCCTTCTCACGGCTGGCTCCCAACAGCCTTCATGCGAAGACTCCCACTAGACTACCTACTGTAGCCTTTCTGTAAAGCATTGCCTGTACTGTGGCTCTCTTGGCTTAGCCACTCATATGCAATACCTGTCACAATATGGACTATTTGGCTTGGCCCATGCATGCTCCTTCAGCTCGTCTCTGCTGACACTCAACGCTGTCCTTTGATGGTAATTTCAGTGAGTATGTGGTTGTTTTCCAATTAAAATGAGCGTTCTAGATGTCTCTAATTGCTGCAGCTCTTCCATATATAGGCCTCTTGGTAACATTTAGGCTGAGGTGTTTGTGCAGAAGGTCAATAGCTTTAACCAGGCAGGCATCCTGCTTCTTTTTAAAATACCTTGGGTGGAGACACTGGGTTTCTCCATCCTCGCTAAGCTTAAGGTCCAGTATGCCCCGACAGACATTTTCATGACATCTTGTTGCTATGCAACCCAGCAGTTGCTACCCCTATGTTAGTAGCCTAGAATAAGATTGCTTTGTTCCCTGTGGTAGACCATGACCTTGCCAAGAAGCATTGTTGGGTGCTCTTGGATGCCGGCTTTCTTTGGTGCAGGCCACAACGTGGGTCTAAAGACACTTTCACTCCTTGCCCTCCTGACGTGGTGAGCAAGAAGCAAAATCTCTTGGACTGCAAGGGTTTTAGCAATCATCAAAGCAGTGCTGCCTATAATACATTGCTACCTGTGCCTTGGCAAGTATACGTACCGTCTGAAGCATGCTCTCAGGGGTGTCGGATAACTTGCTGACTTAAGAGCGAGAGGGTTTCAGTAAAGACTGTAAAATGGCACACCAGATCTTTGTCCAGTGTTAACACTGACAATTGTGTGGCTAGAGAGACCCAGCACCCTACAGAACCACTGATAAGAACAGGCCCTCTTAAAAGCAGATTTTGTAGCCCAGCCTCTCTGACGACACCCAAGGGCCTTCCACGCTTTCACTCTAGTTTTCCTGCCTCCACCTCCTCTTCATCCCTCCCCCTGCCCAGTGGACACCCCAGTCTCGCCCACCCCCTCTGTGATTGGATAAGGCTTCCAGGAAGCCCTCTTAGACTAGAGCCCCAGGGCAGCCGTGCCCAGGCAGCCAGCAAATTAACTAGGCAAAGTGCACCTCCATTGGAAACACCATCTCCTGTTTTCCCTGTGTGCTCTGCCTGCCTACTGCGACAATCGGGGAAAGGTGGTACTTCTGGATTCTTCCCACTGTTTTATTACTGCACCTAGATCTTTGCCACTGGGTTGAATTTAGTTCCATAAGGAGTGTAGCCAATGTGCTGAATCTAGCTGCGCTCTAAAATTTGCTGCTGTCTAAATCTAGCTGCCGTTGAATGTGCCAATATTTAAAATCCTGTTGCCCTTTGAATTTTGACATTGGGTTGAATCAAACTGTGTTCAGAAGTTTGCCAATGTTTGCATCCCGCAACCTTTTGAATTTTCCACTGGACTGAATTTAGTTGCATTGGGAGAGTAGCCAATGTGCTGACTCTAGCTGCCTTTGGTTTTGCCACTATTTCAAATCCTGTTGCCCAATGCTCCAGATAAGATTGTGAAGTGAGAGTATTTCTATTTTTTTTTAAAGTTGGGAGTAAAATAATTTTTGGGTTAGTACAAATGTAAGTCCATTTCCCAACGAGAATATTTTTATAAGCGAGTAAAAATGTTTCAACTGGTAAACGGAAATGTTTTTGTAATGATTTCATTGCACCTACTTATACATGCACATCAAAACATATATGCTCACTTCTTCCAAACAACCAGTAATACTAGCAATTTATTCCTGTGGTACTACATGAACTACTGGTCCAAACATATCCATTGAGCTTTTGGGGTGAAAGCAGGGGCACAAGGTCTTGCATGTCTTTGTTGGGAATATTTGTACTCCCCATTTTTATTTTTGGGGAGTATTTCCCTATTTTTAAGGTGTGAAAGTGGCCGGTACACCCCTTATCTGTAAGACTGCTGCTGCCCTTTGGATTTTGCCACAGTGTTGAATCAAGCAGCGCTCAAAAGCCTGTCACTGTTTTAAATCCTGCTACCCTTTGAGTTTGCCACTGTTGAATTTTGTCTCATTGGGAGAGTAGCTAGTGT
Organism: Ambystoma mexicanum; assembly: GCF_040938575.1. Classification (NCBI taxonomy): domain Eukaryota; kingdom Metazoa; phylum Chordata; class Amphibia; order Caudata; family Ambystomatidae; genus Ambystoma; species Ambystoma mexicanum. The sequence continues at coordinate 1,338,192,808 of NC_090937.1, forward strand.
GCTGAATCTAGTTGCATTCTGAAGTTTGCCATTGCTTTAAATCCTGCTGCCCTTTAAATTTTGACACTGTTGAATCAAGCTGTGCTCAAAAGCTTGCCACCGTTTTAAATCCTGAAAATTTGCCACTGGGTTGAATGTCACATTGAGAGAGTTGCCACTGTCTGAAATCTAGCTGCCTTTGAATTTGACACTTTTCAAACCTTGCTGCCTTTTGATTTTTACCCCTGCGTTGAATCTCATTGCATTAGGAGAGTAGCCACTGTGTTGTATCTAGCTGCGTGCAGTAATTTGCCATTATTTTTAAATCCGGCTGCCCCTTTTCCAAATTATGGAAATCTCGCTGCGCTCTGCAGTTTGCTACTGTTTTAAACCTATCTGCCTTTTAATTTTGCCACACTAGAAATGTATTGAATCGGGTAGCACTGCTGTTTGAACTTGGCCACACCAAAACTGTAATTATTAAAATAACGCTACTACTGAGTTTTGACACGCTAGAATTGTACAGGTTCAGGTAACACTACTGTTGATTTTAACCACACTATAATTGTACTGAATTGAGTTAAGCGTGCTAGAACTGTAATGGTTTAGCTAGTGCTGCCTTAAATTTAGCCACACTAGAACTGAATCAACAGTTTAAACGCCTGTGTGTGTTGTGGCACAACAACAACTTAACCTGTCCACAAGGAAAGCAGCCAATTTAGGAGGGCCCCTGGAATATATCTCGAGCACAAACCTAAGACCAAGGTGGAAATGCAAGCCATCACAATCCTACTGCCACAGCGAGGCAGACCCTAGTGGGTGTCGCAGTGCATCAATCTATCTCTGCTCTTAGAAAAGAAAGCAACCAAAGAGAACACCCGCCTCTGATATATAAAACAAGTGCAAATGCCAAATGAAGACAACCAAAGCAAGCCACCACAACCCTACCACCACAGTGAGCCTGATTACACCATGATTACCAGCGACTACTGCAGCTGTGGAAAGCACAAAAGCTGCAGTTAGACTGGTATTTAGAGTGGGGGGCAGGGGGAGCTCCTCCGCCCCTATTCCTGGACTGTGCCGCTCTTTGTACTGGCTAACCCGTGAATGACAGAATTGATTTCAAGGTTCTCTGTTTAATATTCAAATTCTTAAATAACCTTGCCCCATCAAACTTGGTGGATAGAATTAGCTAATATGAACCCACAAGCAGACTCCGGTCAGGTGATGAATTGCTATTGATGGTTCCACCCTCTTTCTGTGACTTTAGGGGTGACAGATTATTTGCAGTTTACACACCTAAATTATGGAACTGCCTTCCTCTGGAGATTCATGCACTAAAATCTCTCCTTCAATTTTGCAAAGCCCTAAAAACCTAGCCTTTTAATCTAAAGGTAGGAGTCCTTTTGGTGCCTGGTTACTGTCGGAGCCCTTTCGTAAATGAGCTACCCCTCCCTCATCTCTCTACATAGTGGCTTGCACAGAAGGCACAAGGGGGTCAGTCCCTCTGTGCTGCCACCATCAACTTCAGGGGTAGGACTGGCTCTGGAACCCTCCCCTCTCTGCCAATGTCCTATAGAGATGGGTTCTTACGCTCTCTTGACAAGGCCAGGGCACTATCCTTGTCACACCACCCTATGTACTCTCGGGTAATAACCATCACGTGTTGTAATAATGCAACATCCATTGGTGGTCTTCACCATATGTAAATGTATCCTATCTAGGTCATTTCTTTTTGAAACGACATACTGATTGTTCAAGAGAAACAATTGCAAACATAAATGTGTTCCTCCAATGTGAAAGTGAAGACAGAGGCTCTGTGAGGAAAGTGGCTCTTGTGGCACCTACCTGACTCGCAGCACGAAGACCGAGAAATGACAGATACACATCATTTGTAGCCCCTTCATCACCATCGTCGATGTATCGCAGATGTGAGAAACGTTACTCTCTAAGGAAGTCATTCAAATCATACCTGACTGACAATATGGAGGAGGTGGAGTTATCAACATTGAAACAGGTCATCTGATTATAACTTGAGAAATCAATGACGCCATCACTGACATCACAACGTAGTTGCACGTGGACATGAAGCTACACGAAAATACATTAGATTATTACAGATATACAAAACAAATGCTTATTACTCACACAGGTAAGGGAGACATATATATTTTTTATATAATATATTTCTGAGGCTTGTGGAATCTGCTTAGATCACATGCTCTGCATAGGCCGACATCTAGTGGAAGCTGCAGAGTATTAGTTTTACGAAACTCATAAAGGGGCGTCGAACCAGGGCGTGCTAGTAATACTATCACTAGCGTGACGTCCCCTGTAACAATGAACCCTCACGCGTGTACGACCCTCAGCTTGTTTTTTCCGCCATACTAGTCGGATGCATGTTGCAGAGTTCCTTCGGCTCTTAGCCGTTTATACTTAAAATTACCGTTAAATACTTCCCCGTTCACTTCCACTGTATGCCGAAGATCGACGCTGGTGAAGATCGAGGAAACCAGCCGTCGAGGACTGCCACAACGGACTTCGGGCCTTGGAAGGCCTCTGGCCTCGGCCCTGTACAGTAGGGAGAGTGGGGGGTGGTCATACAGGCTTCTTGCCCACCTTTTCATACATATACCCGCCTGCTGCCATTTTGTAACATATGGAGAGTACTCCATTCAAATTCTGCCGTAAGAGTAAGAAGTTTCCCTGGGTGGATGAGCACAATGCGTGCAATCTGAGTCTCCCACGAGACCATCCCGAGGCTACCTGTCGAGCTTGCAAGCTCTTCAAGCCGAAAACCCTTAAGGATCGCGCAACTAAACGCTGGGCCCACTACGCCAGGCAGCTAGAGGCCATGGAAGTGGAGGGGACATTCAGCGATGGCAGCAACGCTGCCGAATCGGACGGCGAGGGCAGAGGGGTCACTTCGGACACCCACGAGCAGGCCCCCAATCCCGAAGCAAAAACAAAGAGGTGATGGCTGGAAGGTTTAGACTTAATCTTAACCACTGGCAATGCTCTGGGCAACCCTCCAGACCACCGTTCTTCGCCTGCCAAGCCATTACAGAAGGGAAAGACCATATGCAAATCAGGCTTGGCCCCACCCCAAAAGGGGCAGTCCAGCCCGAACTGCTAGGCCACATCCCTTCTGCACGAGACCACAAGCATCCCCAAACATGTTTCGCCCTTGTTGGGGCTCATCAGTGAGGAGTAGCTTGGGTCTCTAGGCCCAGCAGGCACGGGACCCACGTCTGGGCATACCCGTCCCACTCGGGGTGACATAGCAAAAACAGGTGATGGCTGGAAGGTTTAGACTTAATCTTAACCACTGGCAATGCTCTGGGCAACCCTCCAGACCACCGTTCTTCGCCTGCCAAGCCATTACAGAAGGGAAAGACCATATGCAAATCAGGCTTGGCCCCACCCCAAAAGGGGCAGTCCAGCCCGAACTGCTAGGCCACATCCCTTCTGCACGAGACCACAAGCATCCCCAAACATGTTTCGCCCTTGTTGGGGCTCATCAGTGAGGAGTAGCTTGGGTCTCTAGGCCCAGCAGGCACGGGACCCACGTCTGGGCATACCCGTCCCACTCGGGGTGACATAGCAAAAACAAAGAGGTGATGGCTGGAAGGTTTAGACTTAATCTTAACCACTGGCAATGCTCTGGGCAACCCTCCAGACCACCGTTCTTCGCCTGCCAAGCCATTACAGAAGGGAAAGACCATATGCAAATCAGGCTTGGCCCCACCCCAAAAGGGGCAGTCCAGCCCGAACTGCTAGGCCACATCCCTTCTGCACGAGACCACAATCCCGAAGGACTGGCCGGCGGCCATGTTGTGGGGACAACACCCGGCGGCAAAAGCGCTACACATACTACCTCCACTAAGCACATCAGCCCTGGCCGTCACTTGACACGCGTGTCGAGCGATCGGCAACAGAAGTCACCAAGAGAGCGGTCCAACGAATCTGCCCTCTGGGCGTTCCCGATTGCCTCATGATAAAGACCAACCGTCTTCGGTTGATAAAGGTGTTGCACTATCAAAATGCTGCCTTGTTCCTGGGAGGAGCTGGAGCCCTACACCCACTCCAACCTGCGCCTACCAGAACACTCATTACATGGTCTCCACGAGCCCTGATGCAACATCCCCCCCTTAAGACACTATCCTTGCCCCTGCCCAAACGGTATGACTTCGCTATGACTTGGCCATGGTCCCACCTACCTGTAACACTGCCATATAGAGTTTAACCAATGAACAATTGTACTCGCTATACTATGCCCTGCCTGGCACGTGTGTATTGCTGTTCATGCAAGTCCTGCCATTACGCTATCCTAGTGTCTAGCCACCGATAACACATTGACCCTACCCCTCTGTGTCTACACTGACGCTAGCCTATGCTTATTTCAACCTACTTTGAATGTATTGATTTTTGCCCCTCTGTGAGCACATTGATTCTAGCCTATGTCTAATTCAGCCCACCGTGAATGTTGATCTTAGCCCCTCTGTGAACACTTTGACCAGTGTTTCTAGCCTAATTCAGCCTTCTGTGAAATGTTGATTTTAGCCCCTGTGAACACATTGACTACAGTGATTCTAGTCTAATTCAGCCCTCTGTGAAATGATGATTTTAGCCCCTCTGTGACCACATGGACTACATTGATTCTAGCCTAATTCAGCCTTTTGTGAAATGTTGATCCTAGCCCCTCTGTGAGCACATTGATTCTAGCCTATGCCTAATTCGGCCTACTGTGAAAACGTTGATTTTAGCTCCTCTGAGCACATTGATTCTATCTTATGCCTCAACTTAGATCCTGATTCTAGCTTATGCCTCAACTTAGATCCACTGTGCCAAACCTGAACCTAAACTATTCCAGATAACCATTCCTAGCCTAACCACTACCTGACCTCACTCACGCCAACTAGGTCTCAGCCTTAGACCACCTTACACTATTCCCTGTAACCGGCACTAACTGCCACATGATGTTATCTGCTCCCTTGCTGCTCTTACAATTAATATCGATAACCATGGACCAAATTAAATATGCACCTTGCCCTATTATGAATAGAAATACTAGGCTTCGTGCTAGACTTTCCTCCTTCTACAAACCCAAACTGACCAGCAATACCCACTTAAACCGCCACACCAACCCTATAAATATCACTCGGAACTCAGCACAAACATTTCTACAAACAGCTGCAGATGCCAAATTGTAAGAATTTAGACTAGCAACTTTAAATACCCAAAGCCTACCTTAAACAACTCCAATAGTGGGAACACTGATCAATGCGAGATCTGTCATTGCCCATGCCACTGAATAGCCGATATCCAAACATCAGATAACCTCGACCTTCTAGCGGTCACAGAAACCTGGCTACATGAGGCAGCAGGTTCAGCGCTTTCTTTAGCGATATCCAAAGAGTATCAACTCCTAAGAATGGACAGACCTAACGCTAGAGGAGGTGGCTTAGCTATCATTGCTAAAACCAACCTGGACTTAAGAATATCCATGCTACCCCCACTAAAATCCTGTGAACTACTATCTGCGTAACTGCCTATATCCCCATGTTGCACTCTAACCATTTACCTTCTATGTAGGTAACCAGGGCCCTTAGCCTCCTTTTGAAGAGGACATATCTAGCCTCTTAGCTAGCAATACAAATGAGACATAAAACATAATGATCCTAGGCGACCTCAACTAGGACTTAACAATCCGGACGACAAACAAGCTCAAGCGATAGCCACCATGCTTGAGGAACATGGTCTTACCCAAAAAGTCCTCACCCCTACCCACGATAAAGTCAGGACATTAGACTGGGTACCCACCTCAAACTGCCCAACTACGATCACCAGAATTACACCTCAACCTTGGACTGACCACTTCCTAATTGATTTCAGTTTAATACTCAATAAAGAAGTAAACAGAGAAAAAATAACGGCTCGGTCTCTCCCCACAAGATCAAGGAAAAATATCACACCAGACAACATCTTACCTCTTCTCCTTCCAGTGATGAATGCCCTGCCAAGCAATTCTGATCCAGATACGCTGGTGGACTCCTATGATACTATGGCCAAGGTCCTAGATACCATTGCCCCACTTAAGATTTGCAAGAGTAAACAACAGAAAAAAGAAAGTTAGAAACCATATGGCAACATACCCCAACGGTAAACAAGAAGCAAATTATCCAAACCAAAAAAGAAGTCTACAATGAAAATCTCCAAAGCATGTTCCATTACTAAGGAACTATTTGTGATCCTGCAATAATTAGAATCTCCGTACCTCCACCGGACAATGTACCTAAAGACAAGTAATGGTGTACTACATCCAAATGCAAAATGCCTTAACAAATAAAATAAAAACGCTACAAACCAAAATTGCAATAAAAAAAGCCTTGCTTCCACTCATGGAAACTCCTACTATTTATACTCCCATTAACAAGCCCAACATAGTACCATTTAAATTCTCCAAAGTCGGGGCGCTGTTGTGCACGTTGAGAAATGGCTGCCTGATTCCGGAGCTCCTGCTCCACACGAACACCCTGTGCCTATGTATCCTTTGGAGGACCGCATGCGAAGCTGAAAGCTGTGCCATTGATGGCCCGGGCACGTGTGCCTGCACTGCGAAAATCCTGTTGAGCTGGGACTAATATTGGAAAAGTTACGGCCTTTGGAAGGTCAGCCAAGTTGTGGCGCGGGAACGATCCGGCGGACAGAACCGTGGAAAACCACCCAGTGGATGCAAAACAGAGGGCCGCTGATGGGCGGAGCCTGTCGCCAGGACTCGCGCCTCAGCCAATGAACATACGCACCCACCGGAGTGCCCAGCTGAGAGGGGCAGCAGACACAGAGGAGACCTGTGGGGCCCCTGGGAAGCGCAGATCCAACCTCTGAGGCACCTGCAGTGCTCGCGCCCCCCCACCCCCGAGAGGACCCGCCGTGCGGGTCCCTTGCGGCAGTTGTGCTGCGCAACATCAGGGGCGAGCCGGCCCTAACCACGAACTGACCCAGAACAAAGCGAGCTGCACGGAACACTCGGTAAGGCACCCGGATACTGCAGGAGAGAAACTGGGCTGTGCCTGCCATAGCGAAATCCCTTCTGGCGGAGGGCCGGCGGCTTGGCGCGGCTGCCGCGGGGGCTGTCGCTCGGTTGCGCGGCCGCTCTAGCTGGCACAAGTGGTGAGATCATTTGCCGAGCACTATTCGTGCTCGTGAAATCCTGTTCTGTGGCGGCCCTGACCACCCTGTTTGTAATTGCTGGGGAGTGTTGGCTTGATGGCTTAAGGACACATACTGCGATACACTTGGGAGCCTCAACATATCTAGGAAGTTGATCCACCATAAAACTGGGGGCCTGCAGTGCTCGGGCGTTCTGTAAAAAAAAAAAAAAATGCATTAAGACCCAGGGGGTGGCACGCTATTCTGGCCTCCTCTGTTTGGCTGTGTTCTGGTGCATTAAAAGACAGATGAGGAGATGCTGTACTGCTACTCAACTTTGATCATATAAACCGCCCCCTAGGTGCCCGCGAAGCACGGGAGCTGCCGCCCATGACCCCCGTGTTGGCAACGGGAGGGCTGATGGCAGCTGCACACGATCGCTGAGCTGGGACAGCGAGCATGGCGACACAAACTGGTCAATGTTAGTTACTTACGTGGAAGGTCACAGTCCATTCAGGGCGGCCACGGTCTAATAGCCTATAAAATCCCTGCCCTGGGTTCCTGCGAACACGGGAGCTGCCACTCGCGACCCCCCTGTTTGCAACGGGCAGGCTGATGGCAGCTGCACACGATTGCTGAGCTGAAACTGCAAAACAAGGCAACACAAACTGATCATTGCTGCAGTTAACTGCGTTGAAGGTCACAGCCCATTTGTGGTGACCACGGTCTGACAGCCTATGAAAGGGAGGGGTGTGGGAGCATAAGACCACAACCCTGTAACCCCCTTATACCCGCCCAGAAACTGCATAGAGGTACGGAGTTGCAGCCGGCTGCAGTTTATCTGCTTGAATCAATAACATTGCGCAACTCTGGTGCACTATGGGGGAACCGCACAAAACGGGCAAGACGGCAAAGTCTGCTGGCAACAAAAAGAAAGGGCCTATGGACACCTACATGTCATGATGCCCGCTCCCGGGGAGCCGGTTCAAGCCCTGCGTCCCCGAAAGCGGACATCCAGTCCCGAAGGAAGGACCCAGCAACCCCATATAGGGGCCCTTTGGACAGTGTCCTGGCGCCTATGGCTCCAGGCTCATAAAAGACATCAGTCCTGGCGCCATAGGCGCCAGACTCATTATGGAAGTGCTTGGGTGCACTTACCTGATGCAGACCATGCTGCAGGATCCTGGCCTCCTTGAGGCCTGAAAGGAACTACTTTACATGTGAGACTAATTTACCATCCGGGCGTGGTCGGGGAAGGATACATACCTGATTGGAGGAAGGATACATACCTGGAACTTCTTCCAAGGCTATTTAAACCCCACCGAACAGCCACACGTGCTTCGCGTTGTTCTGCAACTAGCAGCTAGACGCTCACCGTGTCTGCTCCTGCATCCTGACTTCTGCCACGCCTGCCAGCATCCTTGATCACCTGCAAAGGAAGAGAAGAAGAGAACAGAAGAAGGAAAAGTCCTTACCTGCTAAATCCGCATCCCGGAAACATCTCGCCGACAATCCTGAAAATGAAGACCTATTTTAAAGCTCATCGCGTCGATCGCTGCAGCGCCGCATTCCACTCACCTTTACAGGGCGCCTCCATGTTCAGCAGCGATCATCCGGATTCGCAGTCACGCCCCAGCGCCTAGGTAGAAAAAGACCAGAACAAAAGGTGAGAGAGAGAAGGGAATAAGGAAAGCTAAGTCTCCATGTTAAGACACTTGTTGATTCATTCCCTCTTCATTTTGGGTCCGCGACGCATCCTGGCATTTCCGGACCCTGGCCCCTAAGGGGAAAAAGAGACATCAGCATTAATGAGCGAATGAAAAGACATTACCAAAAAACGCTCATTAAAGACTTACCTGATTTCTACAAGGATTTCACCTCTCATCTCGGGTCGGTGCCTGTTCCCCGGCATTTCGTACACCGGCCTCTATGGTGAAAAAGACACTAGCATTAGTACATTAATCCATGGACACAAGGGGAACCTCTTATCAAAAAACTTACCTGGAAGCCAAGCAAGTTTGGTTCTCACCAATCCGAAAATCCAGTGAAGTAACTGGATACCAACGCGCCCCTGCATCAGAAGCAGGATGGAGAGCTCGTCCTTCCAGACCCTAAGGTGAGACGCTACGAGGAATCACAGAAGGGTTTCGAGGAGGGTGAGAGGGGAAAGTGGGAGGCTGATTGCATTACCCTGCAGACAGTTAATCCCCTATTTTCGCCTACAGAAGGATACTTCTGCGAGCCAGACAAGCCAGATTTGGGGGCCCGGTCCAGTCCGTCTTCCGAACCCTGCGCATCACCTTTGAAGAGGTCACAGCAGCGCGAACCAGGCCAGCGCCTCCGTGGGAATCAGGTGAGCGTTACAGAACGCGAAGCCTTCCTACAAATTCCCACCCAGGCGCTATGGAAAGTTCTGAGACGGCAAAGTCTGCTGGCAACAAAAAGAAAGGGCCTATGGACACCTACACCAGTAGCCAAAATCCAACCACTACTGCAGAGACACACACACAATATCCATCGAGACCGGAGAGTCTGAGGTGGGGGGTCCGGTTGATAGGCTAACAACATTAGTACAAAATGGTTTCCTCGCGGTTAATGTTAAGCTGGATGAGATAGTGCCCGCTTTAGGCTCACCTAGGGCCAGAATAGACAAAGAGCACACGTGTCACTGAAAATAGAATAAGTACAAGTGAAGATACCATTGCACATCACGGCTGCAACATTTCCCAGATCAAAGAAACAATATCCAAATTGCAAAATAAATGCGAGGACCTCGAATCCAGATCAAGAAGGAATAATATTAGCGTGGTGGTCATAGCAGAATCCTTGGGAAAAGGGCAAATGGAAAAACAACTTGAAGCACTGCTCAAATCCTTGTTCGGACCGGAGGCATTCTCTGAACATTTCCTGGTCGAAAGAGCACACCGCACACTGGCTCAAATACCAAAGCCAGGTGCCCCATCACGCACGATAATTGCCCGGCTCCTCAACTACAGCGACAGACACAATTATGCGGTTGGCAAGGGAGGCTGGAACGCTGCAATATGAGGAAAACGGGATTCACATATATCCAGACTTCTCGGCTGGGGTCCAGGCAAGCAGAATATCCCATGAACCAGTCAAACGTTTGAAAGCTCGCCAAATCTCATATGCACTGATGTGCCCGGCCAAGATGAGAATACAACACGCTGGTAGGGCACCCTTTTTTGAATCTCCGTCTGAAGCCATGTCTTACATAGAAACGTATATACCCCTCCCACCCAGGGGGGACAGACCGGCGCAGAACAATAGACCCCGTCCAGCAGATTGAGGTCATGTGCCGGAAGACTGTGACTGGGCTCTCATATCCTTTATGTCTGAAACGATGTTGAACTAGTGACTAAGGCGGCCCCATGACTCATGGTTAAGTGGAGCTGGGGTACTGGAGTTGGCGGTCATCTGAAGCAACATGGCTACCCCTGGAATATTCCACAAGTTTATGTGGGAACATCATCTAGTTGGGGGTGATGATGCGGGTGGGAAGAGGGCAGGGAGTTTGATAAGCCTGTATAAAAATAGCAACAGAGTTTAAAAAGGCGACTGCTCCCTATTGGAAGTTGCTCAGCCCCGGTAGCAGGGTAGAAGGGGCAGAATGTTTGTTGGTGATTAAAATTGTGGTCTCAGAGGTACTGGCGCTGTCCAGCATATACAAACGTCCTAATCCCAAGAGGCGTAACATCGCTGGAACATTTGCCTATGGTAAATAGGTGACGGGCTGAGGGTAAAGCTGCTTTCCTGGAATGTCAGGGGACTTAACAACCAGGTAAAAGCGTAAAAAGTGTATAATTATATTACCAGACATGGCCCTCAAATCCTGATGCTGCAAGAAACGCACACTATGGGGTCTAGCAATTTACACATACTTATCAGATGGGGCAAACTGAGGTTCTATACCAATAATTCATCCCAGTCCAGGGGTGTCATTACCCTTATTCATCCAAGCCTGGGGTTCAGACAGGAGGGCCAAAAGGTTGATCAACTGGGTAGATTTGTCATGGTGTGGGGTGAGATTGCTGGCCAACAACTACTACTGGTTAACACATATGGACCCAATATCTATGACCCAGCCTTCTACACAGATATGTATCTGTTAATTTCCGCAATCAATGTGACCACTATAATATGGGGAGGAGATTTTAATGTTGCCCTGGATCCCAGGCTTGACGGATCCAAAACTATCATCAGGGCGCCGAACAGGACAGTCCAAACCCTGGCCCATATTTTACCACAGCTATCACTTGTAGGTGCCTGGTGGGAATTGCATCCTGATGGTAGAAGGTATACATATTACTCCTCGGTCCACGACTCGGAGTCTAAAATCGACTATTGGTTTGTTTTTCCCCCACTGTAACGGCTGCACTGAAAACTTGAGATATAACCGCGTACGCTATCCGATCATCGCGGTGCCCCCAAGCCCGTACAAAGATGGAGGATGCCAAAGGGAATAATGGCCGTCCCTGGGGTGGTGGAGGCATTGCACGTTGAAATAACAGTTTGTTACTACCAATATTGGAACGGTAGATGGATATTCCACAGTCTGGGAGTCCTTTAAGGTTTGGATCAGGGGAGTTTATATATCCAAGTCTGCATGTCACCTTAAAAGTGTGCGAATTGAGCTAATTGAAACTGAACGCAAACTGGGTGAACTAGAAGAGACCTATACCCGCCAGGGCAATATTGGCAGAAATACATACACACATTCAAGAATTTAGTAATTTGGCCGCTAGAGAAGTTTGTCATTTGGCTGCACCTGGGCAGGCTCACAGATACGGGGATGGGAATAAAGCCGGGAAAACACTTTCTAACCTACTAAAACAAGATAGACAACCCAATCAGATTGCTAGTATACAAACGCCACAAGGGTATGTTCTCCTGAGGGAAGAGGAGATAACGGGATATTTGCTAGATTCTATAAAGACCTATATTTGAACCAAGATATAAAAACAGAAATTAAATCAGATCTTCTGGCACTATCCCTGCCGAAGCTTTCAGAGGCGGACCGACTGGCAATGGAGCAGCCCGTAACGACCGAAGAAATCACAGAAGCAATTCAAATGCTGTCTTCGGGCAAAGCTCCAGGGTCAGACGGGATAGGTACCGAATTCTATAAGGAGTTCCGCGAAGAGTTGGTACCAATATTAATGCAGGTATGGGAGGAAGCCCTTAAGTCCAATATACTGCCTCCAACGATGAGGCAAGCTGTGATAACGGTGCTCCCTAAGCCCGTACACCGCACCAAGAGGTATCATCCTATAGACCCCTTTCACTTATCAACAAGGACACCAAAATATTTGCAAAAGTCCTGGCCAATCGACTTCTACCAGCAGTCCTGACTCTGGTCCATCCAGACCAAAATGGGTTTATCCCCACGAGATCAACTGACCTAAATCTCCGTAGGCTTTATAGCATAATGGCGCAGATAGATCCGGGCAGAAGCGCAGCGGCTATATCTCTTGACGCCGAAAAAGCCTTTGATTCGGTGTCGTGGGATTACCTACTAGCTGTTTTGGAGGCATTTGGGATGGGCCCTAATTTTATTAGATACGTGAAATTGCTATACATGGAACCCAGCACAAACTAATCGTACCATCTCCATACTGTTCCTGCTAGGAAGAGGCACCAGGCAGGGATGCCCGTTCTCACCTATATTAATCGCTAGAGCCAATGGCAATCACGGTTAGACTAAGACACGCAGATAGGGGAAGAAAGATGAAAGGTGCCACCCAATTAATCTCCCTTTATGTGGATGATACCCTGCTGTATGTTCGTGAGCCAGAGATTAACATTGCACCCATTATGGCGGAGATGCAAGAATTTGCAGTGTACTCTGGGTACAAGGTAAACCAGGCCAAATCCGAAATATTCCCACTTACACCAACAACCCAGACACGATACACGGCCTCAAGTGGTCAGAGCAAAACATTAGATATCTGGTGATACTTGTTTCCAGAGACAGGCTTACATTATATTCAGATAACCATGAAAGTGCATTGCAATCACTAAATACTAAATTACAGCTGTGGGGACGCCTTCCAATCTCGCTATATGGCAGAGTTGCAATTCTTAAAATGATAATTCTGCCCAAGTTATTGTACTTTTTTCTTAACATCCCAATATGGCCGGGACGGCCCTTCTTTGCCAGGCTCTGATCCATGGTGGTGTCCTTCTTGTGGAATGGGAAGACGGCAAGGATAGGATGGGAAAAAATGAATGATCCATATTCCTCGGGTGGCTTCGCGGCGGCCAACTTTGAACTCTACTACTATGTTGCCCAAGCACAAGTTGCAAAATATTGGTATGGGGACTCTGATCACGCATGGATAGAAAAATACACTTCGGGGGGATTGGGTCCTCCGACGTATTCCATATCTATGACAGGTAATGTCCACAGCTGTGCTGCTTTGGAAAATCTTTGGCTCTTGCGTCGATGACGTTGATGCGCCATCCCCGAGGACGACCTCTGACGGCCGACGTCACCCGATGTGATAAGTAGGACGCACGACGCCCATAGCCTCAGTTCCGCTTTTTCCGCAAACGTGTTTGCTTCGTGAATCTCGGTACGCCTCGACTCGTTGGAGTTGCTGTTTTCTTTCTCGGTTCGTTGAACCTGTTCGGTTTGTGTGAAGACCTGTTCGTGGCGATGTCTTTCTCATCTTCGACCCCGGGTCCGGGCTTCAAGAACTGCGGGGACTGTGGGTCCAAGATGTCGGTCACGGACACGCATGACGCCTGCCTCTGGTGCCTCGGGGAGGCCCACGATACGGACGACTGTCGACTGCCCGTCGCTCACTGCGAAGGCCTTGCGAGAACGCAAGAAGAAACTGTCGGTAGGTCGGGTGTCTAAGCCCCGGAAGTCGAGGTCTGCGGGGCTTTCGACCAATGACTCGAGGGGTGACTCTCTGCGTCGTCGGAAGTCCGGTGGGTCTCCTTCCAGGAGTCGGTCTCGCCACTCCTACGCCTCTTCTAGGCATTCCAGGAAGCGCCGGCATAGGTTGCCTTCCCCGTCCTCTTCCGAGGACTCCGCCCGTCGGCGGGTCGCTTATCCCTCCATACAAGCGACACCGGAGGAATGGGCTTCCTTCGGGAAGCAGATGCTAGCGATTCTGGAATCGCAGGGCACCGGTCCATCTGCGCCTCCGAGTGGAGTCGGTCGGCACCGGTCAAGAGACACCGCCCGTACGCCTTCGGTCTCGGGTGGTCGGCACGGCTCGCAGGAGAGTTCCCGCTCGGACAAGGGTAGCCGTTCTCGCCATGCCCGTTCCAGGTCCCGGTCCTCGAAGCGCTCGAGACGGTGTGATCCTGTGCCGTCTTCGAAGAAGACGCAGACGCCTGTTGCGCCGAGGTCGTCGACGATTTCTCTCGAGGTTCCGTCTTCGAGGGGGTCGTCGACGCTCCAGATTCGAGGACTGTGTCGACGCTGCAGATGCTGGAGGCGTTGCAGCTGACGTCGACGCCGATTCGCTCGACGTTGACGCTTTTTCTGTCGATGCCGGCGCCGACTCGGCCGGCGCCCTCGCCGCCTCTTCTGTCGGCATCGACTCGGCCGGCGCCCTCGCTGCCTTTCGAGGCGGTGGTGTCGGAGGGGCCCTGTGGCACGGGGTTTGCCCCTAAAAAGGCTATGGCTAAGGTCCAGCACTGCTTTGGTCCGCAGAGGTCTTCCTCTCCCTGCCTGGAGTACATTTCAGAGGGTGATGAAGGCTCTGATGGCGGCCTGGTTACGGTTCCGGATGACCTTATCTCGGGCCATAGTCCGTTTGATGACCTGAGGCAGTCACTTCATGAGGCCAGTGGACTGGACACCTCTCCGGAGGTGGAGTTTTGTCGGCCGGAGCCTGGCACTCATGCCGATTCGTCATATCGGCGCCTTATGTCTCGGGTTACCGAGTACTTGGGTTGGTCAGCTCCCCCAGGGGAGTTCGTTCAGGATGATCTCACGGACATCCTTGATCTCGGTCCACCCACTGACCCGGTTTTACCTTTTCATACGGCTTTGCAGAGAAGGGTGGCGGCGGCTTGGACTGCTACGGAGAGTCTCCCGGCAGTGGGCAAGTCTTTGTCGCGAAAATACCGTCCAGCCAGTAGCAACCCCTGCTACTTGTCTAGGCACTGCACCCTGGAGAGATTGGTGGTGCAGGCAGCCACGGCCCCGGCAAAGCAGGCGTCGTATCCTACCATCCCTCCGGATAGGGACGACAAACGTTTTGACGGCTGGGCGAAGAAAGTGTTTTCTTCTGGGGGTATGGCGCTTCAGGCGGCCAACTCCATATGTGCCTTGTCTCGTTTCACACACACTCTGTGGAACTGTGTTGCATTAGCGGCTGATCATGTTCCCGAAGGGGACGAACGGGATGGTTTCCTTGCTATGATTCAGGATGGCAAGGATGCCATGTGTGAGGCCGTTCAGTCGGGTTTGGACTTGGCGGATTGTGTCAGCCGGTCCATGGCGGCGAGCACCGTAATGCACAGATTTGCGTGGTTGAGGAAGTCTGGGTTCGCTCCTGATGTGCAGTCCCGGCTCCTCAACATGCCCTTTGACGGTGAACACCTTTTTGGCAGCAAGGCTGACGAGAGCCTTGAGGTTGCAGACCTTCAAAGCTGCAGCGAAGCCGTTGGGCGCTGCAGTTCACCAACCTCCACCTTTTCGTCCTAGGGGACAGCAATGGAGGGGAGGTTCCTTTCGCTATTACTCGTCCTTCAGTAAAGCGAGAGGAGCTAGCAGTCAAAGAGGCCATCGTAAGAGTGCCAGAGGTGGAAACAAAGGTACTCGAGGTGCCAAGGATGCTCGGGCAGTTGCCTCTTTGCCCTCAGGCAACGCCGCAGCCGCTACCACTCAGTCATGAGGCCAGGTCCCATGGTTCGCCGGTTGGGGGAAGGCTGGCGCAGCATTTTGTAAAGTGGCAAGCCATTACTTCGGATGTGTGGGTTCTGGAGATCATAACCCACGGCTACTGTCTTCCTTTTCGGCAGAGGCCTCACGAGAATCCACCAGGGAACCTCTCTTTGAAGAGTCCGGATCCGCTCCTTGCGCAGGAAATTCAAGCCCTGCTGGAGAAAGGCGCCATAGAACTGGTGCCTGTAGCGGAGAGGAACAAGGGATGGTATTCCCCTTATTTTTTGATTTCAAAGAAAGACGGGGGATTGAGACCCATCATGGACTTGCGCAGTTTGAACAAACTCCTCAGGAAGGACAAGTTCAAGATGGTGACCCTTTCTCAAGTCCTCCAGGCCCTTCAACTTCAGGACTGGTTGGTGTCTCTCGACCTCAAGGATTCTTACTTCCATGTGCCGATCCATCCCAAGCACAAGAAGTACCTGAGGTTTGCGGTTGGCGACTTGCACTTTCAGTTTCGGGTCCTGCCGTTCGGATTGACCTCCGCCCCGAGGGTTTTCACCAAGCTCATGGTGGTGGTGGCAGCGCATCTCAGGAAAGGGGGATTCACGTCTACCCCTACCTGGACGATTGGTTGATCAGGGGGAGCTCTCCCGAGCAAGTCCTGGATCATCTGTCGTCACCTGCCACTCCCTTCACAGGCTGGGCTTCTCCCTCAATTTAAAGAAGTCCCATTTGACACCAATGCAGCGGCTCCAGTACATCGGAGCAGTGCTCGACGCATCCCTGGGGCAGTGTTTTCCTCCTCAGGTGAGGGCTCTTCACATTCAGCAGATGGTGCACATGTTTCAGTTTGCCCAGACTCTCCCAGCATCCGAGTTCTTGAGCCTGCTCGGCCTCATGGCATCCTGCATTCTTCTGGTGCCAGAAGCTCGTCTGCGGATGAGATCTTTGCAGTGGCACTCAAGCTCCAGTGGTCTCAGTCCTCCGGCAGGCTGTCGAACCCTGTTCAGGTGCCGCCCTTGGTAGCCCGGGACCTTCTGTGGTGGGCCGTCGAGGGCTATCTGATGAAGGGTGCCCCATTTTGGCTGCCCTGGCCGGAGGTGACGATCGTGATGGACGCATCCCTCACGGGATGGGGAGCTCATGCCAACAAGCTGACAGTCAGCAGTCGTTGGTCTCCGTCGGAGTCCAGACTCCATATCAATCTGTTGGAGCTGAGGGCCGTCAGGCTTGCCCTAAAGGCTTTTCTGCCAACTGTGCGCGGGAAGAGTGTCCTGTTTGTGACGGACAACACGGTGGCCATGCACTACCTCAACAAAAAGGGGGGGGCAGGGTCACTTCCGCTGTGCAGGGAGGCGATGCAGCTCGAGTTCTGGGCCATCCAGCAGGAAGTTTCGATCTCGGCAGTTCATCTGGCCGGAAACGACAACGAGACGGCGGACGCTCTGAGCAGGCAGAGCACGATCTCTCACGAGTGGGAGCTGGCTCAGGAGATTCGCCCTTTGGGGAACCCCTCAAGTGGATCTCTTCGCCTCCAGTGTCAACCGGAAGTGCGAAAGGTTTTGCTCACGGGAATTTCCTCCAAAAGGAGCCTTAGGAGACGCATTTGTGGTGGAGTGGTCATTCCCACTGCTGTATGAGTTTCCTCCAGTCCCCGTCATCCCGCAAGTGTTGCGGAGGTTACAGAGGTTCAGTTCCCGGATGATCCTCATTGCTCCGGCGTGGGCCCGGAGGACGTGGTACCCGGACCTTCTAGACTTGTCCATCTGCCCTCCTCGTCGTCTTCCCTACCGAGACGATCTGCTCTCACGGGAGGGGAAAGGTTCTCCATCCAGAGGTCAGATCCCTCAATCTTCACGCTTGGTTTCTGAAAGGTTGAGGTATAAGGATTGGGACCTCCCTGAAGACGTGATGGAGGTGTTGCTCTCGGCCAGGCGGCCGGCAACAAAGTCTCTGTACCGTTGCCGTTGGAGAAAGTTCTGCGACTGGTGCAGAGTTCAGAATGTGGATCCTTTTGAATGCGACATTCCCATGGTTTTGTCTTTTTTGCTTTCTTTGGCCCACAGGGGTTTGCAAGTGGGCACCATTAAAGGTTACCTGGCGGCGCTGTCCATATTTAAGCACTCGTCTGAAGAGTGTTCCTATTTTAAGATTCCTTTAATTTCGCAGTTTTTGAAAGGGCTCACGAATGTGTTCCCTCAGTCACCTTTTCTGGTGCCAGGTTGGGATTTGAACCTTGTTCTTAAGTTTCTTATGGGTGCTCCGTTTGAGCCTTCATATCCTTGCCCTTTGAGGCTGTTAACTCTGAAAACTGTATTTTTAGTTGCGGTTACTTCCGCTCGCAGAGTGAGTGAGTTACAGGCACTTTCAGTTAAGCCACCCTTCACTGTGTTTCACAAGGACAGGGTTGTCCTTAGAGTTTGTCCTTCTTTTCTTCCGAAGGTGGTTTCGGAATTTCATTTGAGCCAGAAGGTTGTTCTTCCGGCGTTCTATCCTCCTCCACATCCTGGTAAGGAAGAGGAGAGGCTCCATAGGCTTGATCCTAGGAGAGCGTTGAGCTTTTATATCTCGCGCATGTCCCGGGTCAGAGCGGACGATCAACTTTTCATTGGTTACGCTGGAAAGCGTTTGGGACAAGCTCTGACGAAACAGACTTTGTCTAGTTGGATTATTTTAGCTATCTCCGAGTGTTACCGCTTGGCGGGTAAGGACCATCCAGCTGGCTTGCGGGCCCATTCTACCAGAGGAGTGGCTGCGTCTACTGCCCTGCAGAGGGGAGTTCCTATTCGTCACATCTGTGATGCAGCCACCTGGGCTTCAGTACATACTTTTGTACATCACTATTCCCTCGATTCCATCAGAGGGCAAGATCTGGCCTTTGGCAAGGCAGTTCTCTATTCCGCAATTTTATTGGGCATGCTAAATTTGTATTCTAAATTCTTTCCCACCTCCTTGCTTGGTACTGCTTTGGGAGTCTGTCATTGATATGGAATACGTCGGAGGACCCAATCCCCTCGAACAAGTTACTTTCTTACCTGGTAACATTCTTTCGATGGGATGGTCCGACAACGTATTTCATATCGCTCCCTCCCTGCCTTCCCCGCTGCAGAATTTCTTTTGCGATTGCAGCTTGCGTTCCGCAAGGCCTTGTGTGTCTGACTGGCAGAAAAACTGGTGGCACACGTTCTGGGGAAAAAACTATAACTGAGGCTATGGGCGTCGTGCGTCCTACTTATCACATCGGGTGACGTCGGCCGTCGGAGGAGGTCCTCGGGGACGGCGCATCGACGTCATCGACGCAGGACGCAGACGCCAAAGATTTTCCGAAGCAGCACAGCTGTGGACATTACCTGTCATAGATATGGAATACGTCGTTGGACCATCCCATCGAAAGAACGTTGCCAGGTAAGAAAGTAACTTGTTCAACACACCCCACAAACATACAGTCTGTAATCTTCGATCCACAGTACAAAGATACATGTGCATACAACCCGGTGAGCTGCATGGTGAGGGCATGGGAAGCAATATACAAAAGACTGGGTTTGGAAACTCCCTATAATCCAGAGGTGTCCTTATGGAATTATCTGGGTATACCCCCAACACATGATGGTAGCCTACAGGAATCCTGGGACCCAAATAACGAAATGAAACTGGGAGACTTGTTTATTAATGGCAAATTTGCTACCCTAAATGAATTGCTACGGACCCTGGGCGGGGGATCACTGAAGACACTCCAATACTATCGTATTAGGTCAGCCTTTGCAAAGTGGTGGCCGCTCTTCCCTGACGAACCCCCTATACATCCATGCACTCAGTTGGTCATGGCTAAAGATGGTCTGGGGATCTCTAAATTATATGCCGCAGTGCAGGCCCATGCCCCCACAGTGAACCAGATGAAAGAAAAATGGGAAAGCGATCTACAGACCCCCATTGATGGAAGGATATGGGATAGGTACTGCTCGCTTACTAAAAGTGGGTCTATGAATGCTGGCCTGCGCCTAATTAAATTTAAGATTTTAAACAGACTACATTTTACACCTGCTAAAATAGCTAAATTCACTGCCAACAGCTCAGACGAATGCCCCAAATACCTCATGTACTGAGAGTGTCCGGTGGTGGGATTCTGGAGGCATGTGGCAGTGATGCTGGAGGAGATTACGCAGATTCCACCTGACTTGACCCCTCAAAAATACCTTTTTGGGGACATTGGCAAATGCTCTGAAAAAATTAGAAGACTGTTTAGCATCTCATGTGCGGTGGCCAAGAAATGCATCTTACAGACTTGGAAAAGCGCTGGTCCGCCGAACATGAATACCTTCCTAAGGGAATTGACATATGTTAACGAATCGGAAGAACAATTTGTCCTGACCCAGCCTGGTGCGAGTAGACCCAAGGATATATGGGGCCCCTTCAGAATTTATGCGACATCTGACGATGACGGGCCTCTGTAATCTTTAATGTCTTGATGATTATGTAACATACTACTGTGGATTATTTGAAATGTGATGTGGTAAGTGCTGTGTATCTTTGTGAACACTAATAAAGAGTTTAAAAAAAAAAATCTCCAGTCTCCATTCAGGAAACTGAAAAAATGATTGCCTCACTAAAGTCATCAAACTGTAAAGGCGACAACTGCCCGGGCCAAATAATTAAGGATGCAGCCAGAGACTTAGCCCCCTTTATCTCAACTCATTAACGCCTCCTTTTTATCTAATACCATCCCAATCAGCTTAAAAGAATCCTGGGTTCTACCCCTTCTTAAAAAACAAACTTTAGACCATCCATCACCACAAACTACAGGCCTATCACGACAGTCCCTTTCCTCTTGAAGATAATAGAGAGGGGCCTATCTTCAAATTCAAAAGTACCTTGAGACAAACCAACTATTAGGCTCCCACCAATCTGGGTTCAGACCTCAGCACGGAACAGAGATGGCATTAATAGACCTTAAAGCCCAAATCGATTAGCTTAACGACAAAGGAAACACAGCTATGCTATGCCTCCTTGATCTGTCGGCAGCATTCGACTTGGTGGACAATGCAGTATTATGCAAACACCTAGCATCGGCCGCCCACTTCAAGTAAAGCTATAGCCTGGTTCCAGTCCTTTCTTAACAGATGCATGCGAGTCTTATCCACCTCAGCATCTGCAGACCCAATTCAAACAACATGTGGAGTCCCCCAGGGCTCATGTCTCACCAACCATGTATAATATCTTTACTAAGCCTTTATTCGACAAATTGGACGGACTGGGTGTCACCTACACAAACTATGCAGATGACACCCAGATCCTCATTCCCGTTTCGGGCAATTTCACCTCGGATACAGCCATAGTAAACAAAATGTACACCCTCATTCAGGCATGGTTGACAACCCATGGCCTCTGCCTGAACGACGATAAAACGGAGATACTGATCCTAGGCTCGGCCAACAACCTAAAAAACTTGACACCAACTACAGCGCCTTCAACATTGATGGTAATATAATCAGTTTCCAAAGAAGTGAAGACTCTTGGCTTCTATCTGGATTTGACGCTATCCCTAAAAAAAAAAAAAACAGGTAAACTCCCTGGCCTCATCCACTGCCTACACTGGCAAACTTATTAAAGCATGCAGACCCTTCCTCTCACTAGCAAGTTGCATCATTTTAGCCAATGCCCTCATCCTATCTAAATTGGACTACTGCAATGCACTGTATTTAGGAGCCATTAAATACATCATAAACAAATTACAAACCTTGCAAAATAATGCTCTCAGAACGGCCCTGAACCTCCCTACTAGAGAGCACATATCTAACGCCAGGAGAAACTATAATTGGCTAAAAATCAGTGATAGGATCCTCTTTAAAACTGTTACATTAACCTTCAAATGCCTAAACAATGCTGCCCCCCCATACCTGTAGGGAAGAATAATCAGAAAGTCTTCTGCACGACCGACTAGGACAGTCAATTCCTACTGCCTCCAAATTCCTAGATTCCGACTAAAAAAACCAGGAGGCAACAGCTTCCCTATAAAAGCAGCTCAGCAATGGAACGCCTTACCAGTTGAGCTAAGAAGGGATCAGTCTTATGACAGTTTTAGACGCAACACCAGCACCTGGCTACGCCACAACGACCACTAGACCAATGACCACAGATGTCTGCTCTCGTGTCTTGCCTCTCACCTGTACCTGTTAACTTTTGTAACTGTGCCTGTAAGTATTCTCTGTACCTGTAGTACCTGTCTATACCTGTAACTAAGCAACCTGTAACCAAGCTCTAAGTATTCTTGTCCTGTTGTGCGCCCAGCTACCTAAGGGTTTAGGGCGCCCTATAAATAAATAAACAAACAAAATCGTCCCCGAGGGCCAATCGTCAGATGACGATTCCACCCTCTATCTTCCACAGTGAAGACATGTAGCATCTACACCCGAGATTCGATGTCCTTCCTCGATTATCACTTCAAACTCGACGCGAGGCGTCAAATCCCTCGGAGGCCTTAAAAACACTAGAAAACACTCCTCTAGTCATGGGAAGGGGGATAAACAACATAGTCATCCTCAGAACACCATGTTCATAAGGAGAAGCAGAAAGCCCCTAAATCAATAGGGAAGTCCAAGGCAGATCCTACCACTAAAAGTAAACCCATTCCTCCCACTGCTGACGATATGGGCACTGATGAGGAACCAGAATATGTTGTTGTCATTCCTAGCTCTAAAGAATGGAACGCAGCTGACATTGATAGAGTCATGAGAAGGATGACTTCACCGCAGACTTCTATGAAAAGGACCCTAATTACTTTCATAGTTACTCCAATACCCCTACTACCTGTGCCCCTTAGGGGTCTGAGGCAATACCCAAGTCCTCTCAGCCCCCTGCTAAGAAACTCAGCTCTGACGCCCCGGCTCAGGACTTGGTCACAGACTCCTTTGTGGTTGAATCTTCCAACCCTGATTCATATTGTGATGCAACAGAACCTCAATTGGTGGATGACCAGACAGGGATCTCTTATTATGGAGATGACGAGGACCAGGAGGAGGAGGATTATGATGAAGCGCAAGCCTAGAATCTTGACTCCCCTATTCCTAAAGACCCCCCGGTGCACGACTCGCCGCTAGATAACCAACCACTCTTCAATGAGGCATTGGCTAAATCAGCTGCCCATTTTCATATCGACACACAGGGTGTCCAAGAAGACATGGATTTCGCTGAACAAATCCTAGGAGACAAGAGAGCCATTACTCAGGCTATCCCTCTGTTAAAATTCATCCATTGTAGGATTGATCCCTCGCTGGTAACCCTGAATCTCACTCGAGCAGTTAATCCGCGAGTCGAGAAATTGTTCTGTGCCGCACCCTCCGATCCCCTGTACATTAGGGGCCAATTAAAACCGGATTCCCTGGTTATAAAAACCCCCAGAAAGAGGGCAGGTACACCACTTGCTTCTTCGGATGCACCTTCTGATAAGGACATTAAAAGACTATACACTCTGGGTAGAAAGGTGGCCTCCACGTCCGCCTATCAGGCTTGAATTGCCAACAGTGCCACTCTTTTGGCAAGCTACAATTGCCATCAATGGGAAGAGGTATCCGCTTTGGTATCCTCCGCACCCGCACCCGAACCCTCAAAGAGCCATCAACTGGCAGCAGATGGAAGGTCTGTATCAGGCTGCATGCTAAAAACAAACTTTGATGCAGCAGAAATTGCTGGAAGGTTAATCGCTGAAGGCACTGTTATAAAGCGTCACGCTTGGTTGAAGCAGTCAGTGTTCAAACCTGAAACCCAAGCAACCCTGATAGATATGCCTGTGGAGCCAAACGTACTATTCGGCAAGGCAGTGGAGGAAGCTTTAAAGACGGCAAAGGATGAGTATGAGACCCTAAAATCTTTTGGCCAACTCACCAATAAACCCTCTGGACAGAGGGGAAACAACCATTTTCGCCGCTTTCGGGGCCAAGGTTCCCAAAGGGGTTCAAACTATTATCAGAATTAGGGAACCTCATGGGGTAACAAGCAATCCCAATCCTCACAGGGCTTCCCCAGAGGGCAGCGCAGGGGCCGCACTAGGGGTAGAGGCAGCCCCGCCAGAGGTGGTACGCCACCCAACAAGCAGTGACATTCCGCTTCAGGTCCCCTCCCATGCATCCCCAGTAGGGGGCGCATTTCCACCTTCACCCACGCATGGGTGGGGATCACTTCAGACAGATGGGTGCTCTCCAGTGTCCGGAGGATACTGCATAGAGTTGCTAGGGTGCCCCCACGACCATCCTCCGCAATAGAAGGTACACTCACTGGAACATCAAAAGATCCTCCTCGAGGAGATCGCCATTCTGCTAGCAAAGGATGCCATGGAAGTCGTCCTGGCCAACCAGGTAAACAGGGGTATTTATTCAACCTACTTCCTTTTGCCAAAAAAAGATCTGACAATGTGCCCAGTATTAGATTTGCGCCCTGCAAACAATTGTCAAGCCACAAAAATTCTGCATGACTACTCTAGAAGAGGTAATCCCTCTACTAAAAAAGGGGGATTACATGGCAACATTGGATATGAAAGATGTCTATTTTAATATTTCAATGTTCCCAGCGCACAGAAGATTCTTGTGTTTCAAGATAGACAACCAGCACTACCAATTCAAGGTGCTGCCCTTCGGAATAGCCTTGGCTCCAAGGTTATTCACCAAGGTACTGGTAGTGGTGGCGGTGCACCTACGCAGGGAAGCAATCCCAGGGTACCCTTACCTGGACGACTGGCTCATTACAGGGAAGTACCCCCTAATTTGCAGACTAAACATCCAAAGAACAATCAACCTCCTCTTCCTATTGGGCTTCTCAATCAACAAGAAAAAATCAAGCCTGGTGCCAAGCACCTCAAAACAGTTCCTAGGGGCTGTCCTTAATACCCAAGAGGGGTTGGCCTTTCCATCCGAGGAAAGAATTTGAAATGTGTTGCTGCAAATTCCTCAATATCAGACCGGTCGCCAGATAAGGGTGCCAAAAGCTATGCGTTTGCTAGTCATGATGGCATCTTGCATTTACCTGGTTCCCCACGTGCGCCTGCGAATGCGACCCATGCAGGAATGGTTGGCGAAACAGTGGTCGG
The DNA here is from genome assembly GCF_040938575.1 of Ambystoma mexicanum. Taxonomy (NCBI): domain Eukaryota; kingdom Metazoa; phylum Chordata; class Amphibia; order Caudata; family Ambystomatidae; genus Ambystoma; species Ambystoma mexicanum. The sequence continues at coordinate 1,338,217,887 of NC_090937.1, forward strand.
GCAAGTGGTCAGTGGGACGATCTAGTGGTTGTTTCGCCAACACTAGTATAGAGTCTTCGCTGGTGGACAAGAGAATCTTACGAAAGGGAAACCCTTCTACGATCCAGAGATACAGGCCATTGTCGCAACAGACGCCTCCCTGGCAGGGTGGGGAGCTCACTACCTTCACTATACAGCTCAGGGTCTCTGGTCTCACACAGTGGCTCAGAACCACATCAATCTGATAGAACGCCTGGCAGTCTTCAGAGCGCTTCGGGCTTTCAAACACCTCCTATCAAACCAGTCAGTGCAGGTCCTAACGGACAGCACGACTGCAATATTTACTTAAACAAGGGGGCACTTGTTCTCCCAATCTGTCCAAGCTTGCCCAGAAAATTTGGAAATGGGCACTCAAACAGAAGATTTACCTGTCATCTTAATATGTTCCAGGGGAACTCGACTCGCTAGCAGACGCTCTGAGCAGAGATCCTCTCCCAGAGGAACACAAGTGGCATCTACACGAAGAGGTCTTAGGAGACCTTCTCTCAGTGGGGTTTCCCCACTAAAGACCTATTCGCCACAAGTGAAAATAGGCAGTGCCCAGACTTCCCATCCAGGTTCCCAAGCCAGGCTCCAGGGGGAATGCCCTATGGATGAATTGGTCAGGGATATTTGCCTACACTTTTCCCCCAACCCCTCTGATGAGGAAAGTGGTGAACAAGATCACAGAGAACCAATGACGCTCATCCTGTTTGCTCCCATGTGGGCGAGACAACCATGGTATCCACACTTACGCAAACTGGCGGTGTGCAACCCATCAAACTCCTGTGCCGGTACAACCTACTCTCCCAGCAAAAGGTGCTAACTGTGCATCCTCAACCCAACTCGATGAATTTAGCAGCATGGCTCCTGAAGTCATAGAGTTCGGACATCTCAATTTACCTCAGATGTCGCTGGTCAAGTGGCACAGTGAGTAGAGCGCTCGCTTTGACATCCGTGCAGAGCTTGCTAACGCAGGTTCGAATCCAGGCAGGGCCAAACTCAGCCTTTCATCCTTCCGAGGTCGATAAATGAGCACCACACACCGTGGGTAATAATAAGCAGCGCTCAGATACCTGAGGGTTCATAGCGCTATATAAATGCGAAATTATTATGTATGGATATCTTGAAGGAGTCAAGAAAACTAAACACGAGGCACTGTTATTATGATAAATGGAAACGATTCGTTATTTGGTGCCAGAATAAGCAAATCAACCCCGTTGATTGTACTCCTTCTCCAGCATGGGGTCTGGCATGGATTCACATGCTCATGAATATTCCCCGTCGTCAGGCTGGGAATCCACGGTAAAGAAAAAATCAGTATCAGTATCAGTTTCGTTTCTGATCTGTCTTTCTTTTTTTTTTTTTTTAACTTGTTTATTTTTCGGTAGGCATACAGGAGAATGCATTAAAATATCAGTTTAACACTTTATCTCGGCATTATAATACGCTTATTTGTATCCCCACACCCAACCCCACCTCTTAGTCTCGGGCGTCTACCGTGGACTGTCTTTTTTCCCCCCCTATAAGGTCCGATTCCTGGCTCATTCGCTCCTGTCTCTTCCTACCTCGGTTCGCCTTCCTCCCTCCTCTCCCGGCTTACGCCCGCAAATACTGGGTTTGGCTATCCTCTGGGGCCTGCTCCTCCATCAGCTGGGACCGTTCCCTGTCCGCCGCCTGCTGGGCCAGTTGCACCAGGCGCGGTTTGTATGTCATGGCCGGGAAGCGTAAGTCATAGTTTATCACAGGCGACCAAATGTTTGTGAAATGATGGAGGCGGCCTCTGTTTGCTGCCATCACTTTCTCAGCGATGAAGATGTCCCAGATTTTCAGCCACCATAGCACCGTTAGGGGGCCCTCCGGAGACTTCCATGTCGTGGCTATTGTGATTTTAGCGGCTAGGAGTAATTGCGTAATGAGGGCCGCGGGTGCGCCCGTTTTCGGGTAGGTGTCTGGGATCGGGGTCCCCAGCAGTAGCGGCTCCGGTTCCAGTGGCAGTGGAATTTGGGTTATGTCTGTGATGGTCGCTATACATTGGGACCAGAAGACCTTCACCACCGGGCATGACCACCACATGTGTAGGTAGGAGCCTGGCGAGCCGCACCGACGCCAGCACTGTGGGTCCAGCGACTGGTTGAAGTGGTGTAGTTGTAGCGGTGGGAAATACCATCTCATGAGCAGTTTATATGCACATTCCCGGTTGGTGATGCAGAAGGACGATGAGTGTGTGCGGGCGCAGATATCGGTCCAGTCATGATCCTGGATTGAGTGCCCTAGGTCCTTTTCCCACTGCGCCATATATGTCGCTCTCCTGGACAGGAGGTTCTCCTGGAATAGTCGGTGCAGCGTTGAGATCCGCCCTCGGGAGGGGGGGTCCGCTACTGTTAATTCCAAGGCATCCAGGGTCCGGGTGGCCGCCTCTCGCGTCTGGGGGTGTGTGCACCAGTGTCTGATTTGGCAGTATGTGAACCTGTCTGACTCTGCTAGGTTAAACGTACTTTTGCATTGGGCGAATGTCAGCGGCTGAGTTCCCTCAAATAGTTGGCTTAGGGAGGAGAGGCCTCCGGCGATCCAGTTCTTGAAGTTAGTGGGGTGAGCTCCCGGAGAGAACGCCGGATTGTGGAAGACTGGGGCTGAGGGGCCCAGAGCTCTCGGGATACCTCTGGATTTGCGGGCCCAATCCCACGCCTTCAACGTTTGCTTGGTTGAGGATAATATAGCTGGCCATGTCCGGCGCAGCGCGGTTGGCAAGTGTAGAAGAAAGCGCAATGGGAGGGGTAATCTGGACTGCTCTATGTCCATCCATTTGGGGCGCCCTGACGTTATAGTCCAAGCCCTTGTATGCGCTATCTGCGCCGCCATTTGGTATTTTTGGAGGTCAGGGACCCCTAGGCCTCCCTGGTCCGGAGCACATAGCATTGTCTTCCGAGGAATGCGGGCCTTCTTCCTCCTCCATATGAATCCAAATATCTTCCTTTGAAGTCTCTGTAGTTGGGGGCGAGGGACTATGATGGGGAGAGCCGAGCAGGCGTATAGGAATCGTGGCAACAGATTCATCTTACAGGCTGTGATACGACCTATTAGGGATATTTCCTGCTTGTGCCAGGAGTGTAGGTCTTTTTCCAGAGTTTTCATCAGGGGCGGGAAGTTTATCCGATAGATGTCTCCCGGGTTAGCGGGGATCTGCACCCCGAGGTAGGGGATGGATGTGTCATTTAACGGGATCGCGCACTGGGCACTGAAGGATGCCTTCTCTCTCTGATTCAACCCTATCCCCAGAGCTGTCGATTTCATCAAGTTAATGGCAAATCCGGACACCTTCTCAAATCTGTGGATTTCCGCTAGGGCGGCTTTTAAGGATTGCGAGGTGTCTGTGATGGTTAGCATCACGTCGTCAGCGTAGAGCGCTATCTTGTGCTGGGTAGAGCCCACTGGAGGCCTTTGATTCTAGGGTTAACTCGAATCCGCTGGGCCAATGATTCCATTACCATAGCGAACAGTAAGGGGGAGAGGGGGCAGCCCTGTCTGGTGCCGCATGTTAGGGAGATCGGGTTAGTCAGGAGGCCGTTCACTCGGAGCAGGGTGGTCGGGGATTGGTAGTTCGCTAGGGTGAGCTTTAGGAAGGAGGGCCCAACGCCGAACGACTCCAGAGTGAGGCGGAGAAACGACCAGTCCACTTTGTCGAAAGCCTTGGTCGCGTCTAAGGCTAGCAGGGCGAGTTTCTTCGAGTCTTGTCTGGCTATCTCGATCAGGTTGAGGACTCTGCGCGTATTATCTGTTGTGGCTCTGTTTAAGATAAATCCCGTCTGGTCTGGGTCTATGATGTCCGGAAGAAGCCTCGCTAATCGGTTTGCCAAGACCTTCGAGTAGAAATTTGCATCCAGGTTTAGTAGGGAGATGGGTCGATAAGCTGCTATATCGCTGGGGTCTTTTCCTGGTTTCAGCGCTAATACTGTTATTGACTCTTTCATTGACGGGGTTGTTGATCCAGAAGTGGCGAAGGAGTTGAAGAGGGTCGTCATTGGGGCTAGTAGCTGAGGCCGGAAGAGTTTGTAGAATCGAGGCGAGAAACCATCTGGGCCCGGGGCTCTCGTTCTTAAGCTTTTAACGGCTTCGTCGATCTCCTCGCCGGTAATCGGGGCCTCCAGCTCTTCCCTACTCGTAGCTGAGAGCTTAGGCAAGGCGGCTTCCCGCAGGTAGGACTGCTGCTCTTCCTGGGGCTTTTGGGTAGCTGACATAGTTTCGGTTACATGAGCTTCTGCAATTCTCAGCTTATCCTGATCCGCGAATTGGGCTGCACCCTGGGGGTCTCGGAGGCTTAGTATAGTGTTCCTTTTCTTGATTCTTGCGAGTTTTTCCACCAGGAATTTATTAGCTTTGTTTCCCCTGGCGTAGTAGCTCTGCTTCGTCTTGGTTAGTAGCTGGGCTGTGTCCTCCGCGTAATGAGCCTCTAGTTTCCTCCATGCCGTCTGCAGGATTCGGTAGGTTCTCGGGGACCAGTTTTTAGCTTTACATGTTGTTTCCACCTCCAGAACCTTGTCTTCTGGGATGCGGCGGGTCTTTTGTTTTTGCCTATGGTAGGCCGCTCATTGAGAGATCAGCACCCCTCGTACTACGGCCTTCATTGCAACCCATGTCGTCGCTGGGGAGGTATCTTCGTTTTTATTGTCTTCGAAGTACTGTTTGATGGTTTTAGCTACTACGTTTCTCGTCGCCATGTTATTTAGGATCGGGTCATAAAGAGACCATCTGCGTCTTGGGGCCGGGTCCGGATTATAGGCTCTTAGCGTTAGCATTACGGGTGCATGATCTGAATGGATTCTGGGGCCTATGAGGACATCGTCCGTGTACGACAGGATCTGCGGGGATGCAAGCAAGAGGTCGATACGTGAATAAGTCCTATGCACATAAGAGTAGCATGAGTAGTCTCGCTCCTCTGGATGGAGGATCCTCCAGGTATCCACCACTTCGAAGGTTCGGAACAATTTAAGCAGGGCGATCGCCAAGCCAAAGTCTCCGCGGGCAGGGGGGTGTGATCTATCTACTAGTGGGTTGGGGACTCCGTTGAAATCTCCCCCGATGATGGTCTGACCCTCAACAAACGGAAGCAGGGAGTTTTCCAGGGTCGAGTAGAATGCCTCTGGTTCTTGATTTGGTGCATATACTGAGATCAACGTGTATAGTTGGCCGAGAATTCGGCATTTCACCGCCACGAAGCGGCCGTTTGGGTCCCGTTTAGAGTCCAGGATTTGAGGCCTCAAGTCTTTGGCGATTAAAATAGCTGTGCCACCCTTCTTCATTCCGTTCGAAGCTAGGAACTGCGTTGGGAATTGCCGATCTCTGAGCCTTGCGAAGTCCGCTGGGATCAAGTGTGTCTCCTGCAGGAAGACAACGGAGGCTTTATCATTCTGGATGCGTTGTAGGATTGTTTTTCTCTTCTGTGGGGCGTTGAGACCTCTAACGTTCAGCGTTAGGAACCTTAGTTTCTGGATCGGCGGGGGGGCCTCTTGGGTGCCTTCTGGGGTGGGATACTGTTCCTCGTGGGTGGGCTGGGGGTATTCAGTCTTCATTTCGAGATTCCGAGTTAGCTAGGTCCTCCTGCAGCCGGGTTTTCTGTATCCTCCAACGGGAGGGCAACATTTTATCTGAGTGGGTCCACCAACGGGTGGGCAAACTTAAACGGGTGGGAGAACTCCCAACTGTACGGGGGGCCGGGATTTTCTGCGCAGCCACCCTTACGGCCAACGTGGCCCAAACAGTTTTCCTCGCCAACGGGGCGAGGGTCGAACCATTGAGATCAGCTCGGCTCCAAGGGTGGGTAGGTGACATACTCCTTGGAGAGGGGGGACTGGGCCGTTCGGGGCCCGCGGCGTTGCCATGCTTCGTTTTGGCTTCAGCGTCGGTCTTAGTATCATGGCCGCCAACCTCTAAATCATTTCATCTTTCGGCGTCTTTGCGCTTTAGACCAGGGTTGTTGCTGTCTTTGAGGTGATTGATCTGGTTCCTCTGGCGGGAGGAGTGGACTAGGGGTGGTTGAGGTCTCCGGAGAGTTTGGGTGCAGGATCGATTTCGCGTCCTCTAGGTGGCTAATTTTGCGTAGAGTTCCCTGGTATGAGAATTGTAATGTAGCGGGGAAGAGCCAACGGTAGCGGATCTGCTGGCTCTGGAGGAACAGGGTCAAGGGCTTGAGAGCTCTCCTTTTCTGTATGGTGATCGGGGAGAGATCTTGGTATATCTGCAGGGGGGTGCTCATGAACGACAGTTCATCTTTGGAGCGGCTTATTGCCGAGATGGCTTCTTTGGTAGCATAGAAGTGTACTCTCGTGATCACATCCGGAGGGCCGTCTGAATCTACTCCTCGTCTCGGGCGTAGTCTGTGGGTTCGGTCCAGGACGAGTTGGGCTTTGTCCGTTAGCGGAAGGAGAGCCTGGAAGAAGTTGCCTATATACTCCGGGAGCTCTTTATCTTGGATCGTTGCTGGGACCCCACGGATGCGCAGGTTATTCCGTCGGGCCCTGTTTTCTAAGTCCTCTTGCTTGAATGCGAGAATCTCATTACTGGACTGAAGCGCTCGGATCTCACGCTGCATTTCTATTATTGCTGCATCGTGGTTCTGGGTCAAGTCTTCGACTTCTCCTATTCTCTATTCCGCTTCCGTGAGTCGTTGGTCCGTCTGTTCTAGTCGTGTGGTGAGCTCGGTCATGCAGGACCGAATTTCGGCTTTGATGTCCCTCATGAAGGCCATTAAGTCATCTCTGGTGGCGAGGTTGCCTTGTTCTTCTGGGGGCTTTTGCGGGGTAAGCTTAAGTGGGGGGTCCGGTTTTCTTGTCTTGTCTGTTACTAGGAGCATGGTGGAAATGTCCGCGGTTTTGGCTGGTTTGGTGAGTCTCGACATTTTGCCGTGGCTGGGACTCTGGGGATCCTCTTCTGGCTGGAAGCCCCTGGGGGGGGGGGGCGCTTTGGGGAGGATGATTGGTTTCGGACGAATCTGCTGTGTAGGGCGAGTGATCCGTCCGTCGTATTAGTTGTTAGAGTTGCAGTGGTTATGTCTGGGTCTTGCCACTCTTGGATGTAGTGGAGGGGGTCGGCTCCGCTTGAGGTAGATATTCACCCTGCCAGGGGGCTGCAGCTATCCAGGATGATGGGCCTGGTGGATGAAGTGGGCAGGAGCGCCCCAGGATGTTTTGGCAGTCGGAGACGTGGGGGTGCCTTCAGAAGGAGGTCGGGGAAAGCTGAGTGGTCAGGGGGGGACAACCCGACCACCCTCCCCAGCCGGCAAAGTATCTGGTGGGCAGGGGCGCCCCAGGAAGCTGGAAGGGGGGGCTCTGGATTCAGCGCTGGGGGGGATTGTAGGGGACGGCGGACACTCACCCAGTCAGGCCTCCGTTACCGCCTCCAGGGTGCTGGGCTGCAGGGAGGAGCCGCAGCCTCCTCCGTTCTCCGGGTCGATCGTTGCCAGTGTAGAAGGTGGGGGGGGCAGAAGAAGGGCCCCTGCCCCCACAGCTGGTCCCGAAGCTAGAGGGCCTCGGGGGCTTGGTCGCCCCCCCCCCCGCGAGCTGGTCCGCTGTACGGGTGAGGGTCGGGGAGCCCCGGGGTCCCCCCTCCAGGAGGGCCTCCCTCTGAGGCCTGGCCGTCAGGTCCGGAGGGCCGGAGAGTCAACCGGACTGGGGGGGTCGAGATGGCGGTGGGGGCTGATGCCGATCCCGTACTCCGCTCCAATGGAGGGGGGAGGCGGATGGAAGAAGCACTCGAGCCCGCGCCGAGGCCCCAGGTGGAAGGGCTCCGGGGACCGGAGCGGCCGCCCCTCCAGCGAGGCTCAGGATCGGAGCAGAGGGCGAGAGCAGGAGGTCCTATGGGTGTCTCGTCACTGGGCGCCGGCAGGGGCAAGAGGCCCGGGTCGTGGCCGCCATCTTGGCTCGGCGCGGAGAGGCACCCGCGTCGAGTTCCTTCACCGCGTTTTCAGGGTTCCCACCGCGTTCGCTTTACCAGATTGGAGCGGTGGATGCGCAGGAGGTTCCGCCAGCTTCTCCCGCCAGAGGGACAGCAGCGGCGGCGCTGGCGCCGGCTAAATTTCAGCTGAGGCCGCGGGTCCCTACGGAGGCCATTAACAGAGCAGCCTCATCAGTGGCGCTCCAGGCCACGCCCCCGATCTGTCTTTCTTAGTAGTAACCAATCGCTGATCTCTGGGTCATACTGCCCCCAGCCAATGACTGCCCTCTCCCTAAGCTCCGCCTCCAGCAGCCATCCTCAGATTTTTACTGCACGCTCAAGTTTTGGGAGTCCTCATGTTTAGCTCTCAAGTTTTTTACTGCGTTTTCACGCTTTTTCAGGAGATTTTCTCATTTTTAGGTTTAATCGAGCCTCAAGCTCCACCGTTTCTACTTCCGATAACGGGGACCCGTTTCGGGATTCTTCTACGCCCCTCAAGGGTGAAGTTTTCGTCGAGTTTACACTTCTTGGAGGATTCCGGAAGATCTGCGGCCTACCTCAACGGACATGGCCCAGGACAAAGGAAGCTCGACGCCCGGATCCAAGCTGTTCAGGAACTGCCCTGGATGCGGATTATATAATGTTTTCAAGGAGGACGAGCATTCGCGATGTCTCTACTGCCTCCATGGGGACAAGACGCACGTGGAGAAGGACTGTGCGTTCTGCAAGAACCTTTCGGAACGGACCAAACAAGATCGTCGTTCCCGCCTCGCCTCCTGGCTGGAAAAGGGCACAGCAAGTGACAAGGCGAAGAAGAAGGTTGAGCGGGCTTCTAAGTCCTTTGAGGGCGCCCCGGCGACGGGGGCCCAACAGAAGGCCAAGCACTGCGAGTCCGCGGGCTCTGGGATTGCCGAAAGGTCGGGCTCTTCGGTTGCCAAGCAGGGCGCTACTTCCCCGTCCATGAGCCAGCGCTCTGGTTCGGGGAAGAGGAAGTTCGAGAACCCAGGTAGGCCGCTGGAGCGGACCCGGTTGATCTCTTAGGGGGAGCGAGGCGTTAACCCTCCCCTCAAGGCGAAGGCCCAGGACGCACCTAAGGTGGTGAGGGCCTTGATCCACCCGGCTAAGGCCTCTTCCAAAGTGGTCTCTGCGACCCTGGCGGAGCCGGCTGAGACTACACCAATGGAAACGGCCTCTGGGCCCAGAGTATCCCTGCTGCCACGGAGGGAATCCTCTTTCCAGCCCACCGCTAAGATTCTGTGAAGCCCTTGGCTGAAAAAGAGGGGGGGGGTGGCCGCTACAGACTTGGAATCAGCCTCTGAGGAGGAACTGGTGGAGACCGAGAGGGGCCTCAACACAAGGTCCATAGGCCTCAACGAGAGGTTCATAAACCTCAACGAGAGGTTCGAGGAGGTTCGTTACAGGTAAGTAACTTGTTCCTTCTAATGTGGTCACCTATATGCTCCACTTGTGGGATGCAGGGTTAGTGTTTAACTCACTAAAAGTACACCTGGCAGCTTTATCAGCCTACACCACTTCCCATAACAAGGTGTCATGGTGGAAGGTGCCAATTGTTAAAGCATTTATGGAAGGTGTAAAGAGACTCCACCCTCCAATTTCTAATCCCACCACCAGGTTGGGACCTTAATGTGGTACTTGCTAAGCTCATGGGACCTCCCTTTGAGCCCATGCACAAGTCGAGTCTCAAACACCTGACTTACAAAACGGCTTTCTTAGTAGCCATTACTTCTATAAGAAGGATCAGTGAAGTACAAGCTCTGTCAGTGCAAGATCCTTTCTTTACTATACATAAGGACAAACTGGTTGTACGCACTCACCCTAGGTTCTCACCTAAGTTAATTTCCAAATTCCAAGTTAACCAGTCTTGAGCTTTCAGCCTTCTCCCAAGAACCCAAGAGCTCTGCTGAGGTGAAACTCCACACACTAGATGTGTGGAGGGCAGTCCTCTACTATGTAGACAAGACCAGACCGCTAAGAAAGACAGATCAGCTGTTCATCTCCATAGCTCCAGGCAGAGAAGGAGATTGCATCTCTAAGAATTCCATCTCTAGGTGGATAGTCAGATGTATCCAACTGTGCTATTCCCTTTCAGATAAAACACTGCCTTTTACGCTGAGGGCCCACTCTACAAGAGGTACTGGAGCCACTCAGGCCTTCATTACAAATGTACCCCTTGACAGCATTTGCAAAGCAGCTACATGGAGCTCTATTCACACCTTTACTCGGCACTACTGCATTGACACTCATTCCAAGACAGATACTCAAGTGGGACAAGCGGTTCTAAGACATTTATTTGCTCATGACCCTTCTGACATCCCACCTCCTTCTTCTAACACTGCTCGCTAATTTATGCACAGCATGTGATCTAAGCTGTTTCCACAAGCCTCAGAAGGGATACATTACTCACCGTAATCTTATTTCTGATGCTTGTATCTCCTTAGATTCACATGCGCCCACCCTTCCTCCCCTCTGAGAGAAGGCGCATGGATACTTGTATTCTTATCTATCTTATCTGCTTGGATACTCTTTACTCGAGATACTCTTCATGCTAGCTCATGTCAGAAAAAATACAATCTGAGGGTCCTACACACTTGAAGGATCATGGGTACAGGGAACGTCACACATGGGATAGTATTACCGGCACGCCCTGGTTCGACACCCTTTTCGAGTTTCGAAAAACAAACTAAAACTCTGCAGCTTCCACTATATGTTGGCCTATGCACAGCATGTGAATATAAGCAGATACAAGCATCAGAAATACGATTACGGTGAGTGTAGTTATGTAGTTACGGCTGTGTAGTTATGGTTAAGTTGCTGTTTCCATAGGAAGAGCACTTTTTGGGCGGCTTATAACTCCGCTCCCCCTGGACGAATCCTCACCAAATTTTGCAAAAAAAAGTATATGGCCCAGTCTGAATTTTTTCGCAAAGTTTGGTGGGGTTTTGTGCAGGGGGGGAAAATGTATAGGGGGTCCCAAAATGTCTTTTTTTTTTCCCCCATAGACTGAATGGGGGAAAAAGTTTGCGCACGGCTACAGGTCAAACCGCTGGACGGATTTTCACCAAATTGGCAGCAGGTGCAGGGGCTTGGTCTAGAAAGCGTGCTTTTGTAATTTTGGTGACCTTCTGTGCAGTAATTATCATTAAAATGACCAAAAAGTAGGTCTGAAAAAATTAGTGATATCTATGTCCGCTTTGCGGTCACACTTCCCTGTTCAGTCCACGGACAAGATACCAATTGGCTAAGAGGCTGGCGTCATGACTGCGGACATGCGACATCTCGGCCGATTGGCTGCAGCGACACGTGTGCTGCGTCAGATTGTTTGGATGCGCCCGACATCTTGGATCCGCCGATAGCGGAGCGACAACCAGTGGAAACATGCTATATTTATAATCCTCGTTTGCTGTGTCAGAGCGTTGGGAAAGGTTCAGACAGTAAGACATGGGTGATCAATGCATTTGTTGTGGCGGTCAGTCTTCGTGATGTATTTTCTATGTACGCACAGAAAATGAGGGCTCTAATAACGGTAGCATTTCAGTCCATGCAGTGCACAGGGAACATGTAACTGTTGTAAGGACACGCGTGGTGTTAGCGAACATTGAAATTGACAACATGCCGTAATTGCATTACTTTTTCCTATGGGTATTGTATTCATTAGTACGCCGCCATGGGTGTGACATGCGACGGTGGTTGTGGCCAGGGCCTAGAGACTTGGATGCATGGCCGTCGGTTGAAGGCCTTCCAAGACTAGGCCCTGGCCACAACCACCGCAGCATGTCACACCCATGGATACAACCGTAGTATCGCGTAACGATTGGCTGGTTGTGGGGAGTGTGTGCAGTCTTGGGTGCATGGCCGAAGCCCATGCACCCAAGAACAAAGTTATAAGCACTGGACCTCCAAGCCACCGCACACCCATCCCATCCCATGTAATATCTATGGACATACACCTAGGAGTGCAGCCTCTGGCCAGAAGCACTGAAGGACACAACACCTATAGAAAAACCCCAACTACCACACATCGAGGTGGTTGTGGGGAGACTCTGCACTCTTGGGTGCATGGCCAAAGGCCATGCACCCAACAACAAAGTTTTAACCTCTTCATGATGTATTTTCTGTGGCCACCTTGTACGCACAGAAAGGAGGGGTCTAATAAGGGCTGCATTTCAGTCCGTGCAGTGCACAGGGAACTTGGAACTGTTGTAAGGACACGCGTGGTGTTAGCGAACATTGAAATTGACAACATGCCGTAATTGCATTACTTTTTCCTATGGGTATTGTATTCATTAGTGTGCCGCCATGAGTGTGACATGCTACAGTGGTTGTGGCCAGGACCTAGAGTCTTGGATGCATGGCTGTCGGCCGAAGGCCTTACTTCCAAGACTGTAGGCCCTGGCCACCACCACTTCAGCATGTCACACCCATGCATATACCCGTAGTAATGCGTATCGATTGCCTGGTTGTGGGGAGTGTGTGCAGTCTTGGGTGCATGGCTGAAGGCCATGCACCCAAGAACAAAGTTATAAGCACTGGACCTCCAAGCCACTGCACACCTATCCCATGTAATATCTATGGACATACAGCTATTTCACAGCTACAGAGACACCCCTAGTATTCTACATCAGTCAGGTGGCTGTGGGGAGGGTCTGCAGTCATGAGTGCATGGCCGCAGGCCATGCACCCAACAGCAGTTATATGTAGTGTATCTACAAGGCACAATGGGTGTGATATGGTGTGGGAGTGCATCACTCAGGCGGCTGTGGGGAGGGCCTGCAGTCATGGGTGCATTGCGGAAGGCCATGCCCCCAAAAGCACATTTGTACATAGTGTAGTTATGTGCCCCAATGGATGTCATATGGTGTGGTAGTACTGGCCAGGATGTAGAGTATTTGAACAAAGTATTAAGCACTGCATTTGTAAGCAACTATGGATTTTATATACTGTATACCCTTACATTCATAAATCTATGGCCTCACACTGACGTCTGTAGCCTGTGGCTACAAACTCCTGCACCATATCAGAGCTATAGGTACACTTGCCGTATGCTACATCATTAAGATGGTTGTGGGGAGGGCGTAGCGTTTTGGGAGCACAGGCCATGCTCCCAAAACCAACTTTGTATGTAGTGAAATTACAAGGCACAATGGTTCCGATATGCTGTGGTGTTTCTGGCCAGGACCCAGAGTCTTGGCTGCATGCCAAAGGCCATGCACCCAAGACTGAAGTCATAAGCAGTGGGGTTATAAGTGAATATGGGTGTGGTGTAATGCGGTAGTTGTGTGCACGTCCTAGCGTCTTTGCTGCATGGCTGCAGATGATGGTCCCGAAAGTTAATTTATAAGTAGTTAATTTACAAGGACCATGGTTTTGATATGCAGCGAAGGTTGTGGTTAGGAACTATACTCTTTGTACATTGGTCATAAGGCATAGGTGGTAGGTTATACAACGAAGATGCAAGGGCCAGTCTACAGCCACTGCAGCATATTAGTACCATGGATTAGACGTGTAGATTCGCATGTGTACAAAATGACTGCCAATATACTTGCTCCTTACTTTGTTTAGAATCCATATGTTTCAAATGCCTTTCGTACTTGGCGGAAGTATCCTTTTGTCATTTCTGTGATAAAAGAAAAAGGTATGTTAGTCTGCATTTTATGAAAACTTACTACATGGCATAATAGACAGTGATTTTTTTTTTTACCCTCCTATTTAGTTTTCAAACCAGTGTACTGTGCATTGTGCTCAGTTTCTGTGTTTGCTTTTCTAATCCTTGGGTCTGGGGGAAAAAAATCCTTGTCGGATTAAAAAAAACTTTATTTGCTATGGTACTAACTACTTCCTTGTTTCCTTTGAGTTATTCCTTCATCTTTCTGATTAATGTTATGTTTGTTGCCTTGCTGCTGATTTTTAACAACAGTTAGATACCTGTAGGCGTATTCTAACTGCATTTGTTCTTACAGATCTGTGATATTAATTTATTTGTGTTGTTATATCCTCTTGGGCAGTTAGATACCTGTTGGTGTATTCTAACTGTTTGTAGTCTTTCACATAATTTTTTGGTAATCTTAAAGTACACATTATTTATTACATTTTGGGTTTAAGAAGATTACATACGCATTTGTAAGATTAGGTGGTAATCTCTGCTTTAGAGTAATACTGCTATCAGTAAATTCAAACCATCCACATTTCTTTTTAATGTATGCAGTGTAGTGACCTGCATTGGTTGTCGCTCCTGCATGGTAGATTATACCTATTGTTGTAAAGGTTTTCTTTCCAAGTGACACTTGACCGTGTGTGAAACCAGTCAGTTTGCAGTTGTTTTTGGTACCATCTGCATTATAACGTAGAAGCATAAGTATTATGTAGGCACTATGTGATTGTATCAGTAAGGTGGAGTGATTGAATTGCAAATAGTACATAATCTGCCATGGTTTGCATTCTGTACAAGTTGCTGAAATGGAATGGATTCACAATTAGGTATGGAAACATACACAAATCGCTCATTTGGGATTTGTTCCTGTAGCACATTGTTACAGAGAGTGCAGGTATGTTTCCACATGTATGATATCTGAAAGATTTCATTTACAGGTATGCTTTTGTTTTCCAATACTAGTAGTAAGTACATTAGAAATTCTTGTGGATCTTCTTGTGAGTTCATAGTGAATCTCACCATTCCAGCACAGTAGTCCAATTCTTGCCTTATACCATGAACACTGTATGTGTTGTCAGGATTGTTTGTTGCATTTCTATGAACCACTAACATTTGCAAACACAATTGGTCTGTACTGTGTAAGTAAATATTGTTAACAATTGGTGGCAATTGAAATGGAATATTCATTGCTACATTTGCATAGCAACTCACCCCAGTTTCATTTGCAAATTTGAATGGACCAGCTAGTTCTGTATCTGAGTGCATTTTGTGGAGTTTCTGTTCCTTTTTTGAAGACGTACCTGGTTTACATTCCCTAATAGGTTCTTCTTTGTTTGTGGTAATTGATGAAGCTTTAGCTTCTTTTGTTTTCATTGAGGGATTTGCTGTTGGATTTCTGTTGCATTTCTGTTTGATTTAGTTTTCTATTACCATGTTTTACTTTATCTGGAACAGGATATTGTTTCAGATGGGAGGGGGGGGAGTGTACAGTGAACACAGTCTATTGTATTCTAGAATGCAAGGAATATCAGCTTTGACTTTACTTGCATCAAAGTTAATTAGCAATAGACAGTCAAGTGTACGTAAGCGTGATAATGCTACGTAGCTCATACCTTCTTTAAAGACTGTTTCCTATATCTATCAATGCTTTGTCTAGGGTAAGACCTTGGGATTTATGAATGGTAACTGCATATGCAAGAGTTAGAGAAAATTGCTCTCTACGTACATACATATCTTTGAAGAGAAGGAATCGAGCAATTGAGCGCCCTATCCTTTTCACCTCTGAAAGTTTATCAAAGCAAATATTGACAAACTGAATGTTGCTGTCACGTGGGTATGATTGAAAGCCAACAACTGTACCCAGTGCTCCATTAACTAGTCCTTGCTCGACATCAAGGTTACGTTTAAGCATTACTTTACAATTTAAGGATCATTTTAATATTTTTTCCAACCCAGCTGTGTTGGAGATTGAATTTTCTAAACTATTTTAGTCTTGTTGTGGCTTGCTCACACATGGGTACTGTCATACCATGTACATCTAGTTCGTCTGTGGCGCTAATTTCCATTATTGGTTGCATTTCTTTATTTAACATTGTTTCATTGAATTTGAAACAGCTTACAAGAGTTGCCATTAAGCCCATACAATTGACATTTTCGTGCGCAATTTGTTCCATGACATCAGTTGCACATGCATTATCGCCATAAAGTGCATGAATGTGCCGGTTTTTCAATACTGATTGTGCTTCTTGTACACCAACTCTAATACTTTTTAAGATGTTGGCATAAGTGAGATCTGCAGATTGCTGCATGTTGTCTGTTAATTCTCTGTATTGGAAATGTTGCCAAAGGTTGACATTTCCTATGCTGCCAACAGTTTTACGGCACAGTTTGTGGCCTAAGGTTTTAAAAAGAGGTTCACCTTTCACTGGTGTCAATTGTAGAAGATATCCGAAAACGATAATGTGTTTCCCTGCAAAGAGTTCTTCGTTGTTACTTTTAAGTACTTCTTGGAATCTGAGGTGAATCAAAGCCAACATTAGGTTGGAGACCATGCTCACTTCAACTATTAGTAGCATTTTCATTTGTTTTAATACTCTGCGTACTTCCATTGCAGCTTCTGCAGAAAGTTTGTAATAGTCTAATTTATTTTGATGCTCTCCTGGAAGCAGCAGTAATTGGTGTAAAGTGACACCACCTATGTTGTAGGCAGCTAAACCTGTGGGGGCCGTTGCAACAGCTGACAGTTTGTTGTTTGTCAATTGTTGAAGGAACTTGCTGATGATTTTGATTAAGAATGTTTTTCCTGATCCAGCTTCACCACTCACGTACAGCAATATAGGTTTGTAATTTTGGCAGGTACATTCTTTATTTTCGTGTTGTACACCATGTACAATTTGTTTTCTTACGTCTTCAAAAATGGTGCACTGATCTTTAAGTTTTGCTTCTTGTGCAGTTAAGTCTTCTGTATCTTCTTGATACTGATACATGGTGTTGTCTACGTCTGCCATAGGTACGTCTGCCTCATTTGCTATTAGTGGGTGTCCTAGTGGTTCTTGACTTCCTGTTACAGAAGGTTGACTACTGTCGGAAGAGTCCTTATCTAGTTGGGCCTGAAGTTCTTCTTCCTGTTGCTGCTCATTGTGTTACATTGTTTTTTACTGCGTAAAGTTCACACCGGTGATGGCGCTTTCATTTGCTTTGAACGCATCTTCATAGCAGTCATAGTTGTCTAGTATGTCATCCTCTTTTCTCCATGGTTTAAAAAGTTGTAACAGACATGTAATATAGTTCTTTCTGTTGAGGAGTTTTTAATGACAATTTTACATGATTAATTAAGCTTCCTTTGGTAAGTTTCACTAAGCTCCCTTCACAATCGGTCACTCTATATTTACGTTTGCTTTAATCGGGTTTTATATCATTTTTGTAAGAAAAGTTTTGAGCTATGTGGTATAGACACATGCTTTCGAAAGTGCTACTCCTGTTCGGATAGTATGTGTCCTGTAAATTGTTTTTTAGAATGTCTTGGCTGTTAGAAACAATTGCCAGAAATGATTCCATGTCCTCATATGATTTCAGCACTAGACTTAGCAGGACCAAGACTTAACCATACTATGTTGTCTGATTTTCCATACAAACCAGTACCGGCTAAACGGTCTGCTGCTTCATAGGCACCACATTCTCTGAGAGAGCATTTTTATGCCTACGCTGTACAATTTCTGTGATAGTATTTTGTCTGATGCTAGGTCATCCCAGAAGTCTTGAAGCTCTGTTTTTCTGCTTTTGTTAAGTAGGCTGTAACATATTGTGCCACAGCAGTAGAATTGTCTGCAATGTACTGCACATCTATGTTTGCATTCCATGAGAGGGCAATGATTGCATTGTAATCATTGATATATTTTGATTCTGCTGTTCTTTTTATGTAATACGTGTTCTTAGGTGATTTACCTTTAACACTGTCGAACTGAAGACATGAAGTTGTTTACTTCACCTGTTTCTGTAACTGGTCTAGGGAAACCAAAGCGGCATTTGGTGTAGTATTTACCTTTTGTTTTTGTATTTGCTGCAACAATATTTGCCACATTTGTGTCTTTGAAATTGTAAAATCTGCCCATGCAGGTCACTATGTGTCTGTTGTGAAGGAATTTCACAAGCAACATATTTCTGGATAAACTGCAAGACAGTGCTATCACTGTCAAGACCAAATTTAGGTGCACATTTGATCCATAACAGCATGTGAATATGTGGTGCTCCTCTTGCTTGATATTCTTTTCTCCAAAAGAAGTGTTGCACTTCTCCAAGGGGAGGAACAGTTTTATTGCAAATAAAGTGTAGCAAGGCAATGAAACGATGATGGAAATATCTTGACATATTAACTGGATCTAGAGAGCAAAGTTCTCCAGGTGTTAATATATCTGTTTTTGTTGCTGTTTTCTATGCATAGGAACTTATGTAAATCTTCCCATGCATATTCTGCACAACTTAGTGTAACAAACCAAGTCGGTGGTCCAAGGTTTCTGATCATACAATGCACGTGCCGTCGGAACCAGTATTCCTTTGTACCATGCATGTGTGCAAACAAATTTGTCATACTTGATTGTAAAACCTCATCTTTTTCCTGTACTTTTTGTATTAACTGCGTAGCTGACATATTTTGAAAGTAGGTTCCAGATTTCAAAATGTGTGCAACTCCATAACGTATCGTTGCTTATTCACTTTCATAGAGTAGGTGGAATATGCATTCCACATTTTGTCTAAATCTGGGATCTTGCGAATACATTTGTAATGAACGGTATTCTGATGCCCCAATCTGAGTGGGTCTATCATTGTATCTTCCACCTTTGCAAATAGGAAATAGCGGTGGAAAAGCATGTGCTTCTATACTTTTTTCCCCATATACTCATTGGTGAACCTTTGGTTTGTCGCATTTGGTAAGTTTCTAGTGCATCATCTATGCTTTCATTGGAATGCAATGGATGAATTGTGTACTGGTCCAAAAGAGTGGATACTGTAGCAGGATTCAGAAGTTCGAATTGTCCAGTTTCTGATGGCTCTTGAATTATTTCTGTTGTTTCCCATAAGCTTTCTTCAATATTTATTTCCTTGTAGTACTCGTTATTGTCTTTTAGATATTGCAATCCTTGCCTAACTTTATGTACGTTCACCAGTTGTTGCCAAATTTTTTTGTCTTTCGTTGGTACACCATTTACCAAGACTATTAAAGAATGCTCTATTGAACGTTGCACTCCCAGAGTGTGTACATTTTCGGTTAGATCGAATGGCAAATAAACTACTTTGCCACAAATGCCTTTCACCAATTCAGAGGGAGGTAATTTTGCTGTTTATGGATGAAGGCGTATAATTGCTTGAAATGGGTGAACTGTTTGAATTATGATGCTCTCATACAAATTGAGTTGTTGCAGGATTTTTGGTAGTGCGAACAATTCCAAATTATTTGTAATAGCACGTGAAGGAGTGTGGTTGTTGTCTAATTTTGTAGTACAGTAACCAACATATTAGGCGTTCAGTTAGTTCATATTTGTTTTCTGCTAAAAGATAGAGAGCTAATTCAAACCATTTAGAATCTTCATTGTATTCTATTTTGTATGCTATGTCTACATTTTTTGTGTTCCTTTTGTAAAACGTTCTGCGGCAACACACGCACACATGGTCTGGTACTTCAGCCGATGCCCTTTTAAATTTTAGTATTTCTTTTCTGTATGTGTGTAATAGAAGGTTGCTATGTGCAGAATTGTTGCTACTATATTCTAAAACTATAGCATTTTGTAAGTGGCTTTCACTTCCAAAATACTTTCTCTGAATATGGTCAATTTCTTCTTGTAAGTATTTGGGTGTGCCATGCAGAAGAGTGTTTATTAAAATTGCCTAATTCTGAAGCTGGACTTTTTGCTTTTGCATAGTATATTTTATACACTTGATTTCTTACATTTGAATGATGTATTGATATCCTTTTGATATCATGGAAGGTGCTTTTGCAAATAGGCCCAGAAATGCAGGCTAATGAATGTCCTTGTAGTCCTGTCTATTTGCGCACTGGACAAATATCCATATTTTGCAGCACTTTCATTTTACTTTTGTCTTTTCCTTTTACATACTGATTTGAAAGCATTGTTAGCTGTACTGGTAGCCGATTTCTTTTTTGCCACAATTATGTTGTTTTATGACACATTTTGATGGAGGAGGTAAAGTTTTGGTAGTTGAAGCTTCCTTTGTTTTGCTAAACGACTGCATTAGCTGGTTTGTTCCAAAGTTCTCTACACACTCTACTACAGATGGATGCTTAGATTGAACACTTTTATTTTTATTTGCTCTACTTCTGCGTTCCTTTCTACGGAATTGCTTTTTGGTAGGCATTCTTTGTTTTCTGTTGAAAAAAAGAAGGCATGCTTTGGTCTGTTGTTCAATGTATGTGTGCTGTGTGCATGCGTGCATGAGTCTGATGGGGAAGCTCTTTGTCATGGTGTGTGAATGTGCATTGGACTCTTACAATGATTTGGTAAGGCTATTTTACTGTTTGTATACTACTACAATGTGCTTCAGATGAGAGTACAAAGTGGGCTAGTGGTGACGAGAAGCATTATTAGTAAACAAAATGCCATAAACTTGAAACAACAACTTCTTTTCTAGAACTAACCTTCTAATGATTCTGTATGTTATTTGAGTTCGACACACATGGATTTGTGAGCCATTCTGCCTGTTATTCTTTGTTTAATAAATGGGTATTTCTAGGTAGAATGGTTCAGAAATCAATGTTTGCTTTGCTGCCCAAATAAATTCAACAAATAACCCACGCAGCCTCTTTGAGGAATAGTTACAATATAAAGGTAGTACTGTGCTTGCCTTTTTTTGCGAAATGACCAGGTTTCTTCAGATATGTTTGCAGTGTTAGATGCTGTTGATTCTCAGGAGAGAGGTCTTCACTGCGATTGGAAAAAAAAACCATAAATTACTTTGTGTGTTTACAGCAGTGATGATACTGCACACATTAATTGTGCATCTTTCGTCAGAGCATTCTCCTTTCATGTTTCTACCAGTGCACGTGTGCATTTCACTTCACTCTGTGCTGCCTTTGTATGTTATTTGCAATATGTTACTTGCAAGTCCTTCTGAATTGAGAACAATTTTAAGGTTATGGAAATCCCTTCTTTTTTAAAAGGTGTACTATCTATAGGAGAGAGTTTTGTAAGCAATAGGGCATAATAGTAGATGGGGGGGGGGGGGGGGGGAGAAATGTTCTACTTACAAATTATAAGCACAATGCCGAAACATCGGGAGACCCTCAGAGGGGGATGTCACCACAGCAATTGGGAGTGCTTATTTTTCTCATACGATCACATTGCAAGTAACATTACTGTAGGCCGCACACAGTACACAACTCTGACATTTTCTAATGCAAAATCGAGTTTTGCCCTAAATATGCATGCTTGTAACGTATGTATAGTTTATGCGGAAGACAGTAAGAAGTTGTGCGGTTTGTCAATGATAAATCAGACGTCTTGCACTTAAACGAGGGAGCGTTGGTATGTGTTGCCTATCCACATTTAGTGGCGTTAATTTGTTTAAATTAAATCATAAGGGTTGCACATGTTCTCTGATTAAAATACACATACCTGTACTCTATACTCATGCATGTGCGCATGCATGGAGCTGTACGTCGAAATCTGCAACACTTGCACAGTAGTTTGTGACGTAGGTGCTTTGCAATGATATGCGACTTCCATTCACAGTCATCGACAGTACATTTGAAGTGCGCAATGTTGATGACGGAGTTAGATTTAGCGATGTTCAATGTGATTGGTGGATGGTTGTGTGACTGCTTAGTTGTATCCAAAGAGGGACTCTATTTGTTACTGATGTGGAAAGGGTAGAAGGACTGGGTAAGTGTTACGTGCCGCACGTAGGCAACGCTTGTCCGCGGGTAGGGAGTGTCACATAGGGTTTCTACAGCAAATCCTGCATGGAAAGGGGACTGTAGGCATCAGCCAATCAGATGTTCACATTACTCTTTTGTGTCGAAAGACGGAGCGTATACTGAAGATGGCAGAGGTGGAGAGGGTCAGGGTTTTGGTGCTTGGAGACATTTTTGTCCATGGCTTGCAACACTATGCGGAGAGTAGGCATGTGGCACACCAT